>NC_135723.1:26596178-27271205 GCF_964656455.1 Halichoerus grypus
CCCATGTTTTATTTTTTGTACTTTCAGTGTCATGATATGTTTTGAGATTTTCTTTAATGTGAAGTTTTTCGACAGTGTCACTACCTCTGGGACCTCCTCATCCTCTTTGTTACGATCACTTTCTTAATTTATGTTGATATGTTACCTTCACTAAGTTCCTCTGGTTGTGTATCTAGAGTTTCTCAAATGGCAGCAGAGTCGACGGTTCCCACAATCAGCTATTTCTTGTATTAATTTCATTTCTGTTTGATTGGGATCCTGCAACATTTTTTGCATAGTGTGGTAAATGTTTCTGCCATTCTGCATACATATTATTTACTATTCATTCCTTTGGGTGCTCTCATGATTTCAAATGCATGCTTTATGTCATACTTCATCCAAAGATCAACTAAGGAAATTGCATGATCTCCAGTTGTGTCAATAGCCTGTCTGAAAATTCATCTAAAATTACAGGTTTTACAAGTTTGAATAATCCCCTTTATCTGTTGACTGGAAAAATGAAGTTGTATTTAGTGGTAAAAAGAAAATTTTCACATTTTCTTTCATGACTCTAAGAGAATTAAGATGACATGGAGCATTATCTTGATTAGAGTAGTTTAAAAATTAAATTATTTTGCCAACAGTGTCTTTCTATCACTGAAAACAAACAGTGGTATATATGATTCAACCAGTCACAATGCTAGAAAAATACTTTGAAGCAACATCATTCTTTTTTTTAAGATTTTATTAATTAATTAATTTATTTATTTAAGGAGAGAGAGCACACGCATGCACGTGTGAGCAGGGGGAGAGGGAAAAAGAAAATCTCAAGCAGACTCCATACTGAGTGCAGAGACCTGTGTGAGGCTCAATCTCACGACCCTGAGATCATGAACTGAGCCAAAATCAAGAGTTGGATGCTTAACCAACTGAGCCATCTAGGGGCCCCAAAGGCCCTCATTCTTTAACTGTGGCATCAAAATCAACCAAGAAGTGAGAATTTTCTATAATTTGATTAAAAATCAAGACACACAGACTTATTAATCATGTAATGAAATTGACAAATTCTATATGGCTCTGGCAGTGGAATCAAACTTGGCTTAAATTATCCAGGTCAAGTTCTAAAAAATGTCTGCCTTTCAAGTCTGCCATGGGATTTCATAAATGTAAGGTAGAAATGGTAGTTAGTTTGACTTCCCCATATATCCTCTAGCACAGATTCCTTCTGAGTGAGATGCTAGGAGACAATACTTCATGGGTTTCTTGCATTTCTGTAGGTATTTTGAACTTAATACCTAACCACTTTTGTTCTAGACTATCTTCTAGGATTCTTTTTTTTTCCCCTAAGATTTATTTATTTATTTATTATTTAGAGCATGAGTGGGGGGAGGGGCAGTGGGAGAGGGAGAGAGAGAATCTCAAGCAGACCACACTGAGCATGGAGCCCAATGCAGGCCTTGATCCCAGGACCCTGAGATCATGACCTGAGGTGAAATCAAGAATCTGACGCTTAACCAATGGAGCCTCCAGGCACCCCTTCAAGTATTTTTATATAGAAAAAAGTTTTGAGAGCTAGTGATAATGTCTCTAGAACAAGGGGCTGGTTTGTTTACTGTCTAATTAAGACAAAGTCTTCCTCCAAAGCAAAGATCAGGCAAACTTAATGACTTTTAGGAAAGATTGGAATTCACTAAATTCAAAGATCCTCTTTTATAACCCAACCTATTGCATGTGCAGGCATCATATGTCCCTCTTTGAATCACTCTTTGGTGATCTGGATTTAAGGAACCAGTGTGAATGCTGACACTCTGGCTTTTGTAATTCCTTTGAGTAATAATATCCTTTGTCTCTAACCCAAGAGTCTTGTATCTTCTACTAGTAACCATGAAACTGTGTGAAGCTAACCTCTTTCAACTTGCAAGTAAGGCAAAATCTCAGACCCTTGACCAGTTCTTGCCATGAGAAACCTCATCTTTCTAGTCACTAAAATAGATCTCAGTACATAAACTACAACACATTCAAAATATTTCAGATGTATGCTGTGCCTTAATGACAACATACTAGAGACAAATATATACCAAATTTTCAGGGAAATAGTATAGCAAAGCACTTGTAATCAAAAGTACCTGATTCTAATAAAAGCCATTTCACCTATGGATGTTATTTAACCTCCCTAGACATCATTTACTTCATTTATTATATGTGGAAAGTTACAGTAACTACCTCAGAGCTGTTACGAAGAGTATATGAGGTAATGCATAAAAGGAACGAGTACAGAACAGGATATACGAGAAGCACTCAACAAATATTTTATATTGCTTTAGAGTACTTAGGATACCTCATTAAAAAACTCAAACTCTAGAATGGAATCTTGTAGACCCTCATATTGTACACCCCATGGGATTGTGATTTGAATATTTTCGGAAGTAACCTATCCTTTTCCGAGTTCTGTTCTACATCAACGCTAACAGTAAGATTCCTATGCAATGTTAAAAAGCTTTCCCTGAAGAATTAAAGCATCTTTATTCATGTATCTATAGGGATCTCTTATGAACAGCTGGTAACTGTAGAAGGTTGCCTGAATGGTGCAATCCATCCTCCACACCCACCATCAAATAGCTCTAATTTACAAACCTGATTATGTCAGGTTTCTATTAAAACATTCTTCTTACAAAAGAGACTCCAAACAGCTTAGCATGTGTATTTCACATTTTGCTCAATTCTCTTTTTCCCCTCTCATGTACCACACATCCAGTAATATCATATTCTTTTTCACATTCTCTTCAATACTTCCATTTTTACGGATATGATTCTGTGCCCAGCAATGCCCGTTTCTCATTTCTTACTTGTGAAATCTTACTCATTCTTCAGGAACCGAATTGGTGAAGCCATTTATGACTTTCCCAGGATAGTTAGTCACCCATTCTACTATCATTCAAAGAGTTCTGTACACACTCTATTATGGTGCTTATAATGTGGAATGTAAAGATCTACTTACATGAATGTTTCCTTGTTGTCTAACTCATGCTTGTGTTTCTAGTGCTCAGACAATAAAAAACTTACTCTTTATCTGCTTGATCTTTGAATAAATGAATGAATGAATGAACAAAAGATTCCATATCTAACATGATATTATGGATTAAATTCTGTCACGAGAAGGTACTTCCTTTGAGTCTTAAGGATATATATTCTCATAGAATTTTATATTAAAATCCAAAACTAGGGGCGCCTGGGTGGCTCAGTTGGTTAAGCGACTGCCTTCGGCTCAGGTCATGATCCTGGAGTCCTGGGATCGAGTCCCGCATCGGGCTCCCTGCTCAGCGGGGAGTCTGCTTCTCCCTCTGACCCTCCCCCTCTCATGTGCTCACTCTCTATCATTCTCTCTCTCTCTCTCAATAAATAAATAAAAATTTAAAATAAAATAAAATTAAATTAAATTAAATTAAATAAATAAAATAAAATCCAAAACTATCTGGCCCGCACTTCTTGCCAAAGATACTGCTGCCACAATCCCTTTGAACTGACCATTCTCTCTGCCTGGAATATTCCTCCCCTGGATGTTCACATGTCTTGACCCATCCTCTCTTTAATGTTTTTGCTCAATTATCATTTTCTTATGGAGGTTTGTCTGTATCATCTGACTCAAATAGCAATTCATCATTCTCCCCTTTTTTGTCTCCCCCCCATAGTACTCCTCATCTTTTAATATACTATGCAATTATTTAACCTATATCTATTGTCAATTTCCATTCATTGAAATGTAAACTATATGAAGTCAGGGATGTATATTTTCCTTTTCTTCAAGTAGACATCTCTAGTAACTAGAAGAATACCTGGCTCGATGATTATTTGAAATAATTACTAGAAGAGACAAACTATGGCAAGGATTTTCACATCACATTCTTCCAGAATTTAGCATCCTATAAAAACTAATTCAGACAAAAGTATAAGGACTTGATTTATGACATTGAAATGGATTTTGGTATACAGACTTCATAGTTCCTCCCAGGATGGATGGATAGATTAGAAAGATAGATAGATAGATAGATAGATTTATATGTTTATATAATGTGTCTTTTCCCCTCTCAGTGATTATGTGAGTCAGATCCTTGTAGAATATAGTTTAATGTATGAAATAACTGTAGTTTTGGGGTTTTTTAAAACATGTTTGAAAGTCAGGAACTAAGATAAGCAACAGAAGGGCATGTTGAAAACCGTCAATTGGGGGCGCCTGGGTGGCTCAGTCGTTAAGCGCCTGTCTTAGGCTCAGGTCATGATTCCAGCGTCCTGGGATCGAGCCCCACGTTGCGCTCCCTGCTCCGAGGCAGGCCTGCTTCTCCCTCTCCCACTCCCCCTGCTTGTGTTCCCTCTCTTGCTGTGTCTCTCTCTGTCAAATAAATAAATAAAATCTTTAAAAAAAAAAAAAAAAAAACCGTCATTTAATTTGTGTGTTCTGGCTAAGCAGAGAAGAACAGAGGGGAGAGAGGGAAGGAAATAAGAGGACTGGTTCTGTTTGTTACTCATCCTGTGAGTCACTGGTTGCGTGCCTGAAAAATACAGATCTTTCATGAGTAACTCAAGCTCTTTTGAACCAAAGGCTTAAGTAACCCCTGGAGGAAATGAGAGTTTATAATTGGTTTCTGAATTACTATTTAATCTTATAACTGAACAAACCCATTGGTATATGAATCCCCTCAAAGAAGATATCAAGCTAACAGATAGATATAAGTTTAAAAAGTGATAGTCTGTTTTCCTTGGTTTATATGTTTATTTAGGACTACACAATTTATTTAGGTAGGACTAAAAGATCATTCAGGTATTTGCTTATTATTTGGTTGATTGGGGGAGTTCATTACCTTTTATTCTGAAATCTCCCAAAATCCTTAAAAGGCCTAAATTAAAAAAAAAAAAATCTGCAAATTTACCTCTGATAGAAAAGATATACAGTTAAAAGGCACTCTGTTTTTGGCTTTGTTTTTTTTCCTGACTAGAGTATTCAGGGTGACATATGAAGAATATTTTTTCCCTTTCTGCCTTTCTAAAATGTTCTTTTGAGAATTTTATTGTTTATGCAGTTTTGAGAAGTAGTCAGGCCTTGAATTTTTAAAATTGTCGATCAGTATATGGTTGTGTATGGCCCAGTCAATCTGTCACAAAATGAAAATTGGAAACGAATTTGCTGAGATTTAAATAGACAGTCCTGAAGAGTCAAGTTAATTATGCTAGTCCTTCAACTTCCTTAAGTTGTGATAACCAAAAAATATTATTAATACACTTAAATATATGAACTGAACATATGAATGCTATCTTGGTTAATTTGGTGTCATACAAAGAGGTGATGAATCTAATAGAAGAATATAAAGCAATAGGGTATTCTTTGGAGCCAGAGTTATTTCAGCATTCCCTTTGCACATAAGAAAACCAAGATCTTGGGTGGATATGTTGGACATTTCACTCCATTCTTGGAGAACTCAATTTATAAACATGGTTTGATGGGAGAGAAAATTGCAAGGCTGCTTAGCACTTAATAGCTCTGTTACTTATAGCTTCTCCAAACTCCTCATTTTTCCTCTCTTTAAAATATAATTATGACATTTCTTGGCTCATAGAGCTATTAAACATGTTCAACTTTGTTACCTTTCTCTGTATATTGAGTGAAAACTGCCTCTTTATCTTCCACTTTATCATTCCGCATTTGTCTTCTGGAGCTACATTAAACAAGCCTTATTACAATTCTTTTTATTGTTTCATGAATTTGAAAAGCAATATCATTGTTTTCCTTATTCAATTGTCCCATTCTCTGGGTTAAACATCACTAAGCCTGTAATTCTTTTTTAGGTTTACAATTTCAACTGTTCTTCAAAATATAGTTTTTTTTTCAAAGGCACATCTGTGAATTTCTGAAATGCAGTGCCCTGAAGTCTATTTAGTACCTGCAAGGAAAACTTGATTGGTTCCATGCAGAGTACAATTATCCTGAGGTATCCTGAGGTGTATGTTATACTTAGATAATAATGATAAGATTGCAATGAAAATTTATTCTCTACTAACTTTTGTTTATATTCTTTATATTTAAGAACAAAATGACTCTTAATAACTATATTCAGAAAGGGGCAGATGGGTGGCTTAGTCAGTTAAGCATCGGACTCTTGTTTTCGGCTCAGGTCATGATATCAGAGTCGGGATATAGAGCCCCGCATTGGGCTCCTCACTGGGCATGGAGCCTACTTAAGATTCTCTCTCTCCCTCTGCCTTTCCCCTCCAGTAAATAAATAAATAAATAAAATCTTAAAAAAACAATTATATTCACAGAAACTTAGGTTTGAATACTAACTGCATAACCCCAAAGCCTACAATGTATCCCCCTAATATCTATTTTATTATTTGGGGAAATGCTGACTTTGTTTAAGCCTCATTGGTCTTTTCTGTAAAATGGGTATAATAAGAATCATCATATAGGTTGTGTTTATTATGGTGTCTGGCACGTAAAACACACATTAATTAATAGTGATGTTAACAGGAAATTATCATGGCATAATATTTGTCTTATCATCAATATTATAGAGGGTTCTAAGAAGCAACTTTTTAAAGCTAATTTATTATTTTCTTCTTAAAGGGAACTAATCTTGAAGTTACAGTTTTGAAATACCCCCTTTCTTCCTTAACCACAAAAATTTTAAGCTATGAAGGCTTTCCCTTGAAGTTGAGGAAGTCTATACTTCTAATGTAAAGGAGATATATTTGGTCACATTAGTGTTTTGGGCCTTGACCATGACCATATTAAAATAACATGGTCACTTTTCCCCAAATAATATTAACATTACCTAATCCTTGTTTTTTCAGATTTAAATCCAATATAGCAACTCTACTAGTCAGTCACTCCCTTTATCTCTTAAGAAAAGAAATACTAAGGCAGAATAAAAATGTAATAAGTGTTCATCTTTTAGTAAAATAAAATTTATATTTGTTGTCTGGATTATCATATTTCCATATCATAAATACTTCTTGTCTATGACTCACTTCTGTGATCAAATTTTTGCCATATCATGTAGCTCACCCTTCAACAGTTCTTACTTTGTGTTTGAAATGACTGACATCTACTTTAATGCCAGGCAGCCTAGGGTATATTCCTTTTTCTTTTTTCTTTTCCTTAGATCTTTACCAAAAGTTTTCCTCACCATCCTATAGCTATTTATATACATGGATATTTTCTTGATATAAAATTTTTCAAGTTTTCCCAACTATATCCTGCTGTTTTAAACCATCTAGGCTTTCTGTATGCTGTTCTTTCCATGTCCTTTTTCCCTGGCAAGTTCCCAGCTATCATTCCCAGATAGAGTTAATTACTCTTTTTATTATTAGTGCACTTATCAAAAAACATTTTAATTGATTGTTAATATGTCTCTTTCCTTTCCTATGTCAAATTATGACAATTGTGAAGGCAGGAATAATTTATTTTCATCTTTGTACTATGTACATTGCACATAATATGGAATTCATCAAATAATGGAATAATGAATGAATGTATGAATTATATGAATGTATGAATGAATGAATAACTGAGAGTGAGTGAACCACTAAATGTGCAATGGTTATTAAATCTGGAACACAACCAACCATGGATAATGTAATCTATTTCTTTCTCATCCATAAAAATAACTGAGGGGCCAAATAGACCTCATACAGGCATTGCACATTAGAAACCCATTTTGTTTTTTTTTTTTAAAAGTGAGGAAAATGCCAATAATTAAAAATCTGGACATAAAAATCCAAATTCCTAACTTCCCTTGGAAAATCATAAGATTTGGCAACACACAGTATGCATTCCTATATGACAACTCTTGGCTCCAGTTAGATGGTAGTTGCCCCCTTTAGTCTGGCACATGCAGTTTCTGTCCCTATATTCTTATTGTACAGCATTCTCTGACTCACTACTGGTATATGAACTTGACTTTGGGATTCAGTGAAGGTTTTTAGAGCACTAACCTAGGATTGTTTTAAGTTGAACACCACAATTCAAGTAAAAGGGAGTGATAATACATTTTAAGGAAGGGAGAAACAATGGAGAAATATCTAAATATGAGGTAAATGCAATAAAAAGAAAGAGAATGTAGAGGGCCTTACCTGAATCTTAAAAAAAAAAAAAAAAAAGCCATATAGTGCAGTTCTTAAGGGCCTGGACATTTCAGAGATTCAGATTCAGAGATCTGGCCAGGAATCTTGTTAGACTGGACAAACTGCTTAACTTCTTAGAGGTTAAGTTTCCTCATCTGAAGAATAAGAGTGATAATAGTTATATTATTTCAGATCTACCCCCTAGGTTTGTTGTAAAAATTAAATATGACAAACTATATGCAGGCTTAGTTGAGCATAAAGGACTTAGTCATGCCTAGACATGTGCAGACAATTAAAATATACCAAGAGAAATACCTGAGTCCTGCAGAGGGAGGGGCTGCAGGCAGAAAATGAAGGAGTTGTCTTGGGCACACGGCAGAAATGCTTGTGGAGAGTGGCAGAATACGCCACCCCAAAATACGCCATAGTAGGTTAAGGATGATTTTGAGCTAAAGACATTTGTAAAACAGTAGATGCAAGAAAGGCACTGTGACATCCCCTTTTGTTTCTGGAAGCCAGAGATGAACTCTCATGTGAAAGATTACCTCCCTATACTGGGAGGAAAGACACATACTTATCACTAGAGATGGGGAATTGAGGCCAAAAGAAAGCTGTACAAACAGACCTTGTTAAAATTACCTTTATCTTCCTTTAGTGTTCCCATATATTTTCGTTATTTTTCCACAATTGCTACCCTGTTTTCAATGTAGTATATAATATATAAGCATTTGAGTCTATTGGCTTTTTGCATCTTCATTTTTCTGTGGGAGCTCCCATGTGCATGTAGAAATGTATATGCTTTTCTCCCATTAATCCATTTTATGTTCATTTAATTCTCAGGCTCAGGCAAAAACCCTTAGAGAGTAGAGGTAAAATTTTGCCTCTTCTCCTGGATATACTTTTAACAGCCTTTTCTCAATTTTGTGACAGAACATTATGTATATTTGACATCCCAAGGGTCTATGCTGTCATGTCTTCAAACGTACATGGCATGTTTAGAGACAGCAGAATCCAGCAGATGATCTGTTAGGAGATGGAGGTTGGTGTAGCAGGAAGTCATACATGATGAGTGGAGATAGTGGTACCTGGAAGTTGCTAGAAGATACAAAGTGATGTGGCAGTAGTGTTTTTTTTCATGAGTGCCTGTGAGACATTTTCAGAAGCATACATGAGCGTTAATTTATAGGTAGCCAATATCCTTTGTGAAAAGTAGAGGCAAAATCCAGTGACATTTATTATAAAGTAGTTAATATGACCCTGTTCTGCTGTTTGTATTATTTGTCTATGAAATATAAAATATTGTATTTTAATATTTGAACTTTCTACTTAACTGCCCCCATGAACAAAGCAAAGATAATTTTGCATTCACCAAAACCCATATTTTATTTTTTCTGGTACATAGCTAGAGGACATTTATGAGCCTTCCCCTCATTAGTTGTGTCCAAGGAGAGGTGGAAGGAAGTGCAATATATGATTCCAGGCCTGGCACATAAAAAGCTTTTAAACCCTCTCTTTAAACTCTTTAACTTTTAGATTCCTCGTGATGATCAGATTCAGAACAACCTTCAGTAGTCTTTGAGCCCTATAGATTGGGAAAGCCACTTGATATGAAAGAACCTGGATCACTGAAAGACAATATGTAAAGCTTCCGACCAACCAAAACATCTGCATTAGGCTTGAGTGAAAAACAAACTTCTATTGTGTTAAGCCACTGATATTTGGGAGTTATCTTCCCTCACAAATAAACCTAGTCAATCAAATAGTCTGAAAGTCTACCTCTTCACAACTATTCAGTTAGTTTTCTGAGTCAATGTAAATAAGAAAAAAGAATAATGAAAACTAGCTGAAACTAGAAACCACAAGCAGTCTTTGTTCACAACTAAGTAGCTATTTGATCTGTCCTGAAACCGTCATTATTTCAATCTTTGCATTGTCTACCTGAAAACTATCAAAAGCACTGTCTGTCATATTCTGTTCCTTGTCTGGAAAAAAGTAGACATGTTCAAAGTCCCATGGCCATTCCAGCAGTATTAAAAATTCACTGCACACTCACAAATCTGTACTTTCCTTCCTAAAATAGGGTGTTGACCTCAAACAAAAAAAAACTTTTAGGCTACATCTACATGGGTGACCATGTGTGGCATAAAATAGATTTTCCAGCATGCGTTTATTTGGCAATGACTTAAAAGTACAACCAGATGTTTTCATGGAGAACAGCTCTTTTAGCCACAAATGTTTCCAATTTAAATACATTTGTTTTGACTTTATTTTGCTGCAGATGGAAAACATCCATTTTCCCTCTTTCCAGTGGGGATAGACAGTGAACATTGGCACATCTCACAGAGAATGATTACCAGTGTAGACAAAACTTCAGGGAAAGCTGCGTTTCCATAAGGATAACTTTTAGAAGTCAATTTTGTATTTTAAACAGGTTAGTTCTTTCAAAAACCATTTTCCCCCTCTAATTTGTACCATAAGTCTTAAACATCTGTATGTGTTTGATCCGAGGGAACTACCTTACTTTTAAGTGATAAGCCAGACGGATCTATTTAGAATGACAGCATAGCTTCTGGGTGTGCCATCCATAGCTACTGCACATAGATATTGAAGATTTTCTTATCAAAGTGTGTGCTATGTAGAACTTCTTTATCAAATTTACTTGCAATTGGCAGGTTGGGAAATAACAGGAATTTTTTTTTTTTAAAGATTTTATTTATTTTTTGACAGAGAGAGACAGGGAGAGAAGGAACACAAGCAGGGGGAGTGGGAGAGGGAGAAGCAGGCTTCCCGCCGAGCAGGGAGCCCGATGCGGGGCTCGATCCCAGGACCCTGGGATCATGACCTGAGCCAAAGGCAGACACCCAACGACTGAGCCACCCAGGCGCCCGGGAAATAACAGGAATTTTAAATATTATAAAATAACATAAAAGGTTTTCTTATTTTTTTAAGAGCAAACTAATGTGTACGTGACAGGGTATAAAATAATCTTGGCAAGAGTATAGATATCTGTTTTAAGAATCTAGGAGTTTTATTTTAAGTCATCAAATACAGCATTTTTTAACCAAATTGTTCTTAACATTTGCTGTTATAGTTTAACTATGATTTGTGAAGAGCTTCTTAAAAGACAAGATGTTTTAAAATTGTGCTCCCTTTCTTAGGTATTTAAATGAGTTTTTAAAATCCAAATACTGTTTTGAGCAGCAAAATTATAATTATCATTTTTCCCCTGAAAAAGTGCAATCTTTATCACTCAGAAAATACTTCCATAGACTGAACACTGTGATACACAAATACTACTTTAAAAATATAAAGCCTTTGGGCGCCTGGGTGGCTCAGTTGGTTAAGCGACTGCCTTCGGCTCAGGTCATGATCCTGGAGTCCCAGGATCGAGTCCTGCATCAGGCTCCCTGCTCAGCGAGGAGTCTGCTTCTCCCTCTGACCCTCCCCCCCTCATGCTCTCTCTCTCTCTCTCATTCTCTCTCTCAAATAAATAAATAAAATCTTTAAAAATATATATATAAAGCCTTTAAAAGGAGATAAAAATGCTATAATGAATATTAATTTTTATTATGTTAGTCATTAGATTAACGAAGCTTGTTTTCTCTCCTGTGTTTTCCCACTCTAGAGTGTTTTCATTTAATATGGCATTCTTTGTGGAAAGTATTTATACGTATGTTATTCAGGTTTTTCTTCCAGAGGGCATTGCTATTTGTTAGACATCTTTTAATTATTCTCTTCTATCATTGGTTGTCCAATGAAATTTCTGCAAATTCAAACACAGATCATGTTCATAAAAAACATTCTCTATCCTATGTTAACTACTGAAGTTTTTGTCACTCATTATATGATTACTTTGGCTTTGTTTACAGAATATTGATCTCATGAATAGCTACTTGTTGGGGGAAAATCTGGAGTTCTCCTACATTCCAGTTAAGGAAAATAACACTGAGATTTGGGCCCTATTCCAAAACCTCTCCAATAGCTCTCCCAGTTTAATATCACTGAGGAAAAGAATTTATTTAAGATCATAGAACTAGACAGGGCCCTAAGAATGTGGAGTAATCATAGATTGTTTGAATGAGCCACTGGAGATGGCTGTTAGCTAAGGAAAATATGGATTAAAAGAGATTCTTTAGTAGCAGAGTGAAATGGATGTTCAGAAATTATTTGATGTTATCTGGAGAAGGAAGAGCAACACTTGTGCATTTACATTTTTCATTAATAGCACTATTTTATTTGCAAACTATGGCAATAAATATAAAATATCACTTTACTACTATCTCAATCTGATAGACTATATATATGGTTGGAGTTTTGATGGGAGAATGAAAGAGAATAGTATCTCTGTTTCATTCAAACTAAATAGATGATTTTATGCTACATTTTATTAAGAAATCCTACATTTCTATATTTTTTCTAGAAAACTTTCTATTTTAATGTTATTATAAGTCACTGTCAGTGAGAACACTGTGCATTATCATAAAATACTGTTCCTCCTTTTTAGGCCTGTTGATGACTGTTGATATGTTTATATTAGATTCAAGCAAAGCATTTTGTACTGGTTTTATAATAAAATGACAATAATTTTATCTATCTTGAAATCTTATTCAGCATATTTTCTTTTTTTGTCTGACCTTTAAAATTTACTCCCATAAAATTTTAAACTTGGCTTATCTTTTTTCTAGTTTTATTGACATAAAATTGACATAATGTGTTAATTTAAGGTATGCACTGTGTTGATTTGATACACTTATATGTTACAAAATGATTACCACTGTAGAGTTAGCTAGCACCTCCATCAGCTCACACAATACCATTTATTTCCTGTGGTGAGATTTATTCTCTTAGCAACTTTTGAGTATATAATACAGTTTAGTGATCTATAATCACTATCTATAATCATATTATCTCTAATCATATACTACATAATAGTGTAATAGTGACATTGACAAGACCGATGTCAAATTAGATCCCTAAAACTTATTCATTTTATAATGGAATTTTGTACCTTTGACCAGCATTTTCCCATTTCCCCAACCTCCAGTCCCTGGTAATCACCATTTTACTCTCCATCTCTAGGAGTTTAGCTTTTTTAGATTTCTCAAATAAGTGAAATCATAAACTATTTATCTTATTTCACTTAGTATAATTCCTTCCAAGTCTATCCATATTTTCCTAAATGATAGGATTTTCTTCTTTTTCATGGCTGAATAATTTTATACTGTACATCTCCCCCCAACACACACACACACACACACACACAATCTTTTTCCATTCACCCATTGGTGGACACTTAGATTATTTCCATACCTTGGCTACTGTGAACAATGCTGCAATGATTATAGGAGTGCATATATCTTTTTTAGATCCTCATTTCATTTTTTTTAGAAATGGGGATTGCTGAATTATATGGTAGTTTTATTTTTAGTTTTTGAGGGCCCTTCATACTGCTTTCTATAGTGGATGCATAAATTTCCATTCACACCAACAGTGCACAAAGTTCCCTTTTCTCCAATCCTTGCCAAACACTTGCCTCTTCTTTTCGATGACAGCCATTTTAACAGATGTGAGCTGATAATTTCACTGTTGTTTTTATTTGCATTTCCCTGATAGTGATATTGAGCATCTTTTCATGTACCAGTTGGCCATTTGGATGTCTTCTTTAGAAGAATATCTATTCAGTTTCTCCTCCCATTTTAAAATCACATTGGTCTTTTGTTATTGAGTTGTATGAGTTCTTGAAATATTTTGGATATTAACCTTATCAGATATCTGATTTGCACATTTTTTTTTCTATTCGGTAGGTTACCTTTTCATTTTGTTAATTGTTTCTTTTGCTCTGCAGAGCTTTTTAATTTGATGTAGTCTTTTGGTATCCTATCCAAATATTGCCAAGACCAATGTCAAAAAGATTTTTTCCTGTGTTTTCTTCTGAGTTTTATGGTTTCATTTCTTATGTTTAAGTCTTCATTTCATTTGGAGTTAATTTTTGTGAGTGGTGTAAGATAGAGGTCTAACTTCATTATTTTGTATGTGGTTATCCAATTTCATGTTACCATTGATTGAAGAGACTCCTTTCGTCATTGAGTATTCTTGGCTTCATTATCAAATATTAGTTGACTGTATATAGGGGGATTTATTCTGGGCTCTGGATTCTATTCCATTTGACTATGTGTCTATTTTTATACCAGTATCATACTGTTTTGATCACTATAACTTTGAAGTATAGTTCTAAATCAGGAAAGAGCTGCCTCCAACTTTGTTCTCCTTTCTCGGGATTGCCTTGGCTATTTGGGGCTTTTTGTGATTCCATGCAAATTGTATGGTTTTTTTTTTTTTTTTCCTATTTTTGTAAAAAATGCTATTAGAATTTAATAGGGATTATGTTGAATCTATAGATGACTTTGGGTAGTATGGACATGTTAGCAATATTAATTCTTCCAATTCATGAACACAGGCTATCTTTCCATTTGTGTCTTCTTCAATTTCTTTCATCAAAGTCTTGTAGTTTTCAGTGTTTAAGCATACTTGAGATATCTCTGGTTTATTTCCAGAATACCACTATCTAATGTGACTATTGCAATAAAATGAGTTAAATTACTTGTTTGTTTCCCGGTGCATATAAAAGTTATATTTACACTGTTCCATAGTCTATTAAATGTGTAATAGTCTTATGTTTTAAAAATGTACGTACCTTAATTAAAAATATTTTATTCCTAAAAACTGCTCACTATCATCTGAGCTTTTAGAGAGTCATACTCTTTTTGCTGGTAGAGGGTCTTGCCTCGATGTTGATGGCTACTAATTGATCAGGATGGTGGGAGCTGAAGGTTGCAGGGGCTATTACAATGTCTTAAAATAAGACAACAATGAAGTTTGCCACATTGATTGACTCTTCCTTTCAAGAACGATTTCCCTGTAGCATGGGATGCTGTTTGATGATATTTGACCCACAGTAGAACTTGTTTCAGAATTGGAGTCAACTGTCTCAAACCCTGCCACCCTTTATCAACTAAGTTCATATCATATTCTAAATCCTTTGTTGTCATTTCTACAATCTTCATAGTAACTTCAGCATAAGTAGATTCCATCTCAAGAAACTTTGTTTTTTTTTTAAGATTTTATTTATTTATTTGAGAGAAGAGAGAATGAGAGAGAGTGGGGAGGGTCAGAGGGAGAAGCAGATTCCCCCTGAGCAGGGAGCCCAATGCGGGACTCGATCCTAAGACTCCAAGATCATGACCTAAGCTGAAGGCAGTTGCTTAACCAACTGAGCCACCCAGGCACCCACAAGAAACTACTTTCTTTGTTTACCCATAAGAAGCAACTCCTCATCTATTAAAGTTTTATCATGAGATTGCAGCATTCAAATATAATAATAATGAAAAAGTTTGAAATATTATGGGAATTACCAAAATGTGACACAAACACACATAGTAAGCAAATACTGTTGTAAAAATGGTGCCTGTAGACTTGCTTGACTCAGGATTGCCAAAAACCTTCAATTTTATAAAAAATACTATATCTGTGAAGCATAATAAAGTGAAGTGAAGTGCAATAAAATAAGGTATGTCTGTACAGGTGTTTTACCTCCTTGGTTAAGTTCAACCTAAGTATTTTATTATTTTTGATGCTATTCTGAATGGAATTATTTTATTTATTTCTTTTTCAAATAGTTCATTGTTAGTGAATAGACTGCAACTAATTTCTGTATATCAATTTTGTATCCTGTAACTACTGAATCCATTGATTAGTTGTAAGTTTTTTTGGTTGAGAATTTAGGATATCCTATATACAAGATCAAAGCATCTACAAACAAAGTTCATTTTACTTCTTTTCTGATTTGAATAGCTTTTATTTCTTTATTTTGACAAATTGCTCTGGCTGGGTCTTCCAGTTCTATGTTGAAAAGAGTGATATGCTTAAGAACCCTTGTCTTGTTCTTCACCTTGGAGGAAAATCTTTCAACCTTTCATTGTTGAATATGTTGTTAGCTGTGATCTTGTCATATATGAGGTCTATTCTTTTTATATCAAATTTGTTAAGAGTTTTTATCATGAAAGGATGTTATATTTTGTCAAAGGCCTTTTCTACACCTATTGAGATGAGTATATGATTTTTGTCTTTTCTTCTGTTAATGTGGCATATCACATTTATTAAATTACATATATTGAACCATTTTTGTATCCCAGGATAAATCTTGCTTGATCTTCATGTGTGATCCTTTTAATGTGCTATTAAACTTGGTTTGCTGGAATTTTGTTAAGAATTTTTTTGCATCTTTATTCATATGGAATATTGACCTGTGGATTTCTTCTATTGTCCTTATCTGATTATGGTAGCAGGGTAATGCTGGCCTTATAAAATGAATTTGGGAATGTTCCTTCTTCAACTTTTTTGGGAAGAGTTTGAGAAGGATCGATGTTAGTTCTTTAAATGTTTGGGAAAATTCTCTAGGAAAACCTTTTATCTGGTCCTGGACCTTTCCTTCTTGGGAGATTTTTGATTACTGATTCAGTTTCTTTACTTATTATTAGACTATTCAGATTTTCTATTTATTCATGATTCTGTTTTGGTAGGTTGTATGTTTCTAGGAATTTTTCCATTTCTTCTGGGTTATCCAACTTATTAATGTATAATTGTTCACAGTAATCTTTTTTGATCCTGTGTATTTCTGTGGTATCAGTTGTAATGTCTCTTCTTTCATTTCTAATTTTATTTATTTCAGTTTTCTGTCTTTTTTACTTCCTAGTGAAACGTTTGCCATTTTTTTTAACTTTTCAAAAGAATAGGGCTTGTTTTGTGACCTATCACATGATCTATCCTAGAGAATGTTCCTTAGACACTTGAGAAGAATGTGCATTCTGCTGCTGTTTGATGGAACATTTTATATATGTCTATTAAGTCCATTTGATCTAAAGTATGGCTCAAATCCAAAGTTTTTTGTTGTTTATTTTCTGTCTGAATGATCTATGCATTGTTGAAATTGGAGTATTGAAGTTCCTTACTATTATTGTATTGTCTGTATTTCTCTTCAGCTCTGCTAATGTTTGCTTAATATATTTAGGTGCTCCAATGTTGGGTGCATATATATTTACAATCATTATATATTTTTGATAACTTGAAACTCTTTATCATTATGTAATGACTTTCTTTGACTCTTGTTATCATTTTGGCTTAAATACTATGTTGTCAGATATAAATATAGCTCCCCCTATGCTCTTTTGGTTTCTATTTGCATAGAATATCTTTTTCTACCCCTTCATTTTGAGTCTTTGTGTGTCTTTAAAGCTGGAGTTAAATCTCTTGTAGGTATCATTTAATTGGGTCTTGTTTTTATCCATCCAAGCATGCTATGCCTTTTGATTGGAGTATTAAATCCATTTATGTTTAAAGTAATTATTGATTTATAAAGACTGACTAATGCTATCTTATTAATTGTTTTCTGGTTGTTTTGTATTTCCCTTTTTCCTTTCTTCCTCTCCTGTGACTGCCTTTGTGAATTGATATTTTCTGTAATGGTATGATTTTATTCCCTTCTCTTTATCTTTTGTGAATCTAGGTTTTTGCTTTATGATTATCATGAGGTTTACATAAAACATCTTATAGATATAAGTCAATTTTATGCTAATAATACTTTGACATTGTTCACATACAAAAAGCTCTATCATTTTACTCCTCCCTCCTTTTGTGTTCTTGATGTCACAATTAACCTATTTTTATATTGTGTATTCAGGAGCTATGGTTATTTATAATACTATTGGGATTTGTGAATATACTCTCCTGTGAATTAAATTTTCCTTAGAATGTTTGCACTGCCTATTTCTTATACACTAAGAATAAATTGGAATGGATTTTAGGACTTCTGAATCTATTTATATAACTTTCAGTTATTCTTGTAAATGTATCTATGTTCTTCTCTAATCAGAAATTCAAGGGGATCCAATGTATACTTTATAGTTACAAATGTAGTCATAGTGTAGGGAAATGGTATTTTAATGATTATCTGCATTACAATAAACTTCAAAGAACACAGATGTTGAAAAACGATGTCCCATGTCTAAGAAAATAAAAATAATTTTAGTAATTTTAAACAAAAGTAAATTTGTGACATCATTTTCCTTTATACTAAGTTCGGAAAGCTGTTGTTGAAATATATGTTACAAAAAGGCTATGATGATGAATTTGTAAACAATAGTTCCCTTTTATAAATGATCTCAAGGACCTAAAAAGAATCACCAGGCTCTACATCTGGTATATGGTGACTAATACTGAGCAATCAAAATAGTAGATCTTGGTTCAATAAAATCGAGTAAACTTAAGGAAGTTAAAACCTTTATTGGAACTCAGTGTTAATTCATAAAAAACATGGTCCTATAAAATCAAAACACTTGTCTTTGAAATTTATTTAATAAATCCTTAACACCACTGAAATCTGTGGAAAAGTAATGTCCCTATTACTTTCAGCACAAAGAATTAGTTAAAATTCAATGAATCAGGAACTATGAATGAAAAAATATAAAGTCTATAACATAAGTGAGGTCTAAACAAAAACTCAAATGGATAATTGAGTAGAAACTTGATAAACAATAGATTCTTACTTTATGACTAATCTTCTTAGTCACTGATGTATACCTATATTTAGATTAATTAAACTTTGGAGAAAATAAGAATAAACTAGTAAGACAGTAGTAACCATGGCATATTTATCATATTTTATTCTCTTGTATCCTGTATCTCTAAATGGAAACCATGGGAGCTTATCTTCTTGAAATCCAGATTTGGCCTAGGAATTCTTGCCCTCATTTAACTATATTAATTTCTCCTCTATGAACACTTTTCCCCATTACTACTTCCAGAAACAAACAAAAAACAATAACCATTAAAAATATATTTGCAAGTTAATGTACATGACATTCTGTTTTAATTTCAACATTGGTAAGAGTCAACCATAAATCTGTATCAATTGATAGTGAGTATGATAATCATTAGAATTTTAAGGCAAATAGAGAGCTAGATAATAATATATAATTATATATTGATTTTTGATGAAAATTATAAAATCCTGACTTTAGGCCTGGAGGTTAATTAGAAGTTAATGTAGTAATGTTCTTCCTATATGCAAATAGTCCAAATGACTCAGGACTCAAAGAATAATTTAACTAGGAAACAAAGTGCTTAATTTTTTTTAGACAGCCTCAAAAGTCACATAGCATTACTTCTGCCATTCTCTATTGGTCAAGTCATCATAGCCCATTCAGGCTCAAGAGGAGGAGGTAGAGACTCAACTTCTTTATGGGAGAAATGTCAAATAATTTGCTGTCATTTTAAAAAATTATACCAATATACCTTCTGACCATAAATTATTTATATAATTCCCATGAGCAAAAGCACTCATTTCCTTCCAAGATCCCCCAAAAGTATTATCTAGTGACCACATAGGATCAAGCTCATGGTCAAAGGTGCCATAATTTAAATCAGATCCACGTATAGATGAAGCTTCTCAGGTGCAATTTTTGAGTTACTGTTTCTCTTGATCTGCTCATGCCTCCTGTCACCACCACCACATCCAACCTTCAGTGGTAGGACAACATAAGTATATTAGTCAGTATCCTCTAGAGAAATATATATATATATATATATATATATATATATATATATATATATATATGGAGTTTAGAATTGGCTTACACAGTTATGGAGGCCAAGAAATTCCACAATCTGCCATCTTCAAACTGGAGAACCAGAAAACTCAGTGGCATAATTCAATCCAAGTCTGAAGGTCAGAAAATGGGGGTGGGGGGAGGGATGCAAAAGTATAAAGTCCTGGTTCCAAAAGCCCAAGAACCAGGAACACTAGTGTCCAAAGGCAGGAGAAGATGGATCTCAGTTCAAGCAGGGAGAGTGAGTTCACCCTTCTTCCATCTTTTTGTTCTACTTAGACCCTCAACAGATTAGATGATGCCCAAGAGCATGGTAATGGCACCCTTCTCTACCCACTCTGCTAACTCAAATGCTGATCTTTTTCAGTGACACCTTCACAGACACACTCAAAAATCATGTTTTATTAGCTATCGGGCATGCCTTAGCTCAATCAAGTTGACAAAATGAACCATCACAATAGGATTACAACAGACAATATTTTAAATCTTTTTTTTTAAAGATTTTATTTATTTATTTGACAGAGAGAGACACAGTGAGAGAGGGAACACAAGCAGGGGGAGTGGGAGAGGGAGAAGCAGGCTTTCCGCTGAGCAAAGTGCCCGATGTAGGGCTCGATCCCAGGACCCTGGAACCATGACCTGAGCCAAAGGCAGACACTTAACAACTGAGCCACCCAGGTGCCCTGACAATATTTTAAATCTTAAAATAGATCTTAAAAGTTCTTACCACAAAAAAAAAAATTGTAAATATGTGTGGTGATGGATATTACTAGATTTATTATGGTGATCATTTTGTAATATATACATATACTGAATCATTATGTTGTATACTTGAAATTAATATAATGTTATGTCAATAAAAAAGTAGAGGAAAAGAGAAGGTACACAAAAGTTATTAGTCCATAACAATTCTATAAACCAAACACACCTACAAGCTAGTTATTTGATTAGAATTCAGACCTGCTCCCTGATAATGATTCTCTGCAGCATGTGACTCTACCCTACTCATGTTGAGTTTTTGGAACATAGTAATTTAGGGACATAAAGACCATTTTTCAAAAATTTTATATTGTCTCTGTTCCTTTCAGTGCAGGCTGGTGTGAGCCATTAAAACTGTCTTTTTTAATGCACAATTTGTTCATTAGACAAAATTCAGTTCATTAGATAAAACCTTTAACTGTAAATATCTTCCACTTAATCCTTTTGCTACCTTAAATTCCACAACATAAAAATTGTTGTATGACAAAGCCTTAAATATTCTTAGAAATACTGTGATTAAACAGTATCCACAAGGCCTACCCCTTAGATTTTTAGAAGCCCTTATGTCTTTCTGAAACATCTATGAGAAAGTACCTTAAATCTTTCTGGGACCTTAATGAAGAATTTTTCTTTCAAACCTTATCTTTATTTTTATCCTGAGGCTACGTCTTTCTGAGATTTGATTTTTTTTCCCTTAAGGTCTTTCTTACTTTGCAACTCCTTTGCAGACTAGAAAGATTATCAAAGTTAAGAGTTTCTTCTCCTCAAGTTTCCAAAACCATTTTCCTCAATTCCTTTCAACCCTTCATAGACAAGCTCTTCAAGAACTGGCAGGCTTCCATATACTTAGTCCCCAAACCAGCATGTCATAGTGTTTTTGTGTTTGTTTTGTTTTGTTTTTTATGATACTACCCAGATTTTGGTTCCAGTTCCAAATTATGTTACAGTTTTCTAGTTTTTAATAACAAATCACCAAATCTTAATACAAAAAGAGACCCATTTTAATTTTCTAATGGTTCTATGGATCACAATTTTTTTTAAAAGATTTTATTTACTTATTTGAGAGAGAGAGCAAGAGCATGAGCAGGGGAAGGGGCAGAGGGAGAAGCAGACTTCCCGCTGAGCAGGGAGCCCAACGTGGGGCTCGATCCCAGTACCCCTGGTTCATGACCTGAGCCGAAGGCAGCAGATTAACTGACTGAGCCACCTGGGCACCCTGGGTCACAGGTTTTTTTAAGATTTATTTATTTATTTTATAGAGGGAAAGGGAATACAAGCCAGGGGGGAAGGACAGAGGGAGAGGGAGAGAATCTCAAGCAGACCGCCCACTGGGCACGGAGTCTGACTTGAGGCTCAATCTCAATCTCAATTTTAATAGACCTCTGACTCACAATATTTGGGATCTTCACTAGAAAGACCAGAACAGCTGGGGTTACTCAAAAAGCTGGAGATTAAAATGATCTGGAGTCTTCTTTCCTCATATATCTGGTACCCGGACTGGAAGGACTCAATGCTTAGGCTTAGCTGAAATTACTGAACAAAAGAGCTACACAGGTTTCCCTGTTCAGCTTGGGCTTACTCATGTTATGGGATTTTTAGGGTAGTCAAACTTCATATATTATGACATATCTCTAAGAATGAGTGTTTCAGCAAAAGATGAAAACCACATAGCATTTTACTATGTAACTTAGAAAGTCACATAGAGTAACTTTTGTTATATTCTTGTGGATGAAGTAGTCGCAAGCCTGGGCAGATTCAAAAGGAAAAATTAGAATCCACCTGTCAATGGGAAAAGGATAAAAAAAAAAAAAATGGGGCCATGTTCTAAAACTACCATAATAATATATAAATAATATGCAAATAATAATGTCTTTTCTGTTTAGTAATGTGGAATGAATATTTTAAGGGATCTGTATATTTATTCTTCATACATTTGCTTTATGTATTTATTTTTTTAAAAAAACTCCAATCTAGAATTTTTACATGAATATCCATTTTAAGATGGATATTTCTTTAGTTTATATTTGATTTGAATAGGTTATGAAACACAGTCTATAATACTAAATCGATCAAAATATGAATATCTAGAATAAAGGCAATTGAAGTATAATTATGTGGGTTATAGGTTATATAGTTTAGCAAACTTATCAGAAAACAAATTAGCTAAAAATCCAAAAGGTTGCAAAACATATTGCCTCTTCTTAAAATTAGTTTTCCAGCTAATTGAAGTATATTCTTCTCTACTAACACTCTCTAACTTATTCAACCATTCCAGTTCTTCTATATTATATCAGCAATTGAAAAAAAAGTCAAAATTTTAAAAATAAATTTTGGACAAAAGTACTAAGTATTTCACACTAATCTAACTGAAATATTATGCTTTCTTTCATTAATTTTTAAAGATTTATTCATCCATTTTAGAGAGAGAGAGAGAGCATGAGCAGGGGAGGGGCAGAGGGAGAGAGAGAGAAACAGACTCCCTGCTGAGCATGGAGACTGACGTAGGACTCGATCCCACAACCCTGAGACCATGACCCAAGTCAAAACCAACAGTCGGATGCCCAACTAACTGAGCACCCAGGTGCCCCTGGAATATTTTACTGGAAGTATTAGAGAACTAGAATTTCAGAGGCAAATACAGAAGAGAAAGGAAGAATAAATTGACAAGAATTTTTCTCTCTGCTTAAGGCAAATTTTTAATTTTGGAAGCTGAAAGTGAGGAGCTGAGTATCCAGGAAAATCTTTCAGCAGATATAAGTCTACTAAAGAAGATATTAATGAATTTAACAGGTTTCAGATAGGACTCTGTTGAACTACCTCACAGGAATTAGAGTTTAACAGAAATTTACCAGGTTTCACAAGGACCAAAGCTCAGATTTGAAAAATTGTGCCAAATAAAAGATGTTATCACAGAACAGGAAACATAATAGATTGAACACACTGCAAAATTGAAAATTAAAAAAAATAATGCAATAACCAAAACTAGAAAAATAATAGATTAGACAAAGTTGAAGAGAGAATTGGTGAACTGGAAAATAAAGCAGAAGAATATATCCATCCTACATTTATACAAGGATGAAAGTGTGGTAATTATGCACAAAAAAAGCATTAAGCAAACATGGAAGAGAAATTTTAAAAAGGCCAATGTATGTGTAATTGGTTTTACAGAAGAGAGAAGAGATAGAATTGGGAAGAAAGAATATTTGAAGTGATAATGGTGAATAATTTTCCAAAGCTGACAAAAAAAATAACAAGTCACAGATTTAAGTAGTACTACACAAACCCAAGAAGGTAAGTACAAAGGAAACTATGTCTATGGGCACCACATACATTAACTTAAAACTAAATATGAAAAGGCAATTTTAAATCAATCAAAAAATACATATTAGTATCAAAGGAGCTATAAAGTCTAATCATTAACTTCTCAATAAGAACAATGGACATCACAGAAAAATTGAATTATTGTATTTTCAAAATGCTGAAAGATACTTCCAAACTAAAACAATATATATTTATGAAACTTCTATAAGAAGATATAGGTGAATAACTATTAATTTTTGTGAAAGCACATATACGGCTGGTTAAAAAAAACCTCGACAATAAAAAAATATACAAGGGATTTCATCTAAATTATAAATTTCTATTTGTCAAAGGGTACCATTAAGTAAATGAAACGAGCTACAGATATTTAGAAAGCATGTTTGTTACACGTACCTATGACAAAGGACTTTTAAGGATAATACATTAAAAAAAACTCCTAATAGTAATTTTTTAAAAAAAGCAACACATCTAGATATGGATAAAAGGCTTGAACAGAGATTTTGCAAAATATTTTTGATTGGCCAACAGTTCATGAAAATGTGTTAACATAAGGTAAGTATCAGGTAATATCAGGTAAATGCAAATTATAACCACAATGAAATTTCATTTTAACATGCTAGAAGAACAAGAGGTGGTGGGTGGAGGGAGAGACTGACATTAGCAAATGTTGGAAAATGTGGAGTAGCTAGAGATTACATACATCGTGTGGTAGTAAAATATGATAAAACACCTTTGAAAAAGGTACAGTTTCCTACGAAGTTAAATAGATATTTACCCATGACCCAACTATCCATTCCTTACCATTTACCTAACAAAAATACATGTCCACACAAAAACCTATACAAAATGTTCATAGTGATCCTATTCATAATAGCCATAAATTGGACAGAATACAAATGCCCATTAGCAGAAAATGGATAAATTGTGATATATTCATATAGTGGGATAAGATTAAGTGATAAAAATGAATAAACTATTCACATATGAAACAACATGGATGCATTTCAATGACATTACCTTGAAAGAAAGAAGACAAATGCAAAAGAATAGATCCTGCATGATTCCACTTATACAAAGTCCAAGCATAGGTGAAATTAATCTAAAGTGACAGAAGAAATTTGTTGTTTTCACGGGTGGAAGTGGGGAGATATGAGGGGTGACTCAAAAAAAACACAAAGGAATTTAAATGTGGGTATAAAAATGTTAAATATACATTGCTAAAACTCAAGGAACTCAACACTCTTAAAGATGTAGGCATTTTATTGTGTACGTATTATACCTTAATGAATAAACAAAAAAGATATAAAAATTTGTACTCTTTAACCATTAAAGATATTGAATAAGCAATTAATCCACTCCTTCTACCCTAACAGGTTCCAATTTACACACACTTATACAAAAATAAAAGTAACACTTCCAAACTTGGTTTAAGATTGCATTGCCTTAATACCAATACCTGACAAAGATAATATAAGAAAGGCAAGTTCCAAGCAATTCTCTCTCATGAACATGGATTTTAAAATTGGCAACTTAAGTGTATTTGGGAGTGGGGGGGAGGGAAATGGGTGTGTGTAAAATCCCAACCAAGTTGGATTTATTCTAGGAATGCAAGTTTCTTTTAAAAGTCTTTCAATATAATTTACTATTATTAAGAGGATAAAAAAAGAAAGCTCAATTTTTACATGCAAAAGATGAATTTGATAACATTTACATTCAATACATGTCTTTCTAAACTAGGATTATAGGGGCGCCTGGGTAGTTCAGTTGTTAAGCGTCTGCCTCCGGCTCAGGTCGTGATCCCAGGGTCCTGGGATCGAGCCCTGCATTGGGTTCCCTGCTCAGCGGGAAACCTGCTTGTCCCTCTCCCACTCCCCCCTGCTTGTGTTCCCTCTCTCACTGTGTCTCTCTGTCAAATAAATAAATAAAATCTTTAAAAAAATAAAAAAAAAACTAGGATTATAAAGGGATTATCCAAAAACTTATGGCAGACATAAACTTAATAAAATTTGAGACTTTTCCCTTTGAGTTTGGGAATGAGGCAGTATTATCTGGTATCATTGCTTCTATTTAATATTACACTGGAGGTTTCTCCTCACCAATACAATAAAGCAAGTAAAAGAAGTAATGGAAAAGAGGAAATATAATTGTCATTCCAGATGATATAAATTTGCATGAGAAGAACAAACAGAATCTATTCTAAATTATTAAAATAAATAAGTAAATCTAGTAAGTTCACTGTATAGGAAAATTAATTGTATTCCCATTAATCAGTACAACTGGAAATTGAATTTTTTTAAAAAGTTCTAGTAACCATTGCATCAAAAAATATAAGATACCTAGGAATAAATCTAAATGTTTTATAAGACTCCAGAAAGAAAACAAATCATTACAGGGATATTTTAGATTTTAAAATTAATATTGAGATAAAAGCGCCAAAAATAGGAAAATATTGAAGGAGAAAATTGGAGGACTTAGTCTATGGCCTGTATAAAATTAATGTAAAGGCATAATAAGTAAGATTTTGTTATATTGTTACAATATTAGCTAAAACAATACAGTATTATAGAGTCCAGAAATCGATGTACATAAAACAAAAACAAACTGAAGAATAATAGGGGAAAGGATGACCTTTCTAATAAACAACCTAAGTATCTATTAATAATAGAATAGGTCAAAAAAATAGGTGTATTCATATAATGAAATATTATACAACATAGTGGTTCTGAAAGGGTGGTTAGGGGTACCTTAAGAGTCCCTGAGGCTCTTGCAGGTGATCTACAAAGGGAAAATTGTTTTAATAATAATACCAAGATATATGTGCCATCTTCACTGTTTTTCTCTCACAAGTGTTCAGAGTATTATTCCACTTATATGGAGTTCAAGACCAGGTGAAATTAATCTCATATGGCAAAAATAAGAAATTAGTTGTATCCAGGGATACAAGTGGAAGAGGTATGAGGGATGACAGATTTAGTACAGTTTCTGTTCCCCATTTTAATTTACCTTTAAGAAATTACACTTATAGAGCTTCTGTAGTGTCAAAGAATATCCATAATCATCTGAAAAATACATTAAAACAACTTTCCTTTTCCAACTACATATTTGCATGAGACTACATTTCCTTCAAACTATTCAACCAGACAACATATAGCAACAGATTAAATGCAGAAGCTGATATAAAATCCAGCTTTCTTCTATTAATACAGATATTAAAGAGATTTGAAAAAATGTTAAACAATGCCACTCTTCTCATAATTTTGTTTGGAAAATACAGTTATTCTTCACACAAAAAAAATGTTACCATGATTATTTCATTATTACTGTATTAAGTTAATAAATACTGAAAAAAATTTAGTTTTTAACACAATGGATGTATATGTTTATTTTATGATAATCTGTTGCTCTGTACACTCTTGACACATACACTTTTGTGTGTATGTTTTGACTAAATGTTTAAGATTAATTAGAAAAAAAGAATATTTAATTAGGAAAACAAGAATATTTAATTAGGGGTAATGATTTTATATTATAGGAGAAGATTTTCTAAGTCCTTTTCCATTAAAATATCACCCATTTTTCAATTATAAGTTTTAAAAAATTCTTGGGTGTTAGACTTCCAGCTCTACTACAAAGCTGTCATCATCAAGACAGTATGGTACTGGCACAAAAACAGACACATAGATCAATGGAACAGAATAGAGAGCCCAGAAATGGACCCTCAACTATATGGTCAACTAATCTTTGACAAAGCAGGAAAGAATGTCCAATGGAAAAAAGACAGTCTCTTCAACAAATGGTGTTGGGAAAATTGGACAGCCACATGCAGAAGAATGAAACTAGACCATTTCCTTACACCACACACAAAAATAGACTCCAAATGGTTGAAAGACCTCAATGTGAGACAGGAGTCCATCAAAATCCTAAAGGAGAACACAGGCAGCAACCTCTTCGACCTCAGCCGCAGCAGCTTCTTCCTAGAAACATCGCCAAAGGCAAGGGAAGCAAGGGCAAAAATGAACTATTGGGACTTCATCAAGATAAAAAGCTTTTGCAAAGCAAAGGAAACAGTCAACAAAACCAAAAGACAACTGACAGAATGGGAGAAGATATTTGCAAATGACATATCAGATAAAGGGCTAGTATCCAAAATCTATAAAGAACTCATCAAACTCAACACCCAAAGAACAAAGAATCCAATCAAGAAATGGGCAGAAGACATGAACAGACATTTTTCCAAAGAAGACATCCAAATGGCCAACAGACACATGAAAAAGTGTTCAATATCGCTCGGCATCAGGGAAATCCAAATCAAAACCTCAATGAGATACCACCTCACACCAGTCAGAATGGCTAAAATTAACAAGTCAGGAAATGACAGATGTTGGCGGGGATGCGGAGAAAGGGGAACCCTCCTCCACTGTTGGTGGGAATGCAAGCTGGTGCAGCCACTCTGGAAAACAGTATGGAGGTTCCTCAAAAAGTTGAAAATAGAGCTACCATATGATCCAGCAATTGCACTACTGGGTATTTACCCCAAAGATACAAAAGTAGGGACCCGAAAGGCTACGTGCACCCCGATGTTTATAGCAGCAATGTCCACAATAGCCAAACTGTGGAAAGAGCCAAGATGTCCATCAACAGATGAATGGATAAAGAAGAAGTGGTATATATATACAATGGAATATTATGCAGCCATCAAAAGGAATGAGATCTTGCCATTTGCAATGACGTGGATGGAACTGGAGGGTATTATGCTGAGCGAAATAAGTCAAACAGAGAAAGACATGTATCATATGACCTCACTGATATGAGGAATTCTTAATCTCAGGAAACAAACTGAGGGTTGCTGGAGTGGGGGGTGGGGTGGGAGGGATGGGGTGACTGGGTGATGGACACTGGGGAGGGTATGTGTTCTGGTAAGCGCTGTGAATTGTGCAAGACTGTTGAATCTCAGATCTGTACCTCTGAAACAAATAATGCAATATATGTTAAGAAAGAAAGAAAAGAAGAAGAAAAATGTAGCAGGAGGGGAAGAATGAAGGGGGGGAAATCGGAGGGGGAGAAGAACCATGAGAGACAATGGACTCTGAAAAACAAACTGAGGGTTCTAGAGGGGAGGGGGTTGGGAGGATGGGTTAGCCTGGTGATGGGTATTGAGGAGGGCACGTTCTGCATGGAGCACTGGGTGTTATGCACAAACAATGAATCATGGAACACTATATCTAAAACTAATGATGTAATGTATGGGGATTAACATAACAATAAAAAAATTAAAAAAAAAAAACAAAAAAAATTTTTGGGTGTTTACCCAAAGAATACAAAAACACTAATTTGAAAGGATATATGCACCCTTATGTTTACTGCAACATTATGTACAATAACCAAATTATAGAAGCAGCCCTAATGTACATCAAAAGATGAATGGATAATGAAGATGTGGTATGTATATAAAGGAGTATTATTAGGCTATAAAAAGAGTTAAATCTTGCCATTTGCAACAACATGTATTATGGATCTAGAGAGTACAACACTAAGTCAGAGAAATACAAATACCATATGACTCTACTCATATGTGGAATTCAAGAAACAAAATAAATGAACAAAGAGGAAAAAAGACAAATAAAAAAACAGACTTAACTATACCAAACAGATGGTTACCAGAGGGGAACTGGATGGGAGGGATAGGTGAAATAGGTGAAGGGGATTAAGAGTACATTTATCTTGATGAGCACTGAATAATATATAGGATTGATGAACCATTATATTGTACACCTGAAACTAATATAATACTGTATGTTAACTATACTGGAATTAAAATTTAAATAAATAAATAAAGTTTTAGAGAATTCTTGATAACTATTATCAGGAAATAAATAGAGCCTTCTAGGATTAGAAACATCAACTTCATTTCCTCTTCATTACTCTTCTTTTCCATATTTTTTTTTTCATTTTAAACAAGAAGTTTATTTAAACAACAAGACGCTTGACTTGAAGGGAAAACTATCTACGATTCATTTCTTTTAGAGTAATTTATCCCTACTTAAAGGCAGGTTGCCCTACATGTAACAGCTATGAACAAAAAAGTTATAAAATTGTCCTTGGTTTTACAATAATAAATGAAAAACATTAAAATTCTCCAATCGAACAAGGTATGCAAGGATTTTTATGTTGTTCTTTTTTTGTTAAACGGTGAGAGCAAAATAACTTACTGGAATATAAAGATAAGAGCTGACTGAGCATGCCACTAATGGAGAGAGGGGGTATTTTCACAGAAGCAGTATTTTCCCCCATCCCATCTCCATTTGATGTCGATCAAAACATACCATTGGCCATTTAGTTAAAAAAAATGCAATATGCTTGTGCACATACACAGTTACTTTATGTACCATAAAGGAATGGGGCAGGGAGAAAATGAAAGAATAGAGAAAACCATGCCGTAATAGTCAGGATGTGGTAGAACCAAATTGCGGCTTTCTAATTGAGAATGTCTCCTTAATCTGGAGGAAGAGAGTTCTGTAGTAAAGTAGCAGGTTCCCTTTTTGGTAGACACCTCCTGTCTGCTGCTGGAACACATCAATTGTGTCTTCATCCTCCATTTCCAACTGTGCAGGTGTGTCTGTTTCATTGATTGGTTGCCCATCAAATCGGAACCTGATCTGCCTCATTGACAAACCCTGTCGTTCACAATAGGCTTTCATTAATTTCCTAAGTGGTGTATGCCTCTTAATCTTAAACTGCACCACAGAACCATCCTGCCCCGCCACCTTCAAATTAATATGATCGTTGTTCTCAGTCTTGACTCCTTCCTTGGGCTTTCCGTCGGCCATGGCGAGCGCCCGAGTCTCCTCAGCTGCCGCTGCACAAAAGAGGTACCAGGTCCGCACCGGACGAGCGCACAAGCAGCGCCAGGAGCGGCAGAAGAAGCAGGTGGCAGCGGTGGAGGAGGGAGAGCCTCTTGTCCATATTTAATCATAGGTAGAGACTAAAATGTATTACTAAAGCTCTTATAATTTTTCATGAGGTAATTATTTGTCCTTTAACCATTCTGTTATCTGAATTAATAAAGCAATCATTTTTTTTTTTAATTCAATTTCAGACTGGTTACACAAACTGATCTCACTTGAGATGATTACCAGCAGTGGAGATAGTATTTCGATACAATCAAAGATTAGCTGTGGAACACATGAAAAAACCTCAAGTTTTCCAGATCCTAGTACAAAGATGTCAAGAAGAATAAACTAGGGTCTTGGAGTGAAATAAGAGATTAATTGATACTGGGAATGAATAACAAATATTTTTATCTCCTACTATGTACAGAAACTGTCTACATTTATATTAATGTTGAAAATAACACTGTGAAATAAGTGATATTTTTTTCCCTGTTGGAATTTGTCAAAGAGGCTTTCGTATCACTATCAATGATCTAGCCAACATTGGAGGCCTTCCAGTTCATTATAAATGTATCACAGTCACCAGAAGTGATTTAAATATGGTAAATCTCTAATCATGGCACAGTTGATATTCTGTAGTCACTAGAATTAGAGATTTAAAGACATAGAAACCAGGTTGGTTCTGCTTAAAGAAAAAAATATTCAGTAAGTCAACCAATACTGGAGATCTTTGGTGCCCCCAAATGATCCATAGACTAAAACATATGAGAACTAGCATTCTAGAAGATATGAGAACTAGTATTCTAGAAGATACTTCCGTAATTAAAATTCTTTTGAATTCCATATAGTCACATTTCAGCAACTTTATTCTTTGAATGAATGAATTCTTTCTAGATGTAAGTGGCTCTTCACTTGTGTCTCCTGATTTGGACACACTTATAAGGGTTATATAATATATTTCATTTTTAATTGCAGAAGCTTCAATAGTCAGATTAAAGAATTAGGGTAGAAAATAAAAATAGGAAACTTATTTTTTCCATTTTCTCTCTTCTCTCTTTCTTTCCTTCAAATCCTTTCTTTCTCTCTTTCTTTCTCTTTTTCTTTCTTTCTTTCTTTCTTTCTTTCTTTTTTTCTTTCTTTCTTTCTTTCTTTCTTTCAAATACTTTCAACATTTTCTGTCAGGATCCAGTATTAACTTTCACTTAACAGCAATCTCAAAAGTATGCCTCTTAGTCAACTCCCTAGAGGAAATGGTAAACCAATAAAAACAGAGACAGTACAATCATTTTTGGCATGAGAGCATAACTTATTTGAACACATCAGGAGGCATCAATAAAATATAGTGATGCACAAGATAAATGGAAGTATGATATACTGTACAGTTATAGATTAAAGAGTGTCTCTTCTAATATACACGTCAGTCTAACAAGGAGATGGTCTAAAGGACTCTGGTGTCTATCAGGCCGTGGAGTCATCCTGGGAAGATATAGTACAGATTATTTAGAGATCCACAAATACAATACTGCAAATAAACAGAGGGATTTATGTCTTTATGGATTTCAAGATACAACATTTCAATTAGAGAATTACAGTGTTTAACCTTGTGGAATGTCACAGGGTACAAATTTTAAAAATACCTTAGTTGTGGGGTGCCTGGGTGGCCCACTTGGTTAAGCATCTGCCTTTGGCTCAGGTCATGATCCCAGGGTCCCAGGATCAAGCCCCACATCAGGTTCCCAGCTCAGCGGGGAGTCTGCTTCTCCCTCTCCCTCTGCCTCTCCCCCCACTCAAGTTCTCTCTTGCTCTCAAATAAATAAATAAAATCTTTCAAAAAAAAATACCTTAGTTGAAGTGGTCATTTATGAGATACTTAACTACTTGATTAAATATATATATTTAAATATCTAAGATAAAAAAGAAAATTCCAGATACAGGGGCGCCTGAGTGGCTCAGTAATTCAGCGTCTGCCTTCGGCTCAGGTCATGATCCTGGGATCCTGGGATCCTGGGATCCTGGGATCGAGCCCCGCATCGGGCTCCCTGCTCCGTAGGAAGCCTGGTTCTCCCTCTCCCACTCCCCCTGCTTGTGTTCCATCTCTCGCTGTGTCTCTCTCTGTTAAAAAAAAAAAAAAAAAAATCTTTAAAAAAAGAAAATTCCAAATACCTATCACAGAACATTAATAGGAAAGTTGACTAGATCATCTGAGATAATATCTATGTGCTAGGTAAACCCTCAAACCAATTGCTTTCTATCAAAATAATATCAAGCCCCGTGTTGGGCTCCATGCTCAGCATGGAGTCTGCTTGAGATTCTCTCTCCCTCTCCCTCTATCCCTTCTGCTCCTGCTTTCTCCCTCTCTAAAATAAATATATAAATCTTAAAAATAAATTTTCTTTTTAAGTAATCTCTATACCCAGTGTGGGGCTCAAAGTTACAACCTAGAGATCTAGAGTCACATGCTCTACAAATTGAGCTAGCCAGGTACCCCTCACTTTATTTTGAACATTACAATATCATAACCCACAAGACAAATGACGTACAATTCACCTTTGAACAACACAGGGGTTTGGGTGCCAACCTCCCATGCAGTCAAAATCCATCTACAATTTTTCAGTCCCCCAAAACTTAACCTCTAATAGTCTACTGTTGACTGGAAGGAAGCCTTACCCATAACATACACAGTTGATTAATACATATTTTGCATGTTATATGCATTATATACTCTATTCTTAAAATTAAGTAAGCTAAAGAAAATAAAGTAACTAAGAAAATAATAAGAAAATACTGTACTGTATCAGTGCTCTAAGTTTACATCATCCGTTTACAAGATAAATCATCTGTCTGTCAGTACCTACAGCCATATTGTGTTATATGATACAAAATACTGTAGATGTTACACATACAATTAACATTAGACATCAAAAATGAAAAGATAATGTGAAAAAAATTAATATTTATGTACAAGTATAACAATTCATGCATTGATAATGAAGAAGTGATATGATTGCTTTATGGTAGCCTAGTGTAATCTATATGATTGCTCAGGTAGCCTAGCCTATACAATAATGAGTGAATCCTTATAAAATTTTTATGGCATACATCATTACAGTCACTCATAATATAGTATTGGAAACAATATTATATTGAAAAAAATGTAGCTGTGATGTAAGGCTGATTCACAGTTTCTCCAATTAATAGGAAAGTTTTCCTATTAAGAGAAATGCCTATTGTACAATAATATAATTCTTTGAAAGCAGAGTTATAAAATAGCAAGTAAACTAACACATTTTTAATTTTATATTAACTATCAGTCACCTTATGTCTGTATAAGAATAGGCTATCCACTTCCATACAAGTCTTGCACACAATTTTCTATGCTCTGAATAGTTAAGTGATAAAGATGATGATGATGATGATGATGATGATAATGATGACCCAGAAACATCTCATACAGTCCTTGCCTTACATTTATTAGATTTTCACACAAAGATACTCACACCTACACAACAGGTAAGTTTATTAACTGTACAGCATGATGATTATTTACTGCTCATTAAGTGGAAGTGCATCATCATAAAAGTCTTCATTTTTTTGCTTTTTCATGTATCTAAAAATGTTTCTATATGATACCAATGCTTATTCTGCCATCTGCTTTAGTTTCAGTGCCCATATCATAGAAGAGTCTATGTCATAAAAGAAATCAAAAGCAGTCTTAAATAATCAGAACCCTTGTGCCAGATTGTCTAATGTCCATTTGTTTTCTGGCACTGCTTCTTCTATGACTTCTTCCTCATCATCTGGCACTGGTATGAGAGCACTCATCTCCATCAAGTCATCAGTTAATTCCTCTGGTGTGGTGTCAGTTAGCTCTCGAGTTTCTCCAAGATCTGTATCTTGAAACTCTTCACCACCCACCTTTTTTTGTCATAGTCACAATCTCTTTCATGATTTCCTTGATTGGCTCTGTCTATAAATTCTGTGAAGTCATACACAACATCTGGACACAGTTGTTGGTTCCCCCCCGCCTACAGAAATTTGTTTCAGGCTTGATAGCTTGCACAGCATTTATTTTATTTTATTTTATTATGTTATGTTAGTCACCATACAATACATCATTAGTTTTTGATGTGGTGATCCACGATTCATTGTTTTCACATAACACCCAGCGCTCCATGCAGTACGTGCCCTCCTTAATACCCATCACCAGTCTAACCCATCCCGCCACCCCCTTTCCCTCTAAAACCCTCAGTTTGTTTCTCAGAGTCCATAGTCTCTCATGGTTCATCTCTCCCTCCGATTTCCCCGCTTCATTGTTCCCTTCCTTCTCCTAATGTCCTCCATGCTATTCCTTATGTTCCACAAATAAGTGAAACCATATGACAATTGACTTTCTCTGCTTGACTTATTTCACTTAGCATAATCTCCTCCAGTCCCATCCATGTTGATGCAAAAGTTGGGTATTCATCCTTTCTGATGGCTGAGTAATATTCCATTGTATATATGGACCACATCTTTATCCATTCATCTGTTGAAGGACATCTCGGCTCTTTCCACAGTTTGGCTATTGTGGACATTGCTGCTATGAACATTAGCGTGCATATGGCCCTTCTTTTCACTGCATCTGTGTCTTTGGGGTAAATACCCAGGAGTGCAATTGCTGGGTCATAGGGTAGCTCTAGTTTTAATTTTTTGAGGCACCTCCACACTGTTTTCCAAAGTAGCTGTACCAACTTGCATTCCCACCAACAGTGTAAGAGGGTTCCCCTTTCTCCACAACCTCTCCAACATTTGTTGTTTCTTGCCCTGTCAATTTTTGCCATTCTAACTGGTGTAAGGTGGTATCTCAATGTGGTTTTGATATGAATTTCCCTGATGGCTAATGATGATGAACATTTTTTCATGTGTCTGTTAGCCATTTGTATGTCTTCTTCAGAGAAGTGTCTGTTCATGTCTTCTGCCCATTTTTTGACTGGTTTATTTGTTTTTTGGGTGTTGAGTTTGACAAGTTCTTTATAGATCTTAGATATCAGCCTTTTATCTGTAGTGTCATTTGCAAATATCTTCTCCCATTCTGTGGGTTGCCTCTTTGTTTTGTTGACTGTTTCCTTTGCTGTGCAGAAGCTGTTTATCTTGATGAAGTCCCAAAAGTTCATTTTTGCTTTTGTTTCACTAGCTTTTGGAGATGTATCTTGAAAGAAGTTGCTGTGGCCGATGTCAAAGAGGTTATTGCCTATGTTCTCTAGGATTTTGATGGATTCCTGTCTCACATTGAAGTCTTTCATCCATTTTGAGTTTATCTTTGTGTATGGTGTTGGAGAATGGTTGAGTTTTCATTCTTCTGCATGTGGCTGTCCAATTTTCCCAGCACTATTTATTGAAGAGACTGTCTTTTTTCCATTGCATATTTTTTCCTGTTTTGTCGAAGATTATTTGACCATAAAGTTGAGGGTCCATATCTGGGCTCTCTATTCTGTTCCATTGGTCAATATGTCTGTTTTTGTGCCAGTACCATGCTGTCTCGGTGATCATTGCTTTATAATATAGCTTGAAATCAGGCAACGTGATGCCCTCAACTTTGTTTTTCTTTCTCAACATTTCCTTGGCGATTCGGGGTCTTTTCTGATTCCATAATTAATTTGGGTCCTTTCTCTTTTCTTTTGGATAAGTCTGGCCAGTGGTTTATTGATCTTATTAATTCTTTCAAAGAACCAGCTTCTAGTTTCGTTGATCTGATCTACTGTGTTTCTGGTTTCTGATTCATTGATCTCTGCTCTAATCTTAATTATTTCTCTTCTAATGCATGGTTTAGGCCTCGTTTGTTGCTTTTATGTAGTTCTTTAAGATGTAGAGTTAGTTGGTGAATTTGGGATTTTTCTATTTTTTTTGAGTGAGGCTTGGTTGGCTATGTATTTCCCCCTTAGGACCGCCTTTGCAGCATCCCATAGGTTTTGGACCCATGTGTTTTCATTCTCATTGGTTTCCATGAATTGTTTAAGTTCTTCTTCTGGCCAGGCTCCCTCCCGCTGCCGTTTATCCTCTGATATCTGCCCGCGGAATCTCGGCTCCCTGCTTCTGACCTCGAAACCAACCGCCAGCGATATTCTGTTTGTAGAGATCTAGATCTTCTTACATCTCAGGCTGATTTCATGGGTGTTCAGAGTGGTCTGGTAGATATCCAGCTCAATTCCGGGAACCAGGTGGAATAGGGTCCCCTACTCCTCTGCCTCTTTTCCTTGCCCCCACAGCATTTTCTATAACAACGGTGGCATCTTCATGATGTAATCCTTCTGGATTTGCATGATGTTCTATCAGGGTTCTCTTCCAAAGTGTTGACAATTTTTTTTCCATAGGGTATTGTGTATAATGAGTTTTAAATGTCCTTATTACCCCCTGATGTAGAGGCTAAATTAGAGTCATTGTGTTTGAGGGCAAGTAGACCATTTCAACACCTTTGGTGTTGAACTCATGGGGTTCTTGGTGGCTAGGGGAATTGTCCAATATCAAAAGAACTTTAAAAGGCAATCCCTTACTGGCAAGGAACTTCCTGACTTCAGTGACAAAACATCAATGGAACCAATCTGGAGAAAGTGTTCTCATTGCCCAGGCCTTCTTGTTGTGCAACCAAAAGAATGACAGCTGATGTTTATCTTTTCCCTGCAAAGCTCAGGGGTTAGCAGCTTTACAGATAAGGGAATGGATCATAAACCCAATTGCATTTGCATAAAACAATAGAGTTAGCTTATCCCTTTTTGCCTTAAATTCTGGTGCTCAGGATTCTCTTCATTACTAATAAATGTACTTACTTTATGGCTTTTTTTTTTTTTTTTACAAAATTAGGACACTTTCATCTGCATCAACAGGCAAATATCTTTTCAAGCAAATATTTTTTCTCCTCAATTATTTTCTTTTTTTTTTTCTTCATTAATTTTCTTAATGGCATCTGGGAACTCGTCTGCTGCCTCTTGGTCAGGAGTAGATGCTTCTCTTGTTAAATTGACATTTTTTAAGCCAAACCTCTTCCTAAAGTTACCAAACCAAACTTTACTGGCATAAAATTCTCCAGTTTTATATCCTTCACCTTCCTTTAGCTTTAAATGTCATATAATGACTATAAATGTAATCATAGTCATATAGTCATATAATGACAATTTTGCAAAAAAATGCAAGGATTTTTGCCAGCTGGCATAGCTGCAGTGACACCTTCATGAATTTGTCTTGAAATGATGGGCAACCACAGCTGCAGACCTCCATCTATGATACATAACAAGCAATTAAACTTTTTCTTGTAATGTCATGACTTTTCTCTGCTTCTTGGGAGCACATTCAGCATCACTAGTGGCCCTTCATATGAGTCCCATGGTGTTATTCAAGGTTTATTGTATTGCACTAAACACAATGAAAAACTGCACAAGAACCACAAGAGATCACTTTTTATATGATATACAACTTACTGGAAAGATGAACTGCTCACATGGAGATAATTAACATCATATGGCACTCTAAGTGGACACTTGTAACACTTGAGCTCACTGCAATAGCAACAGGAGGTGGCTACAAAATTATTGCAGTAGTACAGTATATTAATTCTGTAATCATTTTAATACAATTTAATACTTCATCTTTATGTTTATTTCTATTTGTCTGGATGGCAAATGGTACCATGTACACTCTGTTTGTGTGTGTAAGATTTCATAAATTTTAACTTTCCATAACAGATTTCTGTATATTTTATGGCAGTAAAAGATAAAATAGACTAATATCTGTACATATTTTATGCATTCATGACATACCTAATTTTCTTCTTTTTTGGGGGGGGGTTTTGATGTTTCTAGGCAACCATGGTTCCTTTGCAAATTTTTTCAAATCATTGCATATCTCCAAAAAATTTTCCAAAATACTTATTGAAAAAAATCTGTGTATAAATGGACCTTGTGCAGCTCAAACTCATGTGTTCAAGGGTCAACTTTATTATCATTAAAATATCTATAATCAAAGAAAGATTAATTAACAAATATAAACATTTTTCATCTAAGCCTGAATACTTCAATTATGTATTTTTACCTAGGCAGTATATAACACATATTTTTGTTTTGTTCATATTCAGTTCATAATGTAAACCCTTATTAAAGGCTCATTACCTACCTCACTGCTGAACTAGGCATTTAAGGGAAGAAAGATGAATAAAATATCATCCTTACCTGAAGGGAATTACAGTTTCATGAAGAAATGAAGAAGTAAAATTTAAATAAATTATGGTAATTTACATAAGAAAAATCTGTATTGAAAAAATATATTTAAGTCTTTTAAAAAATTAGAAAACTCCCTGCTGAGAAAGTAATACAGGGATGAGTGTAAGTGCATTCATTATATGTTCTAACCAAACTAGAAATGAAAGGAAGTCCCCCCCAAGGAGAGGAAACAAATGAACAAAGACATAGAAGTATGAAATGCAGTCATGCACTTTGTGTGTGTGTGTGTGTGTGTGTAAGAGAGAGTCAGTACAAATAATGAGAGAAATGTGAGGAAGGGCAAAAGTGATGCATAGCAAACCACGATGACTTTAAGTGATGATTTTTAAAAGGGTCAATATAATTAGATTTGTTTTAGATTCATTGATTTGAGTGTGTTGCAAAATTTTGAGGAGTACAATCCAATGCACAAATCACATAGGACTCTTTTGCAGTTATTCAGGTGATAAATAATAAGGATCCAAGCTAAACCAACAGAAATACAAGTGGAACAAAAGGAGACAGCTTTTTTATCATATGCAAATGATGAAAAGAGTAAGACTTGATACTTCATTAGATGTGGCTTGTAAGAGTGAGGTGTAGCCTGAGTGACTCCCTAAGTCCCTATCTTGGGTGTTATACAGATGGAGGTGCCATTAAGTGAGATGGGAAATGCAAGAATACTGGAACATATGATTGAGAGGGAGGGGAAAGCAGTGAATGATGATTTGAGTTTGGGGGTTAAAAGTGAGATATCCATATGACCTCACCGATATGAGGAATTCTTAATCTCAGGAAACAAACTGAGGGTTGCTGAAGTGGTGGGGGGTGGGAGGGATGGGGTGGCTGGGTGATAGACACTGGGGAGGGTATGTGCTATGGTGAGCGCTGTGAATTGTGCAAGACTGTTGAATCACAGATCTGCACCTCTGAAACAAATAATACATTATAAGTTAAAAAAAAAAAGATGAGGAAGAAGAAGATAGCAGGAGGGGAAGAATGAAGGGGGGGAATCGGAGGGAGAGATGAACCATGAGAGACGACGGACTCTGAAAAACAAACCGAGGGTTCTAGAGGGGAAGGGGGTGGGAGGATGGGTTAGCCTGGTGATGGGTATTAAAGAGGGCACATTCTGCATGGAGCACTGGGTGTTATACGCAAACAATGAATCATGGAACACTACATCAAAAACTAATGATGTAATGTATGGTGATTAACATAACATAATAATAATAAAAAAGTGAGACATCCGATTGGTTATTCATTTAGTTTATATATTCATTAGTTTATATATATATATATATATATATATATATATATATATAAACATATATATATACACTATATTATAGGTATAGTATACTATATGTCTATGTGTATATATATATTACTAAAGGTCACAATAGAAATCTGGTCAAGAAGTAAATATCTGGCATAAAAATTAGCATAGGCTTGTTAGTTTAAATCTTGAGTATAAGTAAGATGGACCAAAGTAGAAGAAAAAGAAAGACAGGCTACTATTTAAGAAGTCCTAGTAAAACCACACCACAATGAAGAATGGGAAAATATGATTTAAAAACATAAAAAAAATATATAAAAAGAATCAGAAGAAAGATTGTCAAAAAGCTAAGGAACAAGAGTTCAGCCATTCAATTTGACATCATGAAAGTCATTGGCTAAAGTTCCTTTGTGAAGATGGTTTGAATGTGAACAGAAAGGATGATTGCTGAATCTCTCTCAAAAGGATTTATCTAAAAAGGGAGAGAAAATGAGAGAAAGGGAGAGAGAGAGAACAGTACTTAGAAGTAAAAAGTAGAAACAAGTTATTCAAAATAGGAGGAACTTAACAATGGAGCTAATAGAGAAGAGAACAGATGAGCAATGGTTCATGTTCCCTGAGATGAAAGAAAGTAGAATCAAGAGTTTAGAAATATAAATTGGCCTCCATGGGGAAGGCCCCTCAAGTTCTGAGGCTAGAAAGAAATATTACATTAGGGCAATGTAGATAAATTGACCTGTGAAATGGGAGTGAAGCTGAGTTGTTTGTGATTCTGCATTTCATTTTCTTAAAGAAAAACAAGAGAGACCATAGAAGTTGAAGAGAATAGGCTTGAGTAGAGGGCTTAAATAAAGCAATGAAAAGCTTCTAATCTTGATGAAGTCCCAATAGTTCATTTTTTTTTTGCTTTCTTATTTTTTTATTATTATTATGTTATGTTAATCACCATACATTACATCATTAGTTTTTGATGTAGTGTTCCATGATTCATTGTTTGCGTATAACACCCAGTGCTCCATGCAGAATGTGCCCTCTTTAATACCCATCACCAGGCTAACCCATCCCCCCACCCCCCTTCCCTCCAGAACCTTCGGTTTGTTTTTCAGAGTCCATAGTCTCTCATGGTTCGTCTCCCCCAATAGTTCATTTTTGCCTTTGCTTCCCTTGCCTTTGGCAATGTTTCTAGGAAAAAGTTGCTGCAGCCGAGGGCGAAGAGGTTGCTACCTGTGTTCTCCTTTAGGATTTTGATGGACTCTTGTCTCACATTTAGGTCTTTCAACCATTTTGAGTCTATTTTTGTGTGTGGTGTAAGGAAATGGTCCAGTTTCATTCTTCTGCATGTGGCTGTCCAATTTTCCCAACACCATTTGTTGAAAAGACTGTGTTTTCCATTGGACATTCTTTCCTGTTTTGTCAAATTAGTTGACCATAGAGTTGAGGGTCCATTTCTGGGTCTCTATTCTGTTCCATTGATCTATGTGTCTGTTTTTGTGCCAGTCCCATACTGTCTTGATGATGACAGCTTTGTAATAGAGCTTGAAGTCCTGAATTGTGATGCCACCAGCTTTGCTTTTCTTTTTCAACATTCCTCCGGCTATTCGGGGTCTCTTCTGGTTCCATACAAATTATAGGATTATTTGTTCCATTTCTTTGAAAAAAGTGGATGGTATTTTGATAGGGATTGCATTGAATGTGTAGATTGCTCTAGGTAGTATTGACATCGTCACAATATTTGTTCTTCCAATCCATGAGCATGGAATGTTTTTCCATTTCTTTGTGTCTTCCTCAATTTCTTTCATGAGTATTTTAGTATGAGGAATTCTTAATCTCAGGAAACAGACTGAGGGTTGCTGGAGTGGTGGGGGGTGGGAGGGATGGGGTGGCTGGGTGATAGACATTGGGGAGGGTATGTGTTATGGTGAGTGCTGTGAATTGTGTAAGACTGATGAATCACAGACCTGTACCTCTGAAACAAATAATACATTATATGTTAAAAAAAAAAAAAAAAGAAGAAGAAGAAGATAGCAGGAAGGGAAAAATGAAGGGGGGGAAATCGGAGGGGGAGGCGAACCATGAGAGACTATGGACTCTGAGAAACAAACTGAAGGTTCTAGAGGGGAGGGAGGTGGGGGGGATGGGTTAGCCTGGTGATGGGTATTAAAGAGGGTATGTACTGCATGGAGCACATGGAGCACACAAACAATGAATCATGGAACACTACATCAAAAACTAATGATGTGGTGTATGGTGATTAACATAACATAATAAAAACAGAAAGCAATGAAAATATGGCAAGGGAGCTAACAAAACATAAGAAAGGTAAAGAAACAGAGGATTTCATGGATGTTAATTTCTCTATTATATATTTTTAGTTATGACTTTTGATTCTTAATGTCAAATTCAGCATACTCCATCCACCCAAAGGATAATTTTGTGATGTATATAATGTACATATAATTATATATAGTCGCTATATATATAAACACACACACACAAATGAAAGGAACTATAATTAGAAAATAGAAAAGGGAACCCTAAGCAATACAGAAATTATGAGAAAATGTGGGAAGATGTAAAATAAATGGAATTGAATAACAGGAGAAATGGAAGAAGGAATACTGCAGCTCAAAATCTAACCTAAGAGCAACAGAGCCCTTAAGAAACTTCAATCTGGGAGTCAATAAATTCAAATCTTTGAGTAGACTTTAGGTTAATCATCAGAGTTTAGAAAGGGAACTTCATTCCAAATTGCTGAACCAAGGGGGCCCGGGGGATTTTGCCCTTAGCCTACAAGCCAAGACTGCTCTGGGAGCAAAATGAAGCATCTTCCAAGGTAATTACTCAAATATGGGGGGTCACAGACTAAGGAATCTTCAAAACAGACCTTGAACTAATTAGCTTTAGAATCTAGACTATCACACATAAGGCTGTCTAAAAGCAAAGACAGCCTTATCAGAGAGTGAAGTTAAAACCCTAAAATGCCAAGTGCAAACCCCTTCCTGTTTTGGTAAAGGTGGAGACCCTGGCCCTTTTGCTTGCTACATACTCACATACACCACACTGAATCCTGACTGGCAGTGAGTCCGCTGTAGAGCCCTCAGCAGCACTCTATTAAAAACTACTCTATTGGAGAAATTTACATAAATCAAGACAGAGGAAAACCACACAAGCTACTTAGATAATTAACCTAGTCCTTCATTTTAAAATATGAACAACTGCCACAGATCATCAAATAAAGAAAAGAAAAATCTAATTGAAAGGGACCAAAATAAAGAAATTAACCTGGAAAACAAAATAATTCAAGGAAAAGGAAAAAAAATTGTTTCATTTTTTTATTAGTGTAACATTAGACTGATAATTAAAATAATACTGAACATTAATTGAGGGATAGCTATGAGCTGGCCACAGTGTCAAGTGATTATAAGCATTATATATATATACATATATATTTTATTCATATTTATATGTATAAGTATATTTTATATTTATATATGTATACATATAATCTATGTATATATATTAATCTATATTCATATTATATCTATATGATTGAAATTAAAATAAGAATAAATAATAGTTAATTATATAGTAAAATGAATTAAGCTAGTGATATACAAGATAAAATCTAGTAATCCTCCCAGACATAAATCAGACAAAGACATGCAAGATATCTGAGAAAATTTGGAAGTAATGGAGGATAAATCAAGAAATTTAAAAAGTCCAGAGACAATGTAAGGGAGGAAGTACTCAAAGAAATACTCCTGAATGATATTGATTAAAAGGGTCCACTCAGTTATTGGTAAAATTAATGAAAATAACCCATACTAGACAATTAGAAATGTATCTTTCCCAGCCCACACCCTGACCAATTCTCCCAAATTATTTCTTTTGTGTTCCCTCCCAAATATTCATATGAAATTATCCCTCCATGTGTGAACATTTTGCCAAAGATATTTTATTTAGCCATTAATATTAATAAAAGCTAAAGCAAGTTAAATGTATTTAAAAAGCCAAGGCAGCATAGCAACTATTTCCTTACCAATATACAACTTATCCAATATAAATAACAAGTTTATTTTCAAAGTCAGGAAACAACCAGTAATGAAAGAGCAACATAAGTGAACATTTCATTACATAATATTTTATTTAGAAAGATCAAATCTCAACAGATAATGATTAAATGATGAATAAGATATTCTTAATAAAAAAGCTTATATAGGAATTACTTTATAGATACAAAATTATAAATTTGCCTTTAAGTTCAAAGTGATTTTTTTGATGCAGATAGTTTTTAAGTACAGTTGAAGCTAAAATAATATCTGGTTTGAGAGGAATAGGTGTATGTAGAGAAATAGTTTCTTATAAAAGAAAATATGGACTTTATCAATCAAAAATGTTATTCAGGTAGAGCAATTTAAATATATCAGAAACAATTGTATTACAAGAAAATTTTAGATGTGAGCAACACAGAATGAGATTAGATTTAGTTTTATTGAATTATAAATTTGGTGTCCACTTAAAATTTGAATGAAATCAGTGAATAGAAAAGAAAAATATTCTTAGCTTATAATGAACATTACTTTTAAATAGCTTTTTTAGGTTTGTGATATTTAATGAAGCTTACTTAGAATGGTGGAATATTATATGGGCAGTGATATAAAGATAGTACATATCTTGCAATGTCTTTTTTTATGCATAGGTGGCAATGCTATGTATTATGTCAATGCTGTGTATTTTCTGTTTCATCTTATCAGCAGTCATATAATACTAGGTTGTTCCAATTTTAATGAATTTAGTACTGATTGTAGGAGTTGTGAAAATATCTGAGACCCCAGTGCAAGACTTACCAATTAAATCTGAATTTCCAGGCTGGGTAGGTGTCAGGCATCAGTAGTTTTTAAAATTCCCCAGGTGATGACAGTATGTGATAAAGTTTGGGAACTTCCTTTTTTTTTTTTTTTTTTAAAGATTTTATTTATTTATTTGACAGAGAGAGACACAGCGAGAGAGGGAACACAAGCAGGGGGAGTGGGAGAGGGAAAAGCAGGCTTCCCGCTGAGCAGGGAGCCCGATGTGGAGCTTGATCCCAAGACCCCAAGATCACTACCTGAGCCGAAGGCAGACGCTTAACGACTGAGCCACCCAAGCACCCCAGTTTGGGAACATCTGAAGTAAATCGATACTAAGCTAATCTGTCTTTTTACATACTTCCCCATTTACCTTTTCATTAATGGTTTTAGTATAATCATCATTGATGCCTTATTTCTTTGGGGTATGTAAATGATGACTTTTTAAATTCTAACATTATTTCTGAATTCATTAGCTGGACTTCTATAAAGAAACATTCTTCATCAACTATTTGGTTACTATAAAATACAGTTTTCACAAGAAATCCAGAATAAGTTTGTCATATTTACCTTTTTTTAAAGTTTTTATTTAAATTCCGGTTAACATACAGTGTAATATTAGTTTCAGGTTTACAATATAGTGATTCAACACTTCCATACAACACCTGGTGCTTATCTCAGCAAGTACACTCCTGAATCTCCATCACCTATTTTACACATCCCCCCCACCCACCTCCCCTCTGGTAACCATCAGTCTGTTCTCTAAGTTAAGAGTCCATTTCTTGGGGCTCCTGGGTGGCTCAGTTGTTAAGCATCTGCCTTCAGCTCAGGTCGTGATCCTGGGGTCCTGGGATCGAGCCCCACATCGGGCTCCCTGCTCCGCGGGAAGCCTGCTTCTCCCTCTCCCATTCCCCCTGCTTGTGTTCCCTCTCTCACTGTGTCCCTCTCTGTCAAATAAATAAATAAAATCTTTTTTAAAAATTTAAAAAATAAATAAATAAATAAAGAGTCCATTTCTTGGTTTGCCTCCTTCTCTCTCTTTTTTTCTCTTTGTACGTTTGTTTTGTTTCCTAAATTCCATGACTGAAATCATATGGTATTTGTGTCTCTCTGACTTATTTCACTTAGCTAATTCTCTCTAGCTCCATCTCTGTTAGTGTAAATGGCAAGATTTCATCCTTTTTTATGGTGGAGTAATATTCTATTGTATATATGACACATCTTCTTTATCCATTCATCAATTGATGGACATTTGGGCTATTTCCATAATTTGGCTATTGTAGAATCACATGCTCTCCAACTGAGCCACTGAGGAGCCCCATATTTTCATATTCTTTGGGTAAATATGTAGTAGTGCAATTGCTGGATTGTACGGTAGTTTTATTTGTAACTTTCTGAGGAACCTCCATACTGTTTTCCATAGTGATTGTACCAATTTACATTCCCACCAACAGTAAGAGGGTTCCCCTTTCTCCACATCCTTGCCAACACTTGTTGTTTCTTGTATTGTTGATTTTAGGCATTCTGACAGGTGTGAGGTAATATCTCATCGTAGTTTTGATTTGTGTTTCCTTGCTGATCGGTGATGTTGAGCATCTTTTCATGTGTCTGTTGACAGTCTGGATGTTTTCTCTGGAAAAATGTCTATTCATGTCTTCTGCCCATTTTTTAAAAGATTTTTGTTTATTTATTTGACAGAGAGAGAGAGCACACATGCACATGCACCAACACGGGGAGAGGCAAAGGGAGAGGGAGAAGCAGGCCCCCTCTGAGCAGGGAGCCCAATGCAGGACTCCATCTCAGGACCCCAGGATCATGACCTGAGCCAAAGGCAGATGCTTAACCAACTGAGCCACCCAGATGCCCCCCTTCTGCCCATTTTTAATTGGATTATTTGTTTTTGGGGTGTTGAGTTTTAGAAGTTCTTTATATATTTTGGATACTAACCGTTTATCAGATACATCATTGGTAAATGTCTTCTCCCATTCTGTAGGTTGCCTTTTAGTTTTGCGGATTGTTTCCTTCACTGTGCAGAAGCTTTTTATTTTGATGAAGTTCCAATAGTTTATTTTTGCTTGTTTCCCTTGCCTCTGGAGACATCTAGAAAGAAGTTGCTATGGCTGATGTCAAAGAGGTTGCTGCCTGTGTTCTCCTCTAGGATTTTTGTGGTTTCAAGTCTCACATTAGGTCTTTAATCCATTTTGAATTTATTTTTGTGTATGGTGTTAGAAAGTGTTCCAGTTTCATTCTTTTGCATGTAGGTGTCCAGTTTTTTCAACACCATTTGTTGAAGAGACTATATTTTTCCCATTGGATATTCTTTCCTGCTTTGTTGAAGATTAATTAAACATATAGTTGTGGGTTTATTTCTGGGTTTTCTATTCTGTTCTGTTGATCTATATGTGTATTTTTGTGTCAGTACCATACTGGTTTTTTAAATTTTTTTAGGTTTTGTTTATTTAAGTAATATCTGTACCCAACATGGGGCTCATACTCACAATCCCAAGATCAAGAGTCACATGTTTTTCTGACTGAGCCAGCCAGGTACCCCTTGATTACTACTATTCTTTTGATTGCTACTACTATTTGTAATATAACTTGAAGTCCAGAATTGTGATGCCTCCAACTTTGTTTTTCTTCTTCAAGACTGCTTTGGTTATTCGGGGTCTTTTGTGGTTCCATACAAATTTTAGGGTCATTTTTTCTAGTTCTGTGAAAAATGCTTTTGGTATTTTGATAGGGATTGCATTACATGTGTAAATCGCTTTGGATAGTATAGACATTTTAACAATATTTGTTCTTCAAATCCATGAGCATAGTATGTTTTTCCATTTCTTTGTGTCATCTTCAATTTTTTTCATCAACGTTTTATAGTTTTCAGTGTACAGATCTTTTATCTCTTGAGTTAGGTTTATTCTTAGGTATCTCATTGGTTTTGGTGGAATTGATTCCTTAATTTTTCTTTCTGCTACTTCATTAGTGGTGTACAGAAATGGAACACATTTCTATATGTTGATTTTTTATCCTGTGACTTTACTGAATTCAGGTATCAGTTCTTTCAGTTTTTTGGTTGCGTCTTTAGGATTTTCTATATAGAGTATCGTGTCATTTGCAAATAGTGTAGTTTTACTTCTTCCTCGATGATTTGGATGCCTTTGATATCTCTTTGGTGTCTCATTGCTGTAGCTAGGACTTCCAGTACTATATTAAATAACAGTGGTGAGAGTGGACATCCCTCTCTTATTCCTGACCATATAGGAAAAGCTCCCAGTTTTTCCCCATTGAGGAGGATATTAGCTATGGGTTTTTCATAGATTGCCTTTTTATGTTGAGGTATGTTCCCTTTAAACCTACTTTGTTGAGGGTTTTTAACATGAATAGATGTCATGCTTTGTCAAATGCTTTTTCTGCATCTTTTGAAAGGATAATACGATTTTTATCCTTTCTTTTATTAGTGTAGTGTATCACTGATACATTGATTTATTTGGGAATATTGAGCTACCCTTGCAAACCAGGAATAAATCCCACTTGATTTCTTTTAATGTATTGTTGGATTTGGTTTGCTAGTTGAGAATTATTGAGAATTTTTGCATCCATGTTCAACAGGGATATTGGCCTGTAGTTCTGTTTTTTAGTGGAGTCTGTATTTGATTTTGGTATCAGAGTAATGCTGCCCTCATAGAATGCATTTGGAAGTTTTTCTTCCTTTCCTTTTTTTGGAATAGTTTGAGAATAGATATTAATTCTTTAAATGTTTCATAGAATTCACCTGTGAAGCCATCTGGTCTTGGACTTTTGTTTCTTAGGAGTTTATTGATTACTGATTCAATTTCTTTGCTTGTTATTGGTCTATTCAACTCTTCTATTTCTTCCCGTTTCAGTTTTGGTAGTTGATATGTGTCTAGGAATTTGTCTATTTTTCCAGGTTGTCTAATTTTTTCACATATAATTTTTCATAATATTCTCTTATAATTGTTTGTATTTCTATGGTATTGGTTGTAATTTCTCCTCTCTCAATTGTGACTTATCAAAAAGTAAAGAGAAAGGATGCCTATTTACCTTGACTTATATTATTTTAGAAGTAGTGTTGGCTAACTAAGCCCCACCGACCACATATGGCTTAAGTCCTCTTTTTGTATGACTGATAAGCTGAACTTCATCTTTATATTTTTAGTGGGTATTAATAAGAACAAGCAATGGAGAATGTATGTGGATTTATTGAGGGAGCATAAAGAAGAGGTAGAGGAGAATGAGAAGAGGAAGAAAGAGACTAGATATGGACCCCAGACCCTAAAATATTAACTATGTGGGTTTTTTTACAGGAAGTTTGCCAACTCCTGTCTTAGAATAAAGAGCTTGAGAATTTGTGTCCTAGCAAATCTCCAAAGATAAAGATAACCAATAAGTATTTTTTTTAATATACTCATGGACTTTAGCATAACTTGTGGTTTCAGTCACTCAAGTTATTATTTTCTTTGATGCTATAGCTATCTTATTTGTGTCCAGTGGTAACACTATTAAGTGGTTTCCTAGATTTGTTCAGTTAGTTGGGTTTTGTTGTTGTTGTTGTTTTAATTTTAATTGGACTCTAGTGATATTTGAAAGTTTCCTTTGTTTCTGACACAAAGTTCCAGAACCATTTTGTACTTTTCTTGCCCTAGACTTAGAATTAACCATGTTTTCAAGGAGACTTGTTTTTGTTTTGTTTTAAGTTTATTTATTTGTTTGTTTTAGTGGGAAATCATATTTAAAGACACAAATCTGGATGTTAGAGGTGGTGACTGCTACTAAATTGTCTCTGCTTGTAGACTAGGTTGTTGTTTTTCTAAGCCTTTTAAATGAACAGAGCTTGAGAATACATTTTAGAGATATAAAAATTAATTGCTAAATATTTCTGATATTTCCAAATCACCTTTAAAAGTATGGAGATTTTTCTTTCCTTTTTTTTTTTTTTAAGATTTTATTTATTTATTTGTCAGAGAGAGAGAGAGAGAGAGCACAAGCAGGGGGAGCAGCAGATAGAGGAAGAGAGAGAAGCAGACTCCCCACTGAGCAGGGAGCCCAAAGTGGGACTCGATCCCAGGACACTGAGACCATGACCTAAGCCAAAGGCACATGCCCAGCCATCTGAGCCACCCAAGCATCCCAAGGGATTTTTCTTAATTTAGCTGATTTAATATCTCTTTTCTTTTATGCTGAAATCTGAATTTGTAACATTAACACGATTTCTTATTTGTTTTATTTATAATTTGTTACGAAGTAATAATATTGATGACCTACAATTTTAAATTATGTAACCTTGTTTTATGTGTATTTCACTTGATTTAATAAATATTGTTGATTCATTAACCTTGAACTCACAACAAACAGCAGTATCACTTATTCCTAAATGAAACTTATCTAACAGACACATTTTCTCCATAAGGCCCATCATAGCCTGCTTACACTTAGGAGCACTCTACACAGCACTTTATCACCATGCTTGGGGTCCATTGTAAACAACAAAACCACCAACAAAAAAGCACAGAAATGTGAAAAATGTGGCACTAAGAGACCTTGAAGAGAGCACTCGTTTAGAGTAACAAACCTGAAACAAGGCAGAGCATTGCCTTCTTTGGCCTTCACTGGGTGCTTGCACATTAGGCAACTCAAATTTTTTTGCCACTCTGTGCACATCTGTGAATGACTGTAAAAGATCTTTAAGTACTGGTTTCGGGGTTACAAATAAATTTTAATGAGTAGATGGATTCTCAAATATGGAATCTATGAACACTGAAGATTGGCTGTATGTGAGATTCATAGGTAACATATAGAAAGGGAAGAGACATGATGTTGGAAGAGTGGGGAAGGGTGATCATAGGTTGGATTCTAGCTTAGGAGTATTAACCTAGAGGAATTTGGGCATGAGGCAGGAGCATTCAAGAATTAAACTGAGGAGCAAAAAGACTGCATTTTTGGTTTTATAATGATCACTTTATGTGTGGTGGGGTGAGAGAAGTGGTGAGAAAGAACTTGGAGACTGTTCAGAAGTTATGGTACTAATCCTGGTAAGAAATTGTAAGGCCGAAAAAAAAGAAAGTGACAATGGAATGATGTGAAGGGATGACTGATTCAGGGTGAAGGATAAATGAGAAGGAGGAATCAAATTTGACTTTCTGGTGTCAGAGGTGTTATGTACTGAGACAACAATTAAAGGCAGTTTCAAGAGGGAAAAAATGGGGAATTAATTTTGACTAGTATAGAGGAGAAAATTTTTTTCCTCTATTCTTTTAGGTTTTAAGAATTAGACATAAGACAGATTTGCAGGAACTGTAAAAGTTATTATTATTATCATTATTACTATTACTATTATATATTTCCCATATATAATATTATATATTTCCTATATACTTGAGAAAATTTATCACAATTATAAAGACTCAAAGAAGCAATTAAAATTGAATGCTTACAGTGAATGGAACAAAGAGTAGTAAATTTTGAAAACATAATAAAGCAAAAAGGGGCTTGGGCTGAGTAGTTAACTACATGGAGAAATGACTAGAAAGATGAAAGATAAAGTTTAGTTTAATGAAATTGGTTTGTATAGATTTATCTTGGTCTCAGCTTCCCATCCTTGGTGAAAAGGTCATTATGGTATAGGGAAGGCATGTGTCACATGGGAATTTCATCTGCTTTTAAGAAAAAGAAGGAAGTTCAGAGTGTCCTTCTTACATCTGCTGTTTTCCAAATACCTTTAACTCATTATAGTCAATATACCAGAGTGGCATATTTTGGGCTGGTGTGTTTTAAACTCCTTCACCAGGTTGAGTTTTAGTTGCCTATATAGGATATCCAGGTGTAGATTTTCAGAAAACATTTATGCCTGTGAATCAACTCTTAGATAAAATTTAACTAATGTGGAGGAAACTAAGGCCTGAATTAAAAACAAAACAAACAAAAACAAAGCAAAATAAAACTAAGATGTTGAAGGAGGTAGAAGAATATGTGAAAGAAACAATAAAAAAAATAGAATAGTAAGAAGGAAGTGGAAAGCATTTTGTAGAAGCTAAATAAGAGAGAAGAAGTGGACAATAAAGTTAATTATGGCAAAGAAGTGAAACAAGTTAAGCTCAGGAAGACATCCAAGAGATTTGGCAATTGGGAAGGAATTTGGTGACCCTAACAAAGAGTGTTTCACTGTCATGAAAGCCAGATTGGTTTAGATTGGGAGGGAAACAAATGTTAAGAAATTCTAGGTGGCCTATTTATGATCAAGCATATACATTCAAGCTTGTCAACATTTAAATCTCAATTCTGCTATTTGAAAACGAGGTACACTTTGGAAATTTATTCAGTGTCTCTGTGCTTTCGTCAACTGTATAATAGGTTTGATAATGGTACTTAAACCGTAAAGTATTGTTCTGAAGAAGAAATGAGTTAATGCATGTGAGGTGCTTAGACATTACCTGGCACCGAATAAACACTTAATAAACTTTTTTTTTAAAAAAAGATATACTCTGAGGGATGTCTGGGTGGCTCAGTTGGTTAAGTGTCTGCCTTCAGCTCAGGTCATGATCCCAGAGTCCTGGAATCAAGTCCCACATTAGGCTCCTTGCTCAGCGGGGAGCCTGCGTCTCTCTCTTGCCTGCCACTCCCCCTGCTTGTGCTCTCTCTCTCTCTCTGACAAATAAATAAATAAATAATAAATCTTAAAAAAAAAGATACACTCTGATCACAGATGCTCAAAAAGAGCATCTCTATATTTTTAAATCTATTTATTGGAGAAGAAGGAAGAAATACAAACTCTGCAAATATCTTTAAAAATTGTTTATCATTAAGCAGAAACAGACTGCAGAAAATTTAATTATGTTGTATACTTCGACTTCACAAAACTGTTTGTTTTTAACTTTAAAATCATGTTCCCTTCAAAGAGCCTTTATAATATTTCTTGTGCATACTTAACTTTAGCATTTGTCATTTTAAAATGCATCCTGTATCATGCCTTTAATTTTACATCTTAGTTTTACTTAGGCTTAAAACATTTAAACTTTCCTAATTAAAAAAAATAGTAAGATGAAAAATTGTACCTTTATTTTATTTGGTTTCCAGTTTAATCAAAATGTTATGTTTCATTTATTTATCCTTTAACATCATGAAGTGCTGAAAATTTTTTTTAATGTTGTGGTTTTCTTGGACATTACATTACCATGAAACTGCAATGTTTTAAGTGTGAAAGCATTAGAGTTTCAAGTTTGATTTGGCATGAACACTTTTCTTTGGCAAACCTTCAGCCTCAAAGACATACATGCCTATTTGTGGTTTCTTATGGTTTGAGCCTCTTTGTGGGAAAAGAGATTGGCTTAACATGGTCAAAAATATCTTTGCGGGGTGCTGGCAGGTAGAAAGGGAAACAGACAAGAAAAAACTGACTACATAAAGGATTCCCAAAAAGATATCCCAGGAGGAAAAAAAAAAAATTAGTCTCTTACTCATGTTAAACAACATACCCATATTAGGTACAGTTCATACTTGAGAAAGCTGAGCTTGATATTTATTTTAGCTTGATTTGCTTCGGTGTATTACTCCCAGCTATTCAGTTTTCTATTTCTAGAACTTACTGTTAAAGTTGTCTTTACATGAAAAAAACCCTTATCTCTTCTGAGCAATCCACAGTTGTCCCACCGGATCTTTGAGCTCAATTCCTCCAAGTACATAATTATCAACTCTATTGTGCCAATCTATTTCCTCCTATATAAGTGGATTTTTATCACTTTGGGGGGTTTAGGATTCCTTTTATTCTATAATATTTTGATCAAAAATATCGGGTTGCTTATATATGTTGTACTTTATTTATATGTCCTGGTGACAGAGAGATGAAGAAAATCTATTCAAAACCCACTATGAGACATTCAACCTAGAGAGTAGTCAGGTCAACAATATAGGCAGACCTCAGAAATATTGCAGGTTTGGTTCCAGACTACCATAATAAAGCAAATATCTCAATAAAGCAAGTCAAATTAATTTCTTGGTTCCCCAGTGCATATAAAAGTTATGTTTATAATACTGTAGTCTCATTAAGTGTGCAATAGCATTATGTATAAAAAAGCAATGTCCATGCCTTAATTTAAAAATATTTTATTGCTAAAAAAATGCTAACAATCATCTGAGCTTTCAGCGAGTCATAACCACTGATCACAGATCACCATAACAAATATAATAATAATGAAAATTTTGAAATATTGAAATATAATACATATGATAATAATGAAAAAGTTTAAAATATTGTGACTTTGAAGTTATTATCTAAAATGTGACACAGAAACACAAAGTGACCAAATACTGTTGGGAAAATGACACTGATAATCGTGTTCAACACAGTGTTGCTGCAAACCTTCAATTTTTAAAATATGCAATAAAGTGAGACACAGTTAAACAAAGTATGTCTGTAATTATTTAAAATCATTATAATCACATTTCTTTAATGAAGCATGAGGAAAGCAATGCATAAGAAGACCTAAACTTGTCCTGAAATCAAACAGTAAAGCTAAATCCTGGAAGTGAAAGCAGAAGTAGTAGGTGTGAAGACCTTAAGGATTAATGACCTTTAAGTATTTATAGAGCTGTAAAAAAGTTAAGAAGACTGGAATTAAATCTCGGTTGGTAGGCAAGAATTGGGATTGTATGTGAGGTAAATATAGAGATGAAAACAAGGATTTATATCATGCAAAACTTAATACCTGTTAAGATATTTATTGATATTTAATAACTGTTAAGAGTAATTGCTAGGTAGTGTTCTAAATCTATTATTTTTTAAAATCATTTAATTTTCATAATATTTTCATTGTGTAGATACATTTTGTCCCCACTGTATAGAAGAAGAAACTTGGCACAGAGAATTAAATAACTTGCCCAAAATTACATAGTTAGTAAGCAGGAGAGCTAGAATTTGAAGTGACTCCAGAGGCTGCTTGCTTAGCCAAAGAGTTTTATGGTCTCACTAGATGGACTGCAGGGTGATGCTAACGGTTTAACATTATTTTAAGTTTACATTATTCTAAATGCATTTTAAAAAGTGGCGTGAGAATTTACTAAAAAATTTCAAGGAGAGAATATTTTATATTAAAAATACTCTGATGATTCATTTAGGAGTAGAGTCAAGAAGCTTAGTATATCTCTGGGTGTAATAATGGTGGCTTAGATTTTGATGATGGCACCAGAGATGTTAGATCATCAGAAATTAGTACATATAATGAAAGCAGTGTTGAAAGTAAAATGAAGTATGGATTTAATCCAATAGCAGAAAACTCCTGGTGTGAGTAGAGTGACCCCAAGAACCAAAATCCAGAGAGCATATTCTGTATTTGAGCTAGCAAGCAAAACTTAGAAATTAAATGCCATGATTCCAGAAGTTGTATAACCGTAGTGACAGATAACCATGAAACCATAACATGGCCCAATGACCATTGGTATTTCTCAAATATTCTTGTAGGTAACATACATCCTCATACCATAAATTTATAAGCACTTTACAAGATTCCTCTGAAAAGTTACTAAAATTTTCTCATTTCTATGTCTACTATAACTGTCCTCTTTCGCTAGAGTGTAAGAAAGTTCCACGTGGCAGACATTGTTGACTATTTTGTTCACTTCTGAATCTCCAGAACTTAGAAGAGTGTCCAACCTCTGAGCACTGTAGTTGTCTTTCAGTAACACTTACTGAAAAAAATTATGAATTTCCTGCCTCCTTTGTCTTGAATGCAAGTTAACAAAATAGCATCCTAATCAGTCACAGTTTACCTATACATCCGGGCAGACCCCAAAGAACAAGACATGAGTAGATGTTTTCTTTTTTTTAATTTTTTTTTGTCTTATTCTTCCAGCTGTTATAGTGTAGCTTATAAGAGACAAATTCTGTTGTTGAGAATAACTATAAAAGCTATATAAAATTATTTTTAAAAACTGTAAGGAGGATTTAAAAGAGCAACTAAAGCAGACAGGATTTGAAGGGCTAAGCTGTTGAGACAGGAAAATACATTAAGGTAAGGTCCAAATTCTTCACTGAGTTTCAACCCAAGGTATTTGTATATATATGTAATGTATACAGGCTGACCAGTAGCTCAGCCCTTTTGGAAGCATGAAGAGAATAGGTAAGCAAAAAATGAAATTAAGAACTACAAATTAGTGCTACAAGTTATTAAGTACAACTGAAGGTCTGAGATTACAGAGAAAACATAACTGTAGGGAAATCAGCATGGAATACTGCACAACTTTTTTTCTGGAGGTATTTCCTAAGCCTTATGTTGCATATAGTTAAGTGGCCAGGAAGTCAGGGTTAAAGCAGTAGAGGCTAAAAAGCTAAGCAAAACTTTAGCAGTAACAGTTTCAAGGAGACAAAGGACCTAATAGAAAAGAAGATACCTGGAACACAACCCAGACCTTTATCTGAGACTTCTGAAGGACCTTACCTTAAGAGAAAAGACAAACAGGATCACTCTTCATAATGCTGAAATACAGCCTCAAGTCCTTTGATGTTAATCTGAACCTATCCTGATAAAATGCCAGACAAACAAAATCTTCCCTGAAATAAGATAGTAGAACTTAGAGAATGAATAATTTGTATATACAATAGTTACTAAAATAATAATTACAGACTTCTGAGGAGGATCAATCAATCAAAAAAAAAAAAAAAAAAGGAAGACCTTAAAGTCTAGATAATACAGTACAGAGAGTTCCCATCCAGTTGTCCACTGAAAAGAGACCCTCTCACTCTCCCCATTTTCCATAAGCATGGAATCCCTTCAATCACCTCCTGGAGGAGACCCTTTCTGCACCAGCTTAGAGAAGATACTGTCCTCACTGACAAAGTTTCTCTAGGTGGGATCACTCTGGCTGGGGGAATTGAAGAGATCAATCCATTCTGCCTCCATGGGCAAGAATGATAGAGATTGCAGATCCATCAAGCAGAATGACCTCTGAATACAGATTCTCATTTTGCTGGATTCACACCTTCCTACAGTCAACCTCCCTACACAACTGAACCATTCATCTTTACTTTCTCTGCCTGCATCAGTCAGGCAATCACCAGTGCTATCACCAGCAGTTTTAGCATGTGCCCTCCATTCCTCCTAGCCACACATCTCTGTTCATTGCCCATCCCAGTGCAGCAAGGTCATGACCCTCCAAGAGGACTAAATGCCATCTACCTGGGCTTTCAGCATTTCCACCTGAGAAGCCCTTCAGCCTCCTCAAAGAAGACTGACTGAAGTCCTATTTCAGAAGGATCCAACAGTGTGGCATAGGATGGTTTGTTGCTTACAGAGATTAGGCAACCAGCAGCCTTGACCTGTCTGTCTTTTGTGTAGGGTATGGCAGCAAAGATTTCATTGGATAAAAACAACTGTTGTTAGCTTTACACAGTTGAAGATCAGCTGTTTGATGTGGAACAAGCATTCAGAACTGAATGTATGGCTAAAACTGGTACTTCAAATATAGATATATCATCCTCTTCGACAGCTCCAGTAGTGGTCTGGTCAACACCAAGGTTGTTTCTGGAATGGTAATAGGTGCTTTATCAGCAGGAATGTGGTGTTCTGTGAGAAGCTGCCTAGTTTGAATAAGTAGATTGCCAAGTTCTGTTTGGGTAAAGCTGACAAATGTGGAAATCAATTAATCTCTGGATTTGATAAGCATTTTGATCCATATGATACATAAAAAGATATGATAGCTGTGTACCATGGAGATTCATCGCATAGTTACTCTTAGCACTCTATGTGCAGCACTTCTTTCCGCTTCTTAAATAATTAGATGGAAATTTCCATAATGCTTCTGTACCTGATGTGGATATCATTAGCATGTTACTGGAAAAAGATTCTCCAGACAAAATATTTTCAATGGAACATGCACTCGGCACAGGTACGGCCTGCTTAAATGGTGCAGATAGATATTCTTGTGATCGGCATGGAATGATCTGTTCAGTGCTAGTGAGCTGTTCTTAGTTTAAACATCATTTAGCACTTTATAAAAAAGTTCTGAATGAACACTGAAGATTCATGTTTTCCAAGGAACATGACAGGGAGATAATAATAATACCTTGAGGATTTCAGAAACATGGTGTTCTCTCCCTCCCAAAGCCAGGCCAGTTGCCATGAGGAAACCAGAATACTTTCTCAAGACCCTCAAAGGAATAGAAGCTCTTGCTATGACCAAGATTGGTTTCCAGGGAAATTTAGGCAGTGGAAGTTGCAGAGGATTCCTAAGCTAATGGTTATCCTCAGACCTACAAAATGAAGCTATAGATGTCTCTGTTAGGAAGATGGAAACTCTGTCCCACCCACTATGGTTTGAACACAGACTCTATCGAAGACCGAATTTCAAAAGAAAAAGAGAACATTATGTCCGCTAATTCTAAAATTTTTGTTTAATTATTTTGTGTAAATACTTTCTATTATATATAGAGACTACGGGCTGGGGAACATTTTGAACATATAATATGTTTGCTTGCAGGTATAAGTAATTTCTTAAGTTGTTATCTAAGACCCACGAGAAAACATTGGAGTGAGTTGTGTCTCTTAGTTTTGTTTTGCCATAAGAACTAGTAAATGTGAAATGCCCCCTGGTCAGAGTTTTCTTTGGTAGATTTCCTCAGTTTCACATAATTGTTGATAAAATCTGTCAGGAAGAATTTAAGTCGGGAGTCAATTGTGTAAACTGAGTCAGAAACCTTCAACTTTAGTTCAGAGTTGGCTTTTTTGTGTGTGAACAGAGTAAATAAAGACCTAAGCCTATTTCAGATGAAGCCTGTCATGCAAGAAAGAGGCTGCAGTTTTCATTTGGGCCTTTTTGAGCAAGTTTTATAGCACTATGCAACATTATGTTTTCAGAATCTGTGATTTGTTCACAGTAATATTATGCAATTCTGTTCCTAAGGAATATGATGAAATATCCATATATAATATAAAGAAGTATTTTATTGTTCATTCCTGAATATAATTTTCTCTTTTGATTTTAGTAGAGGAATGGAATGATACTGCTTTCTTCCAAAAGGGAAATAGTAAATATTTGAGCAATAGGATTTATCTTTTCTTTGTAGGAGGCCGTTATTTACTTTGTAGTAGTTAATGTTTGAGATTACACGGCAATGTTTCAGGGAAGGTTAGTGCCTTGCAAAGTGGATAGATCTACTTTCAAATAGGATATTTGTAACTTTTTAAAAAATTACATGCACAAAATTTATTGCAGATGTTTTTATATGTTTGAAAATGGTTATGTCTCATACCCTGTGTTATGAAAAAAAAAATTGAAGGGGAGCGTGGGTGGCTCAGTCGGTTAAGCATCTGACTCTTGGTTTCATCTCAGGTCATGATCTCACGGTCGTGGGAGTGAGCCCCATGTCAGGCTCTGTGCTCAGCGTGGAGTCTGCTTCAGGTTCTCTCTCCCTCTCCTTCCTGCTCTCTCTCTCTCTCAAATAAATAAAATAAATCTCTTTTAAAAATTGAAGGCAAAATAAGGATTTCTAAAAAAAAAAAAAAAAACCTGTGAAAATTTGGTCAAGTAGACCTCTTCTAAGGTAGTTCTTATGGCAGAGGAAAAATCACCTGTGATGGAAGCATAAAAATTCAGGAAGGAATAAAAAACTTCAGGAAGGGGAAATAGGTAAGCAACTCTGAGTTAATTTTAATTGTATAAAATAATAACATAAGAGTCAATATACCTGGTAAAGAAAGCACAAAAGACAAGTGGGAAGTAAAAGGAGATCTAACTGATCAAGGTCCTTGATTGTCTTGGAAATGATGAAAATACCAATGTACTTCACATTGTAGTAAGCCAAAGATTTATACTGCCTATCCCCAAGGTAACCATCAAAACAAATATTGAAAAGACTGTGTAATTAATAGCTATCAGAGGGCAGAGTAAGAAGACAATTAAAAGAAAACCTTCACAAGAAAGGAGGAAAAAAGGAGCAAAGAAAAAAAATGGTGCAAGGAGATAAAAATAGCAAAGTGGTAACTGTACAACTAAATGTATCATTAATTGCATTACAAATAAATAGATTAAAAAGTCCAATAAAAAAGCAAAATTCTCAGATTGCCCTAAATAATCAATAACAACTACATGTTGCTTGCAAGAGATACACATTAAATCTAAAGATGCAGAGGGGCACCTGGGTGGCTCAGTCGGTTAATGTCCCACTCTTGATTTTGGCTCAGGTCATGATCTCAGGGTTGAGATAGAGCCTCACATCAGACTCTGTGCTGGGTATGGAAAAGAAAAAAGAAAAAAATAACCTCAAAAACTAAAGATGCAGAAACATTTACAATTCAAAAAGAAATACTTAAAAAATTTCCATGCAAACACTAGTACCAACTACTGAAAACTTGAGAAGCTATACAATGTTAGACAGACTTGTGGCAAAAAAAAACCTTATCTGAGATGGCAATGGATTTTAACAATGATAAAAGGGTCAATCTACCAAAAGATATGAAATTCTATGTTTGCAGCTAATAACATAGTCACAAAATATATAAAGCAAAAATCAGTGTAATTATAAAAAAACAAATAGAAAAATCAATAATTATTGTGGGAACTTTTAATAGCTAGTTCAAATAATTGATGGAACGTGTAGAAAAAATAATCACTGTAGATTTGAATAACATTAACAAACTATCTCTACTTGATATGTATAGAATACCACCTCCAATAATTGTAGCAAACTCACTATTTTCATGTGCAGTTGAAACATTTACCAAAATGCTGGAAGCAAGTCTGAATACATTCTTAAGTATGTAAATAGTATAGCGTATATTTGTAAATCAACTGAATTTAAACAAGAAAACAATAAAAACAAGATGATAACAAAAATCTTATATATTTTTTTCAAAGAATATAAAAAAAGGGAAAACTTCTCATCATGCTTTATAAGATATGCATAAGTGAGGTACCAAACCCTGACAAGAACATCACAAGAAAGGAAAATTATGAGTCAGTCTTTTCTCATAAGCATCATCACAAAAACTCAAAACAAATACCTGCTAATTGAATACAGTCATATATGAGAATTTCTGAATATCCAAAAACAAGTAATTAAAGAGTATATTCTTAGCCTGAGATAAGGTATGAATAATACAAAAACCTACAGAAAACATACATATTTATATATTTGTTATTATGACATATGACATATAACATTATAAATATGTATGTTTATATATTTGTTTCCAAAAACAGACATACATATACATTTATAAAATATTAGAAGTATCCCCCACAGCCCAAGTTTAGAAATGAGACAAGAATATCCATTATCACCATTTCTACTGATCATTGTTCTGATTATCTTAGCCAGTAAAATAAGGAAGAGAAACAATAATACTGTTATTATTTATAGTCAACATGATTGTATAGATAAAAAATCTAAAAGAATCTGTAATGTACTATTATACTACTTTTCTATAATTACAATTTTACTATTGGAATTAATCAATTAGAAAGGTTGATGATACAAGGTTAATATAAAAATCAAATATATTGCTTATATTGTTATGAATCTAATATATACTTAAACAATTAGAATATAAACTTAAAAAGTGATACCATGTACAACATATCAATAGGATATTCACAATACCTCAACATTGAACACTACATAACCAAGGAAAATTAATTACCCAGAATGTATAATGGAAATAGATATACTTAATAATTAGCAGAATGTCCACATTTGTTTCTTGCTGCATGGAATGAGGACCATTATGATAGCAAACAAAAAAGTGACATCTACTGGAACCACCCCCACTCCCACTCCAGTCACCCCTGAGTCAAAAAACAAAAGCAATACCGTATCTCTGGATTGTGCAGGCCAGGATTTTAGACTCTACCCAATTCCCATGTGCGCTATCGGGCACTCTGAGTCAAGTTCTAGTTTCAGTCATTAGTGTCCGACTTGGCAGGCAATGCTAGACTAACTGCTCCACATTCCATTCTGCATTTTAATCTGCAGAGAAGTGCAGGAGCTAAACCCTTAGATTCATGCGACTTGTCTACAGGATTTTAAGGTTTACCATCCATCTTATGGTCTCAAGTGGGCCCTGGATTTGTTGATTACAAAAATTCTGATAACATCCTAGAAATCAGAGACCTTTAGGTCTCAGCTCCACTCAGAGAAACATTATAGTTTTTATCAATGAACAAATGAAAAAAAAAAAAAGAATAGGTCTATATTTTAAAGGAATAGACAGTCTTCTGATAGAACTGAGAGAAATTACCCAAACCTACATCTAAGAAGATAATTAAATGGGGCTTTGATGTAACACTATGCCTAGGAACCAGGTTTCCTCAGAGAGAAAATGTAATGATTTATAAAAGATACTGTGAAGAGAAAAAAAGTTGGAAAGAGAGAATGTCTGTGAAGAAGATAGGGTGATTCAGTTGTAAGAAAAGAGAGGTATCATTTGGTAAAAGATACCAGTTGGAGATATAGACTGGAAAAATTACATACTGAAGAGAAAATTTGAAGTTTCCAGATCTAATTACTCTTAAAGAGATAAATAAAGGAGGAAAATGTGTTAGGTGTTACTAAATTATACTGAGTCTCTGTTGGAACAAAGTCCAAAGCAAACTTAGGTCCAGAAAAAACAATTTTCTCCATTTACTTTCCTTATGTGAGACACTCTGCATCTCCACTTTATATTTTGGAATTATTCTGAAGTCCTATGTTTGCCTGAATTAATAACTTTAGGTGCTAGGGTTTGACTTTTTTATTTTTATTTTTACTTTTTTTAATTTAGTGGGCGAGGGGCCAGTGTGATGACCTTCTTATTTATTCTGCTAATTCCTCAGCTCTTTTAAAGTGAGGCACCTGAGAAACTAATTAGGACTCTGAGGTACTGGACGGACCCTTGTGATCGCCATGGAAGAAAACCCAGACTACAGATCTTAGAGATGCACACATCTATGCAGACATTAAGAACATATTTGGCTGAGAGAGAGCAAAATAAAAAATCAGAGAGAATGAGTTTTAAACTTTAATTTCAAACTTCACCTCACATCGTCAAAAGAATTTAATTTTGTTCTTTAGCCATTCTTTTTTTTTTTTTTCTCCAGCCATTCCTACTCTTCCAAGTAGTAATTGACAACTCAGCTAAAGTCAGCCACCTTAGGCTCCAGAAAATTGGCCAAAAAGAATTTCTACTCTTACATGTTTGTGATAGGAAGTGTTTGGTAAAGCATACAGGTTTTTTTTTGTTTTTGTTTTTGTTTTCCTGCTCAAAAAATGTTTAAAAATCAAATTTTTTTAAAAAATCAAATTTTGTCCTGCTCTTACCAGTCTTTTTTTTTTTTTTTTTTTTTTTAAGTGTAGACAAGTTGAAGCAAACTTCTTCTCTTTTAAAAGATGACCAGTTGGACATAGTTATATTTTAATGTTTCCTAGTACAAAGTTGGAAAGGTAAGAAATCTACCTGAAATTAATTTCATACAACAGTAATGACAATAATTGCTAACATTTATTAAAGCACTTAATAAATGCCAAATTCTATTTTAAGAGCTTTACAAATACTAACATACCAAATCTTCATTACACCAATATTAAAGTTTTACTCTTATTCTGAGTGGTGAAGTATCTTACCCAAAGTCATGCAGCTGTTTTTGATTGAGAAGATGAATATTAGCGTTAGGACACTATCTTTGCTTTATGTAAAACTTGATAAAAGACATTGTAATTCTCAGAGCCTGGCTAGAAATTTCTAACAGTGCTGTTCTATGCTGCTTTTGTTGTTGTTGTTGTTGTTTTGTTTTTTAATATATGGTCACAAAAAAGAAAAATCATCTTGGGCGATTTAGTGTGCATCTCTCTAACAAATTACTAGTTGTGAGATCTTAGTAAGCTCATGAATTTAATATTCTTTCTTTCTTCAATACTTTTATGCAAGAAGGTATTATAAGCACTGAGGAAATGGTCTTGAAAAGACAGGGCAAGGTCACTGCTCTCTTGGAGACTACATTCTAGTGAAGGAGATGCATAGCAATCAGGCAAACATACAGTAAAATAATACAAAAATACAGTAAAATAATTTTAGGTAGTTAATACTTCTTTTCCTTAATTTCTTTTTTAGTGAATTTTAAAAAATTACCTACTTTATGGCTATTGCTGAGTTAAATATGTGGAAAGCATTTAGTACAGGAAAAATTACAGCTCTACTGTGGCCATTATAGAAATACATATTTAACTTTTGTTTGAATCTCTCTCTGTATATAGCTTTTTTCTGCTTACAAAGCAACGCATGCATACTTTAACAAGATTTATACAATATAACTGACTTTCTTAAGTATTATACAATAGAAATCTCAGTTTATCTTTGAAATTCTAGGCCCTCAGTGTCCCCAGGGTTTGCAATATTCTGTTGTCTGTTCAAAATTGTTGCCTTCATTAGTAACTTTATGGAATTTAAGATAAATATTTGCATAAGAAAGAGTTTTTATTGAAATGATCCCAAATCAACATATGCTTTGTCATTTGTGATAGTCCCCCTAGGAAGTAGAATGAATAATAAATGGCCAGCCAGATGTAGAACTTACTTAGTACTTAACAAAGAGTTTATATTTGAGGCATTTAGCCATAACCATACTTCAGCTGTATTTTTGTCTTGACACATTTTTTTCCAACTCTATGCATATAGAGAGCTTCAAGCATCTACCATCTATTTTGACTCTCTCTCCCTCTTTCTTTTTTTTTTTTTTTGGCTTTAACAGCTTTTGGTAGACACAGTATATGTAGTTAAAACATAGTAAAGAAAACTCAGTAAATTTGCTTTGATCTGATAAATGGCATTGCTCATGGGGAACTATCTATGTCATATGGTTCTTTATTTATGAATATAAAAATATAGTGAATTGTAAGATATTCCTAAAATTACTTTATCCTGGTCAGAATTATACAAAGTACTGTAAGTTTACTCATTACAAGTAAGCGGATAATTTTATTGTTCATTTTTAAAACAGATATACTAAAGGTTTTATTTATTAATTTAACAGTCATTTTATGACACTTCATATGTGCCAGACAATGTCTTGAACAATTTACAAATATTAACTCATTTAAGAATTAATCATAATAAGAACCTAATAAGGAAAGTTCTAATATAGCCCCTATTTTATAGATAAAGAAACTGAAGCAAGAGAAATAAATTTTCCAAGGTTACACATCTAATAAGTAGCCAAGCCAGATTCAGCACCAGCAAATGCGTTTCTGAGGAGAGGTTTTAACCACAGCCTTCTGCTGCCTTTCACTTGAAAAGTGACAGGTCACTTATGGGTAGTAAAAGAAAAGTCAAAGCTTGTTTTATTTTATATTATAAATCCCTGAACATTCACTATCCCTTTTTAAAAATATTATTAATTCCAATAGTAATAGTATTCTAAGATAATTCTTGTATTTCTTGTTGGGGAAGAAGAGTTTCCTTTGCCCTTCTAGGTCCTTCTAGCTGGACTAAGAATCAAATTGGTATGAGACAGAGTAAAAAGAGAAAAATGTAATAGCTTATGTATATGGAATCCACACAGATAAGAAATTTCAAAGACAGTCTGACAAAATGAGGAATATATATGTCAATCAGACCTAAGGAGAAGGGGATAAGGGCCTGGGACTTCAAATGGAAGGAATTCGATTCACAGGACGATGAAAAAGAGTAAATGTTTGGTAAACAAATGTTGGCTTCTGACTCACAAACAATGGAACATAGAGGACTGTGATCAAACAGACCTTGCTAAATTCCTGCCTGTCTACCTGACCTAGTTCATAGTATAATGTAGTTATCCATGGTGATATCTGCTTTCCTGGAGTAAGTGCACTATCTAAATTCTTTTTTTTTAATTTTATTTTATTATGTTATGTTAATCACGATACAGTACATCATTAGTTTTTGATGTAGTGATCCATGCTTAGGCAGTTGTGGAAGAGGTAAAGAGCTTTTTCTGAATTTGCTGGGTTTTGGTTGCTTTTAATTCAAAAATAACCTTTATATAAAAGTGATCTATCTTGGGGCAGCCTTCCTTGGCCCCTACATTTTCAATAGCTATCATTTGATCTACGTAGTTACCGAATTTGACATTGTTACTGAACTAACTTGAGTTTCTTCCTTGGTGAGACAGAGATAGAAACAACATCAGGTGGAGTTGTCATACAAAGGAAACTTTATTTGCAGCAAATAAGGAGATCACGGGGAATAACTTCCAAAGCCTTGACTCCCCAAGCAAGCATAAATGGGTTTCTTTTATTTAAGGTTAGAGTGAATATTTAGATAGGGGAGCCTTGTTATCGTATGTAGAGGCGGGCATAAGGTGGCTCATGTGCCTTAAGGAAACATGCCTATAAGTACATAGTATGTTACCTAAATGAGGGTTGTGCTTCTCCTTGGATGGAGATATTAGTATTATAATGAGGTAAAGGTAACTGTTGGTCACTCCGTGGGTCACTCCATGGACTATCTGTGCAGGTGTGAGTCAGGGGTTAAGTTCAAACCAGTCTGGGTGGTCTGGGCAGGCCAGAACTCTTTGGGCAGTTGTTATTGCTTAAAGGATGGTTTTGGTTTCCATCACAGGATGCTATGCTTGGAGGGTATTTTGCCTGAATTAAGAGATAAGCTGGAAAGAAGAGTTTAAGGAAAAATGGGGGACAAAGTTCTGTGGGCACAAGCAGATGATCAGTAAAGATCAGGTCTAGGGGGCTAGCTGGTGACAGCATGATTGTTCAATTGTGAATGGACTGATATAGCACCACTAATTAGAATGTTCAGATATCTTTTATCAGACTTTTTATATTCTTGGTAAAAAAAAAAGTGTAGGATGTAAGAATTTTATATGTAACACCAAATAAAAAAATGCATTTTGTGAGAATTGGCAAATAGTATTCTCTGAGATATTCATATAATATGTAGACAACTGTAATTATAAGTAAAGGGGAGCAGAATTTATCAATCCAAAATATGTAACTCTGGCATGAGGATTATTTTGAGCCAAAGGCAATCAAAATCCAGCAGATTGAGAAAAAAACTATTTACCTCCTTCCTCAACTGCCTACATTTACATTAGAAAGGGAGTCAATACCAAGAAGAAACTGTTACCAGAGATACCTTTTCACCTGAGAAACTTATCTGCATAACAGGTGAAACTTTGTTTTATAAACATCTCCTCTGCCTTCCTGTGAATGACTTTCCTCCCCTTTGTAACCCCAAACCCCTACTTCTTTCCTTAATTCAGTATGTTATATAAACCTCAATTACCTGACTGCCCTTTGAGTCTTCCTCTCTGTATGAGCCTCTGCCGTATGTAATTTTGGTTATGTTTCTCCTACTAATCTGTCTTATGTCAATTTAATTAATAGAGCAGCCAAAAGAACCTAGGAGGGAAGAAAGAAAAATGTTTCCACCCCTACACAAGCTAATTTATTTCACAAATACTATATCCAAAGGAAGATTGCATATGCTTGGATATTGACTTTTAAAGTTCAATTCTTTTTTTTTTTTCCTTAATTTTGTGGCTCATCATAGTTCCCTGGCATATTTTAGCTATGAAGTGATGTAGGAAAGATCTTAGGGTTCAAAGCCAATGGCCAAGAAAGAACTCTTGAGACGTCTTTGGTGCAAAAAGGTGATTCTATTAAAGCACGGGGACAGGACCCGTGGGCAGAAAGAGCTGCAGCGGGGTCATGAGGAGTGGCCCATTATATACTTTCAAGTTGGGAGGGGATTAGGGATAGTGTAAGTCTCTAAGGAATTTTGGAAGCAAGGTTTCCAGGACTTGAGAGGGCTAGGTATTGTTGGGAAAAGGTCATTTATTATCATATAATAAAACCCTAGTCATGAGATGCTTCAGATGTATATCAGTGGGCCATATGCTTGGGGGATGATTGTCAACACGTGTATTGTGGGGTTTAGAGATAAAGGAAGTTTCCAAAGGAATTTTATACATTAGAGTAGACTTACAGGACCCTGGGAGGGGGAGGGGCTCAGGCTAGGATTGCCTTTTGCCCTTAGCAAAGTATTAACATTGAAGCAGTTGAGCCCCTAGAGGAATGTCACTCTGCCTGCTTCAACGACTTGTCAATGGGCTGTAGGTAGTGAGGAAATTTAATAATTTTTCTTCTGCCTTTGTTTCCCACATCATAAAGTACAGTTATTAGCAATAATATAATAAGATCAATTGCTTATATTAGACACCAAAGGGTTTTGTAACCCTGATCCATACACCAATTAGCTGAAAACTCTGGAAAAGAAGAAAAGAAAAAAAATGTCAAAGAAAGGACGTATCTCAACTAATTAATAAATCAAAAGCTAAGGATTATTGAATAAATTATATGTCGCACTAATCTGGATAATTTTGGCATTCTAATGGCAAAAGGGTGGGGGCAAGGTCATCCTGTCTCCTTCAAGGTCCTTCTATCTGAACTAAGAATCAAATTGACATGAGACAAATTAACAAGAGAAAATCAAATTTAATAGTGTATGTATGGGGAATTCACACAGGCATGGAAATTCCAAAGACACTCAGGCAAAATGAAGCATATATTTTATCCTGAACTAAGGAGTAGGGAGTAGGGCCTGGGACTTCAGGGGAAAAGAATGCAGTTCACAGAGCAATAAGAGCAGATGCTTAGTAATTAGATGTTTGCCCTGATGTACAGATGGGTCACTCAGATAAAATTTATCTCTGCTAATAACACTTATTGTGGGAAAGACCCCAATTTAGACTCTTTTATGCTGTGAAGGGAGGGGCAAAAGTTTCTTTTGAGTCCATAGGGTCTCAGTTCCTGTCAGCTCAGAATAATCTTCATACCAACATGGCCCATTTGGGGACAGCCTGCCCTTGGCCCCTATACTAAATAGGAATGAAAGCAACATTAGCTATTAATACCTTGGCATTTTTAGCATGGTAATGTAGATACACCATTAATCATATGCCACCATGTCCTCACTTTGGGACGTCATGCTGTTACCCAATGATCTATCACAGCCGCTAACTCAGGAAATGAATGGGTAAGCCCTAGCACACTGCCCTTGCCAACTACTCCATCCTGGGGAATCCCAGAGGTGCTGGACAAATCAAAAGCTTAGCTCCTGGCTGGGTTTGCCAACACCGTTGCCAAACAAACTTGGATAAACTCATCGCAAGAGAAGCCAATAACTCAAGAAACCAGGGTTTGGAAAAGAGAAAGGGAGAAATTTTTTTGGGTGTCACCAGCTGGGGGAGATGGCAGGCTCAAGCCTTAACAACCGATCTATATGCCAGCAAAATGGGTACCTAGAGTTTTATAAGAAGAGGTTCAGGAGGCTACATGCAAGAGAGCAGGCAGAGAGCACATGATCATGTGCAGGGATTGGTATGTGTTTAGTCCATGATCATGGGCAGGGAAAGGGATATGTGGGGTGTGGTCTTCTAGGTATTCCATTGCTATTAGGGCTTTTCTGGCCTAACTGTTCGGATGTCCCATCATTGTAAAACATCTTTGTCAAGGTGTCAAGAAAGTGCAGTAAGAAATAAGCACAGTGAGTTAAATGGTCTTGTCTATTTCTGGTTTTAACTGTTGGGGCTCACTGATAACACTTCGTTATATCATTATCACATACTCTATGACTGGCCCTGAATATAGGTCAATTACTTGCCAAAGCAAAAAAATCACCTGACTTGACCGACAAACTGAATAGTTCTACAAAGGTGTTTGGACGTTTAATCTTGAATTCCTTTTACTTAATGTTTATCAAAAGTCTATCATGATTGAATAGTAGCTGATGAATTTGCATCCCATTCCCCTTTCTAAGTCTATCCCTTGATTAATCTAGAATCTAGATGACGAGGGAACGGTCTACTTGGGTCTTATTGGATGCATTTTCCCCTTGGAAAAGTTTCCCCGAAATGTTTTTTATTCAACAGTATTTGTTTAGATTTTAAAATATTGTGAGGAATGAAACTCATTACTACAAGGATTTTGAGAATAGTGTGCATTACTTTAAGCTAAGTTTTCTTTATTAGAATAGTTAGAACAAATTCTTTTCTGGTTTTGGCATCAAGAAAGCTCTGTCTCTTCTGAGTGATTTTTGAGACTAAACTATATGTCTACCTATATGTTCTGTTCCTCTTTGAGTTGTTTATTAGGAAGCTTAAAAAATGCCATTTATCAGGCAGAGTTTTGTATATGTTTTATGTTGGTCTCAGCCATTGGCTCGGAATGCCTGGGGCACTCACTTGGGCCTGTACTACTTGTGGTGAGTCCCCATAGACATTTCTCCAACAGGAGACAATGTTGTGGCTAGGCCAGCCCTTGTAGTTCTTATTACTATTACAAGATGGACCTCAGTAATAACCATCAGGGAACTTTGAAAAAAGTTTTATTACTGACAAATACTGGAGGGTGCATGGCACACCCAGGGTCACACAGTGGAAAGTCATGGGTAGAAAGACAGAGAGGGCTCTGACCTGGAGTTCTGCTTTTATTGGGGTCAAGGGTGGGGTGCCTAGGATTTTGTGGGTTTACTTTTTATTGGTGAATTTAAAACCTAAGAACAGGAATTAAAATGTGGGAATGGGAAAGTGGGGGTCACTCAAGGGGTCAGTTATCTAGGTCATCCAGGGCTTTCTGAAAGGGACTTCATGGGTGGGGTGGCCTGGTTGTTTATCTAGTTGTACAGCTGGCAATGTATTTATTTGAGATGGATGTGTTTGAAATGGATGCCTCTGCAATCAAAAGCTTAATGTCAAGCACTTACATTATAATCAAAAAAGCTAATTGTCAGGCATTTATACTACATTACACCAACCTCATCTTTGCTGTTATGTTGTTCTCATTTTTTTCCTTTGGAATTCTCTCTCATACATTCCTTACCACCACCACCACCCTGGGTGGGTTGTGCAAGCCCCTCCAAGGGGAGATATCACAGATACAGTCTCCATCATAGGAGTGGTGCTCATAGAAATTGCCAGCCCTAATTATGATAGCAGCAATGTCCTGGAGAAAGCTGCCAGATAGAGCAGGGTCTTCAGAAGGGCCTGGTTATGAGAAAAGACAGAGAGACCTTGGTGATTTAGTCTTTCCTGGAGCCCAACTGAAGGGAAAAGAGAGAGAGAGAGGTATAGATGCAGTGTGTGAGAGGGCAGGAGGCTTGGGTGGCTTTCAGCTTCTGAGCTGGGTTTCAACTTCTGCCCTTCTCTGAATTCATCCAGTAGATGCTACCATGTTTCTTGTAAATGAACATAATGACTCCAGCCAGCACAGCCAGTCTGGCAGCTAGAAGCTGGATGCACCTGTGTGGGGCTCTCACACAGATCCATTATTACCTCCCCTTGCTCTGTTCTTCAGAGCAGGGCTGACCCCTGCAGACTGCACTTCCTAGTCCCCACTGTGTTCAACCTATGAGAGGCACTTTTGGAAGACAAACTGGAATCCAGAGGATGAGAGAAGCTGGAGTACTTCTCCACATGTCTCTCTTTCTCCAGGCATCTACTCAGTGACCCTTCCTCCCTGTGGCCCTGGTTCCTGCCAGATGGGCCTGCAGCGGGTCCAGCTCCTATGATAAGACTCCAGTTCTTCCATCCCACTTACATATCTCATCACCGTGTCCTTTTAGCTGAGGATGGCAGCTGCTTCCTGCTGTTGCCAATTTCTGTGCTGCCTCACTGTCCCCTATTTGGCCACTTTTTTGGGTTATCACCAGCATGAACAATTTCTTCTATTAAATTCACTTTATTAAAACACGATTAGAGCAATTTCAGTTTTCCTGGTAGATCCTAATAGTTATCTTGTTGAATTTCATGTATTTCCATATAAAGTAACTTAAATCCTGTTGGAACACAGCAGAGTCTGGGTAGATAGGGAGAGGGGATAGGAAGATGGATAGTAGTGGGGGGAGATAGGGTGATGGTGGCAGGGGGACAGAGAGACAGAGACAGGGACAAGGTATTCCCCATTTGGTTATACATAGATGTCTATGGCATAATTGTTTTCAGAGTTGCATTATTCAGACTCTGCAATTCATTAGGTTTTTAAATTCATTTTTGCTTTCTTCATATTCTTTATAAGGTTGTTGTGAGAGAATGTTAAGAAATCTAGCTTATGAAAAGATTAACTGTTTTTACATGATCCTGAAAGTAGCTGCAATCTTATAATACTTTCCATTTCTCATTTGGATTTATTTTCAGCATTCTTCAGTCTTGCCTAAAATAACATTTCTTGCTTACATACTCTTACACTTTGAGTCAATTCAAAAATGATGTGCAAAATCTGAGTTTTTCAAAGAAAGACACACTTGTTTCTTTTTAATGTCATTAATATTAATCATTCCTAGAAGTTCCTGATATTAACATGTGGGGAGTATAATGGAGATATTATAAATCTGTTTAACCTTACAGCAACCTAACAGCTGTCTTATTCCATATGTACTCCAGATTTTTTTTTTCAGAATCCTTTAATGAGACATACTTGTATTATTATATATACATGATTTTAATGCTTTGTTAAGAGTTTACATTTTTTTCTTTTTCTTTTTTTTTTAACATTCCTTTCTGACATGCCATATGTCAAGAAAAAACATGTGATGTGTGAGTTGTAACTCTTCAGTAGCAGATGTACGTCCATCGGAGACCTCGGGTTTCCTTTTGTTAAATATTTATGTGACATTCACACCACAAACTGCCTGTCTCAACAGGCAGCACTGATTTTTTTCCTCTACACAAACCTTTATATAATAAATATATTGACCGAGGCAACTACTCTCCATTTTGCTAAATAGTAATTATCAAAATAAAAATCAGTAATTATTATAAATTATAATTTTAAACTTTTGAGGCAAAAACTCTTTCCTCCTTAAAAGCAAAGCTAAAGTTTTGCAGATTGCTATTTAATAATTGTGGTATGTATTGCAATGCAGCATTTCTTTTTTTACAATGCATGAATTTCTCTCATCTCAGTTTACTTATGATGTATACTCCACATCTACCAATAATATTTTGGAAGGTATAAAATTAAGTATACAAGAAAAGGGAAAATGAAATTTTAAAATAAGCAATACTACAGATATAGGAGTTGTCAAGCCCTAGACAAACTAATTACCAATATTAAGTGATAATTAATTTTTATACATTTCCTGAAAATTAAGGCCAAAGAAGCAAATACTGTATCACTCACAAGTATACTAATTCACATGTATATATGTATTTTTTCCAGAATTCAACTGGGAATTTACCTTCTATGACATTTAAAAATAGAGTACAAAATATCTTTAACTACAACAAAGTTATCTTAAAATTAATTTTGATTATTCCAGTGATACCTGTTTAAAATTTTCCAGAAGATAGAATCACTGTTTTTATGGAAATTCTTCCATTTAATAGAAATTCTATGAAGTAGAGGATATGATACTAAATCAACATAGAAGACTAAGGTCCAGACATTACTTTTTTTATGTACTCTTACTTAATACTGGAATAGAACTTGGAAAATGTATTCAATGGGTAGTAAAAATGTCCATTAGGCTGTCCTCAAATATCAGTGTCTTAAAAGAACCTCTGGCAGGTATTAGATGGCAGTCAAGACATGACTGAATTCTCTGATAATTATATTTCATTTCGATATGTTGCTAATGTGAAATTAATATGCTATATGTAGCAGAAGCAAGGGAGAGAAAGTCATCGTTCTACTTTAAATTTTTAAGAATTAGATTTTTAATCTCAAAGATAATTCAGAATTGTTGCTGACATTAGTGTCAGTAGTTGGATGTAAGTTTGTACTCAGTTCAGAGCTTTGGATTTTAAGTGCTATGAGAAAATGTCAGAAGTATGAACTTTAAACCACAGAAGATATCACGGTGTGAAACAAAAAATTAGGGAAGTGTTAGTAGCTCTGTATAACTCACAAAATATCTAAATTGTACAAAGAATTATATCCGGCCATGGTGAATTAAACCGTAAAGCTGAAAGAAAGTTTTGATGCTATCATTTACAGTCTACTGATTTGAATGTTGGAGAACACATATGGAATACAACCATTTTTGACTAAGTGGAATTAATACTGAGATGCCTTTGTAGGCATCAATCAGTCACCAAGCCCATTCTCAACATAAATCCACTACCAAAATGCTGTGAGTGTGAAAGGTGATGTTTTATTTTGTATTTTCATGGAGGAAAGGCATTAATTCAATTCATTAAAGGATCTACTGATATAGATTAAATAGTAAAGAGATAGGAGGAAATAGCCATTTGACAGTCATTTAAGGTTGGGATTTTATCTGGGTATAACTGATACAATAATATAAGCATGAAAGGTAACCAGTAAAGATTAAAAGAATAAATAAAAATTTGTACAGAAAGAGGGAAAAGAATGAGAAAATTAATATCAATGTTTAAAGAATCATATTGCTAAATTGTCCTGTGTTAGCTAACTCAGGAGTCTAGTTCAAGGAATTTCTGGGTGTTATAACTATGCAGAAGATAACAATTAGTTTGTAACATTTCCAAGAGTAATTTTGGTTTATGTCCAAGGATTTACATAGTAACTGACAAAAAGTACCTTTTTCTATCAAGCTTTAACTTTGAACTGGCTTGAAGGACTAAGAGAAAGTTGGCCAATCCATTAGGTTGGATGAAACACCTCTTTAAACTATATTTACTTATAATTCACTTGTAATCCATGTCCAATTCTCCTCTTCCAAGATATATTTTGTGATATTTTGTGATAAAGTAATTTGTGTACATTTAATGACTACTGAGAGTGTGATTATTCAAAGTATGGAGGCAAAATCTCAGGAAAACCAAATCCATGTGTTTTGGGGGAGATGCCACAATTCAAAGAGGAGAATTACTTCAACAGCTGCAATATTAGTGACAGTAAATCTTAAAAACTTCTCTTTTAAGGAATGATTCTAGCTTTCTTTTTCTCACATAAATTTAATTGCCTTACAGTCAGCTTTCAGTTACTCTGCCCAATCCTACTGGATTAGAGTGCCCTACCACTTCACTTCTATCTCTTGTCACTAATAATTTGATTTGGAACAATCATAACTATGAATGCATGGTTGGGCCAAGAAAAATATTTCATAATTTTTAAGTAGTGGTATTACTTAAATTCATCTTTGTGTGTTTATTTCTATTCTGTGAAAAGTGGGACCACAGCTAAAATACAATACCAGCTACAAACTCTTATTCAAGGATTATAGTCTCCTAAAGGACAAAGGTGAGGCAAATCGATAAGTTTAACCACATCAACTATGAGAAAGACTGGTTAGGAAGCGAAGCAGCTAAATTTACACAAGAAAGCCACTAAAGTGAAAGTTAGTGGTTAACATGCACAGTTCAGAATCCTCACATTTCAAATTTCTAGAAAAATTTAACTCTAATTCTAAAGTAAACTCTGGAGCTGAAGATAAAATGTATGCCTTTAAGCCAAAGGTGAAAGAGTTAGAAAGTACTACAGGAACTTGGAAGTCAAACTTGGTGATTTCTATTCTCTGAAAGGACAGAAAAATGATTCTTAGGTACAGACATACCTCATTTTATTGTGATTGCTTTATTGTGCTTCTCAGATCCTGTGTTTTTTAAACAAACTGAAGGTATGTGGCAACCCTGCATTGAGGTAGTCTGTCAGTGCTATTTTTCCAATAGCATTTGCTAACTTCATGTCTCAGTGTCACATTTTGGTAATTCTGGCAATATTTCAAGTTTTTCATTATTATTATATGTTATGGTAATTTGTGATCAAATCTTTGAGATTATTGTTGTAATTGTTTTGGGATGTCACAAACTGTGCCCATATAAGATGGTGAACTTAATCTATAAATGTGTGTGTTCTGACTGCGCCACCAACCAGCCATTTCTCCATCTCTCTCCATCTCCTTTGGCCTCCCTAATTTCTGAAGTGCAACAATGTTGAAATTAGGCCAATTATTAACCTTATAATGATCTCTAACTGTTCGAGTGAAAGGAAAACTTACACATCTCTCACTTTAAATCAAAAACTAGAAATTATTAACCTTAGTAAGGAAGGCATGTCAAAAGCTGAGATGGGCCAAAATCTAGGTCTCTTGAACCAAACAGTGAGCCAAGTTGTGAATATAAAGGAAAAGTTCTTGAAAGAAATTTAAAGTGCTACTTCAGTGAACACACAAATAATAAGAAAGCAAAACAGCATTATTACTGACATGGAGAAACTTTTAGTGGTCTGGATAGAAGGTCAAACCAGCCATGATATAACTTTAAGCCAAAGCCTAACCCAGAATAAGGTCCTAACTCTCCTCAATTCTATGAAAGCCAAGAGCGGTGAGGAAGCTGCAGAAGAAATGTTTGAAACTAGCAGAGGTTGGTTCATGAGATTTAAGGAAGGAGGCTATCTCCACAATATAAAAGTGTAAGGTGAATCAGTAAGTGCTGATGTAGAAGCTGCAGCAAGTTAACCAGAAGATCTAGCTAAGGTAATTAATGAAGGTGTTTACACTGAAAAACAAACTTCAATATAGATGAAAAGTCTTCTATTGGAAAAAGATGTCATCTAGTTCTTTCATAGCTAGAGAGGACCAGTCAATGCCTGGCTTCAAAGGTTTGAAGGATAGGCTGACTCTCCCATTAGGGGCTAATGCAGCTGGTAAGTTAAGCTGAAGCCAATGTCCATCGTCCATTCTGAAAATCCTAGGGCCCTTAAGAATTTCATTAAATCTACTCTGCCTGTGTTCTGTCAGTGGAACAATAAAGTTTGGATGGCAGCACCTCTGTTTGCAACTTGATTTACTGAATATTTTAAGCCCGCTGTTGAGACCTACCTCTCAGAAAAAAGATTCCTTTCAAAATATGACTGCTCATTGACAATGCAACTGGTCACAAGAGCTCTGATGGAGATGTACAGCAAGACTAATGTTGTTTTCATGCCTGCTAATACAACATCCATTCTGGACTGCATGGATCAAATAGTAATTTTGACTTTCATGTTGTATTATTTAAGAAATACATTTTGTAAAGCTATGGCTGCTGTACATAGTGATTTTGCTGATGGTTGAAATAAACTGAAAATCTTCTGGAAAGGACTCATCATTTTGGAAGCCATTAAGAACATTCGTGATTTGTGGGAAAAGGTCAAAATATCAACATGAACAGGAATTTGAAGAAGTTGATTCCAACCCTCATGGATGACTTTGATGGGTTCAAGACTTCAGTAAAGGAAGTAACTGCATATGCAGCGGAAACAGTTGGAGAAGTAGGATTAGAAGTGGAGCCTGGAGATGTGAATGAATGACTGCAATCTCATGGTAAAACTTCCACAGATGAGAAGTTGCTTCTTAGGGATGAGCAAAGAAAGTGGCTTCTTGAGATGAAATCTACTGGTTGAGATGCTGTGAGGATTGTTGTAATGATAACAAAAGATTTAGAAAATTACAGAAACTTAGTGGATAAAGCAGCAGTAGGTTTGAGAGGATTGAATCTGATTTTGAAAGAAGTTCTACTGTGGGTCAAGTGCTATAAAACAGCATCCCATTCTACAGAGAAATTGTTTGTGAAAGGAAGAGTCAACTGATGTGGCAAACTTCATTGTTGTCTAATTTTGAGAAATTGCTGCATTTACTGCAACATTCAGCAACCACCACCCTAATCAGTCAACAGCCATCAACATCAAGTAAAAGAGATTTCAACTTGCTGAAAGCTCACATACATGATGGTTAGCATTTTTTAGCAATAAAGTATTCTTAAATTAAGGTATATGTACATTTTTTAGACACAATGCTATTAAACACTTAATAGACTACAGTATACTGTAGACATAACTTTTATATGCAGTAGGAAACCAAAAAATTCATTTGACTCATTTTCTTATAGTGGTGTAGAACTGAACCTGCAATACATTTGAATATGCCTGTCATATTATGGTTTAAGGCAATTTAGCTTAATTTGCCATTTGATCTTAATATGATTTAGTTAAGATATATACATATATTTTTATATTAATTTATTTCTGAAGGAAAATAACTTTTGTTCAACTATGGTAATGTTCTCTTTTGTCCTGACAAAGAAAAAGTAAAGGAGGAGAGCGGGAGGGAGGAAGAGGGAAAGAAATTTGAAAATTGTGTTAATTAAACAACTTGAAAACATACTAGATTTCATTATATATCAGCCCAGTATTTGTGCAAATGAAAACTTTTTTGCTAAAATATCTCAAAAGGTAAACACAAGAAGGAAGGAAAGGAAAGGGAAGGGAAGGGAAGGGAAAAGGAAAGGGAAAGGAAAAGGGAAGGAAAAGAAAGGAAAGGGAGGGAAGGGAAAAGGAAAGGGAAAGGAAAAGGGAAGGAAAAGAAAGGGAAGGGAAGGGAAGGGAAGAAGGAAAGGAAAGGAAAGGAAAGGATTTAATTAGTGCCTGAAATTCAATCAGGAAAATCAGAGCAGTGAGCTAATTGGAGCCAAGGATAACAAATTGAAGTGGCGATCTTAAAATTTAAGATATACACTGTGGCCCTCATAATGCAGAGATATTTGTTTATTTGCTGCCTTCATCACTGTTAGGATTTATATTTTTCTCTTCTTCTGTGGGTTTCTTTTTTTCGTTTTGCACCCCTTCTGAAAGGGAACAGAAATTCCACTCTTGAATTGCCTTCCTCCAAGGAGCCAAGATACTCTCTAAGAACTTTCTGGGGAACTCCTGGTTGCTGGAACATAAATTAAAATCCAGCAAATGGATTTATCAATTGTTACAAAAATAAAAAAAGATGTTTATAAGCTTAATAGCCATTACAACATTAGCATCACTTCCTTGATCGTATTAATAGCATAGACTGGATATTATTGCAATAACCATCTTAGTTCCAAAGCCAAAAGAACTTAATAAAATGGCCTTATATTTATAACAGATAAATGTGCAGTATAGCTGCATTTATACTTGATTGAAAGCTATATTGAATTATATGCCATTCTTTGGAGAGAATTTTACTTTTAGATTTATTTTTTGGAAAAAATCAAACAGCTGCTTTTAGTTTAAATTGTTTACTCTTGCTAAAAGCGATGGCAGTCCAGAAACATTTTTCTATCAAGGTTTATCTCCACTTGTTAAAGTTTAGATAAGAGACTGCCAGATTTTCTGCTTCAAAAGAGATAAGAACAAATGTAACCACAGACACTGCTCATTTATCACTAGCATGTATGGTTTTACAGAACAAAGTAAAAATGTGTCTATCTCCGCTTAGAAAGAGGATACATCTGAATTAGACCAAGAAGGAAACATCAGATATTTAATTTCAAAAGATAATGGCACAGTTTTTGTACAAGAGGAGAGAATATAATTCATAAATAATACAATAATGAAATTTTAAAGATAAAGTTGATAAATTAGTTTTGAACTTCATTACACTCAGGTGTTTTTAGGGTCTTTGAAGACTGTTTTAAAACAGTCACTTATTTTTATTCTATTGCTCAGGATTAAAGCATAGTGATTTTTTACACAAGAAGATTGCAAATATTTTGGTATCTACATAGTATCCTTTTCGCTCAGCCACTAACATTTGCATACACTTAAATAAATTACTGACAATTATTCATTATTAGAGACAAAATAATTCTTGGGAATTATCGTATAGAACGTATAGTCTAGGCATGATGTTAAACACAAAGAATTAAAAGACAACAAATAAAGAACTCCAGAGGGAGGGGATATTTTAAAAAAACACAATCAGAATGTAGTAAGGTAGGGATTACAGAGAAAAATAAGTGATCAATTTATGGATAAGGCAAGATTCATGGAAAGGAGGACCTTAAATCTGGGACTTGGAAAATAAGCAGGATTATACCAAATAAAGAATGAGAAAAAGAAAGGCATTCTGTTTAAGGGGCATAATCAAAGGCACTGAATCATAAAAGGATGACCAGGTGCTGAAATGGTCTGGTGGGAAACAATGTAGGAGATAGAGATTTGGGCCAGGTAATGAAGTTAATTTAACTGAACCTGTGGCAGGATAGCATGGTACATTTCTGTCATGGTAAATAGGCCACTGTGGCTAAAATATCTTCAGGTAACCAAGGGAAAAAGAGGTAGATAAAAAGACTGGAGAGATATGTATATACACAGAGAGAGAGAGAACAAATTGAGAAGAGTTTTGCACATCACATCATACTAAAAACTTTGTATTTAACCTCAGTCAATGAAATACCACTGAATTTAAGCTAGCAAATAACAATGAGATCCGTCATTGGGAAATTACTGTGATACTGTAGAGTATAAGAATGTGAAGGAATCGAAGACCAAGGGCATGTTAATTTGGCCTTCGCATCACTCTTTCTCCCCTTTTAGTGAAATCAGCTTTTGCTTTTTTTCTGATTCTGGGAGTAAGGAGCATCCTATCTTACCTTGGCTGTTTTAATTATAGTATCCTTTATCTCTGGCTACAGTGAAAGGGCCAGCAATAGGTATAGATGCCTTGCAGAAGAAATTTGGGTTTCCCTCCAAATTATTATTATTATTTTATCTGTTGCTGCTAGGGAAGAATTTACTTTCATTGTAAGGACAAAGCCACTTGCAACCTTAGAACCAGCCCTTGTGGGAATAGCTGCCTGAGAATTATAGATTAGAGCTGAGGAGAGGAAGAGAGGGACTGATTCCTGGTAGAATTGTATCTTCATAGCCAATCTTCTCTGAAAACAGCCCCATTCCATTTCTCAATTTTGTGTATGTGAGTATAACAGATGGAGTGTGAAAATAGCACCCATTCTTCCTCTGCCTTTACCTGTGCCTTTGCAATGTGAATTTTCAGCCCCTTTCATTAAGAAGTGAGTCTATTTCTCCACCCTTTGAACTGGGAAAACCTTGTGACTTGCTTTGGCCGATAGAATGAGGTGGAAGGGACTGTGTGCCAGTTTTGAGCCTGGGCCTCAAGAGGCATAGGGCAAGTCGCTCTCTTACAACCTTGCCATTCCTGTGAGAACAAAGCCAGGGCAATCTGCTGAAGGTTAAGAGACCACATGGAGAAGAGCTGAGTCAACCTAGCCAGTTGGTAGCCCACCTGCCAGCCTACCTCAGACACACAAGCTAGCCCAGCCAAACCCAGTTCATACCAGTAGAATTGCTTGCCTAACTCAGACTTCAGAGCAAAATACATTTTTGTGTTACATTCCATCGAGATTTTATGATTGTTTCTGATACAGCGTTATTGTGGCAGTACATGATTAATACAATAAACTAATAAATGTTCCCTTTTTGAATAAGTTAACTGGATTTGAGATTCTGACATGACTAAATGAACCCTAATATGACTGGTTAAGAAGGCACTTTGACACCTAGAAGAGAGTTGAAGCCTAAAAACTATGGAGTACGCAAGGCATTAATATTGAAAACCAATCTGATAGGTAATGAACAAAACTTGTTATACAATTGGATATGGTTTGGGACAAAGGGAGCATTATTAAACATGATGTTTAGATTTCAATCTAGAAAAATTGGGTGATTTGTAATTAAAATGGCCCTGTCCTTGTCATGTTTTTAGCTAGGGATGGAGATAGAGCCTCTGATCATAGTCCAGTGAAGGAGATAACATGTGTACATATACATGAAAAACACTAAAAATAAAGGAAAACATTAAATATTATAAAATGCCAGATTATCACAGAGTTAGAAATAACCAACTCTACCTTTCATAAGGCTTCCAGAAACATAACATACGAATTGTTTTTTTTTAAGATTTTATTTATTTATTTATTTATTTGAGGGTAGGGGAGGGGTAGAGGGAAAGGGTGAGGGAGAGAGAATCTCGAGCAGAATTTGTGCCGAGCGTGGAGCTCACAACCCTGCGATCATGACCTGAGCTGGAATCAAGAGTCAGAAGCTTAGAAACTTAACCAACTGAGCCACCCGGGTGCCCCACATATGAATTGGTTTTTAAAGTAGGAATATAAATTCTCCATTTGGATAAACAAAAAAATAATCACCCAGGCAAAGCAAACAGACAAAAAAACAAAACAAAACAAAAACCAATTTGCCTGAAAGCACAGAGTTGTCAAATTATAGGGAATATAATCAAGGAATTTAATTATCTTGATTTTGCAGGAGCACAAATTGTGCTGTGGAAGTTGTAATCAATGAGGACAGGGATAAAAACAATGAGGTAAGGGACAAAAGCAGATCATGGAGAGTTTGTACATTCCTAAGATTGAGATTTGTCCTATAGAGAGTCTTAGGAGTGGAGGACACTTAAGGTAAGGGGCTACAGGATCAGAATTTTGTTTAGAAAGGTAACTCAGAGGACAGTATAAAAAGAAGTACAGAATAAGGCTGGGATAAAAAAGACAGTCCAGGTAACTTTTTTCAAACATCAGTCATTCCCATAAGTCATCAGAATGTTTTGCATATCAACATATTACCTACATATGTCTCGACTTAATGCCTTATTTTATATCAACTTGCTTTAAAATTCAAGCCTATTCATTCAGAATGGAAGTTTGTTATCTTAAATAACTAAAAAATGAAAATAAAAAATAAATTAACTTTATTTTTGTGATTTATTCTTCCATGCCACGTGAAATAATCTTCTGTACTACTAGCGAGCAGCACATGAACAACTTGGAAAACAATACCCTCCATCATAATCAGTGGTAACAAAACAGAAAAGATAGACACGAAGAGAGAGAATCACCAAGGCCTGGAACTGATTGGGTAATGGTGGTAAAATTAGCTAACTTTATGTTGGAAACTTTATATATCCTGAACACGATTGTAAGCACTTTATCTTATGAGGATTTTATTACTGTCCCCATTTTATGGAATTATGGATGGGAAATGATGCATAGAATCTAGTAGGATGGTAGTCAGTTTTCTCTAAAGACTCAGGTGGATAAAATAAAAAAAAATCAGTATTTTTGTGAATAAGCCAACATTTATTAGGCACTTGTATATTATTATTAGATATTTTAATGGGATTTCGATGGTATTTAGTGACATTAAGTCTAGGCAGAAAAAAATAACCATATTCTCCCCTGTTCATAAAAACTAACCTCTTGTCTTCCAGTACTATGTACAATTCCATGTGGAATTATTCTTAACGAATGACAACAAAGGGAGGATTTAAGTGCCCATTGAGACAGGATTCCATAATCCCAAGGGAAAACTCTGGTGAAACTGAGTTGGAATGTATAGTTTGGGCTTACATTCTACCTTCTGCCCACCTATCCTCTCCCCCACACACACTCATTTGGTAAATAAATATTGGATACCTATGCTGTGGGAAGTACTAGAATTACAGAATTGAACATACACCTCTCTACCTCCTGGAGTTTATATTTAATTGATAGAAGAGAGACAATTAACAATTAAGTTAGATTTTTAGTCTGTTGGATGATCATAAGCAGTATGTGGGAATAAATAAAGCAGGGAACAATAGGGAAAGCCAGAAAGATGGGAATACAGTTTGTAATAACGTGGGCAAGAAAACGTCTCATTGAGATCTTTGTACTTTAACAAAGACCTGAAATCATGAAATAACTGAAGTAAAAGTATTCTTTGCAGAGGTAAAGACCGAAAGCTGGAAGCCTCAGTTAGGATCTTAGCCTATAAAGAGGAAGAGGAGGATAAAGATCCAAACAATGACAACCACCCTTTAAGTTATAGTGAGTCCATTTGCTGGATGTTGTGGTTTATGATAACTTGAGCTCTGATCAATCAGACCAGCAACAAGCTCTTCCTTGAAGCAATCCAGGAAAGGGTTTAACAGAAGAAGGCATGAGAAAAGGGCAAAAGTTTTCCCCAATGCTAGTCTTCGATTATTGTTAGTGAATAGAGGATCTTTGTACAAATAACTCAAGTTCATGCCAGATTATGTTCAAAGGATTGCTTTTTCAAGCTGATGTCCCTGTGTTATCATCATGTATGTATCTACTTCACTTAATTCATTGCTGAAATAAAGCCAATACTCTGCTTAAATACAACAGCTGGTTTCTAAGTCGTTATGGAATAATTGGACGTTTAAACATCATAATAATGTAACTAATAACGATTTTGTTAGAGCTCACTCATTTAAATGTAATTTATTTTTAATGAAGTATTGACTTTCAGTTTATAGAAATCAGTACTTCATTGGAAAATAATTTTATGATAGTATAAACGTGAATTCAAAGTAAAGCTTCTCATCAGTGGGAGGCAAACTCCAAATACAAGATATTATTGAAAGGTATTTCTTATATCTCCCACTGGAATGATTCTGCTTCTAAAATCATAAGAAGAGGATGCTTATAAAAATGAATCAAAAGCCCCTCAAATGTCAGTGAAATCCAATAAAAGAGACACCAAGCATGACTTTCCAATGTTGACTTTACCAGAAAGAGAAGTTTATAAATAGATAAGGTATGGCGATCATGAAGCTACTGCAGGTTCTGGTGCCTTTAAAGAAAGAGGTCAAAGGAGTCTTCCCCCCTCTCTTCCTCTTGTGGCCCACAAAGCAATATACATGATTTAGACTTCAAATTATAGTAAACTCTGGCAATATCTGTTGGCTTCTTTGAATTGTTGTACAGTGAAAAGAGATGTCTGTCCTGAATTCTCATCTTCTTCATATCAACTCTGGAGAGGAACAGGCCACAAAAGTGATAAGGTTTAGACCATAATTAGTATCATCCACAAGACACAAAAATACCCTCCCCACAAAGATACGGATTTATATTAAAGCTGATCAATATTCTCTTTGTAGATTTGGTAATTAATTCTGTGGTCAGTGTTGGTGTATATCCGTCAAGTAACTATTTTATGATTTTTATTTAGCTCTCATTTCTTGAGCACTGATTATTTGCTAGCCAATGGATTAGACAGTGGGGAAGACAAACTGAAGCTTCAAACCCAAATTTTACTTTCCAAAAGTTTGTGTTCTAGTGGAAATAAAAACATAATTGTACTATATTATGATATTTTAATATGCACTGTGGTAAAGGCATGTCCAAATTGCTTTAGCAGCTCATAGTAGAAAGTGATTATTCTATGAGGAAGTAGGAGGGCTTTCCAGGGATGGTAACAATTTAATGGGATGTGAATATGAATATAAATTCAACATTTGTAGAAGTGAGGTGGGCTAGCATCTGAGAAACCATATGCAAAGTTGTGAAACAACGTGTCTGGTTTGAATGAAAGTTAGGTCAGCATAATAGTGGTATTGGAAAGCAGGGGACAAAAGAGTTTGGCTTTTAAACATTGTTGATGATTTAAGACTAGATCCTTTAGAGAATTTGAAGCCATTGTGGTGCTTAAGTAGGATTACTAAATTTTATTTTTAGAAAGATAAATTGTGGAGCAATGTAAAACAAATATTATTCATGACATACACTTAAATAAGTGACATTAAATGGTTTAATGGAAAGAATAAAGGCGATGTATTTATGGAGCCATGCTCAAATACTTTGGCAACCATTTATCACCTTTACTTTTTAACCGTTAGAACCACTTTTCCCTCATTTTGTAAAATGATAATATATCATTACATATCATATAATCATGTATCATTATATCAATTTTGTACAGTGACAGCATATCTGACTTCCGTGATAGCTTGACAAAGTTCACATGGTAGGTATTCAAAAAATATTTTACCACCAGTGGTTTTATTCATGGGGTTGTTAGGAAGATAAAGAATAATGTATACTTTTATACATTTGAAGTTCCTCCTATTGACCCTGGCACGTATGAGGCACGCTGTCTCATTTCCCCTTCTCTTTATGTTTAAACGGAAATAAGTATTTCTTGATGTTTGTTTTATGAGGAAAGGCAAAAAAGGGGGCGCCTGGGTGGCTCAGTCGTTAAGCGTCTGCCTTCAGCTCAGGTCATGATCTCAGGGTCCTGGGATCGAGCCCCGCATCAGGCTCCCTGCTCATCAGGAAGCCTGCTTCTCCCTCTCCCACTCCCCCTACTTGTGTTTTCTCTTTGCTGTGTCTCTCTCTGTCAAATAAATAAATAAAATCTTAAAAAAAAAAAGAAAAAGTGACCCACCTGACCAGGAATAGAAAGCTATCATTGGCAGTTCAGCTAGTGGCTCACCCATTTGCCCAGAAATCACTTACGTTAGGTCATGAAGTCAGTTTCCCTATTGCATTGAAAAATAACCAAGGGCGCCTGGGTGGCTCAGTTGGTTAAGCGACTGCCTTCGGCTCAGGTCATGATCCCAGGGTCCTGGGATGGAGCCCCACATCGGGCTCCCTGCTCTGCGGGAAGCCTGCTTCTCCTTCTCCCACTCCCCCTGCTTGTGTTCCCTCTCTCGCGGTGTCTCTCTCTGTCAAATAAATAAATAAAATCTTAAAAAAAAAAAAAGAAATCTTAGGGATTATACAGTGTGATTAAAAAACAAAGTGATAAAAATGAAGTTATGTGATATCCACTCACACCAAAAATAATAGTTTTTCAAATGGAATGCTGACCTCTGTATGCACCACTAAAATATAGAATGATTTCAGATATGAGGGAGAGAAATGGCCTATAAAGGTGATCATGGAAAGATGCACATGACATAGTGTTGAACACGCAAAACAAATTATAAAATAATATGTACAGGCTGATCAAATTTTAGACATAAATATATATTATTATAAATAGAATACTATTTGAAAGATCTGTGCCAGACCATTGATATTTCTATGATGATGAGTTACTTTCAATTTTAGCTTATATTGTTATATTGTTCTGCATTCTTTGCATTTTTTATAGTTATAGGCATGTATCACATTTTTATTATAAATACAAAACTTTGCAATGCATACACACACAACCCTCAACAAACTATTTGTTTATTGTGCACTAAGATAATACATGAAAGATAGCATTAAAGAACAGAATAGCAGTTCCTTTTATGCAGCAACCCAGCTCACAAAAATGCAAAGGGGAAGTGGTGGTTTTACCTTAATGAAGATAAAGCTGACGTAGAGAAAGTCCAGGGGAGGGTAATTGAAGAGACACGCAGAGGTATGCCTCCACTCATGTGTGGTTACTGACTACCAACACTGCTGCAGTGCACGGACAGCAGATGCAATCTGTGAGGCTCATAATTAAGTAAATAAAGATAAATCTCACCCTTTATTCTACACAGAATGAGAAGCAAAAGGAGTCAGGAACTGAGATGATAAATAGTGTAAAGCTAAACTTCAGCATATGGCACCTACAGCCGCTCAGAGACTTTTCGAAGAATCCAGCTAGAATTAAGAAAGTTCATGTCATTTTCAAGTGATAAATTGGAAATATAAGATTTTGCAATGGATTAATATGGAGTCCTAAAAAGTTTTATTCTACGTCGCACAAAAAAATGTTGGCAATGGTGAGGGGAAAAGTGCTATTTTTCATGTAGAGGAGAACTCAGATTTTTTCTTTTAAACACTTTGTGAACACTTCGCATTTGGTATATATTATGTTTTCTGCTTAGATAAGCCCAAGGCTGAGAGAGAACATTTGGAAAAACACAAACTCAAATTACCTGCTAATCCAATACATCATGTTTAATTTATTTTCTCCCTCAAATGAATCTTGTCCTTCTAAGATCAACCATAACACTGTCTGCCAAACCCATTGCCCCTATTTTTATCTGTATTAAATGTGGGCTCATGCATGTACAATTTAGTAAAGTAGCAAGAATAATTTAAAATCACTTGTCCATCATCTTATGATTATAGATGCTGCCATTTTGGTTTCTTGCCATTCTACAGTTTCCTTTTTCCCTTTTATTTTCACAGTAAGCACAAGTATGTTATATGTAACCTCAGAAATGTAACATATTTTGATGGCAGTAAGATGTATCTGAGTTTGTACTATACATCATTGTAAAGCTGGATATCTACATTTTGCAGTGTTTAAATATTATAAAATTACTTTGATAAACATATTTGCATTTTTTCCTCTGTATATGTAATTTTCCTTACACTAGATGAATTAGCCTTCTTGGCCACACTCTCAAGAATCAGTAATAATACTTGTAATAAATAAATCCCTGACACCACTCACCCTGCCCTACCAGACTTGCTTATAGAGTGAGTGGCAGGTCAACTCTTAATTAACATGTCTTCATTTGAAGTGTCTGCCAGTCTTAATTTTAATTTTGGCTCATATGTGAAAGCACCATTTTTTCCCTATAGAATTATTTTTTCTATCTCTGGTGTCATAGAATCTTAATGCCTATTGTATGCTGGTACTTACTGACCTTCATGGAGGAGTTGTAGTGTATCTTAGCTGTAATCCTCAGAAACATAATTCTATTGATCAAGATAGGCTAGGGTATAGTAGTGTCATGGCAATAAACAACATGAATATCCTAGTGATTTCTGAGACAAAAGCTTTATTTCTTTTTACCCCACATATCCACTGCTAGTGGAGAGGGCAGGGAAAGGACCATCTTCAGAGCTAGACAGACTTGTATCCAAATTCTAGCTCCTCTTGGAAGCCAAAGCCGGAGAAAATGTCCCTGTTATACTATAAGAAGAAACCAAAATATACGAAGCCAGAAAACTAACTACTAGTGATGCTCCGATGACACTCAAGTTTTCATATGTAGTTGTTGGAAGTTTAAATTCATACAACCCTATTTTCAAGAATTTGATTATATGTGTAAAGAGCTTCAGGAATAGTCATCTCAATAATCCAGTAATTTTTCTTCTGGGGCTTTAAATAAATGGAGATTTCGACCTGTTTGGTGGATCTGTTTGTTTCGGTGAAATAGTTGGAGCTTTTTCTTCCCCAAATTGGGAAAGTATCTTTTAAATGGTATGATTTAAATTTTGTTATATGAAGTATATGAAGTTTATTCAAGGAGTCCAAAGGACTGTCCAAGTAACAGACGTTGATTGTGGTAGGTTATGTTATTACTCACGAATGTTCCCTCCCCCTCCCTGAGGAAGGATTACACTGTCTGTCTCACAGATGCAGACTTGGCCACATGACACACACTCATCAATGAACTGAACTCAGAAGTGATATGTGTTGCCTCTGGGCAGAAGCTTTAAGGCCTTTCTGCAGTGATGTCTGGCCGTGGTCCAGACTAAGGCTTTTCCATCAAGCTGAGCAAGCAGAGCTTCCTAGTACATTTAGAAAAGGAAAACCAAAACAAAACAAGCTCCTAACCAAGGCCTACAAAGCTCTCCATATATGATCTGGCTCCTGTCTACCTCTGAACCTCATCTTCTACTACTCTTCAAACTCTCCTCCAGGTACCAGGCCTCTTTGTTGCTTTCGTTCACCAAGCAAAGGCCACTCCATGTGTCCTTTATTCACACTTCCCTCCCCATGGAGCATGTTTTTTGTTTTGTTTTTTTCTCCCCCCTTGTTATGTTTTCTGTCTCTACTCAAATATGGTCTTTAGGAAGGAAGAGGTCTTCCCTGATCATAGATCTAAAACCTCAGGTTATTCTTCTGACTTGTCTCCCTACTCTTTTGTTTTCACTTCTAAAACCACTGTTTTTATATTTTTAGAATTCCCTTACTAGTTTACTGCCTGAATTATTCACTGCTATGTTCTTAGTGCTTAGAAAAGTACCTGACACATAACATCTGTTCAATAAATATGTGCAGGTTAAATTAATTAACAAATATTATAACTTAGAGCAGGGCCAAGTTTTACATTCTTGAATAAATGGTTTGTTGTCTTGCTGCAAGGAATTTCTGTAAATATTAACAAGCAGAAAATGAATTAACTCCTTGAATTATATACTTAAAAACCAGGAAGGCAGAACATACAAATACAGCAACAACACTAGTCTATCTATCATGATAGATGTTTTAGCTATTTCATCCTGATATTATAAAAAATGTGAATAAAGTAAATGTCATGGCAGAGCAAAATAAAAAACCTGTGGTAAAGAGCACAGGTTGGATGCAGTTACTTAATAGTTATCACCACACCTGGTTCTTAATATTCCATTAGTTTGTAGGTAAAATGAAGATATACAGATTTTTCTGAAGATGAAATTAGAAATCTATACTCCTTTCTTAGTATAGTGGCATATAGAAAATGCTCAAAAATATTAGCTGTTATATATTATCTTTAATAAATATGTTTTAAATTTTGGGTAAATAACACACCATTATCCAGAAGTAGATTAACTAATCATAAATATTTTCCAAATGAAATGTCAACTTAATAATGAAAAAGTAGACATTACATTGGATATACATTTTAACATAAGAATTTGGCCATTGTAAAATAAAAACCCCTTTCTCGTAAGTACATAGAATCCATATAAGAAATTCGTATGGAATATCAGGCTTTAGTGGTATTTTTTTATATCACAAGAATATAAATATGTCAATTTAAATTGAAGCATTTGTAGAAAATGCTTAAAAGTACTATTTCACTTTCTCTCCTGCATAAAATCCAACTCTCTCATAACTATCCGGTATATCTTCAAATCACGATTGTTACCTGAAGTACTCATGATGAGATAAATATAATTTCGTCTTCCTAATTTCAACAAGATATTATTTTGATTTTTTTCTTGTCTTCTTTAAAACTCATTAGTTCATTGTACATTTTCTTCCCACAAAGTATACAAAATTGGTTACAATAAGAGCATATATAACAATAGGTAAAATACATTTAAACAGCAGGAAGGAGGAAGAAGAAATGACAGAGGGCCCTCTCCCTTTAGTAACGCTTCCCAGGAGAGCCTTGGCCATAACTCAGTCACACGGCAAACCGCGCTGCAAGTGTCGCTGGGATACATGACATCTCAGGCTCTATGTGCCCCGCTAAATATTGGGGATTCTGTTACTAAGGAAAAAGTGGGGAATGGATTTGGGGGAACACTAGCAAACTCTGTGATAAAGGAGATTTACTCTTCTGAAGAAAATCTTTAAGTCTTCTTTTCCCTTCTTACCAACTACTCAGAATTGTTTACAACTTTGAGGAGAATACTTAGCACGTAGCCTTACCCTGTCCTTTCAATAAAATACTACTATCACTAGGTGAGTTAGATCATTGTATCAATACTTGCTTTAAGTGTGTATTGTAATAAGACTGGTTTGTTATCTCCCCACCCTGTTGCTACAAGGAAAATAGGTTCTTTAAGGATATCCATCTAAAAACAGATGGAACAGATCTAGAGCAGTGTTTTGCTCCCAGACAAACAGGCTGGCAGGAACTGAACAAGAACGTGGGATCCAGCCAGCCAGCTGGTTGGGATAAAGGCCAAAAAGAGGTTACACCTAGGGTCAAACTCAAAAACTTAAGTAGAATATAGCAAAGAATGGAGATGGGAGGCAGAACCATTTCAGGAAGACAGAACATCCCTGACAAAGTCATCGAGGCAAGAGACAAAGGAACAAATGAAAAGAAACAAACAATAAAACAGAACAAATCACTGTTCTTTCAAGCAGTTAACATGGTATCTCTTTGTCTGAAGCACAGTTAGCAAGGGGGAAAGAGGTATTCAGTGAGCTCTGAGATCACTAAGTGGGTGGGGGTCTGTATCCTGGCAGATGGAGAGCCAAATAATGACTGTAGGCGTGGGCTGCCTGTTTCATATGCGTCTTTTCTGTAGACCACTAAAATAGCACAGACCATGATCATTTAAGGGGAGAACCAATGTGGATTTAGCATTTTAGGACACTGAACAGTCGAGGGACATAAGGAGGGCTTAACCCAGGGAAAAGGAGGTTAAACAAAGAAGAGGAATGATGATTTTCAAGGCATAATTAGGTGTCAAAATCAGAAGACCTGGCTGTCTGAGCTGAGAAGTGAGAGAAGGATGGGATGGACCATGGCTCTCACTCTAGTTTTGGTGTTTTTCAGATGGTGCTGCCACAGCTGGAATATAAAACAGACACTATTAGAGGCAAATCAGTTTAGAGGGAAACCACATGATCTGGGTTTGGAAAAAATTATTTGAAATACCTCTTGGACATCCGGGTGGAGAGAGGCACAGGAGTGTTTGTCTTTCTGAGTAAAACCCAGGAGAGAATGTTGGATTCTAGATACACTACACTCTAAGCATAACACTGTGAGAAAAGTCCAAAAAATCCAGTTGACTTAAATGCATGTCACATTATTGTGCAGTTAATAAAAACAACATTTTTTCAGTTTGTCTTTACTTTAAAAAAAACACAAAAATCAGTTTTATGCAACCGTACACTTTTAACTATATGCTGAAGTGATAAAACTTCAAATGAGACATTAACAACCCTACCTCTTCCCCATCAGAACTATTCATGAGGGAAAGACACCACAATTTCCAGACAGGATCACTGGACTATGGTGGGCTTTTTATTATGTTTTTAGACATGTAAATGTCCTGAGAATGCTCATGATATTCCAAGGTACATAGAGACAGAGTTTAAAGATTCAAACTGATGAATGAAGGTGGCTGAGGAATATATAGATCATGTGTATAATATCAGGAACTGTAAGTACTATTTAATAAGCTTTTAATCCCAATGTGTACCCTATATTTGGGAAACCTAGAGCTAGAGTTTCAAAGTCACAGGTTGCACAACCACAAAACACCCCCAGTCTGATTTGAGGAATTGTAAGCAATTTTAGTCTGCAACAGAACCAATCTTCTAAAGCTGCTTTAAAAAATCCAGTCCTCTCTGGGTCAGGAGCTCTTGCAGGTTCCTTAGTTGGTTAGCCCCAGCAGGTTTATTTCCCCACAGGTTGGGAAGGATGGTCCTACTGTCATTCCATTTTTGCAAGAAAATTAATCCCCCAGCTTGTCCATAGAAGACTTCTTCCCAGTCAGGGATGGGGTGGGTTCACAAACTGCCCTGGGGAAGGAAGCCAAGTGACATCCACCTTGGCTCACTCCTTATGGAGGAATCTGCTAGATCTCTACCTGGGATTGGCTCTCTCTACCAGACCTTTTTCCACATCCCTTTAGGCTCTAAAGTAAATTGGACCTCACTTTTCCTTGAGCAGCATTTTAAGTTGTTTTTTTTTTTTTTTTTTTAGTATTCTTTTATAATTTTTTTAAGTACTACAGTTCTTTTGAGGTTTTGACTCTTATGTTCTTTATATTTATGATCTCAGTTTAAAACTAAGTAAATAATAAAATCAAGGTGTTGAATTAAAAAAAGGAGGAGATTTTGTTTCCAGGACTGGCTCTGCCTCTGGCTGTGTGACCATGAACAAGTCATTTCACTATTTTTTCCCCCCTCTGTAAATCAAAGAGGTGGTTTTTAGCATGTCCTTGCAACTGTCAAAGTCTCTGATTCCATGTAATATAATGCAAAAAATAAATATGTAAATCATATTTTTTCTGGGACTGCAGTGGCCCTACATAAAAGTTTATAACGGCCTTTGAAGGTGTTTCCTTCTTTCATAAAACATCCTCTGCTACCTACAATAAAGGGCAGGCACCATTACTTCTTTTCTTTGCTTCAGACTAAATTCTGGACTTTGTTGCCCCCATATGGGCCCCCTTCAAATTCTTACCGTACTACACATTTCTCTAAGGTTCTTACTATTTCTACCTCACAAGCCTGTTGCTTTTTTTTGTCAATAGCTATACCCCCCTCTCCCATCGAAGATATAGAAGCCTCCCCTTCTAAACTAGCCCCCTTACCTTCCTAACCTTCAATTCTGTAGTAATTAACATTACAAGTAACCCATACTTTAGCCAGTCATATTTGAAGGTGAGGAGGCCATGGTCCTTTAGTTGATGCCTCACAGAACTCTGGGCCAGGCGTACTTGAAAAACAGTTTGACCTCTGAATAGCTTCTTGCTCATATCCTGCACAGATGATGGCAACGTTTTCTTGTTTAAATAAGAATTTCCCTTTTTCCCCTACTTTTCAGGAAAATAATTAAATTAAATGTTCATTCAACAGAATGGAAGGAAAGGGTCAAGCCAATTTAATATTAAAAATATGCCCCAAGTGCATTCTTATTACAAATTATTTGAACACTTCCTTTTCTCTAAAATGGATATAGTTATAAAATTTGCCTATGTAACATTGTAATGATGATTAAATTAGATAAAACAGAGCCTGGCAAATAGAAAGCACTGAATAAGCATTATGTATTATTATTAGATCTTCAAATATAATTAAAAACTTACGATGATAAAACATTTATCAGTCTTGAGCTAGCAAAAGAAACCTTTATAATTTCATCTCAAAAAATTGCTAGTGTTCTCACCATTTGAGAAGTTTTATTATTTTCTTGATAATAAATGTATAAACCTCTCTGAATCTACTAAAAGTGTCATAAGATTCTTGGGAATGTGAGGAAGAAGGGGCAGGATTTAAAAGATTAGGAACCTGGAAAAATTGAACAAAGAAAGGGGAAGATAAAAGAAAAGTAACTCTAAACTTAAACAATTAGTAATGCAATGATGGAAGTGTTCAAAACATAGAAAAATAATATTCACATTGGCAGGATTTAAGACTACAACAATATAGAGGATTAAGGAAAGATGAGCCAAAAAGCGCAACCAAATATTGCTGTATGTCCCAGAAGCTCTTTGCACTTCTCAGTTATCACTTTCTCGTTCTTGTTTTGTGCTTGTCTCCCACACTTGTCTGTATTTATAATGAGGGTAGGGACCAAGTTTTATTCACTACTACATTTCCAGTGCCTAGCACAATCATAGTAAATGATTGATAAATATTTGCTCACAGAAAACAAAAGTGTATGACAAAAGCTGGTAGAATCCACCTCCCCAACACTACCATGAAAAGAATTTGAAGATGTTACTATTTCAATAGTAAATAAAATTTAGAGATTGTATATGTCATTATATTTTGGAATTGAACAGAGGGGGAAAAAAAGAAACTTGCAAGCAGATAATTACTGGTACATCCATGTAACAAATATTTACCATATAGGGGTTAGCCAATACTGAAGATAAATGTGTGAAGAATTTAGACCTAACCCATGTTCTCATGGAGTTACTGTCTAACAGGAGAGAATATATATATATATATGGAAATAACAATTTGATTAACTGAGGTAAGTGCTCTGAAATAGAAGTGTGTCATACTTTCAGATGTGCAGTGTGTAACTGGGTCAGGAGAGTAGGTGGGGGGACAACTGGTGACATTTAAGCTGAAGGATGAAATAGGTATTAGTCAGCTTGGGGAGGAGGTAATTCCAGGCAGAAAGAATAGCAGATGCAAAGCCTTCGAGGAAGGAAAGAGCTTAACCTAGTCTTAGGATGGAAGGAGTCTGAAATAGCTAGAATGTAGTGAGCAAAAGGAAAAGAGGTGGTGGATGAGTTGAACAGTCAAGGACAGGCCATATAGGTATCGGTAGGCCACTGAGAAATCACTGAAGGATTTTAAGCACTAGAATGACACAGCTCTATTTTAAAACATGTACTTTAGAAACTGGATAGAAAACGGTTTGGAGTATATATGAAGAAATGCTTTGTTATTATTGTAGTAATGAAGGCAAAAGAGAATTGTGGCTTGGGTCAGGGTGGAGCCCCTGGAGATGAAGACATGTGAATGATGCAGCATATATTCAGGAAATAAAATCCATCTCTTGGAGTTTGTTTGGATATAGACAGGGAGACACAAAATAGGTAAAATCTAACTTTCTGGATTCTGGTTTGAGTAAACCAGATTAACGTGCCTTTTATGGAGGAGAAGATTGAAGGGAGGGAAGGGATTGGTGTTTAGTTTTGGATACGTTCGGTTTAGACAGTGACAGCACATCCAAGCAGTTATGTCAAGTAGACAGTTAAGCTCTTGCCTTTGTACCTCCATCCAGTACTTCAGTTCTTTCCTGTTTAGCTGCCGTGCCGAAGTTCCAGCCAAGTTCACCTCTAAGTTTTAGCAATGAAAAGATGCTGAAGCCCTCAAAGCTGAGAAGAGTGTTGTAATGCATTAGAGAGTGACATTAATACAGAGAAAGCTTTGTTTTTCCTTGTTACTTTGGATCACAGTTAAGATATAATTGATGGAGGCAGCAAATAAAAAAGGAATGGAGAAAATGAGAGAATAAAAATGGGACATTGACTGTGAATGCCAATGATCTATGCTCAGACTCTATGTTTGTTTATTTTAGGATGACTCATTACACTTAGTGATTACGAGTGGATCTGGGAAATGCAGATAGTTATGACTAAGAAGGAAAGAGGCTAATAAAGAATAATGCTTTAGATCTTTCTGTTGACTTTACTTCTGGGTACATGTAAAGACACCCAGAAAACTTCCCCCAGCTCCCCTCCAGGTTTTCTTTTTCCCTTCCTTTTCCTCTTTTCACTATCTTCTCTTTTGTAACTTTTACTCATCTTTTTCCTCCTTAGTTCTCCCATTTCTAACTGGAAATTTCAGCTTATAAGGGGACATTATGGGGGCTAGTAACATGGGAAAATATTACACTTTTTTGTCTTTTTTTGTTTTTTTTTTTAGTTTTGGGTGGGTAAAATAGTATCACCTTCATATTTTTGTGTCATCAACTTTGTTTTTATGTTAATAATATCTTTTAAGTCTTTTTTTTTTTTTTTTTTAGATTTTATCCGACAGAGAGAGCAAGAGAGTACACGCAGGGGGAGCAGTAGAGGGAGAGGGAGAAGCAGACTCCCTGCTGAGCAGAGAGCCCAATGCGGAGCTCAGTGCGAGGACCCTGGGATCATGATCTGAGCCGAAGGCAGATGCTTAACCATCTGAGCCACCCAGGCGCCCCTTATGTTAATAATATTATATGAGAGGTCAAATAGATGGAATACACATGTCAGGAAAAATATGCCTCAACTCTTCCTAAGTGTCTGAATTTTACTCAAACTGAGTATAAAAAAGCAAAAATTTGCCAAAGGCAAGATTGCTGGTAGATTTTTTTTTTTAGAAAAGAAAAATCATTGTAGATTATAAAAGACAATAGAAATCTTATAGTTATCACTGACTCCAATTCAGAAAATAAATAAGTAAATCAAGTTTTCCTAGACAGTATTTAGCAGATCTGTTGTGCTAAACATGTAACTATTGTCTACATAATTTTAAGGGGGTTCTGTAGTATAGCAGATTTAAAGAATATGCCATACCATACTCTCTCATGGAGCTTCAAAATACACACGATCATCCAAAGGTCCTTGAAAACTCTGCAACAAAGTGACCTGTATAAAGTATCCCAGGATCTCTGGGGCGCCTGGGTGGCTCAGTTGGTTAAGCGACTGCCTTCGGCTCAGGTCATGATCCTGGAGTCCTGGGATCGAGTCCCGCATCGGGCTCCCTGCTCAGCGGGGAGTCTGCTTCTCCCTCTGACCCTCATGATCTCTCCATCTCATTCTCTCTCTCAAATAAATAAATAAAAATCTTAAAAAAAAAAAAATAAATAAATAAAAATAAAGTATCCCAGCATCTCTAAAAGTTTATTCAAGTCCCATTTTGTTTTCATTACAGCTTTAAAGTGTCCTGCAGAATAGTGTTCCATGAGAGACCGGTTTGGGTAAAGCTTACCTAAGTCATTGAAGAAATATTTCCATTTTAAGAAATATACATAGTAAGAGCTTCCATGAGTTCATGAACGAGAAGGTTCTGCTTCGTACCTAAACTATCTGACTGAAACATCAATCTTATTTTCCTCAAATTCTTACTCTCTTAACCTGAAGGACCTGAGCATTTCCTCTCAGAATAACTCTTTAAACAATCAAAGTGCAGCTTTTCCTTTCTCCTCTAAAGATCCTTGATCACTTTTATCATTCCATAGTGTCAAATTTTCATTATTTTTCTTTTATAAGCTATAAAGTCTTTGTCTTAGGGTATAGTCCTATATTCTAAATTATCACTGCATTTGAATTTTAGCCACTTAAAAAAATCAGAGTCCTGAAAACTGGACAATATCTTTGTAAAGCTTCAAAAACATATGAAAAAAATATGAAAATTCATCTGCCTTTTCCCCACTTCATTTCATTGCACCATGTTCCCCAAGTTGATTTCTCTCAGTTAAGAAAATTCATCAGATAAAAACCTTTTGCTAATTGAGTAACAATATTGTGAAACTTCTCGATGCACATCAGATGGCATATTTGCACATATGTAATTAGTAGACCATTGTTGCCTCAGAATAATTTTGCAGTAATTGATAACGATCCTTTCCCCCTCAGTGTTATGACATCAGTGCTTTGTGGAAAAAACTCAGATGGGAAAACATCCACAGACATAATCAAAACTGTATCAGGCTGTATGAAGTAAACACCTGAATCCATTAGCAAGCTACAATCTAGTTCTCCATTTTTATTTTTAATAACCACATTTACAAATATGAAGGTATAAACTCTTCAGAGTGAATAACTCCTCTCTTTTCCATCTGCATGCCCCAATGTATGAAATACAATAGACCATTGAAAAATAGTCCCAGTTACTAATTCAAATCTAAATAATGTAATTAAATATTAAACCCTAAAATTCTTAAACCTTGCTGAGAGTTGCCTAATTTTAACAAAAATTGCATTTCTCTGTGTAATACTGATAAACCTTCAAAAAGAGGGTAGATTATAGAATATTAATAATTATAAAATATTTATAGAGTATCATTACAGGTGAAGCACTGTGCAAAGTAAAGAATATACAAATATTAATAGCAAGACATTGCTGATGTCTCTGAGCAGCTCAAACTGAGTGGAGGCAGTTTGCACATTAAAAACAAAGCAGAATAAAACAAAACAAAATAAATCTCATGCAGTCATAGGCAAACTCTGATAACAAATGGAAGGAACCATCAGCAAACCCAGCCTAGAGCTGAAGAAGTAATGACTTCTAGATAAAAGATGTTGACGATGGATTCACAAGGGAAATTATGTGACATTTGAAGGTTGGGGGTATTAAAGAGAAGCCTGGTATTCACAGGGACTGTTTGAACACAGACATGAAGTTTATTCTTTTTTAAAGATTTTATTTATTTATCGGGGGCGGCACAAGCAGGGGAAGGAGTAGGTAGAGGGAGAGGAAGGCTCCCCGCTGAGCAAGGAACTCACTGGGGGACCCGATCCCAGGACCCTGGGATCATGACTTGAGCCAAAGGCAGAGGCTTAACTGACTGAGCCACCCAGGTATCCCATGGCATGAAGTTTAAAAGTGAAGAAATTTACAATGTGAAATAAAATAATGAAAATAAAGTGATAGGTGTTCATTGAGAGAAATAAGGGCCCAAAGTCAGTTTGGAATTAGCTAATATGTCAGATTGGTAAGTTTTGTTTTGTTTTGATATTGTTCTCTACCTTTTTAAAAGCATAAAATAATATGTATAATCTATACTCACACACTTCTTTTGAATTATTTCCTTTGCCCAGTATTTTCTGTCTTGCTTAGATGTGCTTCAGGCAATAACATATTCTTCATAGGACTGTAAACTTTAACCAAATTACTACAAACAGTCTTTTAAATTTCGCTCTCCTAAGCACACATACAACTGAGATATTTATAAATATAAGGAACCAGATAGATAGATAAACAGCTAGATATAGACTGTGTAGAATAAGACTTTTAATCTGTATTTTACATGAAAGGGTTGCAATTTGGTAAAATGACACAGAAAGCACTTTTAGGGTTGTATAGATTAAGGATGGGGCCTGTGTCAGAAAATAATGAAATAGAATAGCAATGAACCTTCTGGACTAAAACATTGAGGAAATGCAAACTAAGATGATTCTATTCAGGACATTGACAAATGGCATAATGGACAAAAATATTGTCCAAGTTTTATTTATTAGACCCCAGATATTTACCTAGCTTGCTCTTTCACGCCTGTTCAAATACCACCTCTTAGAGAAGCTGTCCTGGAGTATTCTACTTAAAATAGCTGAATATAGGTTTAGAAGGGAATGGAGTTCTTAAAAAGGAGAAAAAAAATAAAAATTTAGAAAAACCAGCAATATATGTATTGGAAATATTCTTTGATACTACTACCAGAAATACTGCTACCAGAACTGAATAAATGCATATATTCTGCTTAGATAATAATCGTCAGGAAGATCAGATACTATCAGGGGCTCTAGAGTTAGAGATATTAGTCATCACTTGAGATAGGTATCTATATTAGAAAATTAATAGTGCAACTTTTTTTTGGCAAGAGACAATATAACTTGAAATAATCAATAGTGTTACAGAGCTCTGTTTGGTTAGATTAATTGATAATTTTTTCTTCCAAACTTGCTTTCCATTTGAATTAGGTGAGTCTGTTGGACTCACATTTATTCTGAATTTAATGCATATTTTAAAAGGTATATTGAGTGATTAATTGATTAATTGGATCATTTACAATTACTTTTGTGATATATAGTGATATAGTAAAGGAATTTAGATGCTCCTTCATGACAATGTTTTATATTATTTATATTAGCAAGTTATATCACAGTACCATTCTAGCAAATATGAAAATGACTAAATAATTGTATATTATGGTGGGAGAAATCAAAGTGTGTAGAGATTAATGGTTTAGTGAAGACCACTGATAATGCCATGGATAGAAGTTGGAAAAAAAGAATGATTATTTGTCTTAGTTCTAGTATTTCTTGCAACAAAGTATACGTAATTTCTGTCAGTGAGATCATTGTTGTTTTCTGCATTAAGCCCTAGAGCAGATTCAAACCTGTCTGTATAGATAATTATAATAAGAGAAAGGAAGCATTTTGATAAAATATTTTATTATTATTAATAATAATAATATAATCATGGTTATAAAAATAGCAACTTTATTACCTACAGAAACTTTATATACAAGTCATAACCACAGTGTTCCCTTTTTGGGTAAGCATCCAGCTATACCACTAAACAGGCAGCTTATCAATTTCCTATTTACACCAAGACAAACAGTCATAACATCCATAGTATTCCATTTTCAGTTTCCTAAAGACAGAAACTTTCTGTGCAAATGGAAATGAACCTACTTAAAATTACACTGTCAAGATTTTTGGGACCAGAAAATTTTAACTTTTTTCTGTATTAGTAAATTCTTAGTACGAAACTCAGTTGAATGTTGAAAGAGAACTTCTTTTTGAACTTTATTGTGAAAAGTATTTCCACAAAGACTATGTCTTTTTATTCAAGTTAACTTTATCATTCAAATGAGTTTGTCTATAAATACAGGATATAATTAAAAGTTATCTTTGGAACCTTAGTAAATCAATTTAAAGTTTTTTTAGTATGAGAGTTTATTAAAACTCTTTACCTCACGATTTCTATATTGCAATACCAGTATTTCTTTTAAAAAAGAAAGAAAATATTTAGAAACAACAAAATGTCTGACAACAATTTCTCACTTCTTGACAGTGCTTCTTTTTTTTTTTTTTTCCAAGAGAATGTTGTGGCTATAACATTCACTTTGTATAGTACCATTGGTACCAACAAGAAATATTCACAGGAATAAGTGAAATACAATTTTGCTATCACATGCCATTATTGTTATTTTTCTTGCCTTCCAGTGTCTCATGTTTCCCATACTTTGAAACACTTAGATAGCAAGCAAGAGCCTGTTAATACTAGAGATTGACTCAATATAAACCATTTTACTGAGGACCTGCCCACAGCAAATAGGTAAAACTCATTACATATTTTACAATAAAATTAAAGAAGTATACAAAAGGACTATCATCCCTTCTGCACGGCAGAGGCATTATGACAAATATTTTAATTTTACATTACTATTCCTGGCAGACATAAGAAAATGTCCACAATTACAACAGCACATAACCATTATTCAAACAGCCCAAACAAAAATAACATTGAAAACTTCTAATTTAAAAGATCTTTTTGTCCATTACTCAAAATACAATCGATTTTGGCTAAGTTGGATTTTTCATTTTTTGACTGAATAAGAAAAGAATGCCCAGGAAATAGTATCTTTCGCCAGAGAAAAATGACATGATTATTCATTGTCCTACCACCTAAAATCACATGGATCTTGTTCATCTTGCTTTTATTGTCAATTCTACTGATCTCCCCTTATTACAAAGGGAACTTCTCAAAGCTAGGACCGCTTTGTGCACCATGTCTGATGTTTTATTGGTGGTATGTTTTCACCCTTTAATAAAATGGAAAACACTGAGTTCAAAATATCTAAAAAGTTGGCTGCATCTTGTGTCTAGGTAATCCCTACCTCTCTTTCCATGGAAATTTAGAGGAAAAGACAAGAAAGGAAATCTTAAAGTGTGAGTATTTAGACATACTAGAATTTCATAAATATTTTACAAACATCAATATATGATTTGATCAAATTTTGCCAGTTCATCAAGAAAAAACTGAAAAATTATTTAATTTTGGGACAATATACCTTTGAAATTCCTAGTGTTTTGATTAAAATGATATATCACATAAGGAAAGAAAAATACAAAGAAGATGATGTGGACTGACAACTTTTCGGATCTCTCTTTGCTTTCACTGTTTCTTGATACCAGAACATATCTTATTACAATATGTTCAATTTGTATGGCACAATTTGGATAGATATTTCTGGGTTTGCATAGGTATTTCTGGATTTGCTGTCCTGTACTCTGTGGACTAAGCTTTCAAGTAAATTTAAGAGCATTTTACTCAAGATTGAACTGTGTCCTATGAAGCTTTGAGAGCCCTGTTTGGATCTCTGGCCTTAATTGATGTCAGTCAAGAGAAACAAATCAGAGAAATGGGGATACTGGTTTGGAATCACTCAAATAATTATTTTTAAATTTGGACAGGGTGATTTTGTGAAAATTCACAGCCTATCCTATTAGAACTTTTTGTCTCATTTCTTGACAAATCCAGGGTTTTTAGTTAATCATGCCAAATACAATAATAAATATGATAATTTGGTATTATGAGACAGAATACAACATTTGAATAGATATTCCCCCATGGCATTTGAAAGATTTATGTAAAATGAAATAAGATAAAATGAAGAAATTTTCACAAAATATTTCATTCTGCAGATATAACTCCCCTTTAAAACATAATTGAATTCAGAGTTTAGACAAGCTAGTTCCTTTCATTTCCTTTTTTTTTTTTTTCCTTTACTTGAGTAAAGTCTCATTAGGGGAAAAAACTTTCAGGTTGAGAAAGGTATCCTGATTTTTTTTTCTTCAACATATACTTTAATTCATAGTTTGATGAAAGTCCATTTACAAATCTTTGGGGACATATGGAAATTTTCCTCTGAAATAATTTTTAAAAATTTAAAGACGATGACCTCAAGCCAATCACAGCAGCAAGTCTTAGAATTAACCTACTTAAATAATTTTTTAAGCTTCAATTAGACAATTACCTAAGAATAATAAAGAAAATACTTCAGGAAAGTAGATCTAAAAATATCTTACATAAATAAGGTCCCTAAATTTGAAGGAAAGAAATAATACTAATACACATATTACCCTCTTCCCTTTAAGAATTAGAAACTACAAGATGACTAGGATGATAAATATATTTAAACACCTAGATTTGGTGTTACTTAACTTTGTGGGTCATGACCACACCTTAAATGTCAACCAGTAGAGGTCATCTGCAGATTACATGTAGAGAATGAGCTGGTCACTTCTATCTTGCACCTTTCCTTAAAATTTCTACTGGTCTTTAAAAATTTCAATTTTTCTCTTAAGGAAAAACTACAGGTACACACTTTCAGAATATTTAGAGGTTACATTAGATATACCATAATTTGAACTCTAGTGCATGCACATGTGTACCAAGGTCTGCATAGATGGGCACATAATTTTGTAGAAAGGATGTAGACCAGTATTAGAGGATACACAGTGAGGAGGAATGAATGAAATATAATGTATGGTATATGAAAGGTAATATAATTTAATACAGAGTTACAACTTAAGGACAAAGGCATAAATTGTCTTTGTGAGGTTAAATAATGTTTAACTTATGGTTTATTCATAAACTAACTTTGGAAAGCAGCGTAGAGATTAATTGAACTTTTCCATTAAATCTTTTATCATCCAGCAATTATACCTTTGCAGTTTTTAATCCATTCAAGTATCTTCAGGAGATATGTTACTACACTTGCATGTACCTTAATTCACTTCAACATTTACAAAATAACACTGACAAACAAAACAACAGAAAACACCCATAAATATTAATGAGTATCTTAACAAACATGACACTCAAGTAGTTGTCTTAGGATTGCTTTAAGTGACATTTTAATTCCATGTTCTCTGAAATCTTCATGTAAAAGAGAATTCTATTGATGGAAGATTCAGACACAGTTACATCAGCTATGACTGTGGTATCTTATATGTTAATATAATTTTGTGTATCCATTTTGCATAATATGCTACTCGGACAAAAATGCCAGGACGATTTGGAATGGCACATCCACGACCAGGAACAATGACACCAAGAACCATTCTCATTTTATGTTGTTCACAAACAAGTGGGCCACCATAATCTCCCTAGGAAGAAGACATGCAACAGTAACAACAACAAAAAAGTATTATTTTAGAAACAAAGTTAATAATTCATTAATATTTCCTATACAGATTTATATCTCAAATATGCACATATACAAGAAAAGACAATAGCTGCAACTGAGATACAAAGACATAAATAGATGTACTAGGCCAGTGGTCATCTTTCTATTGAATTACCCAAGTCAGACTGAGAGAAGTACAAAAGTTAAAAGTTTTCTATCATGTGGAGTATTCATTTAAGAATGACGTGTCTAGGGGCACCTGGGCGGCTCTTGATTTCAGCTCAGGTTGTGATCTCAGGGTCATGGGATCAAGCCCCACGTCAGGCTCCACACTCATCATGGAGTAGGCTTGTCCCTCTCCCTCTGCTCATCCCCCTGCTTGCACACTCTTTCTCTCAAATAAATTAATTAATTAATTAAATATTTAAAATATATTTAAAAAGAATGACTTGTCTTATACAACATATTCACTCATCTTTTAAAATGGTTTTCGTCTTTGTTGAATACAGATTGATTAACACAAAACAACTGATAGCTATTTAGAAGGTAGACTTTATATTTACTTTTATTTTCTTCTGATGTTCAAAATATGTCCAATATAGAAAATTTAGAAAATGTACAAAATACAAGAACTTTTGTACTCTACCTATAATCATAGAGTTTTAATGATTAAATTGCTTAAAATTTCCCTTATTTCTAAAGCTTTTTACTTTCCTTCCTTCAATCTTGTCCCCAGAAAGATTTTAGAAAATTAAATACACATCATAATTGATAAAATAATTCTATTTACTGTTTGGAAATTATGTTCTGGGGCATAAAAAAAGAATATTCCTGCATTTACTGTTGTATTTGTAGTTAATATAGTTATATTTATATATTTTTTATATCTCATACCCCCCTTTGTAGAAGGTAGCCTCTAATTTCATGGCATTTTTTATATGGTTACCCTGTTTTATCATCAGACACAGATAGATGATAGATGAAAGATGAATAGATTGATAGATTGATATGTGTGTATATTTTTATAAACATGTATATATTAATGCATATTATTATATATAATTATTACAAATATGCTGCATCATTTTCATGCACTATGTAGCCTTCTAAGATTGCAATGACTGGCTTTTGGCATCCTTGTGTGAAGAAGAGTGTTTGAGACTACCTTAATTTTCTCTTAATAGTGATGTGATGAGATAAAATGAAACTACTAAGGAATTTAGTTCTGAAACAGGTGTAAAGAAGAGCGCTATCAGCATTGTATGATGGGGAATATCAAGATGGGGGTGAAGCAGGAGATAAAACAGTCGGGAAAATAGGTTATTCTAAGAGACATATAAACTATGCCACATGAGTTAATAAATCTGATTTTTTAAAAATGCACCAGTGATTACTGATACAAACTCTTCATCAAAGCAATTCACTTTGGCAGACTTTCATCAAATGTGATTCTATTGCTATTATACAAACATTTGGGAGGTTTTCTTCAAGTGTTTAGATTTCAGTGGCTTCAGGGATTATATTACCTTGTTTTAAATATAAGTGATATTAAAAAAAAATTCTGGAGGATAAATGCATTTTTGAGAAATGGCAGAATCAACTTAAAATTGTCCTTCAATATGGATAAAAATAACAAATATATGATAATGTAATAAATAATTCAATGCTAAAGTTAGGAATCTAACAATGTATAAATGATAAATCAGATCACAGGCAATTCTTGATGAGCGGTGGTTGAAGCATTTTTAGTAATGACAGTAGGGCTGGATAAGTGCATAGATTCTTAAATGATCTTGAAGATTGGGTTGAGCTCAAAACTTTGTGTTTTAAAGGACTCTTAGTGTAAGTAGGTAGCTAAGTAAGAAATAAATAAATAAATAGTAAATAAATAAATAAATTTCTCTTTCTCCTAGCAGATTTTCAGCTCTAATAATGAACAAAGTAATACTATTTACCAGGAAAACATCAAATTTGAAAGTGGTTTAAATGCATAACCTGTTTCTAACTATATCATTTTAAAGCAGTTGTTTAAACTCTTTTACTTATGAAACATATTTTTTTCAGGAATAGTATCTCAGACCAATATATATAGCACATGCATGGAAATACATATTTACGCCCCATATATATTTTCCTACATTTCAAAAGATATTTCACTATTTATTGAACTCATTCCATGCCTTACCTCACATAGTATTCCCCAACTCCAAAGCTCCTAGGCTTGGAGACTGTGTCTCTTATATTCAAAATACATCTAAACACTCCAATCAAAAGACATAAGGTGACAGAATGGATAAAAAAGCATGACCCATGTATATGCTGCTTAGAAGAGAATCATTTCAGACCTAAAGACATATGCAGATTGGAAGTAAAGGGATGGAAAAACATTTATCATGCAAATAGAAGTGAAAAGAAAGCCAGGGGTAGCGATACTTATATCATACAAAATAGACTTTAAAACAAAGACTGTAACAAGAGATAAAGAAGGACACTATATAATCATACAGGGAATAATCCAGCAAGAAGATATAACAATTGTAAATATTTATGTACCCAACATGGGAGCACCCTGGTACATAAAGCAGCTAATAACAAACACAAAGGAAGTAATTGATAATAATGCAATAATAGTAGGAAAACTTTAAGACCCCACTTACATCAATGGATAAATCATCCAAACAGAAAATCAAAAAAGAAATAGTGACTTTGAATGATACAATGGACCAGATGGATTTTACAGGTATATTCAGAACATTCCATCCTAAAACAGCAGAATACACATTCTTTTCAATTACACATGTGACATTCTCCAGAATAGATCACATTTAAGGCCACAAGACAAGTCTCAACAAATTCAAAAAGATCAAAGTTGTACCATGCATGTTTTCCAACCGCAACACTATGAAACTGGAAATCAACCACAAGAAAAAATCTGGAAAGACCACAGATATATTTAGGTTAAATAACATGCTACTAAACAATGAATGGGTCAACCAAGAAATCAAAGAGAAAATAAAAAAATACATGGAGACTGAATATGAAAACCCAATGGTCTAAAATCTTTGGGATGCAACAAAAGCTGTTCTAAAAGGGAAATCTATAGCCATATAAATACCTCACAAAAATAAAAATCTCAAATAAACAACCTAACCTTACACCTAAAGGAGCTATGAAAAGAATAAACAAAACCCCAACCCATGGAATAATAAAGATTAGAACAGAAATAAACAAAAGAAACTAAACACACACACACACACAAAACAATAGAACAGATCAATGAAACTAGAAGCTGGCTCTTCGAAAAGATGAACACAATTAATAAACCTTTAGCCAGACTCATCATAGAGAGAGAGAGAGAGAGAGAGACAGAGAAAGATAGAAAGAGGAATCAAATAAAATCAGAAATGAAGAGGAGAAATAACATCTGACACTACAGAAATACAAACAATTATAAGAGAATATTATGAAAAATTATATGCCAACAAATTAGACAACCTAGAAAAAATGGATAAATTCCTAGAAATATATAACTTCCCAAAAGTGAATCAGGAAGAAATAGAAAATTTGAAAACAGACCAATTACCACCAATGAAATTAAATCAGTAGTAAAAAAAAAAAAAAAAAACTCCAACAAATAAAAGTCCAGGAGCAGAAGACTTCACCGGTGAATCCTACCAAAGATTTAAAAAAGAATTAATACTTATTTTCAAACAATTCCAACAAATAGAAGAGGAAGAAAAGCTTTCAAATTCATTCTATGAAGTCAGCATTACCTTGATATCAAAATCAGATAAAGACACTACAGAAAAAGAGAACTATAGGCCAATATCTCTGATGAACATAGATGCAGAAATCCTCAGCAAAATATTAGCAAACCAAATCCAACAATACATTTAAAAATCATTCACCATGACCAACTGAGATTTACTCCTAGGATATAAGGGTGTTTCAATATTTGCAAATCAATCAAAATGATACATCATATGAACAAGAGAATGGATAAAAACCATATGATTATTTCAGTAGATACAGAGAAAACATTTGACAAAGTACAACATCTATTCATGATAAAAACCCTCAACAAAGTGGGTTTGGAGGGAACCTACCTCAACATCATATAGGCCATCTATGAAAAATCCATAGCTAATGTCATCCTCAATGGGGAAAAACTGAGAGCTTTTCCTATATTGTCAGGAACGAGACAGGGATGTCCACTCTCACCAATGTTATTTAAAATAGTACTGGAAGTCCTAGCTACAGCAATCAGACACCAAAAAGAAAACAAAGGCATCCGAGGAAGAAGTCAAACTTACACTATTTGCAGATGACATGATACTCTAAATAGAAAACCCTAAAGAATCCACCAAAAAACTACTAGAACTGAAAAATGAATTCAGTGAGGTCACAGGATACAAAATCAATGTATGGAAATCTATTGCATTTCCATATACAAATTATGTAGTAGAAAGAGAAATTAAGAAAACAATCCCATTTACAATTGCACCAAATATAGTAAAAGGAATAAACCGAACCAATGTAGTGAAAGACCTGTGTTCTGAAAACTATAAAACAATGATGAAAGAAATTGAAGATGACCCAGAGAAATGGAAAGATAGTCCATGTTTACAGACTGAGAGAACAAATATTGTTAAAATGTCCATGCTACACAGAGCAATCTATAGATTTAATGCAATCTCTATCAAAATATCAACAGCATTTTTTCACAGAACTAGAAAAAACAACCCTAAAATTTGTATGGAACCACAAAACACCCTGAATAGCCAAAGCAATTGAAAGAGAAGAACAAAACTGGAGGTATCACAATCCTAGATTTTAAGATATACTAGAAAGCTGTCATAATCAAAACTGTATGGTACTGGCAAAAAATAGACACATAGATCAATGGAACAGAATAGAAAATCCAGAAATAAGCCCACAATTATATAGTCAATTAATCTTCAACAAAGGAGGAAAGAAGATGCAATGGGAAAACGACAGTCTCTCCAACAAATGGTGTTGGGAAAACTGGATAACTACACGCAAAAGAATGAAACTGGACCACTTTCTTACATCGTACACAAAAATAAATTCAAAATGGATTAAGGACATAAATGTGAGACTTGAAACCATAAAAATCATAGAAGAGAGCACAGACAGTAATTTCTCTGAAATAAGCCATAGCAATAATTTTTCCAGATATGTCTCTTGAGGTAAGGGAAACAAAAGCAAAAATAAACTACTGGGACTACATCAAACATCAAAATAAAAAGTTTCTGCACAGTGAAGGAAACAGTCAACAGTGAAGGAAACAGTCAACTAAAAGGCTATCTAATGAATGGGAGAAGATATTTGCAAATGACATATCTGATGAAGGGTTAACATCCGAAATATATAAAGCTTATATAAGTCAACACCCAAAAAATGAGTAATTTTCCAATTGAAAAATGGTCAAAAGATATGAACAAATATTTCTTCAAAAATACACAGATGGCCAACAGACACATGAAAAGATTCTCAACATCACTCATCATCAGGGAAATGCAAATCAAAAGCACAATGAGATATCATCTCATACCTGTTAGAATGACTAAAATTAAAAACACTAGAAACAGCAAGTATTGGCCAGGGTGTGGAAAAACAAGGAACCCTCTTGCGCTATCGATGAGAATGCAAACTGGTACAACTACTGCAGAAGACAGTATGGAGTTTCCTCAAAAAATTAAAAATAGAGCTACTGTATAATCCAGTAATTCCACTACTGGGTATTCAACCAAGAAATATGAAAACACTAATTCGAAAAGATATGTCCCCTATGTTTACTGCAGCATTACTTACAATAGCTAAATTATGGAAGCAGCTCAAGTGTCCATCAATAGATGAAAGGATAAAGATCTGATATATAGACACACACACACACACACACACACACACACACAGGAATATTACTCAGCCATAAAAAGAATGAAATCTTGCCATTTGCAGCAACATGGATGAATCTAGAGAGTATAATGCTAGTGGAATAAGTCAGTCAGAGAAAGACAAATACCATATGATTTCACTCATATGTGGAATTTGGGAAACAAAACAAAGAAAAAAAAGACAAACCAAAAAAATAGAATCTTAACAATAGAGAACATACTGATGGTTACCAGAGGAGAGGTGGGTGGGAGGAGGGGCGAAATAGGTGAAGAGGATTAAGAGTACATGATGAGCATTGAGTAATGTATAGAATTTTTGAATCACTATATTGTATAGCATAAACTGATATAACACTTTATGTTAACCACACTGGAATTAAAATTTTTAATAAAAATGTTCTCAACTTCAGGAATAATTTTAAAAGCACAAAATATGCATACAAATAAATAGATAAAATTTAAAATATAAAAAAATACATATAAAATAATGGTTTAACAGCTTGTCTATGTAAAATGGGGATTGGAATACTGCCAAGTTGAAAGAACAGTTGCCTAACAAATGAAAATGTTCAAGCTCTTAAAGTCACCAACTTCGACCTTTTGGTTTTTGAAAATAGAATTTGTTTAAACCACACACACACACACACACACACACACCACACACACTGGCTTAACCAAAAACACATTTAAAAGTTTAAAACCAGACATAGAGTTCATTTAGGGAGAATTTGGGAAGATCAGATAACTTTAGAAAACAGAAAAATGTAAGCTATTGTATCAAACTGCATACTGGATACTTTTAATTTGAACAGCTTTCCATTAGAGTTCTGGTGTATTCATTTATTGCTTTTTTGAGACAAATATCATCATAGTTTGCTGACAATGAAACATGGATTTTCTTACTGTTTAGTTAAAATAAGTGTACAAGGATAATGAAGGGGGTTATCTTTCCCAATTTCTCTCTCTCAGAACAAGTTGGTAGACAATGATTTTTATTTGAGAAAAATGGACCAAAAAGAAACAAAAAAGAAACATAAGAAACTATGATATTTATTATATACTTATTTTTTTTAAAGATTTTATTTATTTTTTTGACAGAGAGAGACATAGCGAGAGCAGGAACACAAGCAGGGGTAGCGGGAGAGGGAGAAGCAGGCTTCCTGCGGAGCAGGGAGCCTGATGTGGGACTCGATCCCAGGACCCTGGGATCATGACCTGAGCCGAAGGCAGACGCTTAACGACTGAGCCACCCAGGCACCCCTATTATATACTTATTTTTAAAAAATGTTCTTTTTACCTCACATGGTCCTGATACAATATTTTCAGCTCCAGCACATATTTCAGACTCGTTCAGAGTCACCTTCCCTTGATGGTATTGGCTGCATTTCTCATTTCCCATAATATAGAGATGTGCTACTCGTAATAGACCGTCAGAGGTGATGGCTGGAATGGGGTAAAAAATGTACAGTTAATGAGCACAGGATAAGCTGAGAAAAATAAGAGACAAATAGAATTGTTTTAAGTAAAATAAGTATGATATTGCCTTATCATCTTAAAAATAGCTTACATCCAGTATAACCCCAGCCATAAACACTGCAAGTGGTTTTTTCAGGAATGGTGCATCCATAATTAGGTAAATCAATTGTACTAACAAAATCATCCAGGACAGCAGGCCTGAAAATAGAAAATACAATGGTAAATACCCTTGATTGAATTCAACACAAAATTAACAAATTAAAATTTAGTGTTAATTTTTAATATGAGATTAAGAGAGAATAAACAGTCTTGTTTCTTAAGAAAAAGGGAATGTCTAATATATAATGTATGTAGTAGAGGTAGGAGTAGGTAGAGAGAAAGGAGTCACTTACTTGCTAATATTACCTGCTAAATGGTCACTGCTTTTTTTTTAATTCATTATTTTACCTATTAAAGTTATCAAATGATCATTCACTAAGTTTTGGTTTTAGAGCAGGCTGATCAGGCTGTTGGTCAAACTTCATTTATTAATTTTTGAAAATTTTGAAGATGACTCTCTTTGTCTCTATGTACACACACACACATATATGACATGTGACATGATTTTTTTTTAAAAGATTTTATTTATTTATTTGACAGAGAGAGACACAGTGAGAGAGGGAACACAAGCAGGGGGAGTGGGAGAGGGAGAAGCAGGCTTCCCGCTGAGCAGGGAGCCTGATATGGGGCTCGATCCCAGGACCCTGGGATCATGACCTGAGCCGAAGGCAGACACTTAACTGACTGAGGCACCCAGGCGCCCCAACATGTGACATATGCTTTTATAATAAATTAACCTAAAAGAGAGAGAATAGCCACATAGCTGAAGAAAAAGCTTCACCAATTCCATTGTAGGTTAAAAAGGCAAAACATTCTCAAGCAACTAACCTAGCAAGCTTCAGTAATACCAGATCTGATCCTTCAGGCCCATACACCAGCTGGGAAACATTTAGAACCTGTTTGCGTTTCTCGTCACCTCTTCCATGGACATCATGAATCCCAAGCCAAGCTTCATAATCTTTCAAGTCTTTGTTTCTAAGTAAAAAATTGAAATGTAAAATATAATTTTAAATTGGGTAATATTGTTCAAACGTATTATTATTTTAGCTTATAAGGGCAGATAAATAACCTAAATTTAAAATTTGAATCAAAGTATAATAAAGAGCAACATATTTGTTATCAGAGATTCTGAAAGCTACAAGCACACATAAGCAAAAAAGAGCTTTTAAGAGCTATTTAAGAAAAAAAAAAACCTTTTGATTATGCTTAAGAGTAAATCACATGTGAAAAATTCTCAGGTAAAGTACATTACATGAATTATAATTTTCTTCAGATTTTCCTTCTTAGTTTTGTATATGTTTGGTTTATCAATGAGGATTGAAAATTTATACTAACAAAATCAATGACCCTGATGAGAATCAGGAAGTAAGCTTACAAATGCTGCCTCCTTAACTTTCCTTAGGCTAATTCTCATTAAAAATTATTCCCATGATGATTTTGAGGCCGGATTTACATAAGAAAGGAGGAGTGAGATTTGAGATAAATTTGTTGATAATTCAGAAAAGAATTTCTATCTAGACATATAGCATGCAAGGAAGAGGTTGAGGAAGAATTATTTACATAATTCTAGCAAAATTTCCCCCCAAATGAGAGTAATGCCAATTGTGGAAAGAAGTGAACAGAAGCAGTATCCAGTCATATATATCAATTAAGTCAAATTAAGCTTTGTGAGCTAAATCTGAAGAAAGAAATTAATTTGTTCATCCCTTGTTGGTGAATCTGTTAAATGAATACACATTCTAAGCCTAAAAGCTAAATGGAAGCCCTACATATTTTTAAGTGCTCAAAACAAATATTGGTTTCAGAAACACTTACCGAGAAGGGAAACATTGTCTTGCAGTAAGAATCCAACTTTCCTTTATCAATGATCCTCCACAGATATGTTTATTTCTATGAGAAAGAGGAAAGAGAAACAACATCTGTGTGGAAAGGGTGCCTGCCAATTAATGCAAAACCTATGGCTCCATTTGTTAAAAAATAAATCATTTGAGGGGAAAATACAGAAATTAACTAGAATAAAATGAGTAATCCTTTGGAAAGATATTTGATGATTGTAGCACTAGCATTTTTTTCATAATGTGATTACAATTTTAGGAAAATAACTTTATTTTTGTATAAGGAGCCCTGTCACTACACACCAACATCCATTGCCAACATACATGTTCACGTGTGTGTGTCTTTATCCTTGGGAGAGCAAGTATGTACTACAAAAATAGAATTTTAAAATAAACAAAAAAACCCCACAAAAGAACAACAAAAACAACGTAGACCTCTTTAAATTCAGTGTCTGATTGTAAAAATGCAAATTTGAGTTTTTACCTAAACCGTGAAAACTATCTGATGGTAGTAATATATATTTGTACACTATTCCCTTCTTTCATTACCATTATTTCTTTTTGATACATTAGAACATCGCTGAGTTTGAGTAAATTTGTTCAGCTTAAAACAAGCAATAGAACATTTCACTTATAAAATGAAAACAATTTTGTAAGACATCATCTAGGAAATTATAAAATATTTGTAGAGAATAAAAAACACTAGTACATTTATTTGATGATATCCTAAATCTGTAGATGCATTATTTTTTTGGCAGAGAAATGGAAAAAGCACAACTTTTCACAATTTACATTTCCAAAGAATACAGATGTTCAGTGCTTCAGAGGGTAATAGAAGAAGGTTCCCAGACTAAGACCACAATTATTTATGGCCTGTACCACAGAGGAAGATGAGAGTATATATTGAGTTTTAATTTCTGTTCCTCTCAGTATGTGTTTTGGAAGAATAACTCAACAGCTGTTTTTACTGAGGACTTGGATTTAAAAGAAAAATATATTTATCTAAAAGTTTATACTACTCTAATCTGATGAAAAAGAGTTTCACCTGCTCCTCTAAGGATGGAGACTTCCAAAGGAGTATTCTTATACATTCTCCCATGGGTAATAATAAATTTAGAAGTATATGCCCCTTTTTTTCCCTGGAGTTATGAGATTTGCAAAGAATCACTAATTCATTCGGATATGTGGATTCCTGAAACATTTTCTTTCATAAAGAAAATGAATCACTCTTCCCCCAAAATTGGCAGCCTTTATTAAATCTTTTATATTTCATAATTGGCTGTAATATTCTGGTGAGTTTCACAACTCTGTTTCAGTACTACACATCTAGGACAGCTACACTAATTTGTAACATAAATATTTGTAAATTTTGATGGGTTACTCCTTGCAAGAAGGATATATTAAAAGAACTTTAGGCCATCTTCTACTTGGTATCTGAAGTTTTATGTATATTTATATCAAAGGATATAAACTCCATGCTTCCTAACAAATTGGCTTATTCATAAAAGAACTTTGGTTTCAAGTTGTGTTTATTCTATTTTAATGTCACTGTGATTTAACTGTAGCAAAAGATGTACTTTCTTCCTCTACTCTAGGAAGTTAGAGGTAAAGGAACAAAAAGGGTCTCCAAAAAGAGGAGATATTCGAGTTAGTATTCGAAGAATGAGAAGGATTTTCCAGGCTCAGAATATGGAGGAAGAAGCTACAACATTTAGTGGGAACAAGAGCTTAAACATTTGGAAGGAGAAACATGGGGTGTCTTAAAAACAAGGGAAGATGTGGCTAGAATTCAGGTGCATTTTGGGGTAGGTTGTATGATGAGGTTCCAATAGAGACAGATACAAAGATACTTTAACATTCTGATTACCATATGACATAATATATGTAGTACATAGGAAGTTGTAAGATCAGATTTTAAGTTAACTCCTATTTTCAATATTTAACTCTTCCAACATAATTACTAATCTTAGTTTTTTATGAGTATATTGTGCACAATGATTTTACTGAGAACATATCTTTGATCCTTAAGAGCATTTAAAAATAGACATGTCAAGAATTTTTTTTATCCATACTGAATAGTATAATAGCAAGGCTAGTCAACTATCAATATAATTTGTTAATCTTTTTTTAAATGATAAAATATTCTAGAACTTATAATTATTGTTATTTTCATTAGAATTACAATGACAAAATTTAGAAATTAAAAGCAGATGTAAAGTTTCTGATATGATTATGCATAGGCATGTTAAAAAATAAAGTCATAATATCCTAGATTAGGAAAATAATTACATGTGTGTTACAACTACTACAGTGATATCAAGGTATAAGTAGGTTCTCTGTGTAGTTGTGTTTTCTCAATCACTCTGAAGCGTCACTTGTAATCAGAGACAGTGCCAACACCTGTGGGACCTCCATGACCATTTAAAAAGGCACTATCTCTGAAGGCACAAATTGTAAAATACAGGGCTGTTTGGCAAGGAGAATATGGTCAGTCTCCTCTTGTGTCCCGCTCAAATGGGGGCCTGTGTGGATGGCACAACCATCCTGTTGGGAATATGACTTTTGCAAATAATTCAGATACATTCTATTTGTGTCTATTAATAATTACCTGTATTTCAAACTAACCATCCATCCTACATTAGTTCGCGTTGGAATTCCATTTACAACTCGTAATTGTTTTGTTTTGGCACAAGATATTACAGGATCTAAAAAGAGGACCAAAGATAAATAACACTTTGACAAAACATTTTGAAATAATCAATGCCTCTCAGTTTTCTTAAAACAATGATAATTAAAGAATTGTAAATGTAATGTAAAATGTAACTACTGTAATTTTGTCAGAAAAACATTTGGGGGGAAAGAAGGTAAGTATTAAGACTGGAGTGTCAAATCAGGTCTAAAATGTTTGCTGTACTCATCTAAGGAGACAAGTAACATAGAAAAATGAATCAACTCAAGGTATTTCAATATAAAATGAAACAATGTTATTTATAGTAGTTATTTCTAAATGTCAATGGAAATCAATAACCTCAATTAAAAAAAACTATGTTTTTTATTATGTCTGAATTTTTATGATAAGAATATAGAGCCATTTTTAAACAGATTACCAACATTGTATTTATTGAAATTGTATCCAGATGACATAATTGTTATATCCAAATCATTATATCCAAATGACACAATACCAAATTCTTTGGAGTCAACTTTTTCCTGACTCTTCTCCGTATGCCTGCCTTATCCTTTCTTTTTTTTTTAATTTTATTTTATTATGTTACGTTAATCACCATACATTACATCACTAGTGTTTTTAACTTCCCTTTTTTTATTTATTTTTTTAATTTTATTATGTTAATCACCATACATTACATCATTAGTTTTTGATGTAGTGTTCAATGATTCATTGTTTGCATATAACACCCAGTACTCCATTCAATACGTGCCCTCTTTAATACCCATCACTGGGCTAACCCATACCCCCACCTCCCTCCCCTCTAGAACCCTCGGTTTGTTTCTCGGAGCCCATAGTCTTTCATGGTTCGTCTCCCCCTCCGATTTCCCACCCTTCATTTTTCCCTTCCTACTATCTTCTTTCTTTTCTTTTTTTTAACACATAATGTATTCTTTGTTTCAGAGTTACAGGTCTGTGATTCATCAGTTTTACACAATTCACAGCGCTCACCATAGCACATACCCTCCCCAATGTCTATCACCCAGCCACCCAATCCCTCCCACCCCCCACCACTCCTGCCTTATCCTTTCTACTCCTGTGCATGGTCTAAAATTTCCATTTGCTTCTTCAGCCTGGGACACAGCAGGTGGTCTCTTAAGTCAAAACACTTGAGTATCTTCCTTCAGCCCAAGGAGTATGTGAAAATCAAAAACAAGCAGCTCCAAAAAGATTTTCTTAAATTGAGGATTCACTGAACTTCTCAGTTTGTATCATCTTTTACTTAGTGGATCATTTAAAGAGCCTTAAAGATAAAGCAGGATAGACACACTGCATAACTTTCAGACCTTCTGATTTTATTCTTTCTAACTTTGGCATCCTGATTTAACTTAAAGGATGGTGAATATCCATTACATACATTTTGCCCAAAATTACAAACAAGGTAAATGCTCTTTTCAAAGTTAAATATAACATCTTGTATTTTCTGAGAATTGAATTTTGATATTCAGTATGTAGCTGCCTTTGTAACCTCTTTTACACATGCACATAGAAAAAAATTAATAAAAACAAAAATTAACTTATTTTTATGATAGAAGTTAATATAGTGATATTTTTCCATGAAGAAAATGATGACATCATTTCTGACATGTAGAGAGTCAAATATATATTTTAAAAGATTACTTACGGTCTAAATTGACTATTGTAGGTGTGGTATCACCTTCACCTGTAAAAATAATATATATATTATTTTTACACAATTCATACATACATATTTCTGTTATGTAGAACCAAAGCTATATATTGAAATGCAAATGCCCATGAATTGGATAACTCACTAAAATTCGTGACATTTTATTTAAAGATAAAACGTAATAGTATGCTTTTAGTAATTACATATCACTCTTACTGGGCAGTAATGAAGGTACATGCCTCCTAGTAGTGGATAAAGTGAGGAAAGCCCTATTTTATGACTCTGGAGGCTCCCAGGTGTGTGATTTGATGAGTGTGTTGGCAGTTTGGACTACACTGCTGACCTCAAGAAGCTGTATCATTCTGCCAAGATGCCTAACATGGCAATGAACAATCCATTGAATAGCACTAATGCTTATTATAGTTTGCTTGGGCCATTCGTATAGATAGACTGTTTTTCACTCTAATTTGGGTGCTTTGTATTTTTTCTGAAAATCACTTTTACTTTTTAACATGGTTGAGGATAACTGAAACATCACATGTTTCAGAAAACTCTTCAAGAATTCTAGTAGATAGAAATCAATGTCACTAAGGAAAAAGAGGGATAACAAAATATAATTATGTTTTGTTAGAATATTTCAAATATTGTTTTTTTCCATACTGTCATTAAAAAAAAGTATAGAAAAAAGAAAACTGGGAACTGCTAGTTAATTCTAACTAAAACCTCATAACTTACACTTTTCATAACTTCCCTACTGGGGTTTAATGGCTGCAAAGAGAAAAGCTTGGAAGATGCTAGGATTTAAAAATACTTAGGCAATAATGAATGAGGCATAGGACATTTCCTGGAGTTTAATGTCTGACTATTCAGAATTGATGGCATAGAGTTTAGTCAGGCACTGTTTAGACCCAGGTGGTTGTTAATCCCTGGAAATGCGCTGAGCTCAAATAAACTGGCAACAAAACAATAATGGCATATGGATTCCTTTGTAATACATGCAAATTTGATTGTTTTTTATGGAGGACCTCATGAGAATTAATATATGCTAAAGGGTTTTTATTTATGTTCATTTTCCAGATCTAGATATTTTAAATGAATAAGGGTAAAGGCAAACATATAAATTTCATTATTTCCCTTTCCCTTTAGCTTAGCCTGGGGGAGGGTTTTGTTTTAGAGTCAGCTGAGGTCAGTGTTTTAACTCATAGTACAAATTAGGATTGAGGCCAACTGTGGTCATTAAAACATCAAGGATATTGGTTTTTCCACTGAAATCAATTACTTGAAAATTCTAAAATTAAAAACTAGGTATTTATTCCTTCTGGTATTGTGATGAAAAAGACTAGACCTCTCTATCCTTAATTGTATTTCAAGTTTTCAATTTCTAAACATCAAGTTAATAGGTCAACAAAATAGTTCATTATTGTAATTTACTGCAGTATTTAAATTTAAAAAATATAGATACTGTTTATTTGGGACTTTGATAATTTATAGTTATTTTATACTTATTTTTCCTTTAAACCAATATTTCTCAAACTTTAGAATAAGCTGAAATATCACTTAAAATCAGATTTCTAGAGATTCTGACTTGGTGGCTAGATTATGAGTTTTTAAAAAGCATTCTAGTTTCTTCTGTTGCACACTTTGAGCCCAACTTGGAGAAACTGCACTCTAGGACTTGACCATTTTACCATCAAATGCTATTCTTACTTCTTTTTGTTCCACCACAGTACTAAAATCTGAAATTTATATATGATACAAATCTTCAGTATTGATTCAACTTAAATTTGAAGGGAAACATGTCAATAATAAAAGTTTTACCTATGGAATAGTAGGTAAATATGTGTGTGGGGGGGTGTTTATATGGCCTCAGAACCAAATATGAGTTCTTACTGAAAAAACTTTCTTTAATGTATTCTTTTTTTTTTAATTTTTTTTATTGTTATGTTAATCCCCATACATTACATCATTAGTTTTAGATATAGTGTTCCATGATTCATTGTTTGTGCATAACACCCAGTGCTCCATGCAGAACGTGCCCTCCTCAATACCCATCACCAGGCTAACCCATCCTCCCACCCCCCTCCCCTCTAGAACCCTCAGTTTGTTTTTCAGAGTCCATCGTCTCTCATGGTTCTTCTCCCCCTTCTTTAATGTATTCTTAAAGTTTCAACCAAATTCAAAACCTTATGGACATCACATATTTCTCCAGGCAGATATCTATGTTCCCATTTTCATTATGTAATTTAATATGAATATATATTTGTTAAATTATTATAGTTACATAAATGTCTCTACACTGAGAACTAACCGAAAGAAAAAAAATATTGTTTACATTGCTGTATACTTAGCATGTTCTAATATAGGGCTTTGCACACAATAGCAACTCAATTTAAAATTATTAATAAATGAATAAACAATACAAACTGAGATAGAAGTTAAGTTGTCCAAGGCACTTACAGTGAGAGAACTGAAATTCTTAACCTGGAAGTTGGAGTTGAAGCTCTTAACCACTACACTCTAAATACTTAATACTGAAGATTTTTCTAAGATCTACAAAGTATGTATGTGTAGAGATTAATATATAGGCACTTCTATAATTTTATTTTTACATATCTGATAATTTTAAAATGTGTGCTAATACTCTGTAAGCATTTTTTAAAAAGAAATAAAAACTTTTGTATGATTTGTAATACAAATGTACAGTGTGAAAATGATTTATACAGTCTCTGCAGTTAAGTAAATAAGAACTCAAATCCTCTAAAGATAAATTTTATTAGCCTTTCACCAGCAGGAAAATGTAAATAAATCCTGGCTATAAATATTAGTTCGAAAAATGACAGTATAAAAATATTTATTGATATTAATGTTCCGAATATATTGAAATAAAAATGAGTTATCTGCAATAGCATTTAATCAAATACTAGCGACACTCTGAAGTCTTCCAATAGCACATTACTAACTTTTAGTTTTAAAATGTTAGTTGAAAATATGTTTAGAAAACATTTAAATTATTAGAGTCCTTTGTCAGGTTTATAAACCAAATCACAGTTCCCTGAGAGTCTACAGGAGCATTTTACTCTTAACTGTGTCTACGTGTAGTAGAACTGTCTTAGAAGCCTGACTTCTTTCCTTCTTCCTAGACCATTGGATATTTTATTAGCCTCCATTATTCTTAATCATAGAGACTTCACAAAAAGGTACCATCAGGTAAAGCTAATATTTATAAAAAATAATCCTTAATCATTAAAAAGATGTATGTCCCAGAGAGGTAGATTTCTTTGCTTTGTAGTGTTAAAACTAGAAAGACATCTTCTAAAGAGGAACATTTTCAGGACCCAGGCAGACCCTAATATGAGAAAAATAGAAAATTAGGAACACCCGAATTAATTTGAAAGGCTATGATTACAGCTGATGAAATAAAATATAATGATATGATATGCTATTTCTTTGCAAACCTATAAGGTGTTTATTTACCATTATGGATAATTTATTTCCTAAAAATAGGTTGGGAAGTTCCAAGTCTTAATTATAGCCATACTAGATGAAAATCATATTTAAGAAGTTTGCCTTTTTATGCTAACATTTCATGAAACATGACTAGCGTTTCCATTTAAGGCAAGAAATTATCTCTTTAATTTGCCATAAAAATTATGTGTTTGTATTTCATGTTTTAAAGCAAACATCATTTCTTCAATCTAATCTTTTTAAAATGGGTACTTTTGTTCAAGGTACTTGCTACTAGCTTTTCTCACATAAAAAACTTTCTTTTTTGATTTTATTGAGTTTTTACAATTTTAACCCCAGTATAGTTAACATACAGTGTTATATTAGTTTCAGGTGTACAATACAGTGATTCAACAGTTGTATACATTACTCAGTGCTCATCAAGATAAGTGTACTCTTTAATCCCCGTCACCTATTTCACTCATCCTCCCCACCCACCAGGAGAAACATTCTTAAAATAGACTCTTACTGAACTTATACAAATATGTCCTTTTTAAACAGGAGATAGCTTAATATAATGTTTAAAGATGTTTGTTATAAACACAGAGCTATAAGATAGGTAGTCTAGTAAAATAGTCTTTTGCTACTGACTCAGCTTTATAATAAGCCTTTTTCACTCAATAGTATATGGAGGATATACTTCCATCTCAATATATATTATTCAATGGTACTCAGTGGGGATAACTTTGTTCCCCAGGGGACTTTTGGCAATGTCTAGAGATAGTTTTTGGTTCTTATGACTGGAGGAAGGGGTGGTTTTATTGACATATAGTGGGTAGAGGCGAGGAACACCACCAAACATTTTATAGGGCACAGGACAGCTTCCTACACCAGAGATTTATGCAGTACAAAATGTCAGTAGTGCCGAAGTTGAAAAGTCCTGACACATTTCTCCAAACTGATTTTCAGACAAGCTTTCCAATTCATAACGTAGCACAGTATTGAAAGACTCTGACTACCCGGACCTTCACTAATATTGACATTAACAATTACTTTTTATTTGCCAACCTGATTGGTGGAAATGATCTTACGCTTATACAATTTGATTTTTTCTTACTATTAAGCTTTAATGTATTTATTTATTTATTATACTTACTCTTGAAGATTCATTTTCTTCACTTTTCTCCTAAATTATCTCATTTTTTCTTATTAATATATAGGAGCTCTTTTATATGTGGTATAGCAGACATATATATTTTACATATATCTTTTACTTTACATACTGATACTCTTTTGAAAATCATCTTTAAAAGAAATCATCTTTGACTCAGAGATGTGGATGGAATACTCTAAGCTTTTTAGTCTTTGGCTAATGCACTGAGAAGAAGTGAAAGCAACACCATCTCAGGTCTGTCCATGTGTCTGTTACTGGGCAGGGGCTTTGTTAGAGCTCTGCTATATTCACAGCTTGAACAGTTAGTATTGGGAGGGGGGTCTTTTCTGGTGTAGTCATATTACAATAATGGCCATTTATTGCTTCTGGATTTCAAATGAGGATCTTCTGAGGAGGAAAATCTTTAAAAGGTCAGCAGAATGTCTCCTTGTCTACAGGAGAGATGAAGAAAGGGGTGTGTGTGTGTTGCTGTCTGGAATGCATCCCTACTTTAGGATTGACTCCAACCCTCCTATATTTCCACCTCTGATTGAGGTATCAATTTAAAGGATATTCAGCGTATTTAAAATATTTCACCTGAAGAAGATCATTAAAAGTACTTACAACGAGAAATAGGACAATAATCCCATGGAATGAGAGGATTTCCCGTGTAACACCAGGGACCATGGGCATCATCATCAGGATTCCGGCAGTAATTCTTATTCAGCTTACTAGCATCTGGCTCCCAGAAGATATGCCTGCATAAACAACAAACTCTAAACATCACAAGATGCTCATTTCCTCCAACAGAAACAAACTGTCACCAAGAAGAAAAAATCCTAACATGTAATTTTCATTATAGATATAGTGCAAGCTTCTATTTGGTGTGAATTTTAGTTACTTTCTTTTAGACTTATTTTGTTGCTGTTCTTGCAGTTTGGAAACATGTTCTCTACTCAGGATTATGGAATAGGACTACATAATTAGCATAGATAAAATGATGAAAAATTTTGTGACTTTGCTTCTCTTTAATAATTACAGTGGCAAGGTGACCACCAACACCCCTATGCATAGAAATGGAGAAACTGCCAGAAAAAGAGCAGATGACAAAGAAGATCAAGGTTATAAAATACATAGAAAATGCAAGCTATTGCAAAAGTATTTTTCATGTTTCAGAAACATAAAAAGCATCGCTAGCAACATCATTATGACAAAGGACAGAAAGATACTCTGAAAAATTAATAATAGTGTGCTAATGAAATAATTAAAATCTAAACTTTCAGTGATTATATACTTACAGTATATGAGTTTTTGAAAGATAACTGAGTAACACTTTCTCATTTTACATCTTAACTAAGTTTATTACAAAAGAAAAGCAAAAATACTCTGTCATTTTATTAGACCATGCCCAGTCATAAAGCATCAGTATTTATATTTATTTTGATAAGATTAATAAAGCCAAATTCCAAATGGCCATCCTGACCAAGTCATGAAAACTATACAAGTAATTGAATTTGTTTTGGATTATTAATTACTACCATGTTTGAATATAACTAATGGGTCATTTAAAAACTGGAAAGAGCTTGGCCAGGTAAGGTTGAACTATCTTTCCAAACTCAGGTTCATTTTCTGGACCAATAATAACAGTAAACACAAATAGTACTTACTATGTGCCAGATTCTATTTTATGTGATTTACATATATAACCTTAGACCAACCTAATGAGACTGGCTCTAAGATTATTCTATTTTATATTTGACGAAATAGAAATCCACAGAAAACAATTTTTCTGAGGTCACATGCCTTATAAGCAGCAGAGCAGAGGTTTGAACAAATGGCTCTTTCCAGAGTCAATGTTCAAAACCACCATTCTGTACTATGTCCTTACCCAACTGCAGCTTATTCTTAAACCAAAATGGTACCATGAAACTTTACCATTCATCAATTTACACAAATTGTTTTCAAATGACTTTTAACTATTTCCTAATGTCCAACCCAAACTCAGTGAATTAAGGGTTATAACCATGAGTTCCCTAAATAAATATGTCATATATTTCCAGTGATATGTTGGTAATGTTTAAAAGGGCACTCTGAGATGTGTAGGAAGTCTTTATTTGTTATCCTTGCCAATTTCTAAGGTGTAAATTCTTCTGCCATAAAAAATATCAACTTTCCAATGTCCAAATCTTCAGAGATTTCTGAAGGCCGGATTGGTACAATTGTGTCTCACAAGTCCATAAGAGCTAGATCCACCAAATAGCAGTGTTGAAATTAGCATTTAATCTTAATCGTGCTAATTCTCACTTAAAATTCTGTAATGAATCTTAATGCTTAGGAAAAAATCCAAAGTTCTAAACACAGCTTACAAGGCCCTATATGGTCTTGCTACTGGAGAATTCCTTTTCTGTGGACATTAACCAAATTACACTATCAACCTTAACCAAAATTATTTCTGATTTTCAAACACTTCAGTCTGTGGGCTTTGGGACAAGCTATTCTTTCTGCCTGATGTACTCTCTTCCTACACTTCCTTTGACCAGCTTCTACTTAACATATATCCTCCAATTAATTTCCCTTTCTCTAGGAAGACTTCCTGACCATCTAAATCTGGATACTTCTTTGCACTCTCATAGCATAAAATATGCTATTTTTCATGATTTTTATAATATGGTATTGGCATTTGCTGTTGGCTGGCATTCTAGAGTGTGAGATCCATGAGGTTAGAATTCTGCTTATCTTTGAAATCCTAGAGCTGCAGTTTCCAATACAGTAGCTACTAGCCACCACATGTGGCTACTGAAGAATTGGTATGTGGCTAGCCCAAATAGGTGCTCTAATTCAAGCAGATCTTGAAGCTTTAATATGAAAAAATGTAAAAGATCTCATTAACAATTTTTTATATTGAATACATATTGAAATGAAAAGGCTTTAGATACATTGGATTAATAAGAAATATTATTTAAAATAGTCTTGCCTGTTTATCTTTACTTCTTTAAATGTGTCTATTAGGAAACAAAAGTACACATGCAACTTACATATGTGAAATGCATATTTATGTTGGAGAGCACTGCTTTAGAACTCTCATTATTTGTTTGTGAAGTAAATTAATTGAAACCATATCATCCACTAGTGAGTGCATTTTGGAAGAGAATTAAAGTAGGACTAGAGGCAAAATAACTCAATCTCTCAGAGCCCTTAAATTCTTTTTTTTTTTTTTAAGATTTTATTTATTTATTTGACAGAGAGAGAGAGAGAGAGAGACAGTGAGAGAGGGAACACAAGCAGGGGGAGTGGGAGAGGGAGAACCAGGCTTCCCACGGAGCAGGGAGCCCGATGCGGGGCTCGATCCCAGGACCCTGGGACCATGACCCGAGCCGAAGGCAGATGCTTAACGACTGAGCCACCCAGGTGCCCCTAAATTCTTACTCACACATACAGAAATATCTTCCACATAGATTGTGATGGCCAAATAAGGTAATAACTCATGGAAAGCAACCATGGCATAAGTACTTGATCAAATGATACTAACACTTTTCCTTCTATTCTACTGCATATGCTATTCTGGGATTTTGGTAAAAATCAGTTTTATGTCACAAGTATGTCTCAGACTTCTTTAGTAATTTAAAACATACTAGCACTATTGCTAGGGTGGAATGACAGACAGTGGCAGACATATTTTTCTGTGAATATGTCCAGTGTCAAAATCTCTAATTCTCTGAAATATATAGGTTTTTTTCAATTACATATTATACATTCCTTTAGTTGTAGAAAAATTTAATGTGTCAAAATAAAGCTATACCAGGAAACCTGTTTCTATAAGTTTTTAATAGTTAAGTGGATATTTAAGGTATGTATGTACATGAAAATGGTAACTTACTGATTTTTCATGAACTGATGCTAACAATTAATAATTATAATGAGAACACAATCATATAATGCACTATTTGAAACACTAGATTTGCCACTTAATTATGCACTGTCTTATCAAGTTATACAGTTGTTTTCTCAATATGACCATATCATCCTTGAAGGTGAAGCCAAAATGTATGCCCATTTTTTTATTAATGTCTCCCATGGGCACCTATCACAGAACAGAACACATAGTAAATATTCAATAAAAATGTGCTAGATTGAATTGCTTATTTAAAAGTTTGGGGGCTCCTGGGTGGCTCAGTCTGTTAAGCAGCTGACTCTTGATTTGGGCTCAGGTCATGATCTCCAGGTCAGGCTCCCAGTGGGGAGTCTGCTTTAGGATTTTCTCTCTCCCTCTGACCCTCCCCCCTCCCCGCTTGCTCTCTCTCTCTCTCTCCTTCATATATAAATAAATCTTTAAAAAGAAAAAAGGTTGTTACATGAAGGGAATACACTAAATTGAGTTGCACAGAATAATAAATCTAATGTTTTTATTAGCTTACTATAATACATAAGAATAGAAATAGCGGTGTGCATATCTGAATATAATATCTGCTATTATCACTACATATTATGTATTGAAAGAAAGATATTTACACACCTGTGCAAGTCTTCCATGTTCTTCTCCCACATGGAACATGTTAGCCCAGATCGGGTTTTGGATAAACTGCCCATATAATTTTTGCCATTCCCACGATAACAATCTAAACATAAAATATATGAACGAGGACTAATGAATACAGGGAAGTATAGAACAAAAACATTTTTACAAGCATGCAAATTCATGAAAGTCAACGTAAAAGTTGACAACACACTCTGTACAAATCAAAGATACTCAAATATTTCAAGTTAAAGTATCTTTATTTTCAGCCAAATTTCTTCTTCCTTAAAATAGGGTTTATGTGTCTCATTACAAATTGAAAAAAAAAATCAAAAAAAAAAGTTACATGAGTGGCCCTTAGGGATACCAAAGAAATGAGAATTTTTAGAATGACATATATATTTCCCAGCATTTTCTTCGGAAAAAGTAAGCTCCACAGAAAAGTCACAAGAATGATATAATGAATACTCATATACTCGTCACATTTGTTGTGTTCTGATTTTCATCTTTCACGAGACTAACATTCTGAGTCACCCAAGCCAGCTGTTTTGCAAATGCTCTTTAATTCCACTTTGTCTGATTATTTTCTCATGATTAAAAGCAAGCTAAAGACGGGATTACGACATAGATGGTATTTTGTCCTTTTCAGAGCATTTTCTCTTGTAACATATGATGTCAGTTTGTTCCATTATCGGTGGTGAGTTTGATAACTTGGTTAAGTGATATGAAGGAAGATTGTTGGGGCCCTAAGACTAAGTATCTTATTTCCAAATAAATTTTCAGGAAATGGCTTAAGCATACTTTGATTACCTTTGCATGAATTAGTCATTACTAGGCTGGTTTTAAAATAGTTGTTCTTCGATTTCCTACATTTCTTTATTTATTATCATTTTTTTCTTCTCCCCTACTCCTCCCATGTAAGTATTCTGTTACTAGCACTGGTCCCGCCGCTGCCACGGCTACTCCTACTAGTAATACTATTGTCTGTAGGAGAAGTGGGGCTCTGCACACTCTTCTGTCCTCTTTTTACTCAGCATTATATATAATCTACTCCTGTTGCTCATTTTGATACTCAAAATTGTTCCAAAGTTAGCTGATGGAAGCCACTTTAAACTGGCTTCTATGCCTTTTACTGTGTCCCATATGGTTTTATTTTTCATTTTTCTTCCCCAGATGAGTAATCTGTGTTTTACTAAACATTGATAGGAGGGTCCATATTCCTAATTTTAAAATATCATAAAAAAGAAGTCAACTTCTTCCAAACATGTGAGCTGCAGTTCTACATTTGAAAAGAAACACTATTCCATATTTTAAAATAATAACACATATTTTAAAAGTGATGATCCATTAAACATTCCTGATTTTTATATGACTGAGAACTGTAGACTTGTAAAATGTTATTTACAAATATACATCAAGATTATTTCTGTTTTCAACTTGGTCAGCCGCGCGCCTGGGTGGCTCAGTGGGTTAAGTGTCTGCCTTCGGCTCAGGTCATGATCCCAGGTCCTGGGATCGAGCCCCGCATCGGGCTCCCTGCTCCGCGGGAAGCCTGCTTCTCCCTCTCCCACTCCCCCTGCTTGTGTTCCCTCTCTCTCTGTGTCTCTCTCTGTCAGATAAATAAATAAAATCTTTAAAAAAAATTTTAAAAATGAATAAATATGCTTTGTAATCATAATAAATACGTACAAGTCCTAATAAAAATTTTAAATAAATAATTTAATAATTTGTTCAAGAATCAGTTAACATAGTGAAAAAGTATATTCAGCAGTCATGTTTTCAAATCCATGGATCACATTTCGTAATAACACTATAAGGAATTTGGGCTTAAATATAAAAACTCAAATAAGATAGGATTTGATACAGATAACATAGCAGTCATTCCAGTGCACAATAAAATTGCTTTCAGAAAGCAAAAACTTGTAAAATCCAATACTTGTACATAAACAGAATATACCAATGAAAACATTTTGCTCTGATGGTGTGTTTTTTGTTTCTATATTAGGAAAGTTTAAATCTTTAGCTGTTAGGTAGTAAATTCTTTAGATAGATTCTTACTTAAAGAAAGCAATTGTGTGATGCAGTACACTAGTGCTACTTTTTTATACATTTTTGGTTTTTTTGCATATATGTTTTCTATATTGGAGGAAGAGATCCTCCTCACCACCACTACCCTTTTATTTGAATAAAGGCTATGATATATTTTCTTTCCTTCTTAGTAAACTTTTTATTTTAGAATAGATTTAATTTATAGGAAAGTTGTAAGTTGGTACAGAGAGTTCTCATATACCACACAGTTTTCCCTACTTTTAATATCAGATTAGTATGATAGATTTGTCATAACTATTGAGCCATTCTGATGCATTATTAACTGAAGGCCATATTTTGGTCTTCATGGTCTCAGAAATATCGTTAGTTGTTAACCTAATATCCTTTTTGTATTCTAGGATTCCACATGATACCACATTATATTTAGTTGTCATATTTCCTTAGGCTCTTCTAAATGTGACAGTTTTTAGACTTTCTTATTTGATGACGTTGTCAGTTTTGAGGAAAATTGGTCAGGTATTTTTTTGAGCATTTTTTTTTTAAAGATTTATTTATTTAAGGAGGGAGGGGCAGAGGGAGAGAGAGAATCTCAAGCAGACTCCCCCAAAGAACACAGAACCTGACACAGAGCTGGATCCCACTATCCCATGACCCTGAGATCATGACCTGAGACGAAATCAAGAGTGGGATGTTTAACCAACTGAGCCACCAGGCACCCCCAGTCAAATATTTTTTTTTTTTAAAAATGTCCATCAGTTGGGTTTGTCTGATGTTTTCCTCATGATTAGATATGGGTTATAGGTTTTTGAGAGGAAGACATGAGTTTTTTAGCACTTCTTAACTTACTGGTGAAAGATATTCCAGCCTCACCTTGTTCTTTTCTTGTCCCAGGCCTCCTGGAATCATCAATTTCTCCAAGGGGCCTTTGTTTATTTTAATGATGAAAAGTAAGAAGATAAGAAATAGGTGTCAAGGGTGCTTTTGTTACATGTGAATTTAAGCATAATTTCTATGTGTTTGAAGGGAATTTATATATACATACTATTTTTTTAGAAATCTCAACGCATTTTGTTAATTACTTAAATTTTTGGTCCTTTAGTTTTTAGTTTCAGAATTTTTATATATTAAAAATATTTTCTCTTTATCTGTAATATGCATTTCAATACTTAGATCCAAATTTGTCATTAGTCTTTTTATTTAAATATGGGTTTGGGGGGCACCTGGGTGGCTCAGTTGGTTAAGCATCTGACTCTTGATTTTGGCTCAGGTCATGATCTCAGGGTCATGAGATCAAGCCGCATGTTGGGCTCTGCACTGGGCATGGACCCTACTTAAGATTCTCTGTCTCCCTCTCCCTCTGCTCCTCCCCCCACCCTGCTCCTGCTTTATCTCTCATGTTTTATTTCTCTCTCTAAAAAAGTAATAATAATTAAATAAAATAAAAATAAATGAATGCATATATATGTGTATATGTATATATATATAGTATATGGGTGTACATGACCGTTTGCCTCAGTAGGTTTGTAATGTAGTTTATAGTTTTTTTTTTCTTTTGCTTCCTCTAGATTTTGAGTGTTAATTAAAAAGCTTTTCACCATATCTAAGTTAAAAAGGGATTCTTCCAATTTTACTTCTAATATCTATATGGTTCTCTTTTTTAAATTCAGATCTCTTATACATTTGAAGTTTATTTTGGGGTATGGTATAAGGCATGGATTTAATTTTATCATTTATAATTTTATCCATTATTATACTTTAAAAGTTCATTTTTCATCCAGTGATACATAGTACTACATTTTTAATAAAATAAATCTCTGTAAGGAGTCTGTTTCTGTCCTCTGTGTTTTTTCCAATTGTCAATTTATTCATTGCACTAGAACTAAAGTCTTAATTACAAGCTCTTTATAAAATGTTTTAATATCTGATAAGGTTAATTACCTCTAATCACCCTTATTTTTCAAGATTTTACATAATATACTTACGTGTTTATTCTTCCAAGAGAACTACAGAATCAGGTTTTTTGTATCAAGACTTACGGATCTATTTCTTAATATCACATTACATTTATAAATTAACTTAAGTAGGAGTGCCTGGATGGCTCAGTCCATTAAGCGTCCAACTCTTCATTTTGGCTCAGGTCATGATCTCAGGATTTGAGATCGAGCTCCATGTCAGGCTCCATGCTAAGCATGGGACCTGCTTAAGATTCTCTCTCCTTATTCCTCTGCCCTTCCCCTGCTAGCATGCGCTCTCTCTCTCTCTCGCTCTAAAAATAAATAAATAAATAAATAGCTAAGGTAGAATTGATGTATTTATGATGTTGAGTTCTAATATCAAAAACAAGGGATGCTTTGTCCCATTAAAGTACACTTTTGTGGCTTTCAGTGGTGATTTTAAAATGTTATTATATAAATTTTGCACATTTCTTTCTAAATTTATTCCTGTTTCCATCACTTTTGTTGCTATTATAGATATTGTTTTCTCCTTAATTAAATCTACAAACTCATATATGAATGTTACTCTAGTGAATTTTTTTATTACTTGAATTCAATTTTCAAAATATATTACTATTACATAATTTGCATAAAGATCTTTTGCTTTTTTACCCAATCAATATGCTTTCTTATTTATAAGGAATAATATCTCCAATACAGTGTTAAAGAGGAATATGTTAACCTATGTTAACCTATATTTTACAATGTTAAAGAGTAAAGATAGTATATTTTCTTGTTTTCTTTTTTAACTTCCTAAGAACGTCTGTAATGTTTCCCCATCAGGTATAATGGATAAATGCTTTTGTGTATGTGGGCATGTCTATGTGTCTATATGTGTATATGTTAAAATGTGAATATATATTTTAAGGTAGTCTCTCTCTCTGTTTATATATAGATAGATATAGATATAGATATAGATATAGATATATGGATATGTGTGTATAGTGTGTGTATTCCAGAAATTCTTATTTGGGTACTTTTATGAGAAAGGAGTGAATTTTGTAACAGGAATTTCAAAATTTGTTGACGTTTATTATATGATTGTTTTTCTAAGAGGAATTATTTTAATGGGTTTCTAAAACTGAATCATTTTTGTTCTCAGACTAAACTCCATTCAATCATTATGTATTATTTTTTAAGTTGCTTTATCAGATTTTTCACTCCTTTCATTTAAAATTTTTATATTCACAAATGAGATAAGTTTACTGTTTTTTTCCTGTGTTATCTTCATCATGTTTAGGTATTAATATTATAATGTCATCACTACTGATGGAAGTTTTACTGTATTTGTTGAGCTACATAGCGATATATGCAGCATTGAGATTTAAGTGGTCTGTGAGCACATCTAGGCACATTGAGATTAAGTGGTCTGTGAGCACATCTAGGCACGGTATATTGTTGATGGAACAGTTTTCATTAATAAATTCCCATATTTCTTCTATAAGAATAGGTCTAATTCTTTGACTAATTGAATTGATCAGGGCCAACTCAATTCAGATAATTTTAATTTTCCTAGTAAATTATCCATTTCATTTTTATTTTCAAAGTTTCTTACATGAGGTTATATAAAACAGTCTTTTATGTCTTCTAATTTTCCTGTTTCAATGGTTATTTCCCCCTTGATAATTACCATTTTATATTTTCATCCTTTCTTTTTTTCTTGAGTCAACTAGCTGGTGATTATCTATTTTGTTAATTTTTTCAAAGAACCATCACTTTGCTTTATTCATTAATTCTACTGTTATTAGTTCTAGATATTACTAATACCGGCTTTATCTTGGTGGTTTTCCTTTTTATACTGCTTTCGGCTTACTTTTTTTCCCCAACTCTAAGTTTGAAATTTCATTCACTTTCTTCATTATTTATGATATTGATATAACCATTTATTTTTTTTAAGATTTTATTTATTTATTTGACAGAGAGATAGAGAGAGAGCACAAGTAGGCAGAGAGGCAGGCAGAGGGAGAGAGAAGCAGACTCTCCACTGAGCAGGGAGCCCGATGTGGGGCTCGATCCCAGGACCCTGGGATCATGACCTGAGCCGAAGGCAGACGCTTAACCGACGGAGCCACCCAGGCGCCCCTTGATATAACCATTTAAAGCTATGAATTGCATCCCGTTTACTGCTTTAAATATATATTATATAATTTAACAAGTTGTTTTAAAAACATTTTTAAAGAAAGTCTGTAATCTCACTTTTCATTTTTTAATAGAGTTGTTTAATATTCAATTGGAAGAGCATTCACATATATGCTAATTCAGATGTTGCAAGATTTAGGAAGAATGTTTCTAATTCATCAGTCTATTTGGGTTTATATGTTATATGGAGAAGGATAAGAGCAACATCGTTTCGTGTGTATGTATGTGCATGCATACATGCATATCACATATTTAGCAATGCATACCATTAGCTTAGCAGTATCACACAATGGCATAACCATTAAAATTTCACAGTTTTATGTTGGATTAGCTAACAGTGTCTCTTAAGTGGATTTCTTCATTTTTAACTTGCCCCACAGAACCTAGCACATTGTTGCATGTGTTGCATGTATCAGGTATAATATATTGTTGAAAATAATATAACATATTGTTAAAAGTAATGGAAAGGTCATTCTAAGGAAGGTTATATTCAATCCCAACTGTGCTAATTTGAGAATTTAGGCAAGTTATCTAAATTTCATAAAACTAATTTCCTCATCTATTAATTTCTAGATTTATTAGATAAACAATATCATCAGCTTAACTTGTACAATCCAAAATTCTCATACTCTGTTACCTGATTCTTTGGTAAGTGATATATATGTACATAAAAGCATCTTAATATACATAAGAAGCTTATTAAACAATTGTTCTCATTTCCCTGTATCTCAAATTATCAGTGCGTGTTTAAATGAACAATACAGGGACAAAGAAGATCCAGCTGGTACTAAACCTCCTTTAAACATCGGTTTCAACTTTATTTCCAACTGACCTTTAAAATCTGCCAAAGAACAGTGAAATTGACTGAAAAGGGACTGAACCCCTCTTCCCTCTACAACTTTTAACAGTTGCTCATGAAAAATGGCACTGCAGAAAAAGTTAAAGGATGGAAGAAGTATGTATAGAACAATAAATCTATGAAATGGAGCTTTAAATTTGGCTTGGGCTTTTTAGGATGATTTAGGACTGACCATGACCATCAAAATTAAATTTATGAGAAAGAATATGATTATTTAAAAATCATAACCTTCAATTCATTATATACTAATAAATGCTCAGATTCCAACATCTTCATTAATCTTTGACAAATGATTTATTTTTTAACCTATTTCAGTCTGACTTTTCTCTGCTGCTCTCCCTGAAACAGTGATCTTCCATGGCATATATGTTTCCCAGTATAATGGTGATTTAACCCAAACCCCACAGCTACACATCATCTCCACTGCTGACCCCCCAGGTCCACATCACTCTCCTCTCTTTCCTGAGTTACTGAAACAGCCGCATAACAAATTCTCCTGTTTGGGAGAAGTTGTCAGAAGTTGTCATAAGTTCTGGCTGTTTTCCATAATGCACCCAGAGTCATCCTGTTAAAACTTAAACCAGACAGATCATCTAATTTATCTTTTCGGAACCCTACAACAGAATCCCTTCTCTTTCAGAATAAAAGTGTCAATCCTTCCAATTCCTATAAGGCATATGCGATTTTAGTCCAACTCTTCTCTAACCACATCCCCTGTGACTCTCCCCCTTGCTCTGTACTGGCCACAGTGGTGTGCTTGCTGTCTCTTTCCTTTACCTTTCAAACACTGTCCCTTCTCATGCCATTTGCACTTGCAGTTTCCTCTACCTCGAATGCTATTTACAAATATATGCACATGGCACACGCTGCTTCTTCCAGGTCCTCCTTAAGTGTTCCCTTGGTATGTCAGATCTTCCCATACCATTCAAATATGAAATAACAACACCCTCCCCTCTAACCCTGGGACATTTTCTCTCTGGCACTTACCACAAACTAACTTATTCCCACTTCCATTTTGCTTGTTTTCTGTTTGCTGGAGTTTCTGGAGTTCCACGGAGTCAGAGAATTTTGTTTTGTTTACTAGTATATCCCCAGTGTCTAAAACAGTGCCTGGCACTAGTATACGCTCAAATAAATAAGTGAGTGTTGAGCCAATGAATGTATAAAAGAATTGCAACTTCAGACTTGGTGATTTTGTTTGGGAACCAGCAAACCAGTGCAACAAGAAGTAGGTCTCTCTTGAGGCATTTCCCCTGAATTTAATCATGTCCACCCTGCAAAATGTCAGCCATTACCTTGTCCACTTGACACATCACATTTTGGAATTTGGGAGCAGTAGCCAACTCGGATGTTTGGATCAGTGGTAAAACACCAGGGTGACTCAGCTCCATCTGGATTTCGGCAATAATTTTCTCTTAGGTCCCTATTGAGAATAAGCATGTTAATGTAAATTGCCTGAGTTCTTACAAATGGTAAGTTAGCGCTGTTACATTTCTAGAATCCCAGAATGCATGCATGTTTATAAATAGAGTTCTAAGTTTTAGATTTAGGATAGTTATAACAATTTAGAATTCAGTATACACAACTGACATTGCCCATATTACTGAAATAAAGGCTGTCAGATGTCTGTATTCTTTTCATTCCACAGGCCCAGAGTTCCACAGAAACACTACTGCTTCATGAAAGGGAAAAAATAGTACCACTTCATTTTTCTCACTCATTCTCAACACTTGGACTCTCAACTATTACAATTAAAAAAAAAACTGGCCTATTATTTATTATGTTTTCATGGCCCATATATAATGTAGAAACAACATGTATCTCTCTGCTGAAGAAAGGCTATTATGAATAACTGTTAACTACTCTCATTTAAAATGGAAGTTCTACCTATCCAAACATTTGATACAAAAAAAAAAAAACACAATAGCTATTTCTTCCTTGAATTCTGTACTTTTTTTACTTAATTTGCTGCATAGATTTCTTTCCCTTACAAAGTACTTCTTTATTGATTTACAAAAGTTATTTGAAATCTTATAAATATTTCTGTAAAATTAAGGCCTTTTTTAAAGTTTTTTTTTAGTTTTTTATTGTTATGTTAATCACCATACATTACATCATTAGTTTTTGATGTAGTGTTCCATGATTCATTGTTTGCGTATAACACCCAGTGCTCCATTCTGTACGTGCCCTCTTTAATACCCATCACCAGGCTAACCCATCCCCCCACCCCCCTCCCCTCTAGAACCCTCAGTTTGTTTCTCAGAGTCCATAGTCTCTCATGGTTCCCCCCCTCATTTCTCCCTTCCTACGATCTTTTTTCTTTTAACATAAAATGTATTATTTGTTTCAGAGGTACAGATCTGTGATTCAACAGTCTTACACAATTCACAGTGCTCACCATAGCACACACCGTCCCCAGTGTCTATCACCCAGCCACCCCATCCCTCCGCACTTATATTTTAAAAATTTATGTCGGTATAAAATATGTGCATTGAGTTTTACATCAAGTTTACACAACTTTGCTATTTTAGATGAATAATTGCTTAGTTAAATTCTTCTGAATATGTGTACATACACAATTTCTTACATGAGTATTATTACCAGTCATTAGAAATTAACAAAACATGTGAATGGCACTGACACTGTCTCCTCTCTTTGTCTCAACTAATCTTTCCTCATTTTCTTTGCTTTCTCTACTTCAGTATTTATTTCTGAGGTGTGAAACACATGGGTCAGGAACAGAGACAACTGCTATGAAGAAAATGAGGGAAGCAAACCCACAATGACAAGTAAAATTTTATTATAAAATAATGAAAAAAAATAATAATATGAATATTTACTATCTAAACAAATACATTGAATTAACTAAAACAAACAAAACAAAAAAACACCCATAAAATATCTCCTGTCTCCAGTGGATGGACCGACTAGTGCTCATAATTCTCCATCTTGAAATGTTAAGCTCTCTTATTAAAAGCCAATTACATAAAGCCAATATATGTTATTTATAGGCGCTATTTCAGCAAAGCCACTATGAATGGCACGTGTGTTATAAATTTCAAAAGCAATCATTTTATGTTCCTCATAACAAGGAGGACAATTTAAAAACACATGGCATTGGGGCTGTTCTGTGTAGCAGAAGTCAAGTGGTGAAAAAAAACAGCCTTGGAGAAGGTACATAACACCAATATAATTGATATTCAAGGGCAGTTTCTTTGGCTTGATTCATCTAAACAATTGTTTTACTTTCCCACTCTTGAAAGGAAATCTAGACAGCAGAAAACATATTTAAAATTTTAAAAATAATATTGCTTCAAGGTCAAAAACGCATCAGTTTACATTGTTGATTGAAATCAAGGTATGCCTCTTCTTGTGAAAGAAAAAAAAATATGTAATCTCCCTTAAAATTAATGTGAAGTTTTAAGAAGGCACTAATTTGAAACTTGCCTGGTTATCATTACCGCTAATGATTTATTAAATGCACCTGCAAGCTGTGATCAGAAACCTAGGGATGTGTTTCCCAAAATATGGTACATCAACCATCTGATTCAAAAATACCTAGAGTATTCATTAAAATCCATATTTGAGGTCCAGATCTCAGACCTAAGGAAGCAAAATATCTGGGTGGATGAATCTGTCTTTTAACTCCTGATTGTTCTTAAACACTAAAGTTTAAGAATTTCTAACACAGAAATTAGTAGAGTAACCATTCCACCTCATTTCCTGCAGAGTCTACTGAAATTTGTATGTGCCTAATATACTCACTTGCACTTGAAATTTTCAGGAGTTATGTCATGCTGGTGAGGATACTGGGAATCCCAACGCTGACATGGAATTCCATTCCAAATAGTATTGATGGTGCCCCGGTAACCTTCTCCTTGACCTTGAATGCATTCAGTTGTTTCCATGGGGACATCTGTGTCATTCATAGTACTGTGAGCTATTGGTAAAAAGAAATATTAAATTTAAGTAAAATCTTTTAATCTGTCATCTACCCCTTAGTTTTAATTTGCATATGTATTACTAGGGTTTTCTGTCACATAGGTTTTTATAAAAATTGAGTAGAATAAAAATTCAAGTTATAATTATTGCTATCTCACTCAATCTAAAAGAATGAGTTACCATGGTGGACTCAACTGTAGGATTTCTCTGATCATGAAATAGAATATTCTAGCTTGGTTTTATCTAGACTAGTTTGAAAGAGCATCATATAATAGCACTTAAATTTCTTGGATCTGTCCATTCATTAATATTAGTTGTAAAATCTTTCTATTTATTAATTTTAAATATGTTTTTTAATCAGTTTTCTTACTTTAGAAATTGAAAAACATCTATAAGTAATATAGTGACCACATAGGGAGAATAAAAAGCACTATGTTGGGGCACCTGGGTTGCTCAGTCACTTAAACACCTTCCTTTGGCTCAGGTCACCATCCCAGAGTCCTGGGATGGAGCCCCATGTCATGTCCCCTGCTCAGCGAGAAATCTCCTTCTCCCTCTGCCTCTCCCCCTGTTCGTGTTCTCTCTCTCTCCCTATCTCTCTCTCTCTCTCAAATAAATAGATAAAATCTTTTAAAAAAATAAATAAATAAAAAATAAAAAGCACTATGCTATAAGTTTGGCCATAAAAAAATAAGAAAAGGAAAAGTTGGTCTAGAGAACAGTTATTTTTTAAAATAAATTTATCATTATTATTATCTCCATTCCAGTTTTCTTTTCATTCAAACACTAAAATAGTATATTTTGAATAATTCTTTAAAGGCATTTTACTTTCATGTGTCCCTATAACTAATATATGCTGAATAGACAGTATTTCTTTTTCCTTTTTAAGATTTATTATTTATTTATTTGAGAGAGAGAGTGTGCAGGGGGAGGGGCAGAGGGAAGAGCAGGCTCCCCCTGAGCAGGGAGCCTGATGTGGGACTCAATTCCAGGACCCTGGGATCATGACCTGAGCTGAAGGCAGATGCTTAACTGACTGAGCCACCGAGGCATCCCTAGACAGTATTTCTGAAATGACTATACAATTAATCCTAATTAGTTTGTTTAAATACATATAAAAGTTGGTAATCGTATTAACCATGGTTTTCCTCCAGTAAGATAAATATATTCTAAGCTGGTATGTTATTTTTTTTAATCAATTTGTTAGTATTAAAAGAAATCAGTTGCTACTAGGCAGATTTATTTCCTGTTTTTTTCCTAGTCCAAATACAATTCTTACCACATTTCATGCAGATCATAAAAATCTCCATAACAAAGTAAAAAAAGTACAAACTTAAAATTTTACTACAACTTTGACTTTTGTCTTTAATGTTTATTTAAACAAAATGTAACTGAAAACTTTCTACAGCAACTAAAATTCATAACACCTTCTCAAAACATACATGAAAATATTTATGGTTCAATAGAGTAAAGTCAATGTAAACTCCCCAGTTACCTTTACAATCTAAATGGTCATTAAAGATGTCCCTGGATAAAACTCAAGCTGACACACTCTAAGACAGTTTAGGATTTGAATAAATGCCTTTGATTCATCCATTCTGGAATTATATGTATCATTTCTCAAAAGAAGTCAGAACTAGACATGCCTTCAGAGGCTGGGGATGTCTATAAAAGTGTTCCATATTTAATAGTGTAAGTTCTTTTTAAATGGCTCCTCAATTTTATTTAAATTTATTTCTTTCTGGAGCGCCTGGCTGGCTCAGTCGGTTAAGCATTCATCTCTTGATTTTGGTTCAGGTCATGATCTTAGGGTCGTGGGATTGAGCCCCAAGTGGGACTCCATGTGCAGTGGGGAGTCTGCTTGAGATTCTCTCTCCCTCTTCCCCTCCCTCCGCTCACACACACTCTGGATCTCTCTAAAATAGATAAATCTTTAAAATGAATGAATGAATGAATAACAAATAATAAATACATAAATAAATTTCTTACAAATAATTACCCTTTATGGGGCGTAATGTTTTATTTCATTGAGTTCCATGCAAACTAAGGGGAACCTAAGTTTGGAGTTATTCTATGAAACTCAGTGAAAAAGAAGGAAGATTAATTAATGACCATGTCAACCCCTGGAATATGTTGTATAAACAGATTTCCATAAATTGTCCTTACAGTAAATTTTCTTCAGTTCCATTTAAAATATGTTTTTATTTCTTATGTATCTACTGCAGGGAATGAAAATTTGGCTCAGAAATACCTTAAATTAAAAGGAGCTTCAAATGGAGATAAGCAAAATGTCCAGAGGTTGATCCACAAAGTGGTCATTGAGAGTTGATTTCTGAGAGTTAATATATACTGATATTGGTAACATATATCAATTCAGGAAGAACAAAATTTATTGGCCTGAAGAAATGACTTGTATAGAAAAAGTTAGTGCTAGTTAATCAAGTCCTTTATGATCTTAATATTAAAGTTCTTAGATGAGGGGCGCCTGGGTGGCTCAACTAGTTAAGCGTCTACCTTCGGTCATGATCCCAGGGTCCTGGGATCGAGTTCCACAGCTTTTCCCTCTCCCTTTACCCCTCCCCCTGCTCGTGCTCTCTCTCAAATAAATAAATAAATAAAATCTTTAGAAAAAATAAAATAAAGTTCTTAAATGAAATAGAAAGTAAGATGGATTTTATAGGTCCTCAGGAACAATATTTTATCAAAACAAATGCCACCAAGCTACTGTATTTCTGATGATTTGAGTTAACTGTGACATTGTGAACATGTAATCTAAAAACCCAGTCTTGGTGAGTTTCAAGATCAATAAGGGCTAGATAGGGGTCCATCATATCTTACTGAGAACATAGCTAGAGGCTGAGCCCATGAGAGATTAACATCCTCTGCTCCTTGGACACTACAATGTCAATATAAGATTAAAAATCAGATATCATTTCTAGAATGTGTTATTAGACAAGAGTAATTGGATTTTCAAAGTAATTTTTTTCATAAATACCTTTATTAAAGCGACATTTTGTAGAAATAACCCATGACAATTTAAATTTGAAACACAGAGCCTTAAACTCAAAACAATTTAATTTCACTTTTTTTAATCAAAGGAGAGATAAACAAATATTATCATAATTCATGAAGAAATCAATACCTACAAAATTCAGTGAGTAACCACATGTTCATCAGAAAATTTTAAGAGGAATCATAAAATTTTAAGGCTAGTAGAAAATGAACATTTTCCTAATTTGAGGGAAAAGTTTTCAAATTTTAGGAGTATCTGTGAAAAGAAATACCTATATTATAAAACCCTAAGTAAAAAAAAAAAGAAAAAACTTGAATAAAAATATTGAGGAAAATATTTCACTGTTGATTCATCCACTAAAATTCCAGTGTCAAGTTCAGAGACCTAGTTGTTGGTACTAACTTTGCACCTCAACTGCAGAGGTCCCCAACAAGTTTTAATTAAAGATTTTTTTCACTGCAATCATAAAATCCTCATTTGAACAATTTTGCTGAACAGTTTTTTTCTTAACTTTCATCAGTATAATTAAAAATCTTTGATATAAATTTAAGGAATCACTAAATATTCACTTAAAGACAGTGTAAGTTAAAATGAGTAAATAAAAAACCCAAGTTTGGATTTGTTTTAAATAATTTGGATTATTTAACAGATTCTAATCTTTTGGTGGAAACTCAAACCTTTTGAAATTACAAAAATTACACAATACAAAGAACTAGTGCACATTAATAAAAATAAAGCATAGTACAGAATAAATACAACTTTTTGTTGCTATAGACCAAATGCTTGTGTCTCCCCCAAATTCATATGTTGAAATCCTCTTATTAGACAAGAGTAATTGGATTACAGTGATGGTATTAGGATGTAGGGCTTTTGGTGGGTGATTAGATTATAAAGGCAAATCGTTCATGAATGGGATCAGTGCCTGTATAAAAAAGACACCACAGAGCTCCTTCACCCCTTCCACCATGTGAGGAATCTTCTGGCACCTTCATCTTTACTTCCCAGCCCCCAGAACTGTCAGAAATAAATGCCTGTTGTTTAGAAGCCACCCAGTCTATGGTGTTCTGTTATAGCAGCCCAAGACAGGCCTCAACAAAATATAAAAAAAAAAAAATCTAATTAATAATATTCTTTTTTTAACTTTTATTTTAATAAGCATCCATAACTTTGAAATATATAACCTCAAACAACTTGATGGCTTTATTTATTCTTATGTTTTAATTCAGTGGAAATATTCCTTATGATTTTAACTATGAACTGGCAGTATTGAGATAATATTTTTCATTAACTAAAAAGTGCCCTCTGAAGTTAGTGTGTCTGTATTTATCCCATTTGACACTCAGCTCCTACAAGTGACCTCATAAACAAAAACTACATGATTTCTGGTGGCAATTATAGAGTAAAATGAAACTTCATGCATATTATTTGGACACATATTATCTGAGGAGGACCATGTGAATGATTTTTCATAGACCATTTACCGGTGATGCAAATGTTTCATTTTTGTTGCCTATGTACATAGTTCTTACTCAAACAAGATTAATTATTCTTGAGTTGCAATAAAATAGACTCCTTTATCTGTCCTACTATATAAATAGCAAAACTTGGTGCAAAAATAAATGTTTCATGCCAATCGATTTGGGAAAAGCTATTAAATTTGGGGAAAACTATCCCTTTGGACTTAAAACTTTAACATGGGACCTGAATAAGGGAAGATTCTGAAGTGTCCAGTGGCCAAGCAAAGTGTTAAAGAAGCACAGAAACATCCCTAAATATCAGCTGATGTTGATCAAGTTTAGCCAAAGCAACATGTGTATATCTTCATATACACAAACATTTTTGCAAGTATGTCTACCAAGCACACTGAAAATATTAGAAACTCACAAATAAAAGAGTTCCTCACAAATAAAACATTTGTTCAAGGCTGTCAGTAGTGGCTACCCTTTAGAGCAAATGCAAATATAGTTCTATGATCCTTAGTGGCCTATGAGTGAATACATGCTTTTCTTTGATGATTGACACAAAATTTTCTATTTGGAAATGTTTTACAAAGAGCATGTGCTACTGACATTTTACACTGTCCTTTTACAACATAATCAAATATGGTGGGTGCCTTTTGGAACATTCATTTCACTTTGCCGGATGTGTTATGATGTTGGCTATCCTATCTGGTCGGGAACTTCAAAGTTTGAATAGATTTTTTGAGAGAATAAACATTAACTGTTATATAATCCTTGAGATGAACATCTTGCCACCCAACAGAAAAACCACTAGAACAAGATGTCTAATAATAAATCTGATCCAATTTCTCTATGAAAGGCTAGCCAAATTTTTGCTGAGACACCACACGGGGCTGATGGAGGTCTGTGAAAGGCAACTGGAGAATCTGAGTGCACATATATGTTACAGAGAGCCATGCCCAGAGCTCCATAACCTTTATATGAATAATAAGTAAATCCTTACATTTACAGTTCCCTTTCTCCCCCCCAAAATCTAAATTTCCCAGTGGTGGTAAACTGTTGCTGTTCTTTTGCCTATAGCTAGGAGCAAGTTGTTCCATAGGCCATTGGACAAATACCTGATTATTCCTTGGACCACTTCAGCCCAACCCAATCTATTCCCACTTCAGCTACTGAAGAACAACTGAAACATAGGGTTTACTTTATCATGGTCCCTGGAGATTGAGAACAGTGTGTAAAGCTATTCTTCTGTCAACGGACTTGTACTCTTTGGGCCACAAATGGCAAGATCAGGCTCAATGAAAATTTAAAGAGCTTCTTGTTTTAAAATTGACATGGGAAAGAGGTATAAAGACCTCCAAAGTACAAACCTCAAATTGCTTGCACGTTTGCTTTCCATGTGAACCTAGAATTCCTATCTGAAACTTTTCCTTGGACTTTATCCAAGCCTTTTCTGGTATAAAATGCTCAAGAGACAAGACTTTCATGAAAGGTCTTCAGTTCTATACTCTTATTCCTTAGAAGATGACTTGAAAAAGACCTCCAAGTATAAGATCTTTCCCTTGAGAAAGGGTATTGTTGGTATTGTTTTTTCCTGACTCAGAATACAATGAGATTTTATGTCTATTAATCTCTGTTCTAGCCTTGGATGAAAGAATACAGAGAAATAAAGGCTTTCTTTAAGAAAGAAAATAATTATTTTCCCAACATATAAACACACAAGGTTACATATTCTCTTAAAATGACACCAGTGTACATTGGTTACTGGAAGGAAGAATTCTTTTATTTTTTACCAGTGGCAACATGCCTGTATTAGTCTGCTTGGACCACCATAACAAAATACCATAGACTTGATGGCTTAAACAACAAAAATGTATTTTGCAGAATTCTGGAGGCTGGGAAGGCCAAGATCAAGGTGCCAGCCAATTTGGTTTCTAGTGAGAGCTGTCTTCCTGGCTAGCAGATGGTCACCTTCTTGCCATGTCCTCATATGGAAGAGAGAGAGAAAGAGATCTCTCTCTTACTCTACTTATAAAGCTACTCATCCCAGCAAATTAGCATCACACATTTATGACCTCATTTAACCTTAATTACCTCCTAAAAGCCCTGTCTCCAAATATAGTCACATTGGGGATTTAAGGCTTAAATTATGAATTTGGGGGGGTTGCATGGTTCAGTCTATAACAATAGTTTGAGTAGAAAGCTATCAAAGATCTGCCTAGGTCACATTTCTGAAATGGAGAGTTGTTTTACAGGTATAAAGTTTCAGTTGTTAGATGAGTAAATTCTAGAGAACTAGAGATCTATACAGCGTAGTACCTATAGTTAACAATACTACATCATATACTAAAAAAAATGTCGAGAGTAGATCTCAAGTTAAGTGTTCTTACACATACATAAAAAAAAGTGGAGGACAGGCAGGAGGAAACTTCTGGAAGTGATAGATATGTTTATTACCTTGATTGTGGAGATGGTGTCACGGGTATATGAGTATGTTCAAACCCATCAAATATTAAACCCATTAAATATGTACAGGTTATATCAACTACACCACAGTTAACTGTTAAAAGATTAATAAAATGGTTCTGGACACTTACGTATCTAGAACTTAAAAAGAAAAAAGAAGAAAGAGGAGGAGAAAAATAAGGTAAAACACGATGAAATTTGTCTATTTTTTGGTAAAGAAAAAGCAACAAATGAACAAAAGTATCTCAGGGAAGCATGAAACCTCAGGATGAGTTGAAATGATAGGAAGAAATCTTCCAGTTTGGTAGTGTCTGAGAAAAGCTCAGTTGTCATATGAAAATCTAGAACCATAGAAAAAATTCCAGGAGACACACACACACACACACACAAATGAAAAACTACCACTGTGTAGGAATAACATTCATTCATCCAACAAATATTTGTTGAATCCCTGTCATGTCCAAGGCAATGTGCTGACACAAAAAGAAACATGATCTTCGCTCTGTTGGAACTTACAAATTTTGATAGAGCTATTAATCAAATAAGTTCAAAAACAAATGTAAAGACCAACTCTGAGAAGTACTTAGAAGGAGAGGTTTATGGTGGTATAAATATATAATAAGGAATTTGACCAAGTCAGGGAAGTCAAATGAAGAAACGATAACTGAGGAGATAGTAACTGAGTTGAAATTTGAATAATGAGTGGCTGTCAACTGGGTGAGGAAGGGAGAAAAAAAATTTCAAGGCAGAGGAGATGGCAGGGGTAAAGGAACTGTAAATGAGAATATGGAAAATATGAAGTACAGGAAGTAAGCTATTCTGGCTGGAATGGACAGCATGGGGGAAAATGTGGTAGTATAGGAGGCTGGAGATATGGGTAGGGAAGTAAAAGATGGTTTTGTTTTGTCTTTTGTTCTGAGGTCAAAGGAAATCATTGAAGGGTTTTTGCCTGGGGTGTGTGTGTGTATGTGTGTGTGGTGTGGTGTGCTAGGGATGGGAAATGGTATACTCAGATTTTTATATCATTCTGTTTGCACTGTGAAGAAGGGATTGAAGGGAAAAAATAGTAAATATGGATTCAACTCCTTTCAGAAGACCATTTAAATATTCAAGGCAAAAATAACACTCTCTTGGATAAAGGAGACAGCAAGGGAGTGAAATGGGCAGATTTGAAAGGTACATACAAGATAAAATTGGCAGGTCTTAGCAATGAACCCAATGTGAGGAGTAAAGGAAAGAGAATGTCTAGGATTATTCTAGGTTTTGGGATGTTAAATGTAATGGTGGTACCAGTCATACAAAAGAGAGTTGAAAAGCAGATTAGACCATCCTACAAGATGAAAGAAGAATATCAGAAATGGGTGACAGATGATAGAAATCTCCAACTGGAGATTTTCAGTAAGAATTTCTATGACACATCAAACAAAAGACAGCTTTTTCATTGCCAGAAAACTATTTTCACTTCAGAAAAATATAATTTCTCCCAACAAATATTATTATTTCTCTCTGAAAAGCAGTGAACTAATCTATGGAACAAGCTGTTATTCAGAATATAAAGTGATTATAGAGGAAAATCGTAAGAAAATCAGTACTTCAAAAAAAAAAAAAAAAAGAAAATCAGTACTTCATTCAGGTACTATACAGGACTTCCAATCTTGTTATATATTTGCAATGTCTTAAAATTCCATATACCTGGAAATCTGTGAAAAGTTATATAGCCAGATAGACTTAGATGTGGATGGTGCAGAGCAAAGGTCACTTTGTGGAGCACATGTGAGAGATGGTCGTGGAATTTTTAAGGGAAAAGATCCATAAAGACACCCCCACCCACTAGCTCCTTCAGGCCAGGATGTTATAGTTCAGTTCCATCCAGTTCTGCTCACTCAACTCAGACTTTCTCAGGATAACTTGGTGAAATGACTCTCTCTATGGGACTCAGTGAGCCTACCTCAACATGGAAATGAAGGACTTGACCTGAGACTCTGAATCAGAGTGGTGCTGACTCCTGAAATGATCGGTTGCCTTCTACATGCTCCTGTTGCCTAAGGAAGAAGCCCAGTAGAGGAGGAAGAACACAGAATAGGAGCCAGAAATAGGATGACAGTCAGGGATGGGGCACAGAATTCTCTCAGGAGAAATGGGAACGCCTGGACCCTGCTCAGAGGGACTTGTACAATGCTGTGATGTTGCAGAACCGTAGGAACCTGGTCTCTCTGGGTGAGGGTAATTAACTTCCAGACGATGGGATCTGCCCTTGGCTATCTGCCTTTTCCCTCTGTGCCTCTAGGGAGTCCCTGCACTGACTGACTGAGATAGAAACCCTACTGACTCAGAAAAGGAAAGCTTCTTAATGAAGCATCTGGACTTGAAATTTGCCCCTTCTTCAGATGACCAGCTTACTTCATTCCACATCAGGGGTGGTTCCAGAGCTTAAGTATGCTAAAACCTTATGGCAACTTTAACACATCCAATTCCCTCTTTTCTACCCCTGTGCTTTTGATTCAGTAATTCTTAGAAGAGAACTGGATATATGCACATTATACTGTCCCGGATGCATTCAGGAGGAGGCAACCTGTTCATAAAATTTTGAAACCGCTTTTCAGCTTTCTTGAGGTATAATTGTCAAATAAAATTGTAATACATTTTTAAAAAGGTACATAGCCAGAATCTTTGTGAGTGGTTGCCATTTGGGTAGAAATCATCTTCTGAGAATATGGTGTGGAGGATAACTGAGAAAGCCAGTCCCCGAACACTGCAGCCCACATTCACTTTCAGAGATGTGCTCACTGAACGTAGGATTAAAAGGTTGGAAGCAAAGTAACAGGAGCAAATCTGTGGTTCATTCAGCTATTTAATAAATAAAAGGAACAGAGCACAGTATTCAAAACCTTGGCTCTGAAAGGTGTGAATATGCCCATGTCAAGGCAATGTCAGCTTTTATTTTACTAGTTAGAGCCAACGATCTGAAATTTCAATTTTATCGTAAGCCTTGGAGTGTTTTGTTCACTTCTATATCCCCAGAATCTAGAAAAGTGTTTCAGGTATAAGAACTAGACAGTAAATATGTATTGAATAAATCCTATGGAAAGGGGACTGCCAATCTTTTTTGTGTTTTCTGTATGCCCCCTGGAATTGGTGCTCTGCAAAGGTTTTGGCTGTCACTATTTACTTAGGATTTTGCAGGAGCTTCAGAAAAGACTGAACTTAGATGTGCTCTGAGCACAGACATCAAGCACCTACACCTCGACACAAGAAGAACTAAACTTTCTTACCTTTCTCCTCAAAGTTACATCGCTCTCAAATATGCATCATCTATCCAATAACTTAAAAAATATTTAAGACTTTCCTCTTTCCCTATCTCATTTCCCGCTACATCCAATTTGTCATTATATACTGGACACCCAACCTCTTCAATATTGTTCACATCCTTCCTCACCTTGTTATTCTCCCTGCTTGCTGCATTGATTCACGTGACTGAATTAATGCAGCCTGTTCAAATTAGCTCTTCTCAGACCCACCTGCCTCCTTTCTCAGCCCTCTCCACGCCAATTACTGGGAATGTACAGTAATTCTTCTGGTTCAGTGGTCATCAGCTGGTGGTGGTGTTTTTGGTTTTGCTTTTATTTTTGTTCCTGTTACTAAAAGAATTTTCAGAAAGTATTTATGTCCTCTCACATGTGTTTAAGTTGACATCTACATTTTTTATGGCAAGTTTAAATAGCTGCAAAAGATGTGATTTCTAGCATATGTTAACTACTGACATCTTGAAACCAAAATTTTTATATCATACTTTTGAATGGATGAATGGACTCTAAATACTGGAGTGATTTGATACCTACCTGTTCCTGGATAATTGTACATTATCAAGCTCTTTTTCTCCTTGAATCATTTTTTTTCCATTCCACTTTACCTATGGAATGTCATTTGAATTTAATGTATTTTATGTTGGAGAGACTTTTATTCTTCACCCCATCATACTTTTCTGAAAGATTTTTATATGTCAAAATTATTTAAATTTCTTGTGACCACAGAATTCTAAGAGATAAATAGACATATACACCACACACACACATATACACACACATGCACCTATATGTATATATTCTGGATAGAGTTATGTAACTATTAATAGTACATAAGTGATAAGCAGCATGAATATATAGTATTTTCAAATGTCTCTTGGTTTAGTGTCGCCAAAGTTTTTATACCCCAGGACAATGCACCACATTAAAATTCAGGAAGGCTGGGCAGTTTGCCTTTGTTCAGTGAAGTAGGAAAGGGAAATTGTGAATGGGAAGAAAGGATTTTGAACTTGACTAACTCCTTAGGAACACATTCACTTCAAGCAGAAGATTTGGGGCAAGAATTCATATGGAAGTAAAGGAGCTAGAATTTGAACCTCTAAGCTGTCCACGCCCACACACCCCTAGGAGAGTCTTTGTGTTCCCGTGGGCTTCATGGATACCAATTTCGAGACTTCTGTACTATGTTGTACAGCAAAAGTGAAGACATTTTGCAGGTGTAAGTAAAGTCCCTAATAAGTTGACTTTAAGTTAATTAAAGGGAATTTACCATGGGTGGTCCTGACCTAATCAGGTGAGCTCTTGAAAAGAAGATATAGAAGTCAGAAGCTCAAACTACCAGAAAGCTATGCTGTTGGCCTTGAAGAAATAAACTTCCCTATTGAGAGAGTCATGTAATAGGAAGTATCAGGCAGTCTTTAGGAGCTGAGGACCTCAGCACTGCAGCCGCAAGAAACTGAATTCTGCCAACAACCAGTGAACTTGGAATGGGATGCTGAGTCTTAAATGATACAGTAGGTCTGGCAGGCACCTGGGTCATGGCCTTGTGAGGTCCTAAGCAGAGAAGCCGCCTGAGTCATGCCTGGACTTCTGACCCACAGAAATTATGACATAATAGGTATTGTTTTAAGCCACTAAGTTTTTGGTAATTCGTTATACAGCGATAGAAAACTGTTACACAGTTAAAACCATCACCAAATGTCTTGGTGCTGCATCATAGGCGGTACTGTAAATGTAAGCCAAAATATTTGGAAGCATATTCATAAAACATTATTTCATATGCTTTCCAGAATTGCAGAATGTCAACTTCAGTTCATTTGAATAAAAATGTAGTCTCCATATATGATTTTACAAACTAAAAGCTTTCTTGTAATGAAATATTTCTAAAATATTCCCAATGCTTAAAAGATTATTTTGTCCTTAACTATATAGGTTTGGCTTACAAATTCTACCACCCTGTTCTTAGAATTAACATCCTATAAACATCATCCTCTGTTTAACAAAGCCATCTGAATCACTGCATGTTAGTTGCATAATTAGCCATCTCTCCTTTGGACAGAAAATAAAAAGAAATCTATCTAGTAGTGAGGAAGTATCATATTTATTTTATTTCTTTTCTCTCACAACGTCTTTTAAAATAACCAAACACTGATTGGTAAATGAATAGGAGGGAAACAGTGAATGTGCAGATGAGTATGCATGTGAACGTGTGTGTGTGTGTGTGTGTGTGTGTGTGTGTGTTTATACGGATCTTATTCCAGAGACAATTTATAAGAGTACCTAAAACACACACACATACACACACACACACACAGGATGGAAGGGAAAAATGTTGGTTTATAGTACCTAAGTAGTCTAAAAGGATGGAAAGCTTAACAAGATTTTAAAAGTCAGTGAATGGAACTAACCCAATCTATACAGAGAAACACTGTCACAAGAGTCATCTTTTATTTTAAGGGACCAAACAGATGATTCAATTTCCTTGGAACATTGTGTTCACATCGAGAACCTACCAGATTCTGCAGTTATTTCACATATGCCAGACACATCCTCTTTCTATGGGCTTTATTTGAGTTGTCCAAAACATTTCCTTTTATTAGCAGGTCTAAGTGGAGAGAGATTTACCTTGGCAGTATCACGGTGTGGATAATATTGAATTAAGTTTGTTCAAAGGAATATCTCCATCAGGCTGTACTAGGAAAATATGCAAATACCTATCCCTATCCTCAGAACTGTCCACTTATCATTTAGGCTGCTGGTACCTGATCTTATGTAGATTATTTGTCCCTCTATATATGCATATCTTTATATTATCAAGCCAATTTATAATTACAATTTATAATCCCTTACTAAATTCATGTGAGTCTACTGGTCTTAAAACATTTTAGGATCCAGCTGAAAAAATAAGACCTGTACTCATAGAAATAAAAGCATGGCCAAATCTAATTATCCAGTATTATTTCAAAGAGTAAAAATGTGTAAGTTAACCATGGAGGAGAGGACCAAGTATACAGATTTAAAGAGCTACCACAAAGCAAGTGAGGAAAGAAGCTTTTATCAGAAATTCAGGAGTGTTGAGTAAAGGCCAGTACATAGAAAACAACCATAGCGCAGCTAAAAGACGGGTTGGTACAGAACACAGGCTGTGGACAAGGCAGCCAGAGAGGTGGGGATCAGCCACTAGAGATTAAGGATGTCTGTGAGATTCTTCCAGTGGACTTACTAGTCTTCATTGCAACTCTGTCATTCACTAAAAGAGGTTCACAGTAGCTTGACAGCTTGTGTTATGTCTGGGGAGGAACGGTATGGAAAGGATACCAGATTGGAAGGTAAAATCTAAGGTGCTAGCTTTTATGGCCTTAATGACATTAGGATACTGCACATAATCCCTGATCCTTTTCTCCCTCAGTGGATTTTTTTTTTTTTAAATAACATGAGAATGTTTAGGCCTTCACCGTAAGTGTAAATGTTTTGTGTATTTGTGTTCACTTGCATATGTATCTCTTTCAAAACAATGACCCTCTGAAAATTCCAAAAATTTGGGTAGACTTATATAACACGTTCTTAAAATATTAAAACCTACACACATTAAAGCATCAAGTAAAATAGCTGTTAACCTGTCTCACTAATAATCGCCTGCTTAGATCCAGTCTGTGAGAGGAAAAGGAAGCAATAAATTTGACCTTAACTTACCGCACATTTTAATTGCACAGTACTCCCAGGGGGTGTCAGGGTCAAGAGTATAGCACCATGGCCTGGGCTTGCCATCAGGATTGCGGCAATAATTATCATCAAAGCCCTTGTCGGGATATCTGCAAACCACACGAAGAAAAGTGTCATGTAAATCTGCCTGGAAACACCACCCACTCCTCAGCTCACGAAATATCGTTTGACCTAGCTTGGCTACTACTAGATGGGGGAAGAAGAGGTTTTCTGTTGCGCCTTACAAGAACCAATTATCAACTATTGCATCTGTTAGCTTACATATCTAGTAAGTACAGAATACATCCCCTTTGCTAATAAGTTAGGTCCCTTTGGTACCTGTCCCCCAGTTGAGGTCCCAAACTGAGTCCTCTTCTCACAAAGCCCAATTAAGGACAGATTACATAAACATGACCTCAGGTAGAATGCTCATTAAGAAGAGGGGTCCTTTTCTGGGGGCAGGCTTAAAGTTCAAACTGAAAGTTAGGTTTCAATAGTTCTGTTACTAATGATAGCTCAATTTTGAAAATAGAGCCCTTCTAGGTCATGCCCTCTCCTCCACCATGGCAAGAGAGAAACTCCATCACACCACTTTCTCTATACCCACCTCCCTTTAAATTAACAGGGTCCTGAATTGGTGAGTTGATTTTAATTGCTACCATATTCCTTCTGCACTCACTTAAAAGACAAGAGATATACTTTTAAAAAAAACCCAAAACACACAGTTTTAATTTAATTTAAGATAAAAACAAACAAACAAAAAAGATAAAGAAAGAAAAGCACCTTTCAGAAAGGTGGGGACAGAGCTTCTGCTATAATCGTTTATATTTTTATTCTTTATAATAAAAATAAGGGAATTTTTTTCAACTCAAATGTTTCATATGAAATGAATGAACCAAAGTAGACATATTTTTTTTTAAACCATTTAAGCTCAAAAGCTATTCCTGAGGAGAAAAGTAGACTTGGTTGCATGACTTCTCTAGACTGGCAATTCCACGCTAGGATAAAGCAGCCAGAGAACTGTTTGCTCCACCTTTCATTCCCTTTCTATGGGCATGACCTATGTCATGGTGTCACACGTGTGACCCCACTTTACCTAAGTCACTGAAGATGTGCCTTTAGAAGGACATTGGCTTGTATTTAGCAATAATGCCTCCTCCCAAAGCTTGGACTGTGGTCATTACTTAATGAGCCTCTGTCTTTGTCCTGCCATGGAAGAGAAAGAGGAAGCTTCTGTTAGTGCTCCCCTTCTGCACCCCACTGATGCTCCTGTGTTCAGGACCATTATGATTTCAGGGACTCCGTCTACTCAGCAGAGACCACTCAAAGGTGTAGCCAGCATTCTCATATACTTCATCATCAGTCCCTTTGCCCCAAGACTATCCAGAAAACATGATATAAAGAGAATTTCTAAGGCAGTTTGTCATGGAGCAAATACCAGTTTGTAAAAAGAATCATTGGAAGCATGATTTGGTAGTATTTTACCTTTCTGGCAAGAATTTGTGCCGGTGTGGTGTCTGATGATCCCAGCGCTGACAAATCTTGCCTGATTCTGTATGATCCATGGGACCTCGATAACTTTCCCCATTGCAGGTCATGCATTCAACTAATAAAATTAAAGTATGGCATGTTAATTGCTTCTGACAGCAAAATCAAGAACACCACTGTTCCATTGAAAGAATAGTAAATCATCTGTTAGCAAAAAGATTTTTAGAACAATTTATGTACCATTTTAATGTTGAACTGGGGTCTAATGTCCATAAAGAGTGACATAAAATACTCCCTACAGTGCTCTTCATATAGTTCACATGGGATTTGTGTAGTTATTCGTACATATTTACCATAGGGCCAGGTTGCTACCTTTCTAATTTTTCAATAGCTGTCCAAAAGGCACCCAGAAACTGGAAATATAGGATTTCAGTGTCTATACTGACTGCAGAATAATTCTCTTCTCTCAACTTAAGCTCCAAACACAAAAACAGGAAATACACAACTCAAAATGAGTATACGTGATACCCCTAGGGTTAATGCCAAAATCAGGACCAGGTAAACTTGAGAGATCAACTTCAAACATAAGTGTGGTACTATTCAAAGAACAGGGATATTTTAAAAGAAATCATGGCTCCTTTCTGTTCCTGAGTATCCATGTCGAATAACTGGGCAGACTTACATTCTTATCTAGACTAGGATAGAAGATGACCTGCTATTGAACTCCTTGTACTCACTGTCTTTAAAATGTATACGCTCATGTAATTATGCAGGATCCTACTGATGATTCTGTGAGGTTAATTAATAGTTCTCCTCTGGCTGGCCTCTTATGTCACACCGAAAACTCTGAATCACATCAGCTAGCTGAAAATGAGACTTCTCAAATGGACAGGTTGATTTGTAGCACAGCAGGAATCCTATGGAATAAATCATTGCTTGGCTTTCTTACGAATCCGGCAAACTTCCCCAAACACATCATTTGTATCTTGTGACTACTGATCATCTAACTTTAGCCAAAGCAGAGTAAAGATATCAATGTTTAGCTTTATCCACTGGTATCTAGCCTAATAGGTATTTGTAATAATTTGGGATATAATATTAGAATAATCACTTCTGGACCTTTGATTTTTATAACCTAATAGGACAGTAACTATTAACTTTCTGAAATATAAGATGATTTGGCTTGATCCATCTACTTCTTTTTATGTTGCTTAATCTATGAACAAGACAAGGGACAATTCAGCTTCCTCTCATTAGATTCTGAGTTTCCCCAGACTACAGTCAGTAAGCACCTGAACTATAAATGAGAGGTGCTCTGTTTGGCCAAGGTCATTTCCACATTAAAATGCTCAACCCTGGACTGTGGGCACATCTCAGCTTTCCAGTTCAATGGGGTACAGATTTATTTAGTTCCCTTTTTCAAAAGAATTCAAGGTTTGATATCTTCACAGAAAACGATGAGGCATTTATTATTCTTTGTTCCTTTGTACTGAGTGAAAAAGTAGAATTGAATACTATGATCACACGTAAGAAATAAGTATCCACATGTACAATCTCTAACCTTATATGGTACACAGAAATATATCTATGTCTCCTTTAGCAGATGCAAGTTGATAAGAGTATATCCCTTTCAAATGAGAGTGAATATAATGATTTTCTGCAAAGCAGTATTGTGGGGATTATTATAAAACATTTTTCCTAAGCTTCAGGATTTTTAATCTTCTTAAGGTAAAATAGCTACACAAATTAAACAGATGATTCTATAAGACAGCTGTTTTACAGAATGAGTGTGGTAGATCACTGCTTCTCCAAACCTTAATGTGCATAAAAGTCACTTTGCAATCTTGTTAAAGAGCAAGTTCTGATTCAGAGGATCAGGACGGGGGCATCAATCGTTAGTTCCCAGGGGATACTGATGCTTCTGGTACTTGAAATTCACACTGAGTAGCAAGTGTGTGGATAATTCATTCTATTCTAGAAGTTCTAAGTGTCTGGTGGTAATGGCTTTGTAGGAGAGAAATGATTTTACTTGGGTATTGAAGGATGGATGGATTTGGATAAGCTATTACGGAGCAAAATAACATAAAATGGTACAGAAACATAAATTAGTGTGTTATGTTTATAGCAAAGTGAAGAGAGAGTTATGGATGCAGTTGCAGACCTAAGGAGATTTTTAAAAATAATAAAAGTCAGCAAGAATAACGTAAGATTTTGGTAGGCAATGAAAGTTGTTGTTGGGGTAGGAATAAAATGTGTCCTGTGATAGAACTGAGATGATAAGTATATTATAGTTATAAATTCTTTGATTACTCAGTACTTTTAACATACAAGAAATCATTTGACCCTTGCAATGAGGAAAACAAGGCTCACACAAGTTTTAAGGGACTTACCTAAAACAGAAAATGTCAGACCTGTGCCTGGAACACAGACCTTGTCACCCACAGTCCAGGGTTCATTCCATTCTTCCTAATTATCTTTTTGTCTCATGTATTTTAATTTGTTTCCTATGCATTCTGATTGGTCATACTTTTACAATAGACTCATAGCAATAATTTTAGAAAGTCAATCTCCCTGCCTTTTCAACATTGTCTTCATTACCCCCTCTGCCTTCTTGTTTATAACAGTAAGTTGCCCTGTTGTATTCTCACCTATTGGAGGATGGGGAGAAGGGGAGCAAGTAGATTGGCCACCTTACGTGGGCTGAAAAATTTGTTGTTTTACTATTGCATCAAGCCATCAGGTTATTAGTAAAAATTACCTCAAGAAAGCCAAATTTTAAACTCATAGTCACTTTTCAAACTTCCAGAATTCTAAGAAACTCTAAGTTTTCCAAGCTCAGTCAGGCAGTAGGGATGGAAATCAAGTCCATCTACTCATGGAAGTGGGTGAAAATATGATCTATATAACACTGCATAGGGTGAGGATCGCCCCTCTTGCTCTATGTCCTTTTGGCTCTTTATTTGCCAGTGTATTATCCAACAGCTCTAGCAAGTTCATCCTTTTAAAAACAGAACAAAACAAAAAACAAAAGCAAAATGCTGTCCCAAATCACATAAACTCAAACTATGTAAATGTTTCTATTCGTAACTAGAGTAGTTTTCCTAAATATACCTCTGGCCTAAATGAAAGTAGAAAAATATATTAACTACACATGAATAGTAATATAAATAGGATTCATTTAGCATCTTTCTCATCATACTAACCAACTAACTCAAAAATTATTGTGTTCTGTTTTTCTCAATTATAAAATTACAAGTGATCTGAGTTTACAGACTAAAGTAACTATTTTGAAAATATCTCTCAGAAAAATCCATGCTGGTGATTACTTCAGCAAAACTGTATGTTTGAAATATGGATATTTTCACAAACCCACATTTATAAATAATCGTTTTATTTAAATCTTTGTTTTTAAAAGTCCTTCTCCACGGAATATGAAATTATACACATAAAGTTATAGCAGTATTATTTGGGATTTTAAATGTAAGTTATAAAAAATAATGATTATGGCTTAATAAAATGTATTCACTTGAATATTTGACACTCATTAAAAAAGACATCTGTTCCAATAACTGGTGATTGCTATGTTCTAAATCCCAAGCAAATGTTAAAGCAAGAAATTGGACTTTAGACAACTCAGTTTTTTACAGTATTTGAATTAAACATCAATGCTACTATTTTCTTTACATATTGTGTAAGTTTCTAAATATGATAAAAGTATTCATTTTCTTTTGGAATGCTTAATATATTTCAAAGATTAAATTACAAGAAAATAATATTAATCACTGGACCTCAAATATACTTCTTTTATGAACCAAACTTTCAGATAAATTTCAGATGATTATTCAGCCAAGAGTTTAATAAGGTTATAAAAATTTCAAGAAATACATCTACATTATTTTGTATATTTTGTATTATCCATTTTATAAATAGCTCTGCTTTTCTCTATTAATGTATTGACAGTGCTTCTTATTTTAGATCCTCTTCAGTAAAATCCTGCTAACGCATTATTCAGTATAGTGTGAATTTAAATATCACAGCTCAATTCACACTCCCCGAAATGTTTAGCCTATAGGACAGGTGTTGGTTCACGTCTCTCACAGGATTGTTATTCAACTACCATCAGATTTCTAATTACTTCCAGAAAAAGCCTATCTGCAGCCTTCAGTGCCACGGTGTCCAATAGCATCATCTGCCATTAATAGTAAGGAGCAATGCCCTTTTATAAGGAAGTGTAATGACCTCAAATAATAAAGGATAATAGAGATGTACATTCTAATGAGATGAGGATAACTGGAAGTAGGATTTTTCCAATTACTTCTTTTCCAGCACATTTATTCTACGTTGTCTATCAGTCCAGATCTATGCCAGTGTATTTTGATGAAGGTTCTTATAAACCAGGGTTGAGAAATCACATTCCCACATGAACTAGGCAGGTAACATAAATGCTAAGCTATTTAAAGTTTGACCAAGTTACCTTCCCTTGAAAACACTTTCCCAGATCAAAAAACATCACTAAACAAAACTCCTTGCAATGACTTTCAACCTCAGAAAACTGTGATAGTGGAGAGTTCCCCCAAAAAAGTAGGGTTTTTTTTCTTCCATGTGTAAATTTAAAACAAATATTAATTAAAGATTTATTCATACAAAACAGACTTGTTCATAACGTTATCACAGATAAGTTTATTATTTTTAAAAGAGAAGAAAACAACGAAGAAGTTATAGTGAACAGAATATGATATGGAATGGAAAGTAAGAATTTACAAACAGAGATGGAGCTGGCTCTAGCACATGAAGTCAAGAATTTTAAATTAACTACAACAGAAAGCAAATTCACCTTCTCCATGACAATTCGCTAACAATGGCCTTTTTATGTGATCAATATCAACCTAATATTAAATGGGTATTTATGGAAAAATAGTTCAAAAAAATTTGGTTAATAACAAACAGGTTATAAAAATTGGACATAATCCCAGCAGCCCCATACCCCCAAGTACTTCAAAATCCGACTAAATTTCTATCAGAACTTAATGCATGTTTCATTTGGATTTTTAGAATTTTAGTTTTTGACAGAACTGAAAAACCAGCTGTTCAGCAGGCAGGTAACTAAGAAAAGTGAAACCACATACAATGCTGAAGTGGTTACTCTTCCTTCTTGTCAGGCCTTCAGCTTTCCAGTGCAAGAGTGAGGACAGGGCCCCTTTATGCTGTGAGGGGAGGTAAAAGCAGACATGGCCTTAGGGTGCCTGCCTTCAATACAGTGTGGGCCCTATGGCTTTGATCTCTTCAGATACTATTCTCAATGGTGTGTAGTGTCAGTCTATGTATCAAATTTGCTTTCCACCAGAAGGCACACAGGCGGATCGAACTTGCAGCGACCCCTCCCCATATTCTCTTCTGGGCTCGTGTACCCTGGCCACACCACTTCAGGGCAGGTTTGACAAAATTTCTGCAGAAGCAGGTGCTGGATGAATAGAATTAGCATTACTCTTAAAGAGCATAGCTTCCTTCGGCTCCTTTCAGGTGACGTGTGGAAAGAGACTGTGAGGTATGTGAACTCAAGACAGTAGATGAGGAAGCCCAAACTTTTACTCTCCCCAGAGGGATCCCTCAGGCTCGGTTGAAATTCAAACTGGTAACTCTTTTGTATTAATCTGATGAAAATCAGTTTTTAAAACATCGTGTAAAAATGCTCAGATAATTATATATAGTTGCATTTGAATGAACAACATATTTATTACGCTTTGATTTGTCTCTGTTAACCTTTAACGCGAGTTGCAGTTTTACACAAAGCGGGAGCAGAGCGCCCCACACGGCATTCAGGTTCATTTACCTTCTGAACACTGAGGAATGTCACAGACTTCGTAGCGTACCTCTGGATTGCTTGTGAAACACCAAGGTCCCCCTTCTTCCCCTCGAGGATTTCGACAGTAGTTTTCCTGTAGGTCTTTACCCCGATAGCTCGAAGGCAAAAAGCTAGTTTTAAAATGATAATCATTACAGTATAAGAGCATGCAACTTTATTTTGGGCCTATTAATTTTACTAATTAGTGGGTAAGTTTTTCCTGAAGTACAGAAATCCTTTATTCTATCTCAGACTTCCACATATATTAATTTGAACTCTGTCACTTTCATCCATCCTTAAAATACTTAAATTTTATAAATATTTACCTGACCGAATTCCCACATTCAACGTCATTAACAATGACTCATCTCTGGAGTTGCTAATAGCCAATCATTCTAGAACCTAATTGACATTGTTCGAACCACAATTTCAAAGCTCCCCTCAGAGTCAGCACCTGTTTGAGCAATGCCACTGAGGAGAGAATGGAAGAAACACTGCAGTTGACCTTGAAATCTCACTATTATACTGCTTGTCTGAGATAATTACTTGTTTGTTTATTGCTTTTCTCATGAAGAATAGCCCTCTTTTTTTCCGCACAGTTGAGAAACAGGTTGACGAAGTGACACAAAGGGTCTAGAATCAAATTAAACCTGGATTCAAATTTCAGTTCTCTCTTTTACTAACTGGAGACCCCAGCAGGTAATTTAGACTCTCAGCCTTTTAGCTTACCTGCACATGGAGTATAACCATAACTTAAAGCATCTTACACTTTATATGGTGTTTTGAGAAGTTCAAAGAGATGACAGAGTAATCGACAGTCAATAAATGCTACTTATTATTAACCTCACTCCACCTAGTAGTCTTTACCCTGTCATAGTAAAAAACATAATTACTTATTCTCTTCAAAAAATTTAGCAATTTTCACTGCAACTGGGGTTTAGTGCTTCCAGACTGAGTTTTTAACAGTTTGCCATTGGGTGCAGAGACTGTAATGCATTACCTTCATTTGAAATTTGTAATGCCCTAGTTATAGTTTTCTGATCACCATAAAGTATTTCAACACAAAATCAGAAAAATCCAAAGCCTTTTTTATTCGTTTGTACTGCTCGTGGCATTGGCCTCAATGATGCTTTCTTCTGCTAGACTGAATGCAAAAAAATCGTGTAAGGAAGAATATATATCTGTGGGTAACACTAAACTTTTTTTTGAAAATCCAGTTACATTTTCGACACTCAGTTCATTGTTGCTATAAAGCTTTATTTCTACTCTTACTGTTTCTGAGTTCTAACTGGTAGTTCTAGTGAAGTCAAAGGATTTTAGTCTCTAAATAAAAACCATTCAAATGTGTTTCCAATCCACTGAAACTTATTTAGAAATCATTGTTTTTTTTTGTTATGTTGTGACACAAAATGTATGTGGATGTGCATTGGGTACCGAGAAATATTTTGCAATGACATTTTTTTCATTTGGACATGAAATATACCAAAGTTAAGTCCTCAGAAAATATAAATTATTGGTTAAAAAGAGTCTATTTTAAGAGACTTACTACTAACCAAACATTTTCAAGGAAACTGGTATTATAAATATTATGAAACTCCAAAATGTCTTTAGATAGAATTTATATCCTTACTTGATTAGAATTTTAAATATGGGGAAACAAAAATTAGACATTAGGCCATATGATTGACATAAATTATAATACAATTAAATCTCATCATGATTTCACAGTTCCTAACAGTATTTAATTTTAAAAGAAAAAGAAGGCATCTTTTTTCTTATTTTTGGCCCTTTTATTCCAGAATAGCTTAGGATACCTTTTGTTTGTTCCAAGCTTGAAATTTTCTTTAATTTTGCCAGTTTTCCAACTTTTCATAGTAAACTTCTAATGAAATACTCATTTTTCTGATAGAATCAAAACTTTTACTTCAGATTGTTTTGTGTAAAGTAATACATAAGTGTACCTAAAAAAATGCTCCCATAACTCTATTTTATGAAAAAACTTGGTATAGTAGAGTAGAAAGAATAAGTAATTGGTAATTGTTAATCACAAAATCTACATTGTGGCCGCATATATATCACTTGGCTACTTATATGACACTAGTCCTTAGTCCCTACCTAATTTATTTACTCTTTGCTTTTCACTTCTTCACTTATATATGGAGTGAATTTGATTATTATAAGGTCTTTTTTTGTCATTTTATGTATTAAGTTTACTTAGAATAAGTTAAATAATGGATTTAGTACATGTTAAATACACACATATTAAATATCTATGATTTTAGAGAAACTTGTTGTACACACACACACAAACTCACATAGAACACATATACCTTGCCAGTGGATTTGTAAAGCTAAAAAGAAGCTGTAAAGAAGTAGCAAATGAATCAGTCAATGGTTTAGTAGTTTAGGTACGGAAGAGAGAAAAAGTAGAAATCAGAACTAGATGTGGCAGAAATATGAATAAAATTTCTCACTGGAGTTAATAAAATGCAACTGAAAAGAAAAGGTGCTACTTTCCATAATTCTATGTCAATGCACATGAAATTCCTCTTTAGGACATTCATGACAGTCTGGTCGTCTCTTCCCTTCATTCTTTGGTGTGTATGGCTTTTTACCCAAATTAGCTGGTTTTCTTTTGTGTCCTGAGGTATAGCCTGCTTTTTTTTAGCATGCTGTACTTGGCCAAGGGATGAAGCCAGCCCTGCTCTTTTCACTTTTATATGTTCATTCAACAAATGTTGAATTACACACAAGCCCTTTGCCAGTCAAAGCCTGTGTAATAAACTTTTATTCACATATATACTATTTATGGTTCTTTATCATTGTTAGCAAGGCTTTAAGAGAGAGAAGTAAAGAAATATTTAAAACTTAGTTATATCATGTATACTTTGAAATATAAATTAGGTCTTCTGGGCGCTAGTCACCTTTTCTTTTCTTTTAATATAAACTGCATTCATGGGAAACTTGATCTATTCCATCATCTGCTTCGTTAATGAATGCTGGTGGCCAGTGAAGGATATAGATGTAGATATCGAGTCACCTGATTTTCTGGTTAAGCTTCTATACTAATTTCTTCATCTATCATCATCTTCCCATTAAGCCACTTGTAACATATTTCTATTTAGGAGTCAACAATAAATCACTCTTCCAGACAGAGATATATATTTTTTTTTCCATTTCCCATAAAGTTAATCTTTAGGTAACACTTAACTTAAAAGTGTTAAGCTATCATGCAGATAAACCAATAAGCGGCTAATTGATGAAAATTAAGTGTTACCATTGTTAAACAAACAAACAAACAAAAAAGATTTGATTAATATACAAGATCTTCTCAGCCCTAAACTTCCATATCACAAGGACATGTTTGTTGGTAAAATAGCTGATTGGACTGGGAAGCCAGTTCCCAGGGAGATCTATTTCACATGTACTCTTCTCGCACAGAATCACAATCATAGAGAATTTGGGTTGAAATAAGACCTCTACTGGGTCAGTCCAGTGCACTCAACTAGGGTAGGATTGATTTCAAATGTTATTCCTTTGTCCATGAAAAACTTAGATCGATCTATTTAAATAACGTGTTTTCCTCATATGGTGTCATAGGAGTGACACCATACAAATCCTTACGAGGGAACAAACCAATTATATTGGGTTTTTTGCTTGGCAATATAATGCTATGTTTCAGAGGTATTTGTGTATTATTGTAAATAACTAATTTGGAAAAAAATTAGTTGTTTTCTGTTATTAAAACCCTGTAAACTGGTCAACTTGGACACTCACTAGCTGGTGTTAATTAGGGCCGGGATCACAGGTTTGATCCCAATGTGGAGCAACAAACTCTTTTTCTTTATAGGTGGGACAATTAGCTCATGTCTGTTTACAGCAGTGAAATCATCTTGCATAATTATGCCCCTCAAAAATGAATGAAATGAAATAAAAAAGTGAATTCATCAAGGCAAAGTCATCACCCTTATTGCAAAAACAAGCCACAGTATGTGTTTCATGCCCTGTTTTATGTTAAAAACACACGTTATACAGTGACACTGGCTGGGCTCACATTCCGGCCAAAGGACTTACTAGTTGTGCATGACCTTGAAAAGTTCCTAAGGCTTTTGTTCTTCAGTTTCACCATATATAAAATAGAATTAATAAAACTACCCACTATGTGGTTCTTGGGGGGCTTAAATGAGATAAATAAGATAGACTCCTCAGCAAGGTACTTGGCTCGTGGTAAACGAAATCTTCCAATGCATTTACTAACCAAGGACAACTGTTTTAAACTACCTTAGTTCCTGTCAAATTTATTTGTGAATTGAGTTCCGGAAAAACTGGGGCTAAATTTAGTTCTTTAGTGAGTATTAGAAATCTGTATTTCTCTTCCAGGATGATTAAAACTCTCAGACTAATGAGCCCATGGATGCTGTGTTTACTCATCTTTAAATAGCATTCATCTGTTATAATGAACACAGTTCTTCTCTGAAGTGTAGACATTTAATTTCCAGGCAATGAGAAGTTTTGTCCAGTCATTAGGCACTGGGTGAAATGGGAAACCTGGTCAGTCTCTGGCGTGAGTTATTAGCAGAGCTTCTCAATTTTGGCTGTACTTTGGAATCATTTAGGGAGCTTAAAAAAAAAAAAAAAAAAAAAAAAAACAGTGCCTGGGTTATTCCCCTAAAAGATTCTAATTTAATTGGCCTGTGTTGATGCCTGGGTGGTGAGATTTGTTAAGGGCTCATAGCAGGTGATTTTAATGTGTAGCCAAGGTTGTGTACCACCATAGTTAAAGAACAGTCAGGCCCTGGGTCAGGTCAGAATCTGATCCATCATATTTATATCACAGTCAACCTCTCCACTCCAGCTGCAGGGTGCTGTACCTTCTGGAAGGCAAAGAGAGCAGGGGAAAAATCTTTTTTTTTTTAATCACATTTTCATTACTTCCTCACCAACACCAAGATGTATAAGCTGACGTTTTTGAGGAAGATACCATTAGGCCTCATCTTAATGATAAATTTATTCATCTTTGAATCTCAGTCATGAATTCACATAATCCTTGGCTTAATGCCATTCAGAAAAATTGGCTGTTATTATAGAACCGTAGTATTATTCTGAAGGACTCACATGAGGTTGCTAACACACATATAAAAAAGAAAGGCTCTACCCTCCTTTTTTCATGCTTTTCTTACCTGTGTTCATGTGGGATCATGGAATTCCAGGGCTGGCATTTGATGCCACTCTTAGTGATAGATACGGTTCCCTTGTAGCTACCTCCTTTACCAATGATGCAGTTTCTAATGTAGTCTATCAGAAGAAAGCAGAGAAAAATTTTATAACTATGTGTAACATAGGTTGCATATATTAAAAAAGAAAAAGAAAATTCTATCCAAATCTTTAGGTAATTAATGTTTATAAGTTTTCTCAAATCATACTGACATTTCTTGCCTACAGTTTCTACTATTTTCAAAACAATACATTTCAGTATAATACAAAACAAAACAAAAAAAGACTACTGAGAAGTTTTAATTTTGTGAGTATATTTCTGGATACAGCAGAGATTAGTCTATGTATACACAACTGGCCAGGCAAATTTAATCTGACAGAATGATTTGCTCAAATATACTGAGCATTTTAAGAAAATGTTAAAAATAAAAATTAAGGGGGCGCCTGGGTGGCTCAGTCGTTAAGCGTCTGCCTTCGGCTCAGGTCAGGATCCCAGGGTCCTGGGTTCGAGCCCCGCATCGGGCTCCCTGCTCGGCGGGAAGCCTGCTTCTTCCTCTCCCACTCCCCCTGCTTGTGTTCCCTCTCTCACTGTGTCTCTCTCTGTCAAATAAATGAATAAAATATTTAAAATAAATAAATAAATAAATAAATAAATAAAAATAAAAAATAAAAATTAAGTAATTTGTAAAATCTATTCAATTCAAAGGGTTACTTTAAGATAATAAAAATAACTAACTTGTCTTTATCTCAATAAAATTGTATAGGTTTTTGTATATGTGTGTGTGTGTCTGACAGTTGTATTATGTTGATTATTATTTTCTATATTTTTGCTAACTTTTCAGCTGCGAAACTATAGAGCAATTAAATTTAAACAAGCTATATATTCCTATCAAATAATAGTATATACAGTTGCTAGCAACCTAGAAGATTAAAAGATGGCCTTATACTAGATCATAAATTATGTTTATTGTAGCTTTATTGGGGTATATAGAGATCATCTTATTTTCTTTCTTTTTAGATCATCTTATTTTCTACCATAAATTAATTTTAAGTGTCTACCTTCTTAACAAGGAAATATCTGTGTATATTATCAAGTACTCATTAATGACACAACACGATTTAAGAAAACACTAAACTTGAAATAAATACTATTATCGTAAATATAATCCATAATCATTATTTTGTGTGATAAGAGATTTATTTTGTAAAACTCATATTTATTTAACATTCTCCAATTATTTCCTTGATATAAATCTGCTTTGGAGCAAAGTAAATACGTGTGAATATAGTATCAGATAAACAAAATAGACACATTAACAAATAATATGATCTCAATTCTTCTTTTAAAGATTTTCAAAGTATATAATTAGGAAAAGACACAACTAATATTTCAAAATCTCCACATTTTATTATCAGCAATCACCACTATGACAGATTAGTTACCCAAAGTTGTTAACATTTAAAATGCAATGTAATAAGCTCAAAATGTACTATAAGGTGTTTTAAACTATTAATTTAAGGTGGCACTTTCTAAAATGAACATGGACAACATCAGTTCTAGGAGATGCTCCTAGAAATAAATAAAGAGGGAGGGAGCAGTCTAATCATGGAAAGTTTGAGAAATGCTCTCTTTAAAATATCATATTGAAAATAGTCAAGACACTAGTATCCTCTGTCTTAAAGGAAGAATTGACTGCATAACAGATATAGCATATAATAGAAAAATTAGTGGGCAAGAGCACTGTGGCAGGAAATTACATATATTTTATGCTTTATTTTGTTATGAAGTATTTAGGGAGAAGCCAGTTACCTTTGTTTTCATAGAGATCAAATTCGTGACCAAACTCTTTTTTCACTCCACTTGTCATGCTATTGAAAGGGAACCAGAGGCATCGTTTCCTTGCTTTATCAAAAACAAAAGCCCTGAAAAAAATATCTAAATGAAAAGAAGGAACACTACTACTTATATAGTTTTTAAAGAATGGGCACATGGTTTAACCAAGGAGGGCAATATAAAAAGACACATGGTTATATATGCATAATAAAAACATGAGTGATTTTTGAATCTACCATTTTGATAGCTAAATAAGAAAGAACAAAATTAAGTTTTTATACGTGTAGATTTAAATATCAGAATACTATTTGGAATGTTCTCATGTTATTTTAAATGATGTCTAGAAAAATGAAGTCTTAAACAAGCAAAATCAATATATAACACAACTACTTGGATTATTTCTGAAGACATTTTTTGGAAGTACACAGCAAGTAGGAAGATTCTGTTTGTAGTTATATACAAATGATTATATCTGAAATATTGTGATTAATTTCCAAAGTTTGTAATTGTGTAAAGTACATTCTAAAATGACATTTCCTAAAATGCATTAGACAAATCTCCACCCAGGAAGTTCTCCTAGCAAAAGGGATCTGAAATCAAATTTTGGAAAATTTTGCATATTCTATCCCTTCTTGGTGAGTTATAAAGCATGGAAGGTTATTAAAGGCTATGAAAATCTTGCTATCAGATAGATAAGTGTTTATGTAAGGCAATGTTTCCTAAATAGACTTGCTTGCATACACATTTTTAATTTAATTTAAAAATCTATTAATATCTATTAATATCACACTGCATACGCTCTTGATATATCTATCTTGAAGAAAGTTACCAAAATGTGTCACTCCTACAATCATCATTCTTATTGCTAAGTATTATATTGGGTTTTGTTGTTCACTAAAAAAGTCTTTCTAAACAAAATAAACCCTTAACTGAGAATAGTAAAGAACTTGATAAAATTTTCAACATATTAAATGTTACCATGTCTTACAATGTAGAAAATGAAGTGGGAATTCTGACCTGTTTACCTTCCTTTAAGAAATGGTATTAAAACTCCTTCTCACTAATTACAATGTCGCCATGAACAAGTATCTAATTAAACGAAATACAGATTTTCTAAGAAAAGGGTTTTTCACTTCTAATCTATATAATATCTTTTAAGAACACGTATTTTTCTTATAATTTTAGATATTCCAAGCTAGTCACTTATTTCTTAATAATTTGCCAAATTTTAAATAATTTTAAATAAGGGGAAATAACTTTTATGAAACATAAAAAATATGTAATAAAATTATTTAAAACATTTTACCTATGATCTAATATTTTTATGTAGTACATTTTATTCTATATTCAAATAACTCCAAAAATTTTATGCATAAACTTTGAGCTTTGATTTACACATCGATAATTTGAAATATCTACCTACAAGAACATCTTACAGCTGAAATCGTAATTAAGAGCAAATCATAAAAGTATATTTTTGCAGCGGTGGCAGATAACTTAAGAGAGGATTGGCTAATGATAGCAATAAGACTTGAATTTTGATCTGGTGGGCTGTAGCCTTATGCAATACATGTTAAATTCTCTATTACGCTATTGTAGCATGTTGAGGTGTATTAAATGACTTTGAATGCATAGTAATTAGAAAAAGAACACATATTAAAAAAAAACTAAACAAACATCTAAAACCAAATTTTAAAGTTACAGTTGCCACTTAACTTCACGTTAAAATAAAGTTGTGTGACACATATATAACTACTCTTCTATGGATAATATGGCTTTGACATGAGAATGCCTTGGAGGTGACTCACGAACCCCATCAGGAACATGCAAGATTTGCCTCCATGAATACACAGGTGATTCCATCTGACAAGTGGGTAACCGAGTTTCCAGTTTGCTGACTTGACTTCACCCTTTTTGCTCATTCCATTACAATGTCATATTCTCTCAGAAAAGTGTTTCCTTGAATCACTTTATACCTCCAAATAGACTGGATCCAAACAATAGATTCTAGAGTTGCATCTTCTTTTAAGTTTGACTTTAAGAGTCTTTATCTTATCCTTATTTTAATTATCATATCCCTTTCAATAATTTATTTTGTCTAGTTTTCTAGTTGTTTACGGCAGGAAGGCAATTCCAGTACCAGTTACTCAGTCATGGGTGGAGGAAGAAAGCCTCATATTTTCTTCTCTTGAGTCAAGTCATGGAGAGCAATTTTCTGAGGAGCTTAGAATCAGGCATTCTGGTCCTCTTTCCTACCCAGCAAAAAAGAACTTTGATCTCTGTAAAATCAATATTGTTGATACCTTCTCAGGAGGAGATTGCTTTTGAGAATGTTCCACCCCATACCCACTGAATCACAGATGCTTTCACACAGCATTGTTGGTATTTTCCAAGCATTTTTGTATATTTGCCATTGTCTTTCAATGATTCTAGTCCATATAGCAAGCCTGCAAAAACATCCTTTAATTCATTAAGAATCTAATTTCAGAGAATCACAGTATGTCCGTTCAATTCTGAACAACCAATGTATTTAGTGATTGCAAACACATGTGCCTATATATTTGGGATAGACAAGTGAGAAGGATGACACATTTCTGAGCAGAAGAATTCTTTCTGTACAAAGGTATTATGCATGTGGTTTTCTGCACAGGTTGCAATAAGTTTGAAGGCTAAATGCAACTCAACCAGAATACAGTAGGAAAGTATGAAACCTCATATACATGGGATATATAAAGATTTTTAATCATTTCACATGTGTTCCCTAATGCAGCAAAATCATCTTAGTTCCTCCTAAATAAAACATAGGGAAAGGTTTTTGTTTTGTTTTCTAGAGATAAGGCTGACTAATGTGAAAATCAAAAGGTAGTAATACTTTCCTTAATCTTGGATTCAGGAGAGTGTATTTTCAGATTCAGAGTTAAAAATAAATAATAAGATGAGGTTCTCCCATTTCCCTTGCCCCACCTTCCCAAGCCCGTGAGGGGAAATACAATAAATCTAACCTTCTCAATTGTGAGAACATCACTATAAATCTACACAGTTATGATGTTGATTGAGAGTAGTTTTCTCTAGTTTATTTTGAATAATCTGAAGGCAGGAAAGTCAGGAGAAGAAACAGAATTATCATAGGAATATACTTGCAAAATCAGTTCCCCACTCCCCTTGCCAGGAAATATCTCCCTGAAAGTGGCAGTTTGACAATAAAAATACTTTCAGAGGAGTTGTAAATGAATAGAAGGGAGATAGTCTGTCCTCCACTACATCTGTCGAGGACCTCCTCTGACCAGGTCCTTTCCCCCAGGCCCATAACACTCATTTCTCTGAAAAAGGTAAAATGAGATTAGGCTCGCTTGCCACAGCATTACTAAAATCTGAGTTCACATTACATGTCACTGTCCAAATGCAGTGGAGTAGAATTCAAAACTGACAGGATATCATGCACAGTCCTGTAAAAAATAGAATGAAATAGGGAATAAATGGGTATAAAGTAAATGAGGGGATGGGAATGTTTACAAAGAAGAATGAGGAAATGCATTTTCTTCTGGCAATTCAGAAAATTATTCAGATGCAACTGTCTCCTTCTTGGCCCAAAACTCCCAAGTTTTATCCTTGTGATCGCGGGCAAAGTAGGAAGGAATTCCTCCCTGTGAGGTTGCACAGGAAATTTCAAATGATAAGAAAACCCTCCGTTTGAATCCCCTCATGCCTCTTTGAATTTCTCTGTCACTTTTCACCTAAAACTTCATCATCACTACCCCTAACTCCTTTTGAACAGCCTTTGCTGCTGACACCAATCCCTCTACTTTTTTATCTAATTCTCTCAACACCTTTTATTTAAATCCCTAGACAATGATGTAAGATGCAGTAAATTCTGGCTCTGGCCCAACTTATATTCTGAAAATTCCTCCACTCCTCTTGCAAGAAAAAAAATTTACTCTGAATAAAATATTTTAAAATGTTGGCTAAAAGGCAATCTAATGGAATTTTAGTTTCTAAAGTTCAACTGTTCATAAGATGAGAAAACACAAATTCCATAACCAAGGGCATTCTGGGTTCTAAAAGATATCCATTTATGTGCTCTCCCTTACTCATATTTCCATCAACTGAGAGCTACATTTTCTGTTATAATGAATTAAAACTAAAGTCAAGCTTATACTTTTAAGGGCAAATTACACTGAATACAAAGAAAAGAAAAGAAAAAAAAACATGATGATAATTAGAAGATGTTATATTTGGAAAGTTATCCTAAGAACAAAATGAAGCAACTTACTTGCAAGTGAATGGAAGTCCTTTATTCCTAATACATCTATTGGCACATTGGTCTGCAGTGTTCATTTTTTTTGTTTTTATCTTCAGTAATGGGTCTTCTTTAATTAGAGTAGTCTTTGCTGACTTTTTGAATTCATGAAGTGTGTTTCTTCTTTTCTTCTGTCCTTCTATTAATAATAATAATTTTTTTTAAAAAATGGAGGAAAGCTTTTAAGGCTCATATAGAAAAAATGTCCTTAAGGATCATCCACAAGATAGTGATTTTATCTGACAACATACTAGATCTCCAGGGGTTGGGGGTGAAGTGAGGTGGGGATTGATACTCTCAGATAGATAAGAGCAAGAGAGGAATATTGTAACCAGTGAAGAATAAGTAACTTTGTCATGTAGGGTCACTCATCTACATTCTTTAAAATGAAATATGCTTATAAAAATTAGGACAGAGTTCACTCTACAGAAATAAATGACATGATATTCTCCAAACAGCATGAAAGCAAATGCCCAGGCATATCATATCATGCTCTGTAATTAAATTTGTCATTTCCTTCTACAGTTGGTCCTTATGTAAGTTACAGTATTAATTAGATAAGTCAATTCAATTACATGTGAGAAACTTCTCACTAAAAATGGTTCAGTGGATAAATTCTTCTGGCTCTCTTTAAACTATTTCATATTATTCATATTTTAGCCCTTCTCATTTCCTACAGAAGTGTTTTCTGTGCTTGGGGGTACTATTTCTTAAGTATCACTGAATTGTTTGTCTTGAAATCAAGCCAAATGCTATAAATCAAATGTATGTAAAACTTCAAGCTTTAATGTAGCAATATCATTTTTCTTCAAGAGAGTATTCTACAAGGCCCCTAGATAGCATGAAGCCTCCTATTAAAAATGTGAAAAACAGAACTAAAACATCCTAAAGGACTTAATCTTATAGATGACTTTAGAGTATCAAGAACTACTTCTTCATTCTTGATGTGCCCAAAGTTACCTAGCTTCTAATGATGGTCACCATCTTCACAATGAGGATCAAAATGTCTAAGAGACTGCACCTATTATACAATAAGGATGGGCATAATTGTGCCTCTCCTCTGCCTGCCAGTTCTTTTGAACACCCTTATAACAAAGGCAGTAATAATATATTCATTTTTAAGATAAAGAAACCAAGACACAGAGAAAAATTGCCATTTAGCAAACCTCATTTGAAACCCAGCTGCCTCACTTCAGAACCCCCAGCCCCCACTCTTAAACACTCATGATGCCATCTTTTCTTTTTTTTTTTTTTAATTCTAAGTAAGTAGAAATATGGCTTATAAATATTTTCTGAAGATCCGGTTCAGAGCTATCAGTAGAGAAGAAACTTGGATGGTAGAACAGGAAATGCATTCCTGGTCTTTATATGTGGTGAAATGTGCCAAGAAAAGAGGGTGAAAATTTTTGTGCAGAAAATTTGGAAATATGGCTAGCAGAGTGAGGTACAAACAATGGCATCATACTTTCAACTTTGCCAGCAACCACTGGCTGCAGTTGGTTTATTAAACATGCAGATGCTATTCATTAATGTCTATCCTAACCTGAAGTCCACCATAAATAAGAGAAAACATGAAGTCCTCTAAATTTCTGGTTCTCTGTAAAACTTCAGAGCACAATCCCCAAAAGACTGGTACTAATTTCTGTAATAATGTTTTCATTTTTAACTTTTCTTTGCCCTAAAAGATGGAATGGCCAGGGTACAACAGATATAATTTAAAAGACATTTTAACATAGAAATTCATTCAACCAAATAATCTATCAACATGTTATTTATTGAGTACGGAGCAAATGCCTTGCATAACATTGGCAGACAGATGATAATTCTGGCAGTCTTACCGACTTGCCAAATGACTTTGTTTAATTACCTGAAATGCTAATATACCAATGACTCAATCTACAAAATAAAAGTTATATTATATTTGAAGCTATTTAAATTATAATTATTAAGTAAATATTTGGAAATTAATTCAGATAAAAATGTTATAAATATGCAAAGTTTTAGCTTTGCTTTTGGAATTCCATTCTTTAATTTCTGGCATAGAGAAGAAATTGTTATTCTCCCAAGCAAAGAAGTGGTATAATTCTTTTCACATTTTGGTTTCTGCCACAGAACCATGTTAATGGGAGATATGTCTCTGCATTAGGAGTTTCTTCCTTTGACCGTGGTGCACCATTTCTGAAGTGCTGTAAAATGTTTCACAGAATAATAATCATCTGATTTCCTATATAATTTGGAGTATTTCTTAGAAACAAATAGTAGTTTATGGATGCTGAAAATCTATTAAATAAAACTGTTGACTAAAATGGAAGATATATATAGAGATAGATAGATATAGATGTGTGGATTATATATATATATATATATATATATATATATATATATTTCTTAAATAAATTCAGTTAACTAAAAATATAGAATTAAAATTGGCATGATGAATAATGTGTTTATTATACATATCTAAGTGTGAGAGAAGAGCATAAAACTAAATTTTCAGTCTGAGGCAAGTATTAAATTCAGATATGTATTTTACTAATTATCAAATTCATTTAACTAAAATGAATTAGTTAAATCTATATAGATGTAGATAGATATAGATATAGATAGATATAGATAAATTTTAACAGTCTGAGGCAAACATTAAATTCAGATATGTATTTTACTAATTATCAAATAAAAAAACCCCTTGTGGATGCTGTGGTTTCTTGGCTCAATACCATGCGCTATGAAGGCAAGTACTGAAGACTACTCTAGAGAAAAGAGGTCTCTGTGGGATTGTTGGTTGTGTTTAACTCTACAGATCCTCAGTTGTCCTACTGAGATGTGTTAATGTGTGGCTATACCTCATAACAGTAGTCTAACTCTTGCTTGCTGATAACTTTTTCCATCACCACCTTTCATCTAAAGATCAAAAAGCATTCAGAAAAGCAAATAAATCTATGATTTCCCTTTACTAGATAATAGATAGGAGTGAAAAGCTTGTATGGGCCTACAGAACTAATCAAAGGCAATGGGAACCAGATATCAGGATTCTCTTTTCACCATTTATTTCTCATGATTTAGAAGCTTTCCTTTATAATTTAGTCATTTCTACTAGGTCAGTAACAAATTACTCAAAAATGTGAAGTTCAAGCTTGTTGTACATCATGTAATCCAGGCATCTATAAAACTAATTTCTTCTTCAATAAAAGAAAAATTCAAAACAGGAGTCTAAAAGACAGCATGTCAAAATAAAACTCCTTTTCTGAAAATAGTTTCAACTTTTTCTTCCATATGTATTAACAACTGATGATTGTTTTACTGAAAACAGCTTAATTTGGGAAGAAACTAAAAAAAAAATATCTTTGGATCAGATTTTTCCCTACTATTTCTTTGTGCGTGACTATTAGTTGAAGTTTATAAACAAAATATTGAAATGAAGTCAAAGGGTGAGAGATCACAGCAACTTTGTCATGCTTTCTTGTACTTTAAACTACAACTCCTTTCTCCTCTTCTCCCAGTATGGGAAAACATTCTGGAAGCTATATTTCCTGAAGAACCAGAAATCCTTGTTTTAGAACTGAAATCGTTAGGATCTTAGTGAAAACCTACAAACAGAAAGTAGGGTCAAATGTATCAAGGTGCTTGAAGAAAGACACATTTCTCCCTCTGGTCCCCTGGCCTCACACTCATTTCTCTCAGTACCTCATATATTTTCTTCTCTGTATGGACTAACCATTGACTTCAAAGGAAAATCATGCAAGGAAAGGATTTGCAGGGTGTGGAAAGAAGCAGGAATCTGGCTCCACATATTCTGAGAAACCTACCCACATGATTAGTGATTAACAGCTTGAAGTGGCAAGATGTTAAGATGAAAGTACACAAATAATTAATGGAGGGAATGGTTGTGACTGGAGACTTTAACCTTCCCAAAGACAAGAATCATAAATACTAGTTCACAGTTTCATTGCTGTTATCTAGGACTTGGATTTCGTAGTTGGTATTTGAGAAGCAAGCGAAATGATCTCTTCCAAAGAGGTTTACACAATGAAGTGATAGTCAAGGTGGGATTCAGGGCCTCTCTTCTTCACCTTCATTCGGCTTCCTTGTTCAGGATGTCATGGTCACAGATGCCTCCTCCTGGTCTCTTCCCTGACCCTCTGTTTCTGCCAACAATTCTCCCTCCATGCAGCAACCAAAACAACCACACTGAAGTACAACTTAAGTCGGGTCTCTAGACCGACTCTAAAATTTCCAACTGCTTGCTACCCATGATGTTCAGAATAGTTTAGCACAACCATTCATGCTTATGCACGTTACCCTATCTCATTTTTCTAATCACAGGCCATACTACCCTGCCTCAGTAGTACTCAGTACACCAGTCCCACATGGTTACCTGTCCTCATTCTTTCTCACCTCCATGCCTTTGGCCACTTTGTTTTCCCCTGACTTCGGTATGACCATGCTCCATTTTTTCATACTCAACTTGGGTACCATATTTCCCCCAAATTTCCTAAGCTAGAAATGAACTCTAAACCATAGTATTATAGTATTTCTAACACAGAGATTTTCATATATTACTTAGCAAAATGGATTTTTAAAAGGCAATTTCAGTTGATTTCACTGTTTCTGGCTTCAGTATAAGTAAAAGGAAAAAAAAACAGCACATATTTCCTTCTCATAGATTTGGGTAGGAATCTCAGCTCTATCCCCTTACTATGATAAGATAATTGAGGTCGTTAACCTCAATTTCCCCATGTAAGATGAGTTGAATACTGCTAATCTTATTAGAGTTAAATAAGTTCTCTTTTAGAGTTTGGTCCATAACAGTTGCTTAACAAATGTAGGTTTCTTTCTCATTTGTTCATCTTTATATCCCCCCAGGTTCCTGGACATTAGATGCTTACTTAATGCTTCTTTTGTTACAGGGAATTGGATATCTGTTTCCAGTGTAGGTAGAAGTGGATAGGGGGTAATTCTATGTAGACCAACTCCTATAAGGATGGCTTGGATCCACTCTATTGCAATAAATGATCCCCATAATACATTCTGCTTATAATTGGTTGTCGCCTCATTATAGTATCCACTTCTTTTCTAACATTGTATTCTTTTACAATATGTACAAGTATAGACTCATAGAATAAACCTAAAAGTATAACCAAAGCAATTAACAACAAAAAAACTCCAAATGTTCAATGTTAGATGATATAAAAAAAAGGACAAATTTTGTATGTTCTAAGAGGACTATCCATGTTCTCCATTTTGGAGAATGTTGTTAAAAAAAACAACAACAACAACCATCAAAATAAACTTGCCACCCAAACTAAGCCAGACCCTCTTTTGATGACAATTTTAGCATTATCCACTTCAGGAATTATTCACAGCATATCTGTAATTCCCAATTGGCCTCGCCTTGCCTGCCAGCAACTCTTGGGCTGCATTCTCCCTATACTCAGGAAACACAGTCATTTCAACATTAGCCAAAGTGAAATATAATTACGAATGTATATCTCCTGCCAAAACTTCGTAATGCGTGCCAAAAACAAATAGATGTTGTCTATGGTTGATCTACCGTTTTGGGTTTTCCACATTGTGTTTCCTTCGCATTAGCACAGATGATTTCAGGTAACCATATTATACTTCAAACCATCAACATTTGAATTAAAAATGAAAGCCCTCCAAATATTAGCCGTGTTTTCAATTTATGCTCAAAATCCCCTAAAATCAGCAATCCTTATGAGAGTTCATTTTAGCATGATACACCTCAAGCATGATGACCTGCCTGATTGAACTAACTTCTTTTTCACCTCTTTGGAAATCGTACCTACATGTTTTCAAACTGGTCCTTCCTGCACACTGTTGTTTTTCACAAGGACCAGTTCACAAAATAGAAGAAGAAAGCCAGGTGGGTCGAATGCTTTACCTTGTCATTTAGCAAAGTCTTGATGTTTTCAACCCGGGTATTACATCAGAAACTAGATCAGAGCTCTGATACATTTCATATTTAGCTTATCTCCAAAGATATAGCCAGTCCTCTGGTTTGTGTTATGAAAAGGCCATGTCTACCATGTGGGCATTCGTTCCATTCTTTTATTCCCTTGTGCCTACCCATGGTGCTCACTACCTTCTCCCATTGGCATCTCAGCCACCACAATGATAATACAAACAAATACAGATGTTTCCTCTTGCCCTGATAACAACAGAAAACTTCCCAAAGCAGCAAATGGAATCTCTACACTTCCAGGAAGGTAGTATGAACTCACCAGCAGTTCCTTCCCAACCTGCAAATTCGGGGGAGAAATGGGAGACTGAAAGGAGCTGTTTCTCAGCTTAAATCAGAGTCACACAGTTTGTGCCTCCCTTGCCCTGCAGTTTCAAAGGGCAGGCATCCAAACTCAGACAGAATGAGATCTCAGAAGAGAGGCTTTCTCTTTCATTTTTATAACATGCATATCCCCAGAGTTTAATCTGCCTTCTCCAAATGAAAACCTGTATAAAGTCATCATTTAGCCCTGAAGGTTGACTGCGTGATGTGGGGTAGCAGAATGTCATGGAAAATTATCCCCTGGAAAGAAGGGAGACCCTGCTGTACTGACAGTCACTCTCCCCTTTTCAAGACCAGACCTTCGGTTCAGCTTTAAACTTGTCCAAACCAGCAAAATTCCAGCCAGTGTTAGCACTTCATTCCTGTCCCACAGTCCACAACTAGGAGGCTAAGGGGGAGCTGGGGCTAGGGTTGGGGTGGAGGACACATTCAGGGGATGTTAATTATCATTGTAAATGCCTTGCAAACAGAAAAAAAGAATATCAAAAGAAAGCACCAGGAGCTGTTTTTAAAAAAAAAAAAAAAAAAACCCATGCCACACACAGAGTTAAGAAAGGATGCGGGGGAAGGGGTAAAGAAGGTGTTAGGGAAAGGGAAGGTTAGCAGGAGAGAGTTAAAAGAAGACGAATGAGGAAGAAGAAGAGAAGACTAACCTGCATAGGGGATGGCGATGGGAAGCAGAAGGAGATGGAGGAGGACATGCTGCAGGAGCAGGACTGGCAGAAGTTTGGTCCCCCACATGGTGCTGCCGGACGCGCTGGCGGATCCCACTGGACGAGATGCCTGGCTGAGAGAAGCCTGTTCCGACTCAGTGCCTAAAAGAACCAGTCGGCTCTGAGCAGCTTTTTATTGCGATGAGCTAAGTTTGTTGTGTGATTAACTGGAAAGATCTAGGTCTGAACTCCCTCTTACGGTAAGAAACTGTTTAACAACAGCCCTTTACTCTCTTCCACCCCCTTCCTTTCCTCACTAACCTCCCCCCCAACAACACCAAAGAGATCCCAGCTCCCCGCCGCACCCCCCCCCCCAACTCTGCTTAGGAAAGAAACTTACAAAGAGAAGGTCACCTGGCCTGAGGCCAGCTCAATTTGGAAGCTGGAGCTCCAGATCCCTGTGGCTCCTATCCGAGTAGGGAAGGGAGGAGCAAGGCTCAGCCCAATAGCTAAATCAAGGCACAGGCAGAGGACCAATTCGCTAAATTTAAACAGGAAAATACATGTGTTTACATGTCTCTTTGGGAAAAGAGGAAGGGGAAGCAGCAGCAGAAGAAAGCAAAGAGCTGCCTTTCAGACAAGTGCTTTAGCTCCTAATCTGTCTGGTTTCCCTGCTAGAGCAAAGTAGGGACTCAAAACACTAACACAGGTTCCCTGGAGTGAGAGAGACAGTGGGGGGTGGGGGAGACAGGCAAGGAGGCAGAGCCAGGCAGGTCCAGACCAGGTAAAAAAGAGGGTGTGGTATTGTGGGGTAAAAATAAACGAGCGACACCGACACCCACCGTGTCAAGTAAGAAAACCGCCCCAGCCCAAAATGCTCAGAGCAGGCAGCTTCTCTCAGCAGCTACACTAAGCTCCGCAATCACCACAGATGTGCCTAAAGTGCATCAGAGAAACTTGTCTGATTTGGGATCTGTGATAAAGTCTGGTCATGCTCTCTCTTAAAATGTCTAAGAGATTAGGATTATCTACAGCCTGTCTCCGACAGATAAATGTAGCTTGGACTATGTGTCCTTATACCACACGCACACACACGCACGCATGTATGTCTATATGATGCGCTTACCTTCTAAGACTAACTTTCACTGGAAGTCTCTCAATCTGTTTTAATTCATACATAACAAAAGTGCCTCTCTTCTCCACCTCCATCCCTCTGAATGTACCCACCAGCCTCCCAGAATCTAAACGGAGAGATAAAGAGATTGCATGGGGAGTGGAAGGAGGTGGGGAGGGGGGCGGGAAGACTCATGTCTGCAGAACCTGAGATCATTGCTCAAACCTCTCATTGTACTGACGGGATTGATTTATCTTTGCATCTCCAGGTGATGCTCTGATTACTTGAGGCAGGAGCAGGCTTTATTTTGGATGGCTTTGGGGGGATAGTTCCCGGTGCGTCTCTGAGATGGGTGCAAATAGGAAGCCGCGTCTCTGTCGACCGAGGAAGAGCAAGTGGGCATGATGTGAAAACGACTCTGGGGCGGTGTGCAGCAGTACAGACGTGGTGGTGGGCAAAATGAGTGCCATCCGCACAGAGCAGCCTTCCCTTCTCCTCCTCCAGCTCCGCCCACCCACCTCCAGAAAACACCCGGGTTAGGACAGCTAGAGAAGCTTGGGATTAAGAGAATTAATTTTGAGGAATCTACTTTATATTACCTTCTCTTACTGTAAATTCTCTTTAATCATCTTCTCCTTAGAAAAACAAAACCGAGCAAACTGAAAAATCATTTGGCAGCCGAGTCTCCCTAGTGTCCCAAGTATCCATTTTACTCTCCTTTTTACTTTCTGGTAGGCTTCTTGGAAAATCTCAACTTCAGTGTATTGCCTGGCCATGTTCCTGAAATGCCCCACACATCTCTTGTGCTTTATTAGGGATTCAAACTCCTTTTTAAAGAAGCTAGATTTTTCTATAAGTAAATACTTACAGGTAAAGAATAAAGGAGACCAGTCTTTCTATTTGTTTTTTAGGTTTTTTTTTTTTCCTCTCTTTCCCTCCCTCCCAGAGAAGGCAGAATCAGTGCTGTAAGCATGATTGCAATTATCATTATAGGCTTGGAGCAAAATCCATCCTAGATAAGAGATTTAGAGCACCGCAAGGAAGTTGAATAAACTTATTTACTAAGTCACACATTTTCACAATTTTTATTGTCACACTAAATACAATAAATGCTTAAACCTATCTATAATTATATGTTTATATTTCTCTTTTGACAGGTTATTTGATTTCTCTATGTTAAAATGATAGCTCATATGCGTTGAGCTTTCAGTGAATGCTAAGCATTGTGTCAAATGCTCTTTAAAACTTGTCTTATTTAATCCTTACTATAAACTTATATTAAGAAGGAATTATTATAATTCCCATTTTATAGCTGAGGAAACTTAAGTAAATTATTTCTATCCTAAAATAACGTCCACAGATCCCAAAGGAATAAAGATCCAGGTGTGAGACTCGAATAGTTGGTCGTACCCCGTAGGATGGAGAAATTTCTGTAAACCCCATGAGAAGAACCACCTGTCTTTTGTTTAAGATTATAATCTCTGAAATAAGCCCAAGATGGAACATATAAGAAATGCTCAATAATAAGCTGCAAAATAAACCAATATATAAATAACTTAAAATCTCCCTAAACTACAAAGAAATATGCACGTGAAATAAATTAGTTGTGCTATTATTTTACTTTGTTTTGATAACACATTCCCTTTGTTCTTTCTAAATTATAGTAATGATGATTTGCCCATCCCTTGCTCTTACCTTTATACTCTTTAAGTGTTAAACTGTTTGTATAAGTCCCCCAAAATGTGTCTGAAAATTTTTTGATAAAACAGAGAATCTTGTAAGGAGAATTTATAATTGCTAGACCTTGTGTAATTACTTAAATACAGGATGAATACTCATTGCCAATATAATATCATTTTAAATCGATGATAACTTTCAAGTCTCTAGTAAACCATGTAAACTAGATGGAATGAATGGGAAAAAATGTACATTATTATACTTCCTGTTTTAAAAAATTATATTTTCAAAAACCCCACGTTTTCAAGCACAAGTGATGTTTGCCTTTGTGTAAATGAGGAAGAAGTTGATGTGACTTTGTGCTTTGCAGACCACTGATGAGTTCTGTGCTCTCGGGCTAGTCATTTCATTTGTTAAGTGACTGGTAGCACATGTGTAGTGCCATTCTGTTTGGTGCTTCTACTCCTATGGACTCAGTTTAGTCAGATACCTGGTTTCAGATCCCAGCTATCTCACAAAATGTGTCACTAATTGAGAAAATTAATTAAGCTCCTTATATCTGTTTCCCTAACACCAGAATGGGACACTATGTGTCAGGTACTGTGCTAATAAACATCTCAAAGGTATTCTCTCACCTACCATCCCCCACCCAGAAAAAAAAAGAGATATGTGTATCTAACAGGTATGTATTTCTACTGTCAGTGGTTTATAAATAAGGAAACTGAGATCTGGAGGTGGTATGTAACTAACATTCGGTTAAACTGTTTAATAAAGTGTGACTCGAAGCCACAGCTGTCCAGGTATGGAGTCGCCACATTAACAGAAATCCAGATTGAGAGATTTCCAACATCCTTCCTAGCTTTAAAATGTGATTATTCTACTGAATTCTTTAGTAGTCACCATGCTTTTATACAATTCTTACCTTCCACATCTGAGAAAGAAGCACCTGTGTAATTTTTGGTGTTGCTTATCTTTCCCATGCAACCGTATTTTCTCATTCTTTCCCTCCTCATTTGTTTCACCCTTTAATTGGTAATTTGTCATCTATAGGCCTCACCACTGAAGAATTCATGTTGACTACTTTTAATGTAGGAAATACTGCAAAATTCATCGCAATTTGTATTAATTTCCTTTATATAATACAGCTCATTTCAGAGCATGAATATAAAATGTTAGTCAACACATTAATTCACCTTGGCTTAAATCCAAAGTGCAATCATCTGAACGTTTGTGTTCCCCCAAAGCGCAAATACTGAAATCCTAACCCCCAGAGATGATAGTATTAGAAGGCGGGGGCTTTGGGTGAAGCCCTCATGAACAGGATTAATGTCTGTAAAAAGAGGCTCCAGAGAGATCTCTTGCTCCTTCCACCATATGAGGGCACAACAAAGCACCATCTATGAACTAGAAAGCCGGCCCTCACCACACTGAATCTGCTGGTGCCCTGATCTTGAACCTCCAGCCTCCAGAACTATAGAAAATAAATTTCTGTTGTTTGTAAGCCAGCCACTCTGTGGCATTTTGTTGTAGCAGCTCAAGTGGACCAAGACATGTGTATCTTTAACAGGAGCTCCTAATGAAGAAGGAATATATACTCCAGGGACAGAAAATGGCTATTGGGTAATTGCTGTACAGAAAACAAAATTAAAAATGTGTCTAATGTCTAGCACTGAGTAGTAGTTCAACTAAACTTCTGATCAGAGAGATAACATTCGTAAATACATGAAGCAGAATCAAAAAACAATATGATACAAGCGGGTGTGATGGCATATTTATTTGAACAATTTTTCAAGAGTGGGTACAGTGATCATGCAAAAGCCTACATCTCTGCGGTCAGTCTGATGGCCTCAAGGCATTTAGGGCGATGTAAATTCAAACTGAGATTAAGTAAAATTAAAACTGAACTTTAACTTGCGCTTCCTTTGTTCCAAGTACTTAATAGCCAAATGTGTGTGGCTACCAGCTCTCCTAGTGGACAATGCAGATATAGAATATTTCCATCATTGGGGCGCCTGGGTGGCTCAGATGGTTAAGCGTCTGCCTTTGGCTCAGGTCTTGATCCCAGGGTCCTGGAATCGAGTCCCACATCGGGCTCCCTGCTCCTTGGGAGCCTGCTTCTCCCTCTGCCTCTCTCTCTCTCTCTCTCTGTCTCTCATGAATAAATAAATAAAAATCTTTAAAAAAATTTTTTTTAAAAGAATATTTCCATCATTGCCAAGAGTTCTATTAGATAATATTACTCTAGTCTAAGATGGGTGATATAAATGTCATCTAAATGTGATTACAGGCCCAACAAGAAGGGTGCAGCAAGACAATATTAACGATAAAAGAAGATACTAAAGAGTAATCTGTATATTGGTGACATTTAGTTTGAAGTTCCCCCCTTTCACTCTATTCATATTTTACACAGTTTGAACATGAATAACAGGACTTCAATTACTTTGTCTTTGAACATAAAGTAACTATGACTGAAGACAGCTCATTGTTTGAAGGATAAGTCCAGCAGATAGTATGGATGCAAGCACAGAGAAATTGGTCTGAGAAAAACTTTTTAAAATAGGTATTTTTAACAAAACATCTGTCTTCTTTTTTTTAAATTTTTATTGTTATGTTAATCACCATACATTACATCATTAGTTTTTGATGTAGTGTTCCATGATTCATTGTTTGTGTATAACACCCAGTTCTAAGGAATCGGATGCAATACTTTCGAGTAGAGGGTCCTGGGAATGTGGCAAGTCTTTGCCTATAACATAAAAAAAAAAAAAAAAAAAGACCTGACTGAAAACAATAGACAAGACTTTAGGATGCATTATAGGCATAATGTAAAGTTGTTGTTTTTTTTAATTCAACATGGATTAACCACTAAAAAGAATCTAATGTTTACTCAATCAAATCATAGACTCAACCACACTCATGACTTTTGCCACACTCCCAGGAAATCTGTTGCAGAGTTTGTGGTGAGACCACAAAGCAACATCCAGGGAAGCAACAGTAACAGTTAAAGTATGTCATCACAAGGTAAGAATTGTCAAGTGAGTTAAACAACAGGGTTATCTTTTCATGAAATATGTCATATTCACCTCAGCAGAAATCAGCATTTTTTTCCATGCTGTTCACTCATGTCTATAAAGCAGTATCATGGCGCATATTAAAAGAAATTCTCCGAAAATCAAAAGGACAGTCCTAACTAGAGCTGTTTCTTGCCTTTGGGGAGTAGAGAAGATAGGCGTTGAGAACACCGGGAAATCTGAGCTAAAACTAAACTCTGTGATGCTGCCTTTCGGTTTTCTTTTCTGAGCCACGAGGGGCCATTCTCTGAATCCAGGGGGCCTAGTTAACTAACACTCATCACCTTACGCTTAGAGGACAGCTTTTATGTATTTCCAGGTGTTGGCTGCTTTGTTAAATCTGCAGTGCCCCCAAACTTATAAAGCCTAAGCATTCCACACCTGGTATGCTGGGCACTGGCAGATTAGTAAAATGTATGAACTTGGGGTATCGATTTCTTTTTTCTGAGTTGAGAATCCAACGAGGATAAAATCATTAGTGTAAGGAAAATGAAATATTCACGATAAGGCCCTTTTCAAAGCAACTGTTTAATCCATTCATTTAGCATCTTAAAAGCCACATAATAAAAGTGAGGTTTCCCTTTTATTATATGTACATGTTGCATGTTTATTGTGGTCTTGGGGATATCTGAGGGCAACTCCATTTACCAGATGGCACTCAACACCAGGAATTACATTTCAAACTTGAGAGAAAAAGGCTTCACCTGGTGAGGCACTGCTTTTGTGTGAATGTGTATGTCTATATATGTGTAGGGGTGTGTGTGGGGGGGAGGGTTCTTTATAATATACTATACTATATAGCATCTGGTCTATTGGCCCTACTCATGAATTACTTAAAGAGCTATTTAATGCTATGATAGCATTGTCCCATATAACATAAGGACCTTGGTAATTTTTTTTTAACGACTAAATTTATATCTAGTTTGTTTGTTAAAAGGCAATATGGTTTGGGGTTTGTTTTTTGTTTTTTGTTTTTTTTTAATCTTACACTTACATTCCTAATCTATGAGCCTGGGACTCTTCATTCTAAATGGTAGGGTGTTTGGCAGACTTCTTACCTCTCTCGAGTTTGGGAGTATTTGTACTCACTGGACTCCTGAGACTTTATAGAGCTAAGGGACTATCAGGTCCATCAGAAACATCACTCTTCTCTAGCCATGTAATGTTGAATATGAGGAGGCAAATTTCATGTTTCTTGAAACTGTCTATATTCCTTAATTAATCTTGCTATACTTATATGCTTTTATAACTCACAATAGTGTTAGGGAAAAAATAGCAAAATTATGGAAATTGCCAAGCTTAAAGGACAGATGACATATATTGCTCAATGTTTTAATCTAATTCTGAATGAAGAGAGAAAAATGAACTCTAGAATGAACAAAATGTTGTCACCCTGCAACTATAAAACAGAATTATACCTCATATATTGACTAGATGATGACATTTAGCAGAACGCCCACAATGAAGAACACCAGGTTATAACTACCTCAAACTTATTTTTTTTTGCCCTGACAAAAGGAAAAAATGTTCATAGAGTTTTCTGAATCTCTTTCATGAGATTGGTTGGTTGATTGATTGATTGATTTTTATTTTTATGAGTAAGAGACATTATACAGCCTTCTTTTCTCAAAGTAAATAAAATAATTTCTTTAGCTATCTCTGTCCATCCCCCAAAGAATATACTTATCCTAGCATTTCTTATGTTTAAAGTTACACTAATATTTTTTCCAGGTTTTTTTTTTCCACTTTCCTCAGAAACAAATTTCCACCGCCCCAAAGGGCTATACTCCTTGTGGTTACTCAGCAGCATCCTAAGAGTTACTTATCAGAAGAAAACATTGTGTCTTGCTTAATTTTTAATTCAGCATTTTTGTACAATACATAGCTTTAATGCCCTGTGATTTAACATTTCTCGTTATGAGTTTATTTAATTTTCTTAATGTATGCAAAGAGATAAAGTCAAGGTCAACTGGTTCAAGCCCTAATTAAAACACTAACTGAGAAAACCTGAACAAATTAATTCACTTTACTCCTCTGAAAAATGATTATAACAAGGGTGTAATGGTGATTTATAATTATATTTATTTTAAAATTATTAATTATTGTAATGGTGGCTAGTAGTCATACAAAGCATGTGGGAAATATTTAGGAACATAATATAATCTTAGTTATTATTATCCTTATTGGTACTGAAATATTTAAGATACTCTTTCGGTCATTTAATATCTCAAACAGAAAATACCTAAATTAAAATGCAAAGTGAAGACGTGCTCTTGGCATGATGATATTAGGAAACCCCCTAGTGTTTAACAGCTATTTAATCTAAAATTCTGTTATTATTTCACAATAAATTTTCAGTGACACTAAATATGAATTTAAATTTTCCAGATGCATCACTGTATTAACTAATCTAGAGAGGCAGAAAAAGTCCCAGAACTCCATGTGATAAAATATTGCTAGTGAAAAATTATATATAAGTTAAATACTTTGATATTTTAAAATGTAAAAATCTGGGGCATGCTAAACTTTGCATTAGCATCTTGCCTGGATTCATACCATTAAAATAATTTTCTTGACGTTGCTTAAGGGAAATACAGCATCCAGAAGCTAATAGTATTTGTGGGGTTTTTTCCATTAAATCAGTTAAAAAGGAGATTGAGTATTGACATGTTCTATCCAAAAAAGAAATCCTTACTGACTCAATTTCTCAATGATAAAATATTAACTTTTTCTTATATCCAAATAATTCAAGCTAGCCCCTCATTTTATATTCGAGTATATAAAGCACACAGTTAAAGATATTGTCCACCTTGCAGTGTATAGCAAGTGGTGTCTAGAACATCTTAGTGACTACTAAAAGTAGACTCTGGATAGGCTTTATTAATTTTCCCCTAATATACCCAAAATGTGTGGTGTTTGTCTTCAAGCAACATGACAAGATAGTAGCAAATTTACCATTTAATTTTATGCACATAAACACATACATACATATAGGAATTCATAAACAAAATCTTTTGGTCAAAACCACCAAAAACTACTCTCAAGAACACCAGTTTACCAGGTTGTAGACCGCTAGATTTTTAAGGACCCAAAGTCTGTCAATTTACAAAAGAAGAAAATGAAACTGAAAATAAAAATCTACTTTTCTAGAACTCTCAAAGATCCCTTATTCTCTGACATACATCTTTAGACATTGATTTAAGACAAAACCCAAGATCCATGTCCATTGACGCTCTATTGAGATTGATTTCAGCTCTAAAAAATACCATCTTAATAATATATAATTTGTAATAGCAAAATTTAGGAGCTATTAACATGCATTGACATTAGAATTTATTATTGATAATTATAACAATACCCAAGAATATATTTATAAGCATATACTAAAATAAATTCTAAATTGATATTTTTAAGTCTTTTGACTTGGAATCTTTTGACTTCAAACAATTAGGTATTTCTGTAGCCATACCAAAGCCCTGTAAATTTATGTACAAGTGCTGTGTATTTACAAAAACCTAAATACACTTTCCTTATATCTTTAATATATTGCTTTATATATCTTTCTATTCATTCATTGATTCAAAACATTTATGGAGCACTCTGCGAGGTACTAAAGATATCACATTGATTTTATATGTTGTGGTAGGCAGAAGAATGGCCCCCAAAAATGCCCTGTCCCAGTTGCTCCACCCAATGAATGTTACCTTACATAGCAAAGGGACTTTGCCTAAGTGATTAAGGTTAAAGACTTTGAGGTGGGAGATTATCCTAGGTTATCAAGGTGGACTCTACATCATCCTATGAGTCCTTTAAATCAGAGAACATTCCCCAGCTTCATTCAGAGAGAACTTGCTTTGATGGTTGAAGAAGGGTCAGAGAAATGCAAATTGCTGACCTTGAAGATAAAGGGAGGGGGCCACAAGTTAAGAAGTGGGGCAGCCTCTTGAAGCTGAAAAAGGCAGGAAACAGATTTTCCCTTAGAGTCCCCAGCAGGAACACTGGTAGGCCATCATCTGCATTTTTTCCTAGTGAGACCCGTGGCAGACTTCTGACCTACACTAACAAAGATAATAAACTTGCATTGTCTTAAACCACCAAGTTTGTAGTAGTAATTACAACAACAATAAACATCCATGCATATGTGTTGTCTTAGCTCTCTGAGTAGTTTGTAAACTTGTTAAAGGTAGAAGTTAGGCCTTACATTTCCTTGTATCTTTCAGATTATCTATTTCTATGCTTTTCACTTAGTAAGAAATCTTGACTGAATGATATAATAAGGGAGTTTTTAAAAAATTATTTATACTGATCAAGTCGTGATGGCAATCTTAACCTCGTAGTGGTTTCTGTCTCGTCCTGTGCAATGATGCATTAACTGCGGCCCCAGAGAAGCATTTTGCAATGTGCTGTTTATTCAAGTAATCAGGAGAAAGCACAAAAACTACACTTGACATTGCAGGAAGATTAGCAAACAATAGTGCTGTTTTGAAAGACAGAGATCTGTATCTTTGAAAGGGGAAGTTGCAAAACTGTCTTTTCCTTTATCTGTTCAGATTCCTAAGGAAGGAGGATTTTACAACTAGTATTATCCTTGTTGGAGGCTCTTTTATATGTCTGGCACTCCTCCAGTCCAAGTTTATCTGATACCCTAAGGCTTCCCAGAGGCTCCTCTGGGATGCAAATCCAAAATTCTTGTGCAAAATGTAACTGAAAAATTGATGTAGCAGTGCAAAAAATTTGCCAAATAATTTATTTAAAAGGAGCAGAAAAATAGAGGAATTACACAAAGTCTGTCAACCACAGATGGGTTTTGCTAAAAATCCTGGCCCACATCCTCTAGGACCTGTGGGTGTAAAGTGGGTAACTGTAAGTATTTTTATCTGCCTCCCCCACCACCGTATTGGCCCATTTACTATTTCTTGGATGACTGTTGTATTTATACATCTTATTACAAACATAAATCATATGTTAAAACCTACTCCAATTCTTGCACCTGCCGGGAAATGACATTAATAATCTTTGAGCGCCCAATGTACTAATAGATATGAGGTCATACAAAGAAATAGGAGACATGCTCTCTCCATCCAAAGTAGAAATTATCTTCTACCAATAAGCCTAACAATGATAACCTGAGAGAGTCGCTAGAGATATATAAATTTATTTCATGGATTTTTTACATTTCATTTTGTATTTCCATTCTCTGTATTACATTTCTCATGATTTTTAAACTGTAAATAAGTAGAACTGGATTTATTTTCTTTCTTTCTCCCTCAGGTATCCTACTTTTTGGTCATTGTGATGGCTAGTCAGTAATACTCATCTGCTTACAGTTTCTGCAACCTTATTATTTTCACTATATATTTTTAAATTTAAAAAAAACTAGAGGGATGCCTGGGTGGCTCAGTCGGTTAAGTGGCTGCCTTCGGCCTGGGTCATGATCCCAGGGTCCTGGGATCGAGTCCCACATCGGGCTCCTTGCTCAGCAGGGAGCCTGCTTCTCTCTCTCTCTCCCTCTGCTTGTGCTCTCTCTGTCAAATAAATAAAATCTTTAAAAAAAAAACTAAAAAAATAAATAAATAAAAATAACTAGAAATACCATCTTCATTAATTTAAGAAATGTACCTGGGAAATCACCAGGTTACCTCCCTTATTGATTTTGCTATAAATAATTTAAATGCATTAACTCCAGAGCATAAATAATAATAGACATTTATCAGAGCACTATTTTAAGCATATTCCACATTTTATACCTCTTAAGCATTTTTGTAAATCCTCATGAAAAACATATGGATAAGTACTATTATTACCTCCACTTTACAGATGAAGTACTGAGTTTTACTACATACATTTAGTATGTGCAAATCTAGGATTGGTACCCAAACCTATGTTACTAATCTCCAGCAAGAAAAAAAAAAAGAAGAAGAAAGAAAAGAGAAAGAAAAAAGAGTAAAGTACTGCACAGCAGTCTACAACAGAGGATAGATATTTGCCTCTAATTTAAATTTGAATTAAATGTGGAAAATGGGGAGAAATCTGCTCTTTAATAATAGAATTGATTTCTCCATTTGGTAGGTGGCAGTATGGATCAGTCATTTCTCTTAATCACGGCTCAAGACTTCCCCATGCCCTGTATACATCTATATCATCTTCCATTTCTTCTGAACCCTATTAGTGGTTGTAAGTTCTTTGGACATTGAAATAAAACATTGATTCTAAAATCCTAGTTACCCATTGCCAAAGCGACACCTTCAGCTGGTAGTCATTCATCTTCTCGTATTTCTTAAAAGAAATCCACTATCACTTCAGGTAGTTGTTTCTGCTGTTGAGCATTTGTACCGTTGGAAAATTCTCCTTCATTCGTACTAATCTGAACTCTACCACCTTATAATTATCAGGGGTTTGGTCCTGATTCTGCCTCTCAGAGTTAAAGACAATTACTATTCCCTTTCAAAACACGAAGATGTGTACCACTTCAAGTGATGAACCTCATCCCTGTCCTTTCAACTACTTATTTTCAGCTCTTACTTATGTTCAAATGCCCTCTTAAATCACTAAGTTCAGAGAAGAATGAACACCATAAACATGATTCAATCTACACAGACTAGAACTCAGCTTACCTCTATTCAGGCATTAAAAACTAAAGAGATGTCAATTGGATTCAATTCTTTTAATGCAGAATTTGCCATCTATTGACAGGCTATTATATGTCCAGAACTGGGCAAGAAGTTTATATAACATCATACCATTTAATCCTCATAACAACCACCTGGGGTGGGTACTGTGGGGAGCAAAGCATGCTATTTCTGCACAGACGCAAATTTTCTTTCCCCACATTTTGTTCAGTGTGGTCTCTCAGTGCCCACCCAGTATCACTTCTTCAAGCAACCTTGTGAAACTTCTCTTACATATTTTGTGGATATTTAGGAACAATAAAATATAAAATGTACATAAATATATTTTATAGTAGTATTAAAACAATGTAATAAAACTATTCCCACATAATAAATCTTCATAAGTGCAGTAATTTTAAAGTGTTATTTTCCCATGTAATCCATTCTTTAGCTCATGCTTATAAGGTTATGTCAGCCCATATATTTACATATAATTTGATTACGTAATATTTACAGATAAATATTTGGTCATAGAATTTTTATCTTTTTTTTCAAAATTGAAATCCACCATAACTAGAAAAAAATACATATTGTTAAGGAAAAGCATTTGGAACATAAAAATAAAAATACCTATACAAAAAGTATCCATAAATCATAAAGAAAAGCCTTTGAAATATTTACCCACATTTAAAACCAGAGACCTTGTTTTTCAACTGGAGTAAAATTTAATTATGATACCATTAAGATCAAGAATAACTGTCCAATAATGTGTTTTAAATTAGCTAAACGACACCTTACACTCCTTTCACATTTACTCCAGGAACCCCTGATCTTCATAGTTCACAAAAATATAAACAGACTTGTCAGACCTCACTAAATTTATTAAGGTTTGGCAGAATGCCTATGGGGGAAAAAATCATATTTCAGAATAAAGTTTAAAATGAACAAGAAAAATAACCTATTGAAAGCTAAGCAGCAGAGCAAAGCCGATTGCAGCTAACTGGTAAAATCATGAGTTCCTTTAGTAGTTATCTGTCATATATTTACCATTCTTTTTTTTTTTTTTAATGAAGTTCTAAAACAGATTTACTGCGGACTGAGTTCTGCTCATTCTGGCAGATGTAATCAAAATCTTACTGAGGTAAATATGTGTCAAGAAAATGAGGGAGCAAGATGAAGATAAGCATATGGACTAGATGATTCTGTCACATACCCTGAAGCCTTCAATTTGTTTTCACCTGCATCTCGAATTTATGTAATACTTGGTAAATCACCCTTGTATTATGTGGGCTTATCGGACTTTAGGTGTAGGACATGAGACTGTGGCTACTTCAAAATTATAAAACAATGGATAAAATCTTTCATAATATTTGTAGAAATCAAATGCATTTAAATTACCACCCTTTAATTTCCTTATAAAGAAATTAAGGAAATAGTAATGAAAATGAATGCACTTACATGAATATATATTCACAGATTCACAATGTGGGCAGAGAAATTACAAGCAGTAAATTCACAGATAGTCCTTAAAGTAACTGAGTGTGTGATGTCATTATTCTTGAAGGGTCATCTCCCCAAAACTGTGTGTGCTTTTACTTACAAAGATTTTGATACTATTCACTCAGGATTTCTGGTGGTGTAACATTTTTCAAAGACAAATCCATTTTAAAATATAATGACTCAATATATTTGATTTAAGAATGAAAAACTTTTTCAGTAGGGTATAAATTACCCAAGGGCTTATTAATGTGGTGCATTAATTATCTTCATGATTAATGTAGTGTGTATAGGTGTGTATAAGTGTGTTATAGTCCCATAAACAGAGGATATGGATTTTTCAAATGGATCTACAATTTAAACTGATTGTTTTTAATGACAGGAAGGAAAATAACTTCTAAAAAAAAATAGAATTGTTATATAAATTCTTTATTTTCCTTTAATGCTTGAAATAAAAACAAAGAGAAGTCAACGTTCTACCTCCCATCAGATATATCATAACAACAAAGACATTCAAGAGAAAATAGTCAAAACTCAAACAAATTTGAAGACTAAACTATTAAGTATATAATTACCTCATGAGTTACAGATTGAGTGTAGGTTTCACTAAAATAAAATTTAAATGGTAATAATTAAAATGTAATTTTAATTTTCTGCCAAAAGAAATATTGTTTTCATTCTTGCTAATCTTTTCCAGCTATTGAACTACCACTAATGTTACACTTAACTCCAAATAGGGCCACTGATTTCAGAGGAAGATGGTAATATATAACAGGCCAAATATTGTGTTCTGATGTAGAGAAGGGCAATTCCACTTAACGGTGCAGATGTAGCACATAGTATTACACTCTTTTCTATTATTATTATATATTCATTATGCTATACAAATATAACATAAAAAGCACATGCAAATTTGTATTAAAAATATCACCATAGGAACACTTCAGGAATACATGGGGCCAAAAGCAAAAATGCTGTAAATTAACTCATCACTCATCCTTGAATAGAACTAAAAGTAGAGTTAACAAATGAGCATCAAAGTAGGTCCTACATATTTTTTAATGATGTCTGAAATTAACCAGAAAATTACATTTTAATTGTTTTCATCCTATACCACAAATGTTCACCAGGAAGCACTGGTGACAAGATAGACAAAGGTCTCTGGTGATCTGGATATCTGGAGTTGATATTTTGGTGGGGGGAGACAGCTGACAAGTAAGTAAATAATGACTAAGATTATTTCAGATAGTAAGTGCTATGGAGAACATAAAGCATAGCGATGTGTTGGAATGGTGGGATAGGTAGGGATGGAAAATTTAGATTGGGCTAGGGTAGACAAAGTGGGAGGGGTGACAAGACAGCTAAGACCAGAATATCAAAAGGAAATAGTTCTGGGAAATGTGGGACAAGGAACTTCAGGCAGCGAGAACAGCAAGTATGATTTTAAAGCTGTATTTCCAGAATGAGCTGTCACCTGACCTACACTCTCAATTATTTTCAGTTACCTTTTGGTCATCTCAATGAATATTTGGACATCAATTCAGAGTCAGTTTAACAGACCACCATATTAACATTTTTAAACTTGCCAACCCATGTAACTTTAAAATGTTTTTGATGATGTTACCATTTTCAGATCACCAGGTTCAGAATCTTGAATTAGCTGAGACCCACATCCTTTTCAGGAAACATTGGCCATTATTCTTTTAAGATGCTCTCCCATCTTTCTTTTTACTTCCCTGGATGTGTCAACCTAGACCAGTTACATGATTTCCTTAAAACATAGTTTCTCACATGTAAAATAAAGATAAAAATTATACCTACTTCTAGTGGCAATAACATGGTTTTGAGAAAGAGATAGACAACTTGAAAATGCGACCCACCACTTATTCGCTATGGTATCAGGAATGTAGACAACCTATTTTAATATCCCTCACCTTATAGAGGGAGACTCCACAAAATAAAAATGATGTACTTGCTTCACAACATTTTTGTAGAGATTAAGGGGAACCTAACAAATAATTAATGAGTGTAAAGTAACTTTTCTTTTCCCTTTTGATTATGGAACTAAAGGAATTAATTTAGGAGAGTAATGATGTGTAAAACATTTTGTCAATTTTTTGTGTGTGTTTTTTTTTTCCCCTTATAGTCCCAGTGTCACCATCTGATACAAATTCTCATCTCCTCCCACTTAAATTTTTCACTAATTTTTGGATGCCAAATAAAAAAGTCAGAATTCTTCTGCCTTTAGCCTTTTCACATCAAGCAAATTGAAATTGGGACATTCAAGCATAGAACCTGGAGATTTTCTCTAGAATAGGTTATAGGAGACAGAAACTGTCATGAGAACAGAGTCTTGGCGGTTCAAGCACCATGTGATTCTTGCTCCACCACAGAGTTCCCTGGGAATGAGAGTCTAAGTTCAAGCAACATAAGGCAGAAAGAGGATTCTAACCACTTTATTAGAAGAATTTTCTCCATTAAACTGTGATCTCCTGGAGGTCAAAGTCAGGTCTCATTCAGTATCACCAGTGCATAGCACAGTTCTTAGAACATGGTAGGTGCTTAATAAAGGCAAGTATTTATTTTCACATGATGCTGGTGTAGTCAATTCATCACAGTGCCCATGATTGAGTTTCTAAGGGTGCAGAGGTTTACATGGAAAAATCTTTGACTCCTGCCACCATGTGACTTGAGTGACTGGTTATTCTGAAAGGACTATAATCAATGAGCCAATTGGGAAGGGAGTCCTCGCCTAGTCCTGTAAACCCACCCCACCCCCCACCACCACCCATGATCAGGAGCCTGGCAGCTTCCTCTGAAGACTTTGCCAACACAGTGACTACAATATCATAGAGCAGATCCTAGCCCTCAAAGATCAACAGAGAATCTCTTTTTGAAACTATCATTCCCTGCACTGGGAGGTCCAGCAAAGAGGGTCTTTTGCTGTGGTTCTATATTTGTTTTCATTTTTGGTTTTGTTTTTGCTTTTGCTTTTTTTTTTTTTTTAACCAAGTTCAAGGCCAAAGAAGTGTATCGCCCATAAAGTAACCCCAGAGCTTCATGCCAGAGGAATTTCTGACAAAATGAATGGTTTCAAATGCAACAGCCTGCTACCAAGTTCCCAGCTTGCAATCTCCCTGGAATCTGAAGTCTTGGATTAGCCCTCAGCAAAAAAGCCCCTCATTCTGATGCCTCTGCCATCCCTATTGTCTGCTCCAATCCTATGGACTCTCCAGGCTGGGCAAGCTAATTTGGACAACTAGATGTGTGCTCATACTCAAAAGCCATTTTGTTCTATTCCTTCCAAATATATTTTTAAATGAATCTGAGGAGAAAGTAGCAAAGCCTCTTTAAAAACCCAAATTCAAAACACAGCAGAAGGAACACAGGAAGTTTTACTGAGTAATTGAAGTGATTACATGCAAAGCACTTTCCCATAATCAAGGAGTTTCAAAGGAGGGTAGAGGGTGATTGACAGTGTTGGCCACTCTTGAAACTACACCCTGATTGGAGGAAATAATTACAAGCAGGGAGAAAGAAACCCAGTACTCTACATTTTCCTTATTTTCAGATCTAATCTGGGAGAAGAAAAGCAATAGTAGAAAATAAAGTTTCAAAAGTTTGGAAATCTTGTTCCTGGGGAATAAGAAAGCAAGAGACCCTGCTAATACCCACAACAGATTTTCTTCCTTTTGTTTTTCCTTCTATTTATTTACTGAACACCTACTATGCTCCAGGCTGTGGGAAAGATCAAAAGATATGATGTCATGAAAGTCATCCTTATGAACTGTGAACTCTAAGAAGATATAAGGTATCATTATGGATATTAACTTTTCAAGAAAAGTAATTAGAGCAAAGTGACGAGCTATGATGCTAGATGAAGCTTGTTCTCTATTTGCCAGGATGGACATATGCTCAGATAAATGCAGAGCAATTTCAGTTGAAGCAGGCATAGGGTCACTTGACTCTAAGAATTTCAGAGCTCCAGGAAATCATTTGAAAATCACTGGGCTAGAAGAAAGTATTCATGCATTTCTGTCTGCTACTGATGTTTTGGCCCCTCAGAAGGACTCAGGCTCTTTTCCTAATGTCTTTGAAATGCTTCCACCTCCTTCCTTCTATCTTGTTCTTTCACACAAATGTTTCTACCTTAATTCTTGATTTTTTTTTTTTTATTCTAAAAAAGCAAAACCTTGACCATCTTCTCTGAAGATTCCTGGATTCACACTTATCTTTTGATTTCCCCCATTTGCTTGTAGCAGCTACTAAAAATACAGTATTTAATTGTACACTTTATTACTCACTCAGCGCATGAGTTTATCATAAGTCCCCAAAAGCTCATGAGATAATTATCTACATCTTCGGGAATACTTAGCACAAGTGCCCAGTCTTTGGAGTCAGCTTTAGGAGGCTTGAATCCTGGCTCTACCACTTAATGGCCATTACCTGTAAGTAAGCTACTTACCATTTCTATGCTTCAGTTCTTCATCTGTAAAATGGTCCTAATATTAGTATTTTCCCTTTATGATTGTTTTAAGTGTTAAATAAAATAATGAATGTATAGTGTTTAGCATAATGACTGGCACATAGTAAGTACTTGATAAATCTCAGCTACTATTATTATTATCAGAATTATATTCTTTTCTTAGGAAAGGCTTACAAAATGGAATTCTGTTGAATAAAAATTAGAAGAGGTCTATGTTTCACATTTTTTCTCAAGGAGAAAAATGGAAACTTTTCAGAATGCCACCCATTCAAAAGAATGCATTGCCAAAGCCAAATGGGAAGGAACTAGGAAATCCTGAATGGAACTGGCTAAGCAGAAAGTATATTAGACTAAACAATGAGCTGGGTGATGGAGGGGGATAAGGCATTTATAAGAAAGCATTGGCTTTGAAATTCCTGGTCAACCATGGTCAAGTTGGTTGAGCAGGACGTGATGTGGACCAGCTATCCTCCTCTCCATGCTCCCTCCGTGTTGCAAGCCTTTTGTTATGATAGGCTTAATACCAACAGTATAAATGCTACCTTTAGGTATTCTGGCCCATTTTATGATTAAATTGTTCTCTAAGATCTTTAGTAGATTTTGTAAAATTAATTACAGCTGCCAGAATTTAATTGGTCTAGAAGCAAGTACAGAACTTGGATTTGAGAGACACACATAACCAACTACTCTCGGTGTAAGGCTGGACCCCCAGTTCTGCTACGTGCCTTATCTAGTGATCGAGAGAGTGAACCATCAAATGCTGAGCAAAACTTTACGTTCTACCAAATAGAAAAAATTATGATTTTTACAAAATGAAATATTTCATAAATAGTACACTACACAGTGAAACACCTGAAAAGGATTTATTTTAACCATGTTCATGTACATTTTTTAATCTTGTAAATTTGTCTAATTTGGTTGACATTCTGTGAGCCATCTTGTTAACTGAAATATGTTGGCCATTTGTCCAATACCATCTTGTGTGTAAAAAAAGCTACTTCATAAATAACTGAAATTTTAACTATTTTATCCTGTATGTGACATATAAAATAGAAGCAAAATGTTGAATCTCTTTTAAAAAAAATAAACTATAATAAATTGTATAATCCACTGAAGACATTTGTGATCACACAAGTAATTAAATTTCCTTAGGCTCAATATGTAGTGGTCACTTTGAGGAGCAGAAGAGAAGGGAAAGTATTTTTAATTCTTCAATTATTATCTTTATTTTAAAGCCAAAGAATCATAGGATAAAATTAAGCCATTCATTTAACATATATTTATCAAACTCCTCCTATGGCCCTGAGCAATTATAATTATCTGGTGTACAAAGAAGTTACATACCTTTTATTTTATATTTATTTTATATATATACATATATATGTGTGTGTTCTCATGTGCCATAAATTGCTCAAAACATTTTACCCATTTAATAATTCAAACAACCCAGAAAAATATGTATTATCTACCATTTTGCTGATGAGTAAACTGAGACTCAGAGATGTCAAACGAATGCCTTAAAATCACACAGCTATTAAGTAGCTATAAACCTAGCCAATCCAGGGTTCCTGGGTGGCTCAGCCAGTTAAATGCCTGCCTGCCTGCCTTTGACTCATCAGGTCATGGTCTCAATGGTCTCAGGGTCCTGGGATCGAATGCCTCATGGAGCCCTGCATGGAGCCCCACATGGAGCCCTGGGTCGAGCCCCACATTGGGCTCCCTGCTCAGCAGGGAGTCTGCTTCTCCCTCTCCCTTTATCCTCCCCCCACTCGTGCTCACTCTCTCCCTCAAATAAATAAATAAATAAAATCTTCAAAAAAAAAAAAACCTAGCCAATCTGCATCCACAGAAGATGGATGAAAAGAGGAATTCTAACCATGACAAGAACTTTTAATCATGAAAAAAACCAGAACATTGAATTTGTTTTTGTGAAGCTCTTAGCTGTTTGATAGCAGAAAAGAAATTTTTCTTTCTTCTGAGTTTAAACAACAGGAGTTTATGTTCAAGAGAAACATTTATTTTTTTTAAAGATTTTATTTATTTATTTGAGAGAGAGAGCACAAGCGGTGGGGAGGGGCGGAGGCAGAGGGAGAAGCAGGCTCCCCACTCAACAGGGAGCCCCACGCTGGGCTCCATCCCAGGACCGCGAGATCGAGACCTGAGCCGAAGACAGACACTTAACTGACTGAGCCACCCAGGAGCCCCAAGAGAAACATTTTAATCATTATTTATAAAGCTGAGTTCTCTCTGGTTCTTAAATCACTCTTACATTGATAGTATATTTGGGAGAGGCCTTGATCACAACCCCTGGCATTTATATAAAGTTTATGAAAAATGGTTATTTTTTAACAGTCACAAATACTCCAAAAAAGAAATTTTCGAAAAAGATTCTTCAGCTCGGGTTTGAAATTTTTCTTGCTTTATCATTTCTCGGCCTTTTGGCTAAGATCAAGTGTGAAATTTTTCTTGCTTTTTTTTGTTGTTTTTCATTACACCAAATTACTTCCCAGGCAACAAGGCAAATGTTGTTTTGCCCATTTAACAGATTAGAAAACTGTAGCGTAAAGAGGTCAGGAAACTTGCCAATCCCATTACCTTGGACCAAGATGAGACTAAAAGCCAAGTCTCTTCATTCCTACTCCAGAGTGTTTCAGCCACTTCATGCTCCCTTCTCATATCAAATAGGGCCTAATATTCTACAAACCAATCATAATGTAAGCTCTGAGTAGTGCATAGTGGATAATGTTGGTAGTAGATAATGTTGCTGTCCCATCCAGTGTTTGCCCTTCTATCTGCCTACCTACTGGGTGATTTTACTTTCAATATCCAGCTCCTGTGACTCTTCTTCTGAGGGTGACTGCTAGGACTTGGGAATTTTTAGCCCCCTGGAATGGCCTATAAGCAATCCTATGGGTACCCAAGCTTCCTTGCCTGAGAGAACAATCACGAAGCACAGTCCAAACTTCAGAGTCCCCCTACAGCGGCACCTGGCTGGCTCAGTCAGGAGAGCCTGTGACTCTCGATCTTGGGGTGGTGAGTTCGAGCCCCACGTTGGGTGTAGAGATTACTTAAAATAAGTCAATAAATAAATCAATAAACAAAACAGAGTTCCCCTGCAGCATCAGGCCAAAGCAACCCTTTGCAAGACTTTGCCTGTGATCACTCTGTTGTTTGGCTTACTTTCCTGCCCCGTCCTGCCTTCCCCCTCCTTTGCCACGTTCCCCTGGGGGCCTCCTTAATAAATCACTCATAGCTGCATCCTTGTCTCAGAGTCTGCCTCAGAGGAGCTGAATCTCAGACAGATGGCATTTGTTTATTATTATTAATGTTGTTGTTATTATTGTCATAATAACTGAATTTTTGCTTTCTGTACAGTCCCATTGCCCACACTACTCTTATGACACCTCCCTACCACTCCTGAGATCGAGATTTAGGTTGGCTGCTACTGAGCACCATCTATGTGGAAATTTCAAAAGGAAAAACATCAGTCATTTTAATTTTTTTAAAAATATTCTTCTATTAAATCTGTCCCCAATACCTCCCTGTTCATACAATTTTTTCAAGTAATTTTTATTACTTTTCATTACTACTTAGTTTACATTCTCATCAGTTGCTTCTTGTCCTAATATTCTACATTTCTTCATTGTCTTCATTATGTATCCTCAAATTTATCCTACACCAGAATGATCTTGAGATATGACGTGTTATTTCTTTGCCTGAGGAACTGATGACTTCGACGGCCTGGGATACGAGCCCCTTCCCAGCCCAGCTGTAATCCAAATCTCCAGTCGCATCTCATGACAGATTCCTCTACACTCTGCAGTGCCAAAACTAGTCAGAATTACGGGTAAGCTTTATAAATGCACCTCGCGCTTTACATGTGAGTGTCGGTGGAGTGTCCTCTCTGCCTGGAACACACTTTGCCCAGTTCATCTGGCTTATGCTCGTCCTTTATCATTCTATTTTACAACCCAGCGCCTCCACTGAATTATCTTCTCTGTCTTCACCAGACAATAGTTCTTCCCTCCTCATTTGTACAATGAGCTGATTACAATATTTGTCACATGGTTTTATCTACAGTGTATTTGTCTCTCTCACTTTAGGCTCTTCTTCGATCCTTAAGGGGGAGGACTGTATTAATCATCCTTGCATTTTCAGTTGGGGACACAGAATAGTTGAACAAAATATGAATGTTAAAAAAAAAACAAATGATAGATATTTTATTAATAAAGTACACATAGTTTTAAAGCTTTCTACTAAGTCTGAGCTCTGACTTATAGAACTCTGCTAAGTTACTTTCTTGAATTAGAAGTTGTCCAACCCACACTCCAATTCCAAGAAGCCCACTAACAGTGTCCATAATACGTATGGTTCACTTACAATGTGCTTGGACACAATGTTCTGAGTTTCATTTCCTTGTCTGCAAATGGGGATAATTATACCCACCTCACAGATAATATGTAAAATAAGCAAAGGACAACAACAAAACTCAAGGCACTAATCAGCTTTTACAAATGCAGATGTTACTGTTGGCACTAGGGAGTAACAGCAAGAAAAGCAATAACCTTTGAGAGAGTGCCCACTGAAAAGCCATTTCCAGGAGAAAAGATTTGTCTATTATATTTGAACAAACACATTCTTTTTTAGGAAAGCTCTAAGTCCACATTTCAGTAAACAGTGGTCATACACTTAAAATGCTAATGAAAATGCCATATAGTAATCTTTCAAAGGACAAAAAAGAATACTTACATCTTCAGAATCTTTAGTGACCTCTAATTACATCAGATGGAATCATTCAGACTATTCCATTAGGTGACCAGTGGATTGCTACAGATTTGACTGTTTCTAGATTTATTATATATAACTTCTGGATTATCTCATCGTCTCATCTCATGAAAACAACATATTTTCATTAAGAAACAAGTTAAACATTGTAGATTCTGTGTTTTGAAGTTTATTTAGGTCTAAGAAAATATCATTTGCTTCTAAATATGCTTTGGCTTCATGTAATTCTTTGATCCCTTATAAGATAGAGATCGATGTACAAATTGCTCCATAAATATTGATTGCAGTATTTATATATGTGCTTTGCTAAATTAAAATACATGAGAATACTTAAAATTTCTAGATTTAAATGATAACACATTTAGCCATGCCTATAAGATACTTCCCGTAACCCCTACTTCTGATTTTTAAAAAGTTTAAAATATACATATTGACAGATAGATACGATTATTAAAACTCCCTGACTGACCTCGATCTCTCTGAGTATTGCCTTAAAGAACTGCCTTTCTTTGTTATATAAAAAATGCAAAACATTTTCCAGTGAATTGTGTAACGCACATTGTTCAGTGAAGTTTACGAGATGGTACAAATGGTAAGGACTTTTATTTAAATTACTCCCAATGGAAATACGAAGATAAGTTAGAAAATAGCCAAGGTGCAATAAGCAATGCGTTTACCTTAAAACATGGCATATATATATTTCCTTAGCGGTGGGAAAAATACGCGGGAGTTATTTACTGCATTATGCTATATATAGCCCTATATTGAAAAGGCTCATAACAGACTTCCACTAATTAAACAGTGGCTAAAAAGAATCCTGGTACGGAATTTTAAATCCATTTCACCAGTGTTGGTCAGAAAAGCTCCACCAGCACCAGAACACGAAATCAGAATGTAAATACAGATCAAAGGCTTTGCACAGCTGGCCACGGTGGCCATCAATTCACACCAGGCCTCACTGAGCAGTTAGCCAAATCGTGGTTAATGGCGGTGTGAGTGTCAGTGTCACCCTGAGACGAGTGTCCGGCTGGAGATCAGGGAAGGAGCGTGGACAAGGGGTTATAAAGAAGGAGAACCTGAAAATATCAGCAAAATCCCCAGGAACACCTTGCCCCACAGAGAACAAAAATGATTCCAGCTTTTAAACTGATTTTGCCCTTAATAAGCAGATTCATCCTGCAGACAATCGTTCTAAACTGTTTTTTGAATCGGTAAACATTTTATTTTCAAACAAAACCACAGGGCATTATCAAGTAACCTTAAACAAGATTTGACACACAGTGCATCATCAATCTCTCTCTTTAAATCAGGCATGCAAATTCCAAGTCACTTGCTAGGGATCAAGACTGAATTATGTCTTGCTTATTTATATGAAGTTCTTTATGCACAGACTCTTCATTCATGGAATAATTTCAAAGAGCATGGTGATAAATATGAATTGAATTTTTCCAGAATGAGATTATTCTACAGAGCAACAATGGGTGGATCCCACAATTTGAGAAATAGAACATTTTCCCCTTGCCTTTATAATGCCCTTTAAAGTCTGTCTATAATACATCTGGTGTTTGTTCTCCTAGACTGAAAATAACTAGTAGACCACCAGTAATTTAAATTGTACCCTGTTCCAAGGATATTTGACATGTGGTCCCTTTGGAAGAACTAATGCAAAAAACTGGCTCTAACCCTGGAAATAAGGTTACTATAGACTCACAGAAGGTTGCAATTAACTAATATCAAGAAGGTTAACCTGCAAATTTCTCTCTCAAATACATACTAATCTCATTTGTAAACCATTTAATGCAGTTACAGAGAATGAAATAATAAGGGTTATAATGTTTAATTTTAAATTTGATTTCTTTTCTCTAAAAAGAAAAAATAAGAAGGAAATGTCACATTAAGTTAATAGCTACCAGTTTGCCAAAGAACACACACGTGGCGAATTTATTTAATGTCTCAAGTTTTATAGACAGATAATGAGAGAGAGAGAGAAAGAGAGAGATTCCTTCTGAAGAACCACCATACCTGTTCTTATTTAAACCATTTTAAAAGAAAGAAATAAAACTTTATCTTTGAAGGGCTTCTTCCATCATTCTCCATCATTTGGATTTCCCCATCGGGTCGGGGTAGCGGGGAAAGGGTAGACTCATTAGACTACTGGAGCCCAAAGGTTGGGAATTCTGGAATTTACCCACTGCCCCGCCCCTCACAGATCAGCAGACGCCAACTCAGATCACTGCAGTGGCTTGCCGTAGCGTGCACAGCCAGTCACTGGCAGACGTGAGCTGGAAATCTGTTTTCCTGATTCAAAGGCCAGAACACTTTTTTACAATACCATAGTGTCTCTCATAAAATATTCTGCATGTATCTCTGTAATTGGTAAAATGTGGCCATACTTAACCAGAAGGTTAAAATGGAAGCATATAAAACTTGGTGACAAATTTAAATAAATTCTTGTATAAAAAAGCTCCTATTTTAGAAGATTTTTTTAAAGGCGGGGGGCAAAGAGAGTGACTTTTCTAATTAAAGGAAATCATCCATTTACTTGAGTTTTTAAAAATATATATACAAAGAAATCTAACCATGAAACATTTAAGTCTTACCAATAGTTTTAAAGAATTACTTTAGTTTCACGTTGACTATTTCGAACAAAGTGCTTAGACTAGAATAGGGAGGCACGTGTTACTCCAGTAGCCTATGAATTATGGTGTTCTCCATCCATGCATAATAGGATCAGTAGAAATCCCTGGGATATTTTTTTTTTTTTACCTCTGTTCCTTAAGAGAGCATATTATAAAACCACACACCAAGCTAAAAAAAGCAAAATAAAATACAATACAATAAAAAATCGGAACATAGAATATTAATGTATGTGACAATAAAATAGAAGATTTGTCTATAAAATAGAGACCAATATATAATCATCCTCTGAGTAAGTAATTTATTGCTCATTTTAGTCACTTATGTTAGCCCTGGAGCCCTGCAGCCCAGTCTCTCCCCAGTGATCACCCTCTTTCCTATGCTTCCAGTGTTCTTTTTTCTTGGCTTATCCATCTTTGGAAAAGTGGATAATGCATTTTTCCCTGATGTAAAAATTAAATACCGAAACATAACTCATAACATCATTAAAGCTTAAAACTGTAAGTACTGTTGCACTGAAATCATTCTTGATTTTTATAACATTTTCAAAATAAACAAAATCGAACAATGAATTTGACACTAAAAATGTGAACAATTTGGCTGAAATGCGGGTCTTTAGCATGGGGAGGGAAATGAGCATTTGAAGGACTTAAAACATTATCACTAATAATATAGTTAATAATCCCCATACATAAATCCATCAGTATCTACAAGTGATATTTTTACAAAGGAAAATATTTCTTTTATAAAACTATACAAAGTGAAAATATTAGAAAATGTTATTTTCTGATCGTGAAATTTTGACATACTATTTCACATCCTGAAAAGTATCAAAAATCAGAAAAGATAAAAAAATCTGCAAAGATAAATGGGTAAAAACACTATTTGGCAACTCCTTCATAAATTATCAAGTTTATTTCCAAAATAGGTGTAGGTACTTTTGTTTTTGAGACAAAGTCGCCTTATAGGGAGTATATCAAATTTTCTCTTAAGTTTCCCTTCAAGGTCTGGAGAGAAGTTCTTCTAGAAGGTGAAGTGATAAAGTAGCTATGAAATCATAGAGATTATCAATGTGACTCACTGCTCCAATCTCTTAAACCACACTTTCCTCATCTGAAAAATATGGAAACCAATAAATGCCTTACAGGGTTGTGTTGAGTTTCACGAATAGCATACATAAAATGCCCGGTGCACAAGAGGAGGATAATAAATGATAACTAGTGTTATTAATGTGATAGGAGGACATAGGCTCAGCAAAGCATGGGGGAAATTTCAGACAGAGGAAACGAATAGAAAACACCACAATTTTGCAGGGTTTGGCTCTATTAAACATCATCTTGGCAAGAACGAATCATTTGTACAATGCAGCATTTTTTTTATGCAGGTGCAAATGCATGATTTATAAATAAATCTGGCTTTACACAAAGTTGACTATGTAAAATGAGACTTTTTTTCCTGGGGATTCATGATCATGATATCTGTGTATAAAACAAAGTGGAATTGTTGAGAACTCATAACAATAGGAATTGTATGACGATGTTAGGAAAGCTTGGGATATTTGAAAATACAGTTTTTTAACTGTTGTTATACCCAAGCCCATCGTTATGTTTTACTTAAAAAGTTAATACTGGTATCTAATCAGCATCAGTGTGCAAGAAATAATATTCTTCAGGTAACTAGATGAATGAAAAGAAGTTTATAATTAAAGTCATAGGCAGTGTGCTATCACAGAACGATCTGTATGGAAAGAGATCATTAAACGGGGGGTAAAATTTCGGTTGTTCAATTGCTGTTGGGACCATAGATAAAACACTGCACTTTAGCTTACTAACCATAAGTAAGCGGTGTGTTGCTGGTTTCCTTTTTTCTTTTCTTTTCTTTCTTTCCTTTTCTTTTTTCTTTCTTTTCTTTCCTTTTCTTTTTTCTTTTCTCTTTTTTCTTTTCTTTTCTAATTGTTTTTCTTTAGCCATGAATGTCTTCCTTCAGAAGCTAGTTTATTTATACGCTTGCTATTTAAGGCAGATAAAACTCCATCTTCTCTGAATGAAGCGTTCCTCCAGCTTCCGGATTGGCCTTCATACCCTCATCCTAACCATTTTATTGTACCATGGAGCCCAGTTTGAAACAATCTTTTCAGGAGTCTTTGAACAGTAAAAATGTTTGGTCCAATGGTTCATTTACTACAAGTGTTATTTTCTTAAAAAGTATATCTCCCTTGGGGCACCTGGGTGGTGCAGTCGGTTAAGCTCCTGACTCTTGGTTTCAGCTCAGGTTGTGATCTCAGGGCCATGAGGCTGAGCCCAGCATGGAGCCCCATGTCAGGCTCCGCGCTGAGTGCAGAGTCTACTTGAGATTCTCTCCTTCTCCCTCTGCCCCTCCTGCTGGTGTTTGCTCTCTCTCGGACACGTGTGCTCTCTCCCTCTCTCTCTAAAATATATAAATCTTTAAAAAGAAGAGTATACCTCCATTTTTGATTATTCAAAGAAGAATAATTACCCTTTCTCATTCGTTTATAAAGATAACATTTTGACATGAGTTATCCACAGTTCTGAAAAGATAGGATGGTATGAAGTAAGTAACAGTGGGTTTAGAGCAACAAAATTTTATTTGATCCATTTGCCTCCATTTACACCCTGGGTGACCTTGGTCACATCTGACTTCTGTGAGCCTTAGTCTTCTCAAATATCTAATGTACACAATGATCTCTACTTACCTCAAAGTATTGTTGTGAGCTTCCAGTAAGATAAATTTTAAAAATTGCTTGTAATATTTATAATATTCACATTCTGTACTAAAACCTCAGATGTCCACAGATTCAGGTTATAAATTTTTGTTCAATATTCAAATTGATTGCTAATTCACTTCTCTCTTTAAATCTTTGAAAATAACTATTTTATACAATTTATAGTTATCATGAATAAGGCAGAATTTTTCACTTGCGAAAATAAATATATATTTATGCTTTTTTTAAAAAAAAATTTATTTATTTATGAGAGAGAGGAGAGAGAGAGCTGAGGGAGGAGCACAGGAAGAAGGACAAGCGGACTCCACGCTGAACGCTGAGGCCAAACCGGGGCTCAGTCTCAGGACCCTGAGATCCTGACCTGAGTGGAATCCAAGAGTTGCTGCTTACCAGCAACCGACTGAGCCACCCAGGTGCCCCTATACTTTAATTCCTATTTGAATTGCAATGTGTGAAACACACAGGAATCTTTGATTCCAAGGGAGGTAAGTATTCAGATATGTCAAATAAATGTTAACGACGTAGCATATTTATTGACATTGATATGGCAATTAGATTTCACGGGAATCCAATCACTTTTCATATAGAAACTCAGAAATGCCAAAAATGATATGGAAGCCGATATTCACCTTTTTGGCTTTCCCAGGGCCTATGATGAAGATAAAGCCAATTAGCACATCTGGGCCAAATTTAAGGACTGAAGGAGGTCTCTGACCTGTCTTCAAATGTATTTAAGCTTCATGAGTTCTTTCTTGTTTTCCCTTTGTTCTTTCCTTTCTTTTGTCTTATTCTGATGCCGTGGAAATGATTATCATTTCAAATCTCTCCAAGGTAATTTATAAAATGTATTCAAGTTTGCTTCCCTGTTCCAAGCAGGGAAGGCCTGCTACACAGTGTGGGAGCCTCACGGGGCCCTGTGCTCAGAACACGTCTCTCTCGGTTTAATACTCGGCTGTGACTATCTTGAAATCTTTAATAAGTTTTGAATCATGGGACCTAAGTTTTTTTAACTGAGCCCCACAAATTATGTGGCTCTTTTTGGTTCTAAATCCACTCTTTCTTCTTGGGTCAATTTTATTCTTCTCATTGTTTACCCCGTTCTCTTATTTTGATGTTGTTTCTTCTCTACCTCTCTCTAGACATCTTCAGTTGCATACTAATTTTTTTAAGGGGAGCCAATTAAAAATGTTTTTGGTATACGTGTGTTGCAGGCAGGGCTTTGCCTAAGGAAACTTCCCTTCCCTGCAGTGACTTATAACTTGTTCTTGACATTCACTTTCTCCCCATCTCACTTGTTGTCCACTAGAACAAATTTCTAGTTAAATGTAATACTGATACAGTTACCTTTCAAGTTAGGGTCACTCCAAAGTACAAATGAAAACAAGCCCCTTCTTATCCTCCCCACCCAGCAGAATACATCTATATAAAATATTTTCTCAGAAAAATTCATTTTCTATGGTGATCTGCTTGTTATTTTATCATCAAACATCTAACAAATGATTTGTTTCCAGAATTAAGCAATATAAAATGTTAAAAATGATTTAGTGGGAGAAATGAGTTTTGAGTAGCTAAAGGAAAGCCACGTTATAAGTAAGGTGGTTTAGGCATAGAAAATACTTAAGGAAACTTCAAGATAAGATATTTTGGTGTTCATTGGACATGAGAAAATGTTAACGCCTCTATGTCCCCATGCACACATGTACGGGTACCCCCACCTGCATCTTTTTAATAATAGTAAGTAGATGAATTGAGGAGAGTTGGGATGTGCAGAGAAGCCTGGGGATGCTGAGAAAAATTAGTAAAATCAAGTCTCAATTGAATCTGTCTTGCTGTCATCCATTTCCTATTCAAAGTGTTCATATTTTTAAATTGGAAGAATACCTCAAAAATATAGTCAGTAATTCCTTTCTCAAAAGGTGCTCAAAATAATAGAAATTCTCTGTAACACCTCAATCTATACAACAGAGACACAATTTAAATTTGTAGCAAAATAACATCATTTTATATGTGACATATATCTCTATATCATACATATGATATATATACACACACATATATCATATATATATATATATATATATATATATATGTGTATGTATGTCATGGACATCATGGCATATAATGGCCAAATTTCCTGATTTAATCTCTCAGTGCACATTCCCATAAATAAATTCACAAATAAAAAAATACCAAATTAAAATGGGAGGTCTTACCATAGAACTGTCACTTGGAAGTCTTTATGGGTCAATGAACTCCCCAAATTATTTATAGACTTGTGGGAGGTACATATGTACATGCAGGTGTATTTATGTACCTATAATTTTTTCATGAGAGGAGGAGAGAAAAAAGATTCAGAGTTATTATCAAATTCCCTCATGGTTCTTAACCTCAACAAAGTTTAAAAAAAGACTAAGAATAGAGAGCAGTGACAGAAATTGGGATATAGTAGAGGAATATATTTCTTCAATTTCTTATCCTTGAAACTCTTAAATAATTTCATGATCATTATCTTAGAGGAAAATATAAAAGACATTTAGGATTTCGTGCTATGAAAGTTCAATCATTTGATAGCTTTCTCTTTTATTTGGCTTTAGTATACATGCTGCCGAAGCGAGCACTCTTTTATTTGGCTTTAATTGTTGGTTAGAAATACACCGTAATAGTTGAACAGTCTGCTTGCTCTTTGTGAAGAGGGGCATTTTAAAAAACTACAGCTTAAACTCTTTTCATCTAGGGAATGGGACTGGCAGAAGATTTGGGCATGAGTGACAAGGAACTTTTGCTTTTTAAGTTGGGAATATCTGAATTTTTATAAAATTATTGGAAACAGCTTTTTACTGTTTTTGGTTATTTTTAAATATACAAATAGCAAAAAATTAATAAATTACCCTATCTGGACTAGAAAGATACATTTATCAAAATACACAGAGAAAATACATAGAGAAAACAAACTCCCTAAAAAACAAACAACAAAAATCACCTATATTTTTCCTGAAACGATATTGACCATTGGCAGTCTCACGTATTTAGGTTTGTTTTTGGCATGAACTTGATACTAGAGGGTTTTTTTAAAAATATATTTAACCTATTTTCAAAATGTATTTGATTATATACACAGTGTATTCAAGGAGCTCTGATTTTGCATTTATCTTCATGAGAAGCAGCTGTATGAAGAGTTTCGGCATCTATTTTTTAAAACAGCGAGTGATGTGTTCATAGGGATTCAGAACGAGAGTCCTGTAGTCAGGTTCGAGTCCTCATTGCATCACTGACCATCTGGGTGTCTTTGGCAACTAACTTATTAAAATCACAATTATAAACTAGGTGTACTGCCTTCAAAGGGAGGTTGTGAGGCTGAACAAATGTTAAGCATGTGTAACAGTGTCTAGCAGATGATAAGCACCCACTAAATGTCCGATAAGATACTGCTACTGTCCTTCGTACTGGACATGGATCCATTTGGGACTGCTTGCTCAGCAATCTGTTTCCCCTCATTTAAGAGAACGCTGATTTCCTTTTGGGGAACTGCCACTCCTCACTCTGTGTAGGAGGGATTGGTAGTTACTATGCCTCCTTTCCCACCAGGGAGGCCCGTGAGCTCCCTGGAGGCTCCTTACGTCTGGGCTGTGGTCTTGCTGCCCCAGACAGCACTCACAAGGGCTTGTGCATCACTCAAGCTCATCACCCAAGCTCGGCCTGGGGGTAAGGGTGAGGAGGAGGGAAGACTAAGATTCCCACGGAAAGTGCTTCATTTTCTCCTGAAAAAGCATGTCTCTAAGTGCAATGATTTGTAGTCTTATCGGATTATTACATTTCACTGTCATTTCCGTTCAATATTCTCTCTCCCCTCAAACTATTTTGCTTAACCGTATTCATCTTGACCCGCCAAGGTCCACTAGCCCTTGACACAGTAGGAAGAGGTGGGGGGAGACCGATGGCTGGAGAAGGGAAGCAGCTCCAGATCTCAAGTGACCTGCACAAGTAAATCCTTGCTATGGAAGCAAGGGCATCAGAAAAAGTTGGACCGATTCATTAGACTAACGCCCGGGAGAAACTGTCAAACTCTTCTGCTATTGAGACACAAGTCACGCTGTGATAGTCACAGATACTGGGACGGCGCGGGACCGGCCTCGTGGAAGTGCTACCGCCCGGGAAAGGCGGTCACGCTGTTCAGCTGTAACACTAAAAAGCCTGCTTCCTCTGGGGTCCAATCTTGGTTTTTCAACCTTCCCTTTGATTCTGAGAACTCCCTCATATCTTTTCAGTAAATTTCCTCAAGTTACCCAGAAGTGGTTTCTGCTGTTTCAAACTGAAGACTAACTGAATCAATGCTGTACAATGTAACTTATGAGATAAACTCCTGAAAATTAGTGCGATGAGAAACTTTGTTTTCCTGGCATTCTGTTATGCTTCCCATGAGATCATTTATTCTATTTCTCTTTCTGCTTAACTGCTACTAAGTTGGAGCTAGAGAATTCATAACTACCGTAGCTCTTTTTAAGGTAGGATTTTGGGGAGAAAATGCCCTCTTTTCCTCCTATTAGTACTTATGTGCCTTATTTTAATTATGTTTACCTTATTTTAATTTTAACCACATATTTGCTTTTTATCAAAGGTTGCTTCCTTTATGCTTAGATGGTTGAATAAATTAAAAAATGCACCTTTAAAAAATTACCAACTCAGAGATGGTACATTTTAATTTCAGACTATTTAAAGAATTGCCCCGTTTCCCTCTACTCTGCTGTTCTCCTACACATACCCCAAAAGAATCAGCTGTGAAGACATAAATTTTTATTCAGCGTAATAAATTAGTCTTTAAGTTTCTTTTATTGGATTTCTTTTAAACCTGATCTTTGCATATATGTATAGGCATGAACTTTCATGTCAGTAAGTCAGATTATCATGAAAATTTCTACAATTTTTTCCCTCTGATATTTAATGTCCTTGGACTCTTTTTGTTATATTTAAACTCTTCAGTGACACTCACTAATGATTAATGACCCACTGGCTCGTGCTGCCCTTATAACATGAAAGTCACCGAAATGCCTTTTCCCTAGAGAGCAATTATTCTATGGAACAATATCCCCTACCTGGTGCATTGAAGTCCCAAAGGCTGGCTGTTAAACTTGCAGTTGTAATTCGTGAAAAAGTCCAGAAAGCAAAGTTTTGAACTGCTGGGGATTTTATGCAGTTTCATTTTACTAGAAAAACTTGTTCCTTTTCTGCCTTTGCTTGCAAAGATTTTGAATAAGTGGCAAGAATGGCAGAAACTTAAACTAGATGTTTTCTATTTAAGTCCAAGGACACCTAACTGGGAGCTATCTATCTTTCAGCCTTTTGGTTTGTGAAATTACATTGCTGACATGAAAAAAAAAATGCAGAAATTCAGGCATGCGTATGTATTCAGATGCTCACTAATTCTGATATGACAATTAGACAAGACAATGCAGCTCAGGCATCAGAGTGACATTTTAAAATAGGGTAGATTGTCAATATCTAATCCTGTATGTAAGTCTCTAGTCCTTAAAGTAAAGGATTCTTCCTATTCTGATACTTCCCTTGTCAGCAAAATAGTCAGAATATTTGGCTCAGGATAAGTATATAAATAAAGCCAAAATTATTACACTTATAAAATCTAAAGAAGTCACTCGTCTCCTTGAGATATTTGATACTGAGGGATGCCTTGCCCGCTTGTCCTATCTGCTTATAAAAAAATAATAATGCATGTTTAATGAATCAGTCAGTTAGTAAAATATCACTTTTATGTGTCTTCAACTGTTTTGACACTATGAAAGGTGCAGGTGATATTAGTTCTACACAATAAGTATTTATAGTCTTTCTGGTAAGATAAATACATTATATCCTTGAGAGCATAGTGGAGACCCAAAGCATTTAATACTGCTGAAAGTCATATGAATTCAGGAATAGAGAAATCATTATGAACTTTTTTCAATCAGAGAAGACTGGGGACAATGATTTTGAGCTGAGCTTCCAAGTATGGGTATAGTTTGAATAAAAGAGGAAAGGTAAGAAGGAAGGAAGAGAAACTTATTCAAGACAAAGTTTGGTAGCAGAAATGAAGTGACTTGCGTCGGAAAGTGGAGGGGAAATGGCCTCCCCCAAGCTGAGAGTGAATGTTAGACTGCCATAGGAAATAGACAGATTAGAAAGACTCGGAATCCCAGAAGAAGTGTTTGGACTAGCTCGTGGCTGGGCATATTGACAGGCCACTGATCTGAGGCCAGAGTGGTGGGTGATGGATTGTAGGCAAGGGAGCCCATCAGTAATCTAAGTCTAAGCTGATGAAAGCCCTGAGTATGAGGTAGTTGTGGGAATCAAGCAGGGGAGGCAAAGACGAAGGGATGAGAACTCTCGGGGACAGATCATAATTAGACGATGAAGGAGCAGAATGAGTAAAAGATGACTCCAAAATTTCTAGTCTCATTCAGAGGACTAGAAGAATAACAGTATCTGTGAGAGATATGATGCAGTTAGGACTTGATAAATTGAATGCAGTGGCAAGACAGTTCAGTGGCAACACCCTACGAGCAGTTGGAAATATGACTCAGGAGAACTACTGAAAGGTCCCATACATATATACATATACACACACATATATATATCTTGATATGTAAGTGTTTTTATGACACTATAACACTTGGATGAGTGCCATAGACATTAATAAGCGGGGAACTGGGAAACCTAAACTAATTACAATTTTGATATAAGTAAAACTAAAGTGACGTAGTAAGAAATCCATTTATTCAAATACAATATCTGGTGACCCCAGATAAGTGCCTTGGCCATTTTGAACACCAATCTCCCTATCCATAAGCTGGCGTTAATAACCTTGGCCTTTCCCAGCTCAAAAGAAAGTATCTAAATTTTTCATCTGAATTATGCTTTATACTTATAAAAAAATGACTTCTGAGTCCATTAGCCAATAAGTAGAAAATCTTTTTTGTGTGTTTGTATTTTGTATTATCTCTTAGTGATATAAAGATATATAGTAATATATAAGCTATATGTGGCGATTTCTGACTAATATGCACATTGCACATCTACGTTGGTTACTTACTATCAGCTACCTCTATATCACTAACCTTCCCCAACTGATGGGTAACATGATCCAACCAACGTCTAATAAGACTACTGCAACTCACCACCATCTGCCTAGCACCATTTCCTCCTGCCTCTCCCATTCCAGAGGCCTGTGGGGAGCAGAGGAACATGGAGGCCAGGCAGTGGTGTGAAGAGGGGCAAGTTCTGAGAAGAGCATGTACTGTTCCCCAGATACCATCAGGCTGTGAGCAAGCATAGCATTCCACAGTTCTCCTGCTGCAGTAGAGAGGAAGTGGAATGAAAAGGAGAAGAAAGAGGCCAAGAGCAATGTTGAGAAGGACAGTAAATCACGGGGAAAGAACAAGATGAAGTCCTTCTCAATCCCCAGCAAGTGTTCTATGACCTCTCCTTACTTTACCAATTTAACACTTCACCCCTATTTCTTGGCCCCTCATCTCTGATACTTGAATTCTGCTGTGTCTCTTCTCTCCTCTATCTGGACTCTGCTTTCCACAATCCTCAGTTCCAGGGTACTGAAGATTGTGTCATTAGTCTAGAGTTGGGGACAGTCCTGTTCATCATCTTCTGTTAACAACCGGCAGGACACAAAGAGATGAAACAGTGAGAAACAAAAAAGAGGGATAGTTTTGGAACTGTTGTACAACACAACAGAGACCTTGGAACTGTTGTACAATCACAACAGAGACCTTCTTCACCTTGAAGGTCACTATTATAAAAGGAATTGATGGCACTAAAAATGTGAAGATTTTATTGTCCTTTTTCCCTCCACTGTATGTGATGCATCTTCAAAGATATATTTTTTTTAACCATTTAAGCCTTGGGAATTCTATTTTATATTGTTCAGTTCATAGTGTATTTATTGCATTTTTTAAAATCTCTAGGCTAGATCCAGTTATTGATATTTTCTAATTTCTTGAGTTTTAATTAAGTATTTTAGATCTTCTCTATAATTCTGTAGGAAAGAAAGCACAAATCAATTTTTTTTTTAGTTTATTTTTGTCCCAACTCTGCCTCAGTGGCCTTGGGCAAGTCACATTGATGTCAGTCTTTTTAAGTGTATGTCATCTCTGAAATTCAGTTCCCTCAGTGTAAACTTGTGATAATAATATTTGTCTTACTAGGCTCTTGTGACCTTTAAATTAGGTAATGTACTTTGAGTATTTGGTAACTATTATTATTTAGTACTAGCTTTAAAGTTGTAATCCTATTACTTTTTTTAGAAGATTTTATTTATTTATTTGAGAGAGAGTGAGACTGGGGGGAGGAACAGAGGAAGAGGGGCAAGCAGACTGTGCACTGAGAGGACCCTGAGATCATGGCCTGAACCAAAACCAAGTGTCAGATGCTCAACCCACTGAGCCACCCAGGTGCCCCTCTCCTATTACTTTTTAATGAGAGAATCACAAATGTTTTGCAATATGGGGTGAATTCATTAGTAGAATGGATCATGAAATTAAGAAATCAAGGCACATTCTGAATTGAACATTTTTAATTCAAAAACTCTTGATTTTATAAAGATTTAAAAATTGTTTTCAAATAGAAAAGTTGCATTTTAAGACAAAAGAAAGTTGGTTAAAAATAGAGTTGACAGACGTCTAGAGCCTCAAACAAGTAGATAGACACCTATGTATTCTTGGAAAATAAGGCAGTGAAACCACACTGCTGGTTCTAATCTACTGTCAGGCTTGCCTTTTCCTCTCCCAGTTGTCACCTGCTCTGTATTTAAGTAGTGCTTTAGCCCCATCATCCAGGCAGTATCAGAGGAACAGATAGGTAGGGAAACACCACGTGTCTGCTTTGGCACGTAGAGTAGAAAATAACTAGATGGTCTTAATATTGTTGCAAATGAACTTATAAATATAGTTTTAAATTTTGTCTTAATTTTTGTTGATTATTAGAATCATGAAGATTAAAAATAGAAATATAAAATTTGAATTATACCAAAAAGAATTCAATACTAGAAATGGTTTGAAAGATTAGAACATGCTCTTTTCTTTCACTATATGTCCATGCATTTGAATGCCAAGTTCATTTTATGAATAGAGGAATTATAAACTGTACCTATATTCAATTGACATTTAAATAAATATTTTAATAATGGAAAAATAGATACTCCACTGTAAGAAATTTTGCTTCAATTTTCCCAAGCCTATGACCTTCCTGCAGGCATTTCCATACTTAATCAATAAAATGCACAAGTGTATGTTTATTCATCTGAAAATTAGTAATATCATTTTCCTCTATTCATTCACATTCTGAGGGAAACAATTCTGTTTTGTGTTATAATAGCTATCATAAAGGTATTGTGCAAATCATTTGCAAACATCCTACTATCAACAACCTTGAAAAGAAAAGATTAGATTTCCTCTATTCCATAGTTTGGCACATTGAATTCTCTTTATAAAATATTTATTAACTTCAGAGGTTTGGTCTTCAGTATGTTTAGAGATAACATAGAAAGTATATATACAATGGAGTAAGGCCGAGTTAGTCAAATATCAGCTCAACTTCCAGGACAAGTCATTTCATTTCCCTTTGCCTTATCTGAGAAATAGAGCTAGGGGTGCCTGGATGGCTCAGGAGGTTAAGCCCTGACTCTTGATTTCGGCTCAGGTCATGATCTTGGGGTCGTGAAATCAAGCCCCACGTTGGGCTCAGCGCTGGGCGTGGAGCCTGCTTAAGATTCTCTCTTGCCCTCTGCCCCTGCCCCCAGCACTCTCTTGTGCATGCTCTCTCTCTCTCTCTCTCTGTAAAAAAAATAAATCTATTTTTTTAAAGGGATGCTTGGGTGGCAGAGCTCTTTAAGTGACCGACTCTTGGTTTCGGCTCAGATTGTGACCTCAGGGTTGTGAGATCCAGCCCCTCATCAGGCTCCATGCTCAGCACAGAATCTGCTTGAGATTCTCTCTTCCTCTCCCTGCCCCTCCCACTTATGCACACTCTCTCTCCCTCTCAAATAAATAATCTTTTAAAAAAATAAAAATAAAAAATAAAAGAAATAGAGCTAATAATGCCCTTCTCATTAGGTTGTCAGGATCAAGGTAGCACGTAAAGACAATACATGACCTAGGAAAACTGTTCAACACCCCTACCATGCTTGGCATTGACCTGGGAATGGGAGGTTAAGGGCATGAGCACACTCTTTCCTCCTTAGGGCTGAAAGATGCAACAATGCTGTTCTGAAAAACCCCTCTTTTCTTCTAATGAAACCACAGCATAGAAGTGCAAACTCTGTGCACACTAACATAAACTGCAACAGATTTGAATTAATTTTCTCTTTAGACCTCCTATACCTACTCTACCAATCACAACTTAAACTGCAGACGGTCAGTGAAGTAGGGACCAGGTGCGCTCTCTACACGTGACTGCACAGTGGGCAAGATGCATCATCTCAGCTTCCTATCAGCTGGTTTATGACAACCTCCACTCAGGTCTCACTTAGAAGAGTGCAGGTCCAAACAAAAGTCATTCTGTTTGGGACACTTCCCAAAACATATTAAACTGAGCATTAGAGCAAGTTTTAAAAGGAAAAGAAATTTTAGAAGCCCGGCTTGAATGCGGCTTTGCTCTGCTGCTCTGGGCTTGTTGGCAGCCTGCTGGTAGGCACGTTACATGCTCATGGGAGAGGCCTTCTTAGACTTTTTAAAAATAGTTTCATTCTATAACTGGGATGAGACAATACAGGACTGAGACTTGACCCCTTCAGCAAGAAGCACTGGGTGAGGGAAGTTTAACTTCATGTGTTGTCAGACCAGAAAGACCACAGTTAATTTAGGGAACTTAACAAGGGATTGTGGCAAAAATATATTTCCATTGATATAACCTTTATATTTTGATAGTTTCTAGAGTTGGTTTTGCCATGCAGAGAAGAGCCTGGTTTTCATTAAGCACAAGAGCAATGGCCTTTTGCTTGGGGAAAAGAGAAGGGAGTGATACTGCCCCACAATAAACCCAGTGTCTCGGCCGTTCAGGGGTGAGGACAAACTATGAGACTTGCTTACCGTGGTCAGTGCAAGATGCTGAACTTACCCCACCAGGCTGTGCGATCATGTGTCCACCAAAGCCTTGCGCTGACAACACAGGGATTGCTTGCTGATGCAGCAGGATTATTTTTAAGTATTATTTAATGGTCTTGAGTCCCTCGTTGGAAAAAAAAAAAAACAACAGCAAGTGAGGTAATAATTCCTCTTTTTCTTCTAAGTAAGGCAATGTATATGTGGAGGCTCTGACCCGATCACCGCGATCTGATGCAGTGAAGCTAAGCCCGCGACACAAAGCGCTGCTTCTCAGCTGACCACTCCGCCACCACACAGGGACCACCTTAGGGACAGAGAGAAGACAGCATATCCTATAATATTTGTCCAAGAACATTCATTTCGGAAATTCCCTTACAATATTTTGTGAAGGAAGTTCATCACGCAATGAGCAGATCAGCCCCGTAGACTCTAACAGAGGTGACGCTGACTGAGCATACGCTGTGTGTACCTCAACACGGGACATAGAGGGACCAGGGCCAGCACCGCCCATCTTTGAAAAGCAGGCGGCTGAGGTAAGACTGGGTTCTGCCAGTTACGTGACTTTCCAAGAGGCTTCACGGTTTGACAGTTCCCTAAAGGGATTATCTGCTCTTTGTAATTGAGAAGTGTAGAAACTTTATTTGGTCCACCTACCACAAGTAGTCTACAGCAAATACATTAATCAAGCTTATAGTAACCTCTGGATGAGTCAGAATGACAATTATGAATTTCAACAAGAAATGCAGTTGTATTGGAAACTGAAAACATTGCCCATTTGACCAGCTCATTCTCCTTCTGTGGTAGACTGGCATGGGGATCCAAACCATAACTCGAAGTGATAAGCACAAAATCAGAATGAAGATAATTACCCCTATCATTTAAACTGAGGTGCATATCTAGATCATAAGCTAAAAATACGGATTATCTAGCCATACTCTGGAGATTCTGAGTGCAGTGTGGGAATTGTATTTTAAAAGCACCTCGAATAATTCTGCTGCATTTGGGAATGACTAAAGGATTATCTAATGTGTACTGCACTTGCTCTGTATGTATGAACAATGAAATGTGTTTACCTCCACCTCAAACAGTTTTTTTTTTTTTAAAGATTTTATTTATTTATTTGACAGAGAGATAGACAGAAGAGCACAAGCAGAGGGAGTGCCAGAGGGAGAGGGAGAAGCAGGCTCTGCACTGAGCAGGGAACCCGATGTGGGACTCGATCCCAGGACCTGAGATCATGACCTGAGCCGAAGGCAGACGCTTAACCATCTGAGCCACCCAGGCGCCCCACCTCAAACAGTTTTTGACTGAACAGTTCATATCCTCCTCCCTGTCCTGGACTTAGATACAGGAAGTCTGCCACTGAAGTGCCTTCTCAAAGTATCTGTCATTGAGTAACTTCTTCTAACCAATATTTTCTTTATTTGCACACATCCTTAACTTCATTTGATTTTGTTACAACCAGGGATCTAATGTGTTCCTCAAAGGCAGATTGCTCAGATAACAATATTATTTATAGAGCACCTATTTATAATGCAAGATCTGATGCAATGTATTTTATATACATTTTCCCGTTTAATCCTCACAATTGCCCTGATAATTTATTCCTATTTTACTGATAAAGGAAGTGAATTTCAGCAGTTAGCTGATTTTCCCAAAGTAAAAACTAGTAAAAACAAATGGTGAAACTGGAAATCAGTTACATTTTGGATTAATTTCAATCCCAATGCCATAACCACAAGTTATATTGCCTTATACACTGGTTTTATACTTCAGCTTGTGAAGGACACTATTAATTCCAAACACTTGTGTATCTTCTTGCTGTTTCTCTTTCTCTTCACGTATTGCCTGCCTAGAGACTTGAGATGATTGTCTAACAGAACATTTGCCTGGTCCAAACAAAGGATTCAGGAATATTTATTTATTTATTTATTTAATCCATTTCCTCATTCTATGCATAGGCTCAGTGGGAAAATACTTGTATTAGGCTCACAATATTTTTAATGGAGTATTGGGAAATGTCTAATAATAGGGGACAGCTTTTAAATAAGTTGTTTTTAAAATGGAGGTTAAATAATGGTATAATTGGGGTGCCAGGCTGGCACAGTGGGTTGAACACCAGACTCTTGGTTTCCACTCAGGTTGTGATCTCAGGGTTGTGACCTTGCCCCTCATGCTTGTGTACTCGCTCTCTCGCTCTCTCTCTCTCAAATAAATAAATAAATCTTTAAAATAAATAAGTAAATAATAGCATAATTTTATTAGAAGAATATACACACATATGATGGAATAGGAAATGACTAATAAATATTGAAGAAAATGTGTTCTCAATTCATCACAGCATTCTTGGAAAAACATAAATTGCTTAATCTTGAAATGCAAGAGGTCAGAATACTCTCCTCCTTATTTTCGTTCCTTCTTTTCCTCACCCATGGTGCTAAGGTAATATTAGGGCAGGGTGTCCTGGTAATAGGAGGATAATACAAGCGAAGACAACACTTACTTAGTTTCCATGAAACTCCAATTGGAAACACATAAATTATTTAAAATCTCTTCCAGCAATGAAAAGAAGGCTTTGCTACCTGCCTGCTAGGAGCATGACCTAGAGTCTCCGTTATTGCAAGAACATTTCTCCTTAGGACCACATCATGAACTTTGGGACTTGACAGAGAATTAGAAATAGTTGAGGAGATGATGGGAAAAAGAGATAAGACAGTAAAAGTCTATGGTCAAAAGATTTCAGAACGTTGGCAAAAAATTCTAATTGAGCCAAAAATTAACTCGGTAGATAAAAGAAATGAACACTTAACAGCACTGAACAGCCTCTAGACTTTACTAGCATTCTGTGTCATCTAAAATCATTGTTTCCGGGCGCCTGGGTGGCTCAGTTGGTTAAGCGACTGCCTTCGGCTCAGGTCATGATCCTGGAGTCCCGGGATCGAGTCCCACATCGGGCTCCCTGCTCGGCAGGGAGTCTGCTTCTCCCTCTGACCCTCCTCCCTCTCATGCTCTCTGTCTCTCATTCTCTCTCTCAAATAAATAAATAAAATCTTTAAAAAAAAAACAAAAAACAAAACAAAAAAATAAATAAATAAAATCATTGTTTCCTTTCAAGTAGAAAACTACGCCTAAATGTTTTGCTAGATGTTGAAGATATAAGTAAGAGATTAGCTAACGTTATACACATTTTCTTCTAGAAGCTTGTCCAGCAAAGAAAGTGGTATCACTAAACCTCAAATTCTGCCAAGTCCTACCTTTCAATTTTGCAGAAAGCATCAGTGTACTTGGCTAATGTTCAAAGGAGAAAAATGTTTGTTCTACTTCTCCCTAATTCCTCACTTAATTCATCCCAATTTGATTTTTGGAAATTGTTCAACTTTTATTCACTCAACAAACGTTTTTTTTTTTTTTTTTTTATTAAGATTTTTTATTTATTTGCGAGAGAGAGAATGAGAGACAGAGAGCATGAGAGGGGGGAGGGTCAGAGGGAGAAGCAGACTCCCCGCCGAGCAGGGAGCCCGATGCGGGACTCGATCCCGGGACTCCAGGATCATGACCTGAGCCGAAGGCAGTCGCTTAACCGACTGAGCCACCCAGGCGCCCCTACTCAACAAACGTTTATTGAACAACTATTATGATCTAGGCACAATTGTATAGTGATTGATCTACCTGTGGATTAAAGTTTACCACTTGATGAGTTCATAACAATTAACTTCCCTGTTGTTTAGTGTCTTTATAATTTTACTCAAGGTCTCCCTTCTTGCTGTCCTGTCTTACTACTTTGGTTCCAAAATTAAACATCTTGTTTATATTTTAAAACTTAGGCCAAAGTTTACCTACTCTCCTAAGCCTTCCTTGACCCTTCCCAACCCTCTAGAGCATTGAACATCACTTCCTTTGTTCTTTGGTTAACCTCACCTCTGTTTCTACAATGATTCCTATGTTGCATACATACCCTTTTAAATATCCAGCCAATTTTTGAAAAATTATTTCTCCCCATTTTAGTCCTTGTACTTCAGGGGTAACTGCCTCCACTTTATTGCTTGCAGGATAGACACACAACCCAGATCAAAGCCAATCATAATACTAAATTTCTCTGGCTACACTGAATAACTTAGGGAAAACAAATGACCCAAGTTGTAAAAACCAGATTCCACTCTGAAATTGACAAGGACACTTGAAAAGGAAGTGTGTCTTTTCTATGATCAGGACTGCTAAGCATAATGTAAATATCTGAGTGAAGCCAGTAAGGAGTAAAGAACAACCAAGGAGTCAAGAGAAAGAGGATGAACCCTAAAAATATTATGTCAGCACCTAGATTTAGCTTTGGCTGAAGCCATTCATACCCCCAGATATTTCAGCTATTCTTGCTAATGCACATTTTTGCTCGGGTTGTGTTTTCATCATTTTCAACTGGAAGAGCTTGCATTAATATGTCATGTGTGTCTCTGTCACTATACTGTGATGTAGAAATTGCCTCTTTCATTTTATGACACGAATGGGAACAAAATGGGCACTCAGCTCATTTACTGATTAAAATGAATAAATGAAAATAAATAAATGAAATATAGCCTAGGAATACAAGAAAAATACATTTCTTGCCAGAGTCCCAGTATATCAACACTTCGATGCCATTCTACCAAAACAAACAAAGATCTCCCAAGTAAGAATTAACTATTTTCAAATTATGGTACTGCATATGCCGGGTCATAATGGGTCACAATTCCTCAAAAAAAAAAAAAAAAAAATCCTTAATGTGGCTTACTCAGGTTGGATGGACTTAGTAAACATTTTGGGATAAGCAAGCCCTTTATTTACTTCTTAACACCAAATGATATCCTCCAGGTCCTAAAGTTATTTTAAATGGCTCTGTCAGTTCCATTGGGGTTGGGTTTCATTGTCTAATGAGACTCACCATTAACAGACTTCTCCTGGACAGGAGCGGAGCTAATCTAGTGTGATGAGAGAGTGTTGGCCGGTGGCTCAGCCGGCCCCACAAGTCTGCACATGTGGATTCTATTTCCAAACCTATGACTGATTTACTTTCTGACTATGGCAAACCACTCCGTTCTCGCATATGATGCTTATCAACAAATGGTGTCTGCTTAACTCATTTATTGAGAAAAATATAACCGCATTTCAAAAATTGCGGAATTATTTCCCATGAACAATTTTTGCTTTTCTTACCACCGAGCTGTTCTGCATGTGTGATTTACTACCTGATCAAAATAAAGTTACTTTGGGACAGTTACTTAAAATTTTGGAAATTTATTATTTCCTCCTAATAAAGATATTGACCTCTTTTGATAATTCGATATTTCTCTTATCTCAATTCCTATGTTATTTATAATCTCTATGGTAAAAATACCTTTTGAGGATGTATTGTTTCTAAAAGGTCTCCAGTTCTCTACAGATTGTAAACTACTTGACAGGGAGGGATGAGTACTGAACAAGCATTTGTTGATTTGACTATTGACTTTGGAACTTGATGCAAGAATTATGTTTCACATACTCATACATAGTGATGTGTGTGTGTGTGTGTGTGTGTGTGTGTGTGTGTGTGTGTGTGTAATTTCCAAATGCAAACCAGTAGAAGGAAAAGGGACTTATTTGGGGTTTTTTTTTTTCGATGTTATAAATTTGAGCTAGCTTGTGTTGGAAAGAAATGCCATGGGCTGTGAAAAATAATTAGGGTTCCTGAATTTCTGCTGTACCTTAAAGTCAAGAGTTAGGGCAATGACCTTAAGGGATACTTTAGAAGTGATTCTGCTATTTGAAAACTGATAGTGGATTATGGTAGAAATTATAAAACATGCTGTCATACATCCAAAATTTTTCTTTGATTTTTTAATCTACATTTTTGTATATGGATTTATAGTCAGAGTGATGCTGAGTTACTTTCTTGTCTCTATGTTATGGAACGCACTAAATAAGAATTTCACTGTCAGTTCCTTTAAGAATCGAAAAAGAAAAGCTACTTGGGAAATTGTCTGAGCCTGACACTTTGCAAAGAGTATTAACTCATGATTCTGTGGCCATTTTCCCCATGCTGAATGGTTTGTTCAGTGTTTCTCTCTATGCTAGGATCATTCATTTGTTATTTTGGTTTCTTTTCTTTTTTTTTTTTTTTGCTTTTAGCTTTTTTATGTCTATTGGTTTCTATTATAGAAAATGTACGTTTCTAGGTTTTTGCAGTTACTTACCAACACTCTTAAGTTGCCTGTGTCTGTACCTTGTTACTTCTGTTTTCTACAATTGTCTAATTTTGTTTTCTTATTTCATTTCTTTATGGTAAATGTATCTAAAAAGTGGCTTTTCACTTTATTTTTTTATTTTTTTTCATTTTTTTCATTAACTTATGACTGTTTTTAACTCTATCTGTACCCTTCATTATTCTTTCCTTGGGTTTCTTTGGCGGTCTGTGTCTTATTCTATTAAATGCTTAATTTAATCTTGTATGTTTATTTTGCATCAAATTAAGTAGGATTAATATGTAAGGCTCTGAGTTTTTCATCTGAGCCCAAATTTAGCTCTACCTCATATATTATTTCATAAGTAATGGTTTCATTTTTTGATATTTCTCTCCCAAATATTAAATATATTTACATACATATACATATGCCCACACATATATGTGTAAATATATTTGTGTATATGTGTATTTGTGCTGGATACTCTTTTATTTCATTGGTGTTATTTATTTATATCACATTTTGGAATGTGTCTAAAATATACTATTTTTTTTTGAAATATTCTAAAATAACTTGAGAAGAAGTTTTGTTCCAGTGCCATGGTATTTATTCACACATATATTTGGATCAACCTTAATTACTACATACATCTATATCTTTTTGTTTGTCTACTTGATTTATCTTAGGATATAAGATTTCTTGAGTTACTCTCTTAATTCTACTGAGTTCCTATAGATTTACCTTTGAGAATCTGTCATTCTTGTTTTCTATATTTGATTGTTTGCTATTTCCTACTTAATGATTCATTTTCTAGTTCAGGAACATTAATTTTCTATAAGCTTAGTGTTAATTCTGGACCCCCCAAAACCATCTTTTATCTAACTACTTTAAAAACATTGTCTTTTTATGACATGATTCTAGGTTTTAAATATGCATATTTTATTATTTCCTAAAAGTGCCTTATTTGTTAATTCTGTGATGATTTTTATTTTATTAACATATAATGTATTATTTGTTTCAGGGGTACAGGTCTGTGATTCATCAGTCTTACACAATTCACAGCGCTCACCATAGCACATACCCTCCCCAATGTCCATCACCCAGCCACCCCATCCCTCCCACCCCCCTCCACTCCAGCAACCCTCAGTTTGTTTCCTGAGATTAAGAGTCTCTTATGGTTTGTCTCCCTCTCTGGTTTTGTCTTGTTTCATTTTTCCCTCCCTTGCCCTATGATCTTCTGTCTTGTTTCTCAAATTCCTCATATCAGTGAGATCATACGATAATTATCTTTCTCTGATTGACTTATTTCGCTTAGTATAATACCCTCTAGTTCCATCCACGTCGTTGCAAATGGCAAGATTTTGGTGTTTTTTTTTTTTTTTATGGTTTTGATTTTCAATTTGTTTCCTTGGTTGCACAGTCTCTAATTTTTAAATCACTCTGTTGTTTCATTATCTCATCCTTGATCTCGTTTGATATATTTTTTGTTTCACTGGTTTCATGTTTCTTAACATATTTCTTCTGGATTTCAAGGTATTTCTTAAGAAAATGTTTTTCAGTATCTTTTATAAATTCTATGAGAAGGGGGTTTAATCTTATATTGCATTTTATGTTCTTAAAAATGTTGTGGCATCTCTTTTCATAGTGATCAGAGTCTTTCTTTTCATCTTTCTCATATTTAGTGTGGGTAGTTTCGTCTGAATATTTTCCCCCAGATATAGTTTATATGAACGCCCCATGATTTTATTTCCATCTAAAACTTCTTAGTGTTCACCGCAGATTGTCATGTAGTTGAGGACTAATTATTGTTGGTTTGTGTCCTGTCTGTATTTAGGGGCTCTTATTTTAGATGGAAGGCATGGGTTCATCAGTAGAGGCTGCTTGTTGACATGTTGGTGGATTTGGTCTCTGATCTTTTTTTTTTAATCAAAGGTTTTATACTGCTTAGAGGTCTCTTCTCATCTAATAGAAGATACATTTAAATTTAATAGCAAAGTCAAATCATGAAGGCTTCGTCTTTCATGGACTCATTGGAAGGGGTTGAGCTCCTCCCCTTTGCTAACCTTTCCCCAAAGGACCTCATCTCCTCTCTTAGCCAGAGGGGACAAAAACAGACAAACTTTGTAGAGTCTAAATAGAACTTTCTTTGAGGCCCTTCCCTTGGGTACTTACACAACCTCAGAGATTTTTATATAACTCACCTTCTCTTTTGTGTTTCTGGCAATCCCATCTTTATTGTGTTGGCCATTAACATTCTATGTTGCCTCTCCTGCTCCCCTCTGTAGAAATCTGGGAGAAGACAAACTCATCTACCTTTAATGAATAATTCTTGTGATGATGATGACATTTGCCTTCTCTTCCCTTTAGTTATCTGTCCGCAGATGAAATTAATTACTCTGGAAATGAGGTTTGCCAATTATTTAACCTGAAGTAATCCCATTTTCCACAGCTCAGTCAAAATTCTGGGAGGTAAAACTTCTGAAAAAAAATGTTCTTCGTATCCACAACGATAAACCCACCAAAATACTCATTTGCTTCTGAAAATACTCATTTTGTTTTCTCAGTTCTATAATGATGATGAGACATGCAAGTCCTATAAAAAATTTCGGACTTTTTATTTTAAAATGTCTATAGGCTATGATTTCTTCGAGGCTAAAGGCAAGGCTATTTCTTTAGCTTTGCCACACTAATTTGTCCTGGTCAAGCCAAAATATCATTTTAGTTCATGTGGTATTTAATTGTGAACAGCAATGGCTGGAGAATTTTAAGGGTCACTAGGTCCAGATGTTTGGTCATTAGTCACCACCATATAACCCACCTTCAATATAATAAATATGGATAAAATAAGGAAACACTTCAGCCGTCAACAAGATTAGTGTTCAAGACTAATAGGAGCCTGATTTCTGCTTTTTAACTTTGTTAACATTTAACCCTTTGAGGGCAGAGGATTTCACTTGAAGTAAATCTCTCCTCACACACTCTGCTCTTATTTTCTGAAGTTTACATACCTTCATTAATGGCACGTCCATTCACCAAAGAAGTGCAGGCATGCTTTTAAGTATTTTAATACTTAACATCACACTTCATATCTTTTTCTTAACAACATATTGGAATGTTTAAGAAGGTGGTTTTGTTGGACAGTCAGGTAATTGTCTGATAAAGTGACCTATGTCTGTGGCTATGGAGCAGCCCGTTTAAAAGAATTTATTGGACATATTGGGCTGATCTGTATTCCCCCATACAATAAAAATTCCTTTAAAACCTTCTCTGTGTGTTTACTTTTTTTTGGAATTATATGGAATGAAAAATAAATATCCTAAAGTCTTTTCTCTCTAATGCAGTGTTTCTCACTTGGTACAATGGAAATAAAAACCTGCAGCCAGATGGTGCAGACCTTGGAGTCCCACTACCCTAGAAGCCATTTCTGTAGGTTCCTCTGCAGAAAATCAGGGATAGTGATAATACTAACCAAGTAGAGTGGCTGTTTGGATTTAATGAGATTATGTAGATGTCCAATTAATGCTAATTTTCTTTTTCTTATTTGCAGAGAAATACAATGCACACATATGTTTGCAAATCAAATACATACTTGAAAAAGTGGATGAGATTAGTGACCACAAAGTACATAGTACCCAGTTTGGATCATTTTGCTGATATTTTGCTGGTATTGTGTAATACCTGTGATGTCTATTATTTTACATCTAACCCTTTTATTGAAATTCTTATGTTTCATTATTAGATGAGGTCTCTCCTTGACTCTATATTTGGGCAACCTTCAGGACTATTAATAAATAATAAATAAATAATAATAAATCTAGCTGTATCTTAAAAAAATTCTTAATGGAAAAAAAATTAAAGGAAAATATATGCCTTTGGTCAGTTGATTTGGATTATTAAGATGTATCTTTAATAAAGTCACAATGGCAGTTGTGACGCCTTGATTACAGATTATCTTTGTTCTAGTCCATTGCTCCAGAACCTTAAGCCTGGCCCTATTAAAATCATTGCTTGCCTCTCCCAGGCCTTGAGGCCCTTCTTGACCTATCATAGGAGCAAAGTGGCAATGATCCAGGTGAAATTAATTGTTCCACTGAAGGAAAGTAGTGGGAAAACAATGGATCACCCAGTCCAAACAAAAAGTGAGAATCCATTGACTAAATCCCACAAAAGCCTCAGAAATCCTTTCTCTCATTATGAATTGTATTGTTTTCTGTTTTCTTCTATTTTCTCCTCTCCTTACTCCTGCTTCCTCTTCTCTCTCTCTCTTTCTATAATCTATTCTTTCCTCTGCTCCACATAAGACAAGTAATCTCATACCAAATGGTCAATTCTCCTGGTGGAATACATTTTTATGAAAAGAAAAAAAAATAAGTAATTTATTTCTATGTCAACTATATGATTGTAAAGAGTCAAATATTTGTAAGCACCTCAATATTAATTAGCTGCATTGTTGAAATGTTTTCAGATTTTGAAAACTCAATCAGCTTTTGGTTTTATTTAAATATTAAACCAAATTATCTGTTTATTTATCTACATTTTTCAGGAGAGTTTTTCAAGACCACTTGTCAATCAAAACATACAAAATGGTTACATTTAATATGTGTATGTAACACATCCATAGATAAGTATATATTGTTCACACCAGTATATGCATGTATGCACATAAATATGCAAATTAATATTAATTTGCTCTTATAAATCTAGAGATAAACTTTCCAGTGCTTACATCTATTCCTATTGAATCTGGGAACATTGTCACAATTCATGTTATGTGCTGCTCTATGAGGCTAGGAGAAAATATCCAATTTCTTTTTCAAATGTCAACCAAACACTTTATAGATTTTTTCCTCCATCCCCTCCTGTAACCCTTTTAGTTAAATTAGTACAGCTGTCTGAAAAATCAGATTTAAAACCTTCAAATGTTTCCTTGGTCTTAGAACAGATGCCTCAGGAGACTTTCTACCAGAAAGGTACATTGGATTAGCACAGCCTGTTTTCCTACCACATTCTTTAAACAAAACTGACAGCCCCCAAATAAGGAGGACAATTTATTGTCAGGACATGTGTGGAATTTAAAGAGAGGACATATTTTCACCCTACCAGTATGAAGGAGACAAAAGTAGATTATTTTGGAAACAATTTTATACCATTTCAGTGAACTATAGAAGGGCAAATAAAATACTTAAAACTGGCAGGCTTCCATCAATGAAATGGATGCTTGCAAAGTGGGAAGAGGTTTAATGGTGAAGAAAATTAGTGTTTTCAGCTTAGAGGAGCTATCAACCCAGGGACAATCCTATGCTAAAGATACTTGACATATAATAGCAATCTTGAGTGCACACACAATGATCTGGTTTTATTGGAACACACATATCAATAGAAGCCATGTTTATTGATTAGGCAGAAATGAGGCATCATGAGATCTGAGACAGAATCTGCAACCCCTCGAGAGAAAAATGGGTTTAGCTATGAACACAGCACCTGCTGCTGCTTTTCACCAAGTGAGATTTAGGGATTTGCTTTTTGTTTTAGTTTTTTTTTGGTTTTTTTTTTTTTGTTTGGTTTTGGGTTTTGGTTTTTTTTTTTTTTTTACTCTGATCTGAGAATTTAGATTTTGGATAATACCTCAGAATTGGGAAACACAACTCTCAGATGAGAAGTAAATGTATGTCACCAATTATAGAGAGGTAAGTCATAAGAAATATGGAAATATTTCTTAATATTTCTTAATATTTAATTTTAATAAAAAAATAAGTCATAGGAAATATAAGCAAAATAAAAAGAATTTTACTGTACTCTTCCAATTAGGTGAGGGGGGAAATGTGACTGAGTACAAACTTGTGTTTGGAAGATCTACAAAGATCTTCCTCTTTGGCAAAGGAATTTTCCTTCATGAAACAATAGCTTTTGTATATTGAATTTTAACTTCTGATTTAGTTTATGCAGGCACTAATTGTACTAATGGTGTTATTCAGATACTGAAACACATTCCGATGGAGTGAAGATCAAGAATCCGCACACAAACAACCTGCATGTACATTTTCACTTCATTATTTTAATAACAAAGTACACATTTTAATATATGTGAGGCAAAAATGCATCTAATTATGATTTGTTATGCATATCTAAATTTTCTTTTTTACAAAGCTATACCAAATAGAATAGTCTTGTCTTCGCAAAAAAAAAAAAAAAAAAAACTACACTTTCAACATCAATAAATAAATAAATAAAATATATGAGAAGAGACAAAATATTTGTTGAGTATTTTCTATGGGCCAGTTGACTTCTGATTTCCGGTACAGCATGCCAAGAGCTTGGAAATCATCACTCCCATCCAGACATGGAAAATGCTGAATAAACTGAGAGTCAATATTCTTTTTATATACCAAAGAATTCAGGTCACAGGTCTAACTGCAACCCTAAAAACTGAAAGACGGACAGACAGACACAGAATCCCCACTTATCTGCAGCAGAAGCGCAAGAGCAGAACCCTACACCTGGAGTCAGGAGCAGTATCAAGACTTTAAACAATAATTGAGGAATTGGGGGAGGCACAGTAAGAGTTAAAAACTCAGAGGTGGCCCATTCCTGGGGGTGACGGGCAGGGGAAGCACACTTTCATGATTTTTACTTCCAGTTGCCTTAACAAATTCTAATTGTCAAGATTTAAAAAAACAAATACTTCATGTTTCCAACAGAGGGAGGGGGAAGTAACCATTTTGAAATATGTCCAGAACTCTCTGTTCTCAACCAGGTCTGGCCCCAAGGAAACTCTATTACCAGAGCCTCACTGACTGGGATTTTACCAGAGTCTATCCAAACTTGGAGAACGGAGATAACTCAAGCCTCTGCTAGCCTTTGACATTGGAAAAGGAATTGCCCAACTCAGACACTAAAAGAATGAGACCTTATCATGGTCTTATAGATCACTTTCCCTCTCCCACATTTTACCACCATATTAATAAGCCTCCTGCATAATAACAGGAAAACAGCTAAAAGAGCTTCAAACCTCAGACCCTGTTTAAAGTGTGTCTAGGAAAACCCAGAAAACACAGGAGGCAAAAACATGGATGCTAAAGAAAATTTGAAACCATAGCTACAGCAAATATAAATACACCCTACACCCAGAAAGACATAAAACCTCACACTAAAGGCCTATATACCTCACTTCCTTTTACTTGGCAGTCATGTCTGGCTTTTAACAAAAAATAGTAGGTCATGGTCAAGACAAAAACACACTCTGTAGAGGCAAAGCATCAGGACCAAAACCAGATATACTGCCCCCCTCCCCATTCACAGGAGGTATATTCTAAGAGCAAAGAGAAAGGGAAAAAACGATGGAATAGAATATCAAATAATTGTGGGATGATTACAAAAGGTGTAACGTATGTATAATGGGAATACCAGAAGGAGAAGAAAGAGAGAAAAGAGCTGAAGAAATTTTTGAAATAATAATAGAATTTTCTAAAATTAATGACAAATGCCAAATTACAGATATAGGAAGCTAAAAGAAATAAAAACAGGATAAATACCAAAATTCTATACCTAAGCACATCATGATCAACTTAAAAAATAATCAAAGCCAAAGAGAAAATCTTGAAAGAATCCTGAGAATAAAGAGCATTACCTACAGAAGAACAGGGATAAGAATAACATAAGACATTGCTTCAGAAACCACTGAGACTATGCAAGCAAAAAGCGAATGGAGTAAAATATTTAAGGTATTGAAAAGAAAAAAATACCAACTTAAAATTTTGTTTTCAACAAAATTATCCTTCAAAAGTGAAAGAGGGTATTTTGATGATTCTGGCATGTCAGGGTAGGCTCGTCACTTGTAACAAATGTACCAATCTGGTGAGAGATGTTGTTAATGGGAGAGGCTATGCGTGTATATGGACAGGGAATATTTGGCAAATCTATGTACCTTCCCCTCAATTTTTCTCTGAATCTAAAACTTTTCTAAAAAAAAAATAAAGTCTTTTCAAAAATTACTTTCTTAGAATTAAAAAAAAAGCGAGGCAGAAATACTTTCGCAGACAAGCAAGACTTAAGGGAATTTGGAGTTTTTGTTTTGTTTTTCTCACTTTCTTCTTTTATTGGAAAACAGGCACAGGACATATCACAGGGCAGGAAGCAGTGTGATGCCTTCTGGCAAGATCCAGGACAATGGTAGCCAGAGTCAGGGACACCACCATGGCCAGGCCTAGGCCCAACATTACAGAGGTGTGAAGAGAGGTTGACCCCTCCACACCATGACCACCAGCCTTCCCCAGGAAGATCAGAGGCCCCGCAGGGATATCTGCTTCTTCTGTCACATGACTGCGATTTTCATTTCCAGAAGCAGACTTGTTCCACCCTCTCTCTAGGTGGGACATTCTCCTGGAATGGCCTGGAAGGCCACAGCTACCTTGGTTACAACAGTGACAGTTATCAGCAGTGCCTTCTACTGGGGACTCCCTTTTGGTAGACTTACCCTGCAAGAAATGTTAAAAGAAATTCTTCAAAGAAAAGACAAATTATAGGGATGCCTGGGTGGCTCAGTCGCTTGTCTCTGCCTTTGGCTCGGGTCATGATCCCAGGGTCCTGGGATCGAGTCCCACATAGGGCTCCCTGCTCAGCAGGGAGACTGCTTCTCCCTCTCCCTCTGCCTGCAGCTCCCCCTGCTTGTGCTTGCTCTCTCTCTCTGAGAAATAAATAAATAAAGTCTTAAAAAAAAATTAAAAAAAAGAAAAGACAAATTATGTAGGTCAGAAACTCAAAACTACATAAAGAAAGAAAGAGCATTAGAGAAGGAGTAAATGAAGGTAATTTTTTTTAATTTTTCTATTTTTAATTGATCTAATAGATAACAGTTTGTTCAAAATAATAACAATAATGTATCTGGTGATTATAGTTTATGGATAAGTGAAATGAAAGCAATATTATGACAGATGGGAGGGAAGAAATGCGAATACTCTGTTACAGGTACTTGCATTACCCATTAGTCAATATAGTATTATTTGAAAGTGAATTTGAATTAGTTTTAAATGTGTATTGCAAACTCTAGAGCAAATATGGGCCAGTCACCCTACATGGTTTAATTCACACAACTTATCCAACCCTGTGTTGTAGTACTTGTATTCTATTATAAATGTGAAAAGGAAACACAGTTTAGAAAATCAAGCTAGGGCGCCTGGGTGGCTCAGTTGGTTAAGCGACTGCCTTCGGCTCAGGTCATGATCCTGGAGTCCCTGGATCGAGTCCCGCATCGGGCTCCCTGCTTGGCAGGGAGCCTGCTTCTCCCTATGACCCTCACCCCTCTCATGTGCTCTCTCTCTCTCATTCTCTCTGTCTCAAATAAATAAATAAAATTAAAAAAAAAAAAAAAAGAAAATCAAACTAAATATTTATAGAAGGAAAACTAAGGCTCATAGAAATTAGTTAAATCACGTAACTAATATGTGAAAGACTCATGATTTTAACCCATTTACATCAGCTTCCAAAGCTTATAATTTCTACCACAGTTACATGATGCTTCTCTTTTATGAGCTGCCTTTAAAAGATCAGGGAGAAAACTCATCATTAAATGATCAAAGAAAATCAAAGCAAAAAAAAAAAGTAGATAATATTCTTTCTTAAAAATGATAGAAGGAGGGCGCCTGGGTGGCTCAGTTGGTTAAGCGACTGCCTTCGGCTCAGGTCATGATCCTGGAGTCCCGGGATCGAGTCCCGCATCGGGCTCCCTGCTCGGCAGGGAGTCTGCTTCTCCCTCTGACCCTCCCTCCTCTCATGTGCTCTCTCTCATTCTCTCTCTCTCAAATAAATAAATAAAATCTTTAAAAAAAAAAAAAAGATAGAAGGATTAAGTTTGGAAGTAGCACATCTACTTGTCACATCTACATTAAATAAAGGGTGGTGGTAGAAAATACATATTTGAAAAAGTCTAATTCTTTATATTCCCAGGATAGTACTGTTATTAAGCAACATAAAGGTATAAATAATCAAAGGATGGAAAACTGATGTCCTCCAGTGTTCTAGAAAGGCATCCAGATCTTATTTTCCAATTCAGTTCAAAGGTTCCTTCATGCCTTCAATAAATTGTATTCACCAGCATGTCGTGGGGGAGAAGACCCTCTGGGATTTGTGTACCAGAATACCTCTCATTGTTAGAAAGTTCATCTTTACATTGTATTAACAACTACCTTCATTAGTCCTAATTCTGCTTTTTGAATGTCTGGACTAAACATTCCTATGCTTTCCCTTTGGGAGGAAGAGTCAGGACTTTCATTTTTCTAGCTGCTACCTTGAGGCATAGTTCCAGATTGGTGGCCCAGGCTTGCAGAATATTTTTCTTGGCCCACACATAGTTAAAAACATCAATTGCCAAGATTAAAATTCAGAAGATACACATAATAATAAATCCATCTCACATTTTGGGAAATATTAGAAGGCGTCCCGATCAAAGGCCCCTAAAATGGTCACCCCTTCACCAGGCCGCACACTACCCAGTTCATCACACCCTTGGCTAGTCGCTGCGGCTAGGCCCAGTGGTAGCTGCCATTTCAACATATTGCACTTTCCTTGTCTCTCTCTCTATTTCACACACTGTCTCCCTCCCTCCCTCCCACTCACTTCCCTGTCTCCCTGACTTCCGTTTTTCCTTCTTTCTTTTCATTCTGGGTCTGCTTTACTCCTTTACAGTACCTGCCTGGCACCCTAGGCAATTAAATTTGTTCCTAAACCATTACATTACTGTCCTTCACAAGACTTTATATCCAGAACCAAGCACAATACTGCATTTTGTAGACCACCCTCTTTGATCATGATGATGATAACAACTGCATTACATTTCTTGTATTGAATTCACAGTCAAGTTGAATTCTCCCTCCTGAGGTGTTGCTCTCTACACAGCTGGAATTCCTTGAAAACCACTTGCAGACTCAACACTCTGCTACATCCTGGAGGGATACTTGGAGCTCCAGCTAACTGAGACAAAACATAAGTCACTCCAGCTGTGACTCATAGCTGTGTTCCAATAACTCAGCTTTTCCCTTATTCTCACTTGAACCTTTATTGTGATGATTGGGTCCTTGACTCTTTAGCTGTGCTGAAGCTCCTGCTTGGAACATTGCCATTCCAGAACATGCACCTGGTCTTTTGACTTAGACTTTAAACTGATGCCGTTCCTGACCTTAAATGGACAGCAAATTGCTTGTATGTCAGAACGAATCCTGCTGTTTTGTTTCCCTGTTATCCCAGCATCATCATTTGTCATTATCTCCCTCTAGCTGCTGGGTTAATATGCCCGCCTCTGCCCAGGGCTCTGGTCCCCTCCGTGGCAACCGTATGTCTGCGGACAATGTCAGATCCAGGTCCCAGGCACATTCAGTGGTCTGCATGATGCTTCTGTTAGGTAAGTCACACATACTTTTATTTATTTTTTTTCAATATAAATAGTAGGTAAGTGACTCTTTGTTCTGTAACAGTTTGAATTTTTAGTCTCAATATTTACTAGTGATATAATTTGCAATGTAGCATATGACAATTTTTACATTAACATGGAGTTACATTCACAAAATATTCACAGAGGGCCACATTTCTGATTGTTCTTTTCTTTCAGTTACCATCAACCTCCATGTTGCTCACTTGAGCACTAAACCGTAAGTTATAGTTGGATTTTTTGACCAAATTGTGGAACTTTATGTCCCTATTACATTTACCTAGCTAGATATATCCTTTCGCTTCATATTATAAATACTTTTACAACCTTGATTAAGTCACTCCATATATTACATATGCATTCTAATTTTTAAGCTAGAAATTGATAATTATCCCTTTCTTATCTACAGAGTAACTAAAGCAAACTTTAAACAGGCTAAATATAGAGACTTGTGACTTCTTTCTATAGACGATTCTCTGAGTTAATATATTTCCTGATTTATTATGTCATTAGGACTTCAATTTTAGTCTTTTCCCCTCTTCTTATTATAACAATGATGATTTTAAGAGTTGGAGAATATTCAATAAATAAATATGGATTATGGTATTTAAAATTCTCAGTTAAAATTTCTTTACCAAATACTCTAGGTTGGAATGATGGGAATCTGGTGTATAAAAGATATAAGTAATATTTGAATGTAGAATCGGCAGATCTTGGGGGCACTTGGGTGACAGAGTCAGTTAAGCATGCCACTCTTGGCTTCACCTGCGGTCATGATCTCAGGGTCATGGAATCCAGCCCCATGGGCTCTGCGCTCGACACAGAATCTGCTAAGGACCCTCTCTCCTGCTCCCTCTACTCTTCCCCACTGCGCACACACTCTCTCTAAAATAAATAAATAAAATCTTTAGAAAAAAAAAGAATCTGCAGAACTTGGGCTAATTCAAAGTGACGCAGGGAAAAAAATCAGAATCTAGTCTGACTCCTAAGTCTATGATGTGTGATGAAGTATACGGAGTACCACAGCTAACAGGATGGGGCTTAGGGAAGGGTAAGACAGTAAACTATTTTAGATATGCGATGTGTCAGGGTCCTATGGAACATCAGGTATAGATATATAACACAGATAGATGTATTAATTTGGAACTCTAGAAGTTCTGTAGAGGAGGGAAAATATCTGGAATTCAATAATGAAGAGTCATGACGTGAAGCCACAGGAGATGGCTCACTTGCTCAAGAAGAAGGTGGGGATGAGAAAGGGGAACGTGCAGAAAAAAGAACATTGGGGGACATTACAGGACTTGTTTAAATTGTGATATTAACTATGCCACTGGGTAAACAATATTCAAAAAGAAATTGGAAAGCTTGCCAACAACTCCATACCAATCCACAAAAGGAGCCAGGTTCCAACGGTTTCATAAGGAAGTTTCCACAAACATTAAGCTTTTCCAAAGCATACACCAGATAGATTTTAATTGGGGGTGATTTTTTTGGATGCCAAGGGACATTTGTCAATGCCTGGAGATATTTTTGATTGTCACACTGGGCGAGGTGGTGAGGGAATGCTCTGCTGGTCTCTGGAAGGCATGGGACAAGAATGTTGCTAAAAATCCCACATGCACAAGACAGCCTCCACAGCAAAAAGATTATTGGCCCAAAATGTCAAGAGTCAAGAAGGACTTATTAAAGGAAAAATTTTAAGAAGAAAGTAGCTTATTCTTAGTTTACATTCAAAAGAAATGAAATTCCACACTAAAACTACCAAAGACAGCTATGATAAAATTATGAGTAAAGCTTACTTATAATTGTTGATCTATGTACACCAGTAAAATGTGAGCAAGTCCTGTGTTCTTATTAAAATAATATACCATGACTGAGAAGGCTTTATTTCAAGAGTACATGGGTGATTTAACAAAGGCAAACCTGATAATAATATCTAATTTCAAAAATAATGGAGAAAAACTGCATTTCAACATATCCCAAAAAGTGTTTCATAAAATTCAATATCCAACCCTAATTCAAAAATAATAATGCCAGCCTAATGATTAAAAAATATTTCTTAACAGGGTAAAAAAATATATATTAAAAAATGGTTTTGAACAGTGAATTACTAGAGGCATTTCTATTAGAATTAGGAACAGGAAAAGTGTGACAATCGTTACCATATTAAGTTATATTCTAGAACATAATAAGACAAGAAAATATCTAAAATAAATGAAAGAGAAAAAAATCATTATCTACATAAATATTTTTGAATGCTTAGAGAATTCAAGAAGAAAGGTAGCAAAATATTCAAATTTTGAGAGAATATAGAAAATTTTATTAAAGGAATGTTTTGAAAATCATTAATTTATTTCATACTAGGAAATATCAGCTAATCATCAAAAGTTAAAATTGTCATTCTATTCACTTTAATAATAATGATAGTAAGTTTAAAATAGAGGCCATATTTTGGTTTTGGCTACTCACTATCTCTTCCTCCTATTTGATATAGTAATCTCCCAGTTTTATGGTGGGGAGCTGGAGATGTCCATTCCATGAGCCATCTAGATCCCAGAGCCACTCTGGCCATCTGTTCTTTCTGAGCCCATTATTTTCCTTTGTTTATAGAGATACCCTATAAAGGTTTAATTGATCTGAAACTGTTTGTTAGAATAGTTTTATTGCTTTCAACCAAAGAACTAAAAAACAGATATGTGAGGGACCAAAAGAAAGAAAAATGTAATCACAAAAGCAAAAGAACACATGTTCTCTTGGGTGTATGTTGCTCCTGGGAGGGGAGACAGAATCAATAAAGATGGAAGTTTTCTCCCAAATTAATGATTATATCTCTATGTAATCACAATTCTACTTTTGGAGATGCGACCCTTAACTAATTAATGTTGTATTTTATTTGAAAAATAAATGCAAGAAAATAAGGCAATTTTTACAAATATAATGCTGTGCCTCTTCCTTTCAGATAAAAAATAATAATAATAAAGAACAAATAGGTCCTGTTTATTATAGAAAGGAACAAAAATAAACACATAGATAAAGAGACATTAAAGAAATTCTGGCAATAACTTCACATACGATAAAATTGTAATTAAAAAGCAGTAAAAAATTATTCAGTGATATGCTCTCCCCCTACATAACACACACATACACACACACACAAAGATTCCAGTTTCGTTAACATGTTTGGATTTAAAGTATAAAATTAGAGAAAAATTTAAAACACAATTTTCATCCCCTTGCTGTAGGGTGGGTTTAGGTTTGGGAGAAAAAAAAAGAACAAACATCATAAAGAACTGAAATATATCCATTTACATGAAAATATAAAAATAAAAATCAGTACATGACAAAATTCACCATAAACGAAGTTTAAAATATATTTGACAAGTGAAAAGATATTTTATCTCATTAGTAATCTAAGATTGCAATTGTAAACGACCAATCAAATTGAGAATGAGTGAACAAACCTAGTGAGACGGGGACCCCAAACACTGTGGAGAGCAGATTGGTATATTTCTGAAGGGCAATTTGGTAAAAAAAAAAAAAAAAAAAAGATTTTAAATCCTAAGTGCACAACAATTTCTATTCAGCAAATTTATTTCTAGAATTTATTAAAATAAAATAATGTGACAAAAACATATATGTGCTTGATTCTTTGAACATAATATTAATAATTTAGAAACAATCTGAATGACCAATGGTAGTGAGTTATTTATGAAAAAAAGTACAGCATAACCATGCAGAAAAACACTATTCAGTCGTTAAAATGTCTCAATTATAACTAGTGGTAATGAACAGATATCCCAAAGAAATCAAGTAAAATAGAGCTGGTTGCTATATTCAGATACAGACTCTACTTTATGGGGTATGATCCTAAATTATTAAACCAAAGTCTGGAAGACTATACAACAGATAATTAGAGTGATTACTGAGGCATAGGAAATTAGGCTTTTTAATTATTTTTTTACTTCATACATTTTTGTGCCGCTTGCATTTTCACACAGATCAAATATTATTTTGTAATTGTAACATTAATAGGAGTTCAATTTTGAAAGAAAAGTTGGGTCAGAAAAAAATAAATCATACATTTGGACCCAGTAATCTCACTTACTATAGTTGATCCAAAGAAAATAATTCAGAAGAAAAATCTATAGAAATATTTTCCTGGGTCAAAATTTATAATCATTAATTATTAAAACCAACAACGTATCCAACAATAACAGAATATGACATTTGATGTAATACTGTAAACTATTAAAATATATTTATGAGGTTTTGTAAGAACCTGACACAACATGTTTGACAAAAATAATGAGTGACAAAGCAGGATATAAATGGTATGTATATAAACATTACAACTGCGCGCATATAGATGATAGATTTCAACAGACGTTATTAAGGTGGATAGAAATCTTGTTAGTGTGTATATTTATTTCACTTTTTCACACCTTCCTAAGTTCTATTTTTTTCCAGTTTCACTAAGTTCTAAGCAACATGAGGGCAACTACCATACCTGTTTGTTTATACTTTTCAAGTAAAATTATTACAATATTTCCACATTTACACCTTAATGGTATTAATCTCAGAAAAAAGTATCACCGAGACAGGGAAATAGATTTATAAACAAGAGAGAGGGGCCCAGTAAGAGGGCGGTGGTGGGAGCACAAAGTTAACACTGATACAGTCCGTTATTAGGTGCTGGGCACTGTTGTAAGCATGTCACATACATTAACTTCTTTAATCCTCATCCTGTCATGGAGGGACTATTGATAAACTATTTTACAGATGAAAAAAGATACCTTATAAAAAGTTAAGGACTCGGGAAACAGTCCTTAACTGCATCTGAACCCAGGTAGTCTGGGACATTCTGGTTCCAGAGTTTGCCATTTGTAACTCTTTGCGTTAGCTATTTGGCTTTCACATAACATTCCTTTTCTCTAAGTCCAAAGTATTATTTAAAATTAAGAAACAAAATTGCATGTATTTAACTTACACAGAATCTAGACAATGTGGGGAGTATATCAGTCTTCATTGGTTTCTTTTTTGAGACACACCAAGCGGATAAGACTGGCAATTGCAAAATATGGTTGGTCGAATTTTCCTGAATCATCTTAATGGATCGCTGGCAGTGGAACAGGAATTTCCATTATATAGAGAGGAGCAGCCACTAATTCTACTTAAAGCCAATTGAATGAAAGATTTTGGTCAGAAATGTTGTAAAGTCATTTGCAGTGCAGCGCTAAAAGTAGTTTCAGAGAGACAAAATGATTATTTTTAGCAGGTAGATCTTCCACATGGTACAAATGTGTTCCTCACTTGTACTTCCTATGCTTTTGGTAAACTGTAAACTTTATAGATTAAGCTTTACACCTACTGTCAATGCAGTACAAAGTCAGCTATTAAGCTGTTTAAACTGTAAGGATATTAACTTGTACGTCTTAGAGATAATGCTTTACAAATATGAACATACATTCGTAAGCACTTTTTTTTTCTCATTTCAAAATGGTTTGAGGCTATTGTATGGCTATCGCTGGGATGGTCCTATCTAGTCTGGTGTTATTTTCTTCTTTTGGTACGCTTGACAATAAGAGACATAATTATCTTTTCAACAGATCTAAGGATGGTACTGTGAGACATTAGCAATCTACAAAAGCACGACATTCATATTTATACCTCTTTCAGGTCAATGAAATGGACAATAGTGCTGTACTGTTTTGTAATATATGGCCATTTCTGTTTTTTCTTATTTTGAAGCATCTGGTGCTTTTTTTTTTTTAAGATTTTATTTATTTGAGAGAGAGAGACAGTGAGAGAGAGAGCACAAGCAGGGAGAGTGGCGGGCAGAGGGAGAAGCAGGCTTCCCACAGAGCAGGGAGCCCGACATGGGGCTCGATCCCAGGACCCTGGGGTCATGACCTGAGCTGAAGGCAGACGCTTAACCGACTGAGCCACCCAGGCGCCCACCCGGTGCCTCCTATAGTGAGTGGATCTTACTCCTCAGAAAGACTGTGAGTTTGAAACAAGATAATATACATTAAAGCACTGAGGAAAATAAAAATAGAGCAATATATTCCTCTCCATCATTCTTATGTTTTTTTTTTTTTTTTTTAAAGATTTTATTTATTTATTTGACAGAGAGACAGCGAGAGAGGGAACACAAGCAGGGGGAGTGGGAGAGGTAGAAGCAGGCTTCCCGCGGAGCAGGGAGCCCGATGCGGGGCTCGATCCCAGGACCTGGAATCATGACCTGAGCCGAAGGCAGACGCTTAACGACTGAGCCACCCAGGCGCCCCCATCATTCTTATGTTTAATTCTTATGTCTTTTTTATTGTATTACAACTCACTCTCCCTTTCCTTCAGCCTAAACATCAAACTTCCCTTGTTTCATCTTACAGGAGGTAGATTCCCCGCTAGTCATCAATCAGTGAAGACATTGAGTCTACTTGGGGTATGGTCAGGGAACTTACCTCACATTCCAAAATTTTCATTAACCTACTTTTAAACAATGGGAGTAGATGAGCCATCAATTCACTATACTGTCATTCAAAAATTGAACCTATCTAGTTAAAGCATCTGTGATTTGACACTTCCTTTTTTGGTCTTTAAATTCCTATCTCCATCACCTCAAATAGATCCCAGTTAGAGTCACAGCAGGAAACATTCAGTTAATATAAAACACGTGCAACTTAGATATCAGACAGAACTGGGTCCCCATCCTTGTCTTGCTATTTCGTGTTTGTGGGTTTACCATTGACCTACGTAATCTCTCTAAACATTGGTCTCCGTATCTGCCAAGTGAGCCCAGTAACAGGGCCTCTTAAGTTGTTATGAAGCTTCATGTACATCCTATGCCGTTTAATGAACTCTCTATGTGTGATAAGTAGTGTCGTTTTTTCTTTCCATAACAATTAAATCAAGTCCTCTTTGGACAGCTATTTTTAAGAGTCCTAAATAGTCTTTAATACCTAGATGATAGGCGGTATAAACTCTTCGCCTCTCGGTCTTAACAGGCGTGACCGAATTATATGTAAGCTAAAGGTCCTGAAACGTCCAAACCGATACGATATTTGTTTGAGAAGTAGATGTATCATACAGACTAATTTGGATTCTAGATGTTTAGTTTTCTCTTTCATTCTGCCTGCAACCAAGATGATAACTGAAAAGAGATAGAAGAAATGTTTACAGTTCAGTTTATCCTCTAGTGTTCTTCATTAACTTACTGTGGGTGTTGTTCTTTTAAAAGGCCAAGGTTCACGGTTCTGTTTTTTAATTGCAGTTCACTCTTTCCTACTTCTTCCAGGAGCATCGGCTTTATCATTGCCTGTGGAATTGACAGTGCTCCTTCCCATCGTCAGCTTGCTAATAGGCAATGGTTGAACTCCCTGGGGTCTAAACTAGGAAATCTGAGCAGTATGTAATTGCTACAGCTGGAATCGCATTCCACTTCAGAAACTTCTTAACAGCATTCTCAGATGTGTGAATATCCATTAGTGACCCAAGGGGATTACTCCCTGGCACCAAGTTTCCCTTTACGAGAGGCCTGGACGATGAGACTTTCCCCTCCCGGAAGCAGAAGGTGAGGAGAGGCAAGGGGTGTAGAGGCTGGTGAATTCAAAAAGAAAACGTGTGGCCGAAAGACAGTGCTTTTAAAAGAGAGAAATTCCAAAGGAAAACTATAAAATGTGGCCTCTGGGGTATGTAAGTTTAATATTTATATTGAGTAAATAGCTAACATATTTATCAAAACATCCAAGGGCACTAAGGCTAAGTAACATGACTTGATCTTCCTGTGTCTGTTTATGTGGATGGTAATTGACAGTAAGCAACACTGAACTTTCACTTCCTGTTCACTGTATCTAGGACGGACAATACTGGGAGGATGACTCAGTTGCTCCAGCAGCAACTGCCCTTTGAGGAAAAAGCTTCCTGATTTCACCATGTCTCTTTTTAAATATTTCTACTCTTCCTGCCCACCCCCAACAGCTCTTCAGCTTCTCTTTTTGCAACAGCATCTCTAACCACTGTCCCCCTCGATGTTCTAGCAATCAGAAAAGCTCCCCTTCACAGTTTTCAGATCAAGGGAGAAATCGTTTTGCACAGATGTGCCTATTTTACAGAAGAGGCTCACGGGTTTTCTTGCATAAATGATGTCTGCATTATTACATTTGCGCAATCAGTGTGAAAAGTCTACCACGTGTTCAAGTAATATGCACAGTGAGAGGAGAAGCAAGAGAAAATTCTAGGGACAGATTTATGATTAAAAAATTTTTTTTTCAAATTTGTGATTTAAACCCATGCTATCAGCTAAGTGAGGAAAGAGTTCAATTCAGAATCTGGAAAGTATCTGGCCACATTGTATAGTTTTTCACAATGCCTAGTAGAAAATTTTGCTTCTAATAGTAAATATACTATGTAATATCAGTGTAACAAATATAAGATTTAATAAAATAAGATTGAAAATGGTAAGTTTTGAATGAATAAGTGAATGCATGAATATAAGGATCATTTAATTAGGATTAGAAATTTCCTAGGCCAAGAGTAATGGCTTGAATGGTTCATGAACAGATGGGTATTCAGATTTCATCCTTTACAGCATGTTTCACAACCCTGGCTGCACATTAGAATCATCCAGGGAGCTTTAAAAAAAAAATGTTGCCTGAGCCCCACCTCCAGAATTGCTGATTTAATTGGTCTGTGGTGGGCCTAGGCATGGGTATTTATTAAAATCTCCCCAGGTGATTCTAATATGCAGCCAGGGTTAAGAATCTCTACATTACAACCTCACAGGTAGGTTCTTAGAATGACTTGCAGATTAGAGGAATAAACATCTCTTGCTGATCTATTAGGGGAAGGGAACTATGAAAAAGAAAGAAAGAGAGAGAAACAGGGAAGAGTATGAGATAGGAAGGGATGTGGGGAGAGGGAGAAGGAGAGAGAGAAGAAAGAAAGAGAGGGAGGGAGGAAAAGAGCGAGAGAGAAAGATAGTCTGATTATTCTAAGTTATAATACTGTAACATTTATTCAACAATTAGTGTGTATAGATAGATAGATAGATAGATAGATAGATAGATAGATAGATAGATTTCTTACTGAGTCACATAGTCTGTTAAGTATTGATGCTATAATAGTGAATATAAACAGACTATTATGGAGCTTATGATCTATTGGAAGGAAATAGACATTAATCAAATAAAGCAGAAATGCCTATGAAATTATAACTGAAAAAAGCCATGAAACAAAAAACACATAGTGTTATAGGAAAAGCATTCTTCTGTATTCCTTGGGAGGCATGGGTTTCCTGATGAAGTGGTTTTGAACTGAGATCTTAGTTACGAGCAAAGATGAGGAAGTGAAGTGATATAAGACAGAGGGAACTGCATGTGCAAAGGTCCTGAGCCAGTAAGGCTGTCTTATAGAGATCAAGGGAAGTATTAGTTTGATATGTGTCTGGAAAAATAGGCCAGAGTCAGTTCATGCTTCTTGGCCATATAATGTTGGTTTCTGCGACACATTAAGGCTTTTTCTTTTAAGATTTTTATTTATTTATCTGAGACAGACAGAGAGAGAGAGAGAGAGAGCATGAGCGGGGCTGGGGGCAGAGGCAGAGGGAGAAGCAGGCTCCCTGCTGAGCAGGGAGCCCGATACAGGGCTCAATCCCAGGACCCTGAGATCATGACCTGAGCCAAAGGCAGCTGTTTAACCAACTGAGCCACCCAGGCATTCCCCCCCCCCCCCCCGCCGCCATTAAGGCTTTTGATTATTACTCTAAAAGCAGAGGAAGTCAATGAAGTATTGTATTGTCAGATTTGTATTTGTAATGACCATTAGGAGGAGAATGTGTTGGAAGAAGATAAGAGTAGATAAAGAGACTGGCAAACTAGTCTGGGTAAGAAAAGATCGAAGTTTGGCTTAGGGAGATAGCAGCTCAAACGAAGAGAAGTAGAGGATTTCAAAGGGCATTTAAAATAAGGAATGTAGTGGTGAGGTAAAAATGCTGTGGAAGAGGACCACATTTGGGGAGAAGACCATGAATGTTTTTCGTACATACCAAATTAGAGTTAGTTTTAGATCATCTAAGTGAAAATATCAAGCTAGTTATAGGTTTTGTGGGTCTGAGGCGCAAAGAAGAGTTTTTTAATAGGAAATACAAATTTGGGAGTCATTTGCAAAGAAAGTGGGTTAGTGAATACCATCAGATGAAATTCTTTTGGAGAAAGTATAGAGTTTGAGGAGAAGAGACCCTAGAGCTTGGTCTTTAAAAACATTTGGTATTGCGACCAGAAAAAAACTAGAAAAGCATGTCTTACATTTATTTTGAATTTTTCCCCTTTCATTTTCCTGCATTTATGCATCACAATATAGACATTTCCATGAAGTTAGGATTCATTTATACTAAAACATAGTCTTTAATGTTTTTGTTTCCAACCAATACACTACTCAAAGTCTTAGATTCATTATAACATTATAATAGAAACAGACTGAGAAATGACAATCTGTTGCTCAGAGAAAAATAGATGATTTGAAAGGGAGTGAGAAGTTTAAAATTATTTTAACACCCGAAATTTTATGAAAATTAATATGGATCTAATCAACAGGGTACTGGTGATTAACAACTAGTTCTCAAAAATGGAAGAACAAATCTGATTTAGAACAACTGTCCATTTTTATGGTGCAAATATTCCCACCATGGCTGATTTCCAGCTTCCACAATGTCACTGAATTCAGAGTTCAGAGAGTCACAAAATTGGTTCTTCCAAACCAAATGGAGCCAGTTTGAGTTGAAAAAAATGAAATCTCAAGAGAGAGCACCCAACTTCCATAATCTCATAGTCATCACAAAGTGGAACATCTGAAAAAGAACCCAGATCATCTCCTGAGTCCCGTGTTTTTTCTACTCACCTTGTTAATAATAGTAATATAGACCAGTGGTTCTCAATGTATGATCCTGGGACTAGCAGCCTCAGCAGTATCCATGCAATTCAAAGACATGAAAAACTGACAAGCCCTCCTTAGACCTACTGAACTGGAAGATCTAGGACCAGGCAATGTGTGTTTTAGCAAACCTTCCAGGGGATTCTGATGCATGCTAAAGTTTGAGAATCAGACCTAGACAATACTATCTTGATTTTTGAGATACTTGGTGCTTTTTAAGGAATTATTATTCTCTCAGCCATGTTTCCCATAAACCCTAATTCTAGTAACAGTATAAAATTGTTCTTTAGGAAAATCAGTCTGGTAGCTTTCTTAAATTCAACAAAGGGAAAGTGAAAATTCAGAAAAAATTGAGATCCTGATTTATTGTGCTGTGAACAAAACAAGGAATGGTCCCACGGTAGAATCCGTAGCAACATCTTTCTTAATGGAAGTGAAGCCTAACACAGAAATTTTAAATGCCTCCAAGGTTTTCAGCTTGGTAAGCTGGAGGGACAAGGGTTTCACCAAATAATAATAATAATTATTATTATAAGTCTTGTCCACAAACTTATCCTTGTTTCTCTACAATTGTTGCTATGATTCCTTTTCTTTTGAACACACTCAGAACTATGAATGTATCTTATGTAACATATATTCTCCATAATACTATTTAATTTTTCTATCTCTCCATTTGTGGATACAGGGCTTTATTCCTCTTTATATCCCTTGCAAAGTTTGGCAGAGTGTTTTTAACATAGTACATAGCTCTAATAACGGAAATAAAGAATCCATATGTAGAAATCACTTTGCAAAGGTGATTAATTTGGTCAATATTTACTTTGACACTTCAGGACGATGGGACACATGAGGTGAAAATGCAAAGAATGGTTGGAGTCAACTTTCCAGGAGTGCCCTGACCACATATAAACCTTCAGACAAAGCCCAACTGAAACTAAATTCAAACAAATGCATTATTTTTTTAAAAGATTTTATTTATTTATTTATTTATTTATTTAGAGTGTGCACAAGTGGTGGGGAGGGTGGAGGGAGAAAGAGAACCTCAAGCAGAGTTGCTGCTGAGCGCGGAGCTGGTCACAGGGCTCAATCCCACAACCCTGTGATCATGACCTGAGCTGAAATCAAGAGTCGACACTCAATTGAAATTGGCCCCAAAGAAATTGACCCCAAACCAATACATTCTTAAGTGAATTTCCTTTGTTTCAGCCAATGTGCACTCCATATATAACAAATACCCCTGATTTTAGTGCTCCCCTGATTTGTTTATATTCCTATAGTTTTGGGTCTTAAAACTGTTAAGCCTCTCATTTTATGTTCACAGACAGGCCAATCTTAATTATGGAACCTATTTTTTTTTTATTTAAATGTAGAATTATACATCCAAATATATTTTTAAATTAATTCTATAATATTCTCTCTCTCAGACATATTTTAGCTAGGGGGAAAGAAGCATAAACTTTTTTGCAGAAAATAAAATTGAAGCTCCTAATAAGTTTATTAAATGAATAGGCATTTCTGAGTTGGTAAGCAAAAACTTAAATATGTTTGCTACGGAAAGGAAGGAAGGGGGGAAAGAAGGAGGGAGGTAGGGAAGGAAGGAAGAGGGAGAGGAAGGAAGGAAGGAAGAGAGGGAGGGAGAGAGAGAAAGAAAGAGAAAGAAAGAAAAAGAAAGAAAGAAAGAAAGAAAGAAAGAAAGAAAAGAAAGAAAAAGAATTTTACATTTTCAATACATGTTTAATTTTAGAAAAAAAAGTGTTATATTTTTTGGGTACAATTCCACTCCTTATATTCTTGTACCCTGAAATAAACTAAATTATATGTATCTGAGTAAGAAAGAGCATAGCTACTGGAACAAGATTCCTAGAACTGAACCAGTTCTGTCACTTAAACTCTGACCTCAGGGAATTTATTTCATATAGGTCTCAATCTGAAAAATTTGAGATCATAGTAATATCTACTACAAAGAAGAGTAAAATGTTGTTCCAAATAGAGAAATCAGCATAGGACTTGAACCAATCACAGCCCATGCATCTAAAATCTATATAAGAACATTTTAAGAGGTAAGAATTTAATTATTTGAAAGTCACTCATATAAAGGAATTCTTATTTATTTTTAGTTGTCATAATTAGATTGTGCTGATGTTTTGTTTAAAGAGTATCTGTCTTTTAGAGATTTATTGAACTATGCATAGATGAAATAATATGTCTTAGATTTGCATGAAAATAATCTAGTGAGAAGCAACAGATGAAACAAAATCAGACACACTGCTGAAATTAGAATATATAGACATGGGTTTTATTTTACTATTCCCTTCACTTTTGCATACATTTTAAAAAGATGTAATAAAAATAATAAGAGTAGGGGCCCCTGGGTGGCTCAGATGGTTAAGCATCTGCCTTCGGCTCAGGTCATGATCCCAGGGTCCTGGGATCGAGCCCCGCATTGGGGTCCCTGCTCGGCGGGGAGCCTGCTTCTCCCTCACCCTCCTACTGTTCCCCCAGCTTGTGCTCTCTTGCTCTCTCTGTGAAATAAATAAAATCTTAAAAATAATAATAAGAGTAAACAAATGGACTACACTTTCCCGTGCTTTCATTCTTTTTGCTGCTCTTTGAGCAGCCTACTCTCAAGTAGGTGGCTGCCTCCCCTGTATGCGCATGGCCGCAAGGACTGACAAAATGCAGAGAGGTTGCTGAACCGGGGGACACATGTTCTCTCCTAGTGGCAAAGATGTGCAGCCTTCCCACCAAACATACAGATAAAGGGGATTTTCATGCAAAAAGAGTATATTGTATATAAGTAAAGTAATTTTTCAGTATATATGAGTAAGAACAATACTTTCTTGTGGCTCAAAGATCTATAACCTAGTCAATTTAGAAAACTGTACTATTGGGTGAGGCATATTTATATATTGATTAGACAGCAAGGAATAAGGCAATTTCAGCATGATGTCAGAGTAATGAAAATATGGTTAGTGGTGGCCAAATGACAAATTTATCACAACTATTAAAATAGGGAATACTTTTCCAAACCTTTGCAAATCTACCTTTGTGGAAAAGCTTTTTAAGTTAACAGATGTGCTCTATGAGAATCAAAAGGAAAATGCATAGATAGCATTGAACTTCATTTAACCTAACGAAGTCTTACATAATTTATAGAAGGCATGTTTCAAATCATCCCTAAATAATGTATCTCAAGATAATATATATATAATATTTATATATTAAATATATATATTTCTAATATGCATATTTCTTCCATTTAGACCTGATTTTGGTGATCTCTCTTATTAAGTTTCCTTTATATTTGTCAGAACAAGATTGTTCTTGATCTTTTAATGTAACCCGTTGTTAAGTCATTGTTGTGGCGAAGGAGAATATTTGACTTCCAGGGAATTTGGATAAGGAGGTATTGTACTTCAAAGTCACTTTTCCAAGTGACTTTGGTAACTGCTATATTTTAATTAGACCTACTCTTACAAATGTCCTAAATGAATCTATGATTTTGGGTTTTCTCTTTTACACATATCTGACTTTCTGACAGCCAGATACTGGTAATTAAATATAGATCCAGTATAAAGATGAGAAGCCATAAATCATAATATGTTTCTTAAAATAGCTTAATGCGCTCTGTATGCACTTCAGAAACCCGGGCATATATTAAGCTTGCTCAAAACAAAGCAAATAAATCCTTCTCTATTGCACTTGAGGTTTATTATTATTATTGTTGTTGTTGTTGTTGTTGTTGTTATAGTCATTTAGTGGTTAAGAGAAGCAACAGACAAATTTCTAATTCATGAAACTGAAATTAAAAAAAAAAAAAAACCCTTTGTTTAACCTCAGAAGAACTTGTTCTGACATTTTCCTCTAAACCTAATCATCAGACTATTGAAAAGAAAAAGATTAAGTTGGACAATATTATTTTTATAAATAATATTATAGAACATGTCCCTTAAATTGAACTTATTGATACTTATGGGCAGAATTCATGACATTTTTCTACCTAAGCAATTGTTCACATACAGTTTGATTTATATGCAAAGAATACATTGAGAAACCACAGAGAATTATCTTTTCTTTTTAAACTTGCATCCTTAGATTATGGTGGTATAATATTCATGGGTATTTTCCTCTGATTTTAAGTTAATGCTAATGAATTATGGTGTCCAGGAAAAAAGTGCTTTGAGTTTTACAGTTTGGGGTACATTTTATTTTTCAAGCATACGAAGTCCCTCCTTAGCCCACATGGCATTATTATAGGATGTTACTCACCATTAGTGATAACCCTTGACTTTGGCCACGCTGTCAAGTAGTAGGCTGAACAAACAAGTAGCCTTAGATGGTGATACGATCACATACTCTTTTCAGCTGGATTTAGACGGTATTAGTGTTAAGTTACCTTGCATTCATCATGATGACATGAATACACATGATGTAGTGTAGGAACAGACACCTGACCCAAACTTCTGTGCTCAGTCATCCTCTTTCGCATGGGCACTTCTTGATCTGCACTCTGAATAACAGGACAATTCTTTGAGTTTGCCTGACAGGCTAATCAAAGCTAAGCATACTATAAATCCATCAGTTGTCTCAAACTACATTCCAAACGTTTTGTATTTTATTTTTTATATCGTATTTCATTTTGTATTTCATTAAGCTGCATGTTATTTTTTTTCCATTTTTTTCTTTGTGCACAAATCTCCCGATATGTATTGCCTCTTGGAGTAGCCCCTGAAATCAAAGATTACCCCTCTAATAGAAGGCATAATTGGCAAAGAAATAAATGTGTCTTGTATTTGTCATATGCATACTTCAGAGGGAATGGAATCCAAATGTCTTTATTCTATTAGACAAAACTTTCAAAAGTTTGGAGGACCAGCCCGAAAAATGTTTGCTTCCCACTTGGAAGAAGACTGTATTAGCACATGTACATCAATCTCAAAGTCATACATTTTATTTATGAACTCAGGAGGATTTAACAAACAACACATTTCCTCACCCATATTCCTTTGTATCCTTCAAAAATCTCTCTCTCTCTCTCTCTCTCTCTCTCTTACACACACACACACACACACGCACACACACACTGCAGATTTTCTCAGTGCGTTGTTCCTTCCATAGTTCTTATGCCTCAAAGATATTTAGGTCTATATGGGTCTTGAAGAAAATATTATCACTGATATGAGACAAAATGTTATTACTTTTTGTTTTTTCTTTTAGAACAGGTGAAGTATATGTTCTAAATTTTATGCACCTCTCAATACAGGAAGAAAGTATATAATCTGCTCTTCTTTTTTTAATTCAGATTTAGGAATAATATTATAAGGAAATTGCACAAAGAAATTGAACAGGAGTACCATGAAGACAGCAAGAGCTTGTGATTACTAGATTACATGAGCAGATAGATGTTTTGTTTGTTTGTTTGTTGTTTTATTTTTTTTTTTATTGAAGTAGAGTTGAAGCAGACATAAGTATTAAGGTGTGTAGTGAGATAACCAACTGTCATTCATGGATTATTGCACAGATTTGCAAAATGGTTCACATATTTAGTTTTGACTCCTAAATTAGTGTGACAGAGGAATATATTTAATAGATACTAACAATATGAGGATACTAACGGTTTGATTACTGATCAGAGGTTTTGGTTTTTTTACATTTTAAATCCGATAATTCTTTCTCACAGTCCCTACAAGGTATGGATAATTTTTCAGTCTTGATATCTAAAGGCAATAGGTATATCAAACAGTCTTTTTCATAAATTCCAGAATCCCTCTCTGACCCACAAGACGGGTATTTGGTAAGCCCCTTCTCCAAAGGATAAGTTTTATAGTCCAACCCCTAGTGGAAAATCACTCTCTAGAATGATGAATTTTCTATTAGAGGTCAAAAAGATCATGAATAGCTACGAACAAAATTGAAAGTAAAGAACCATTTCCTTGTTTTAAATATTTAAAATTGTAGTAGGAGGAATATTTTCCATTTGTTACTTAAGTATTTTTAATAACAAAGTAGTATAAGGTGCCATGAAATTCTACTGATAATATCATTTCTATGTTGTGAATTCTAGATTCGTATTGTAGTAGGTTTTTAAAAGCTGGCACCTAAAAAGATATGGCTGCATCCTAACCCCAGAACCAGTGAATGTGATCTTATTTGGAAAAAAAAAAAAAAGTCTTTGCAGATGTAACTAAATTAAGGATCTCTAAATGAGGTGATTGTGGATTATCAAGATGGGTCCTAAAACCAGTGACAATTGACCGTCTAAGAAATACACAAAGAAGAAAACCTATAGGGAGAAGAGGAAAAGCCAAGTGAAGACAGAGGCAGAAATTGGAGTCATACAGCCATAAGCCAAGGAATGCCAGAAGTATCCAGAAGCTGGAAGAGGCATGCAAGATTGTCCCCTAGGGCCCGTGGAGGGACTTGGGCTCTGCTAATACCCTGATTTCAGACTTCTGGTCTCCAAAACTGTGATAAAATAAATTTTGTTGTTGTAGGCCACCCACTCTCTGGTAATTTATTATGGCAGCCCTAGGAGGTGAATTCGGTGTCCAGTTGAAGAAATTAAAGACAACATACACTTCAGTTGTCATTACAGACCATTAGATAGGCCCACGCAGGAGCTCTGCTTCTTTCGGTCACCACCAGACACAGGCAGCCAGGACCATAGTTGGTGCTAATGTTATCTATCATTTCTTCGAATACCACAATTCATATAGAGTGGAAAATGTAAAGGACAGAGAGTAAAGATTTCGCATCCTGTGGGTTTTTAAAATTGTATTAAATATGTATGATGGCGAAAGCAAATTTTCAGTGTTTCTAATGTTAGTGTGGAATCGGCAGGAATTAATGAGCTGAAAGAGAACCTCACACCTATCCTTTGTGAAAATACACTGTGTAATATGTGTCTTTTTTGAAAGGAAATTTTCATTTGAAAAGACTGTCAATGGAATATATAACTTGGTTTTGCCACAAAACTGTGAATTGAACAGCACAAGAGTTTTACACTGTCTCCGTGTCATATGAGATACACACACGAGAAAAAAGTGGAAAATGTCTTATATATGTTATGAAGTGCAGTGAAAGAGCAAAGACAAACCCTCTTCCCCATTCACTTAAAACTTAGCACATCAAGCATGAGATTGGTTTTAGCTCTGTCCTTCTTCTGTGGCTTCACGCCCCTTCACCTTCCACCCACCCCCACCTCTATTACTTTTCTTTTGCTGCTGAAAAAATAACAAATCTTAATGGCTTAAAGCAACAACCATTCATCACTGCAGAGTCCGAGTTCTCTGCCTCAGGGAGAAATGAAAGACTCAAGGAGCTGTGCTCATTAAATGTACCATTGTATTACTAAAAAGCTTCTGTGTCCCAAAATGCTTGGGCCTGAAATGCTGGTTCCTAAAGCTGTTTCTAAGGTTCCTGGCCCAGCATGCCCAGTGTATTCTGAACGAATTGAGAAGTAGACAGATACTAGGATCAACTGGAACTCCAAACTCTCTTTATTTACAGTACGGCTACATTAGAAAATGCAGTTTGATTACCAGAGCAAACTCAGATGTTGTCATATTATTCCTTCTCCTGCTATGAATGTACCCACCCAGCCAGAAAGAGCAAATGAGAAACAGCAGAGCCCACTGAAGTTTATCATAGGGAAGAGAAAACAGAGAAGAAAGTACACACTATGTAAAAGGCAATTTATTGATTCACAAAGGAGCACAGTCTTTTCACTTATTAACTCTCCTATGCAGTAGGCAGGTTGTCGCAAGTCCAGCCTTCATGGCCTTGCCCATCCAGACCCCGGTGTCTGGGGGAGCTGCTGCCCCACCTCAGCCTCTCCCTCTCCCTCCTCCAACCAAGTTTATGGTAATGTTGCCATCCTCCTGCTCTCATCCACCCAATAGGTCCTCAGGAGCCCATAGGAAACTTCAGCTAGAACATTGAGATTCTCAGAGTATGGCTGGAGACCATAAGCTACATTGACATGTGGAAAAAAATTTAATGGCCACAAATGAAGAGGCACTTTCAAATGTCCTTGCAATGATGGAAGAATATATTGAAGTATTTGTTAACTTGACACTTTCTTAATATTTGATTGCTTTTATTTCTTGGTAGATTATTAGCACTTTGTTCAAATAGTCATTGTAGCAGTTATAATGTATTATACATACACGTACATATCTATTACTCTGATTGGATTATGAGCATCTCACAATAGGGCATTAGTCTTACATTTCTTTTTATGGTATTCAGTGTTATTGCTGGCTCTGTAGGCACTCTGTAGGAATGGGGGCGCCCGGGTGGCTCAGTCGGTTAAGCATCCAACTCTTGGTCATGACCTCAGGGCCATGGGATTGAGCTCCGAATCTAGCCCTGCACTGGGCTCCATGCTGAGTGGGGAGTCTGCTTGAGACTCTCACTCTTCCTCTCCCTCTGACCGCCCCATGCTCTCTCTCTCTTTCTAAAAATAAATAAATCTTTAAAAAAAAAAAGATAATGAAACTCGAAGGTTCCAAAGCAAAATTTGAAGCTTCATTTCATTCCAGAAATGAAGAGGGAGTGTAAAGGCAAATGGGAAATTTACTAGCTCATGCTTTGGAAGGAAGAATTAGGCCTTAATATAGAATCTGGCATCTAGGGAGCTGAAGTTTTAATAACCAACAGCAAGAGAAAACACGGTATTGGATCTAAATTCAGAGTAGAGTTGGAAATTAGACTTCTAAATAAAGCTGGGGCTCAGAAGGTTTGACCACTCAAAACAAACAAAGAGGTTCTAAAAAAAATAGTTCTGTGTGTCCCATTGTAATGATAGGGAAATCTTGCCTATGTCAGGGCTTTGGTGGCAAAAAAAAAAAAAAAAAAAAAAAAAAGTCATCCATGAGAAGTAAAATGCCAAGCTTTCACACAACTCTGTACACATGGCACTCTTTCATGGGGTGGGGGGGAGGGGACCTCACAATAAAAATTATAAAACTACAGTTAGAACACATCTGCCGTGAGGAAGACAGTAAACAAGGGGTCTGTCAAAATGGCCTTGTTAGACCCTCAGACCGATCTGTCAGAGCGGATATGCAAGACAACATTTGTTCTACCCCAAGCATAAGAAAAAAGGTTTCTCCTCATTAGTATTGAAAGATACATATCTGTGGGGCACCTGGGTGGCTCAGTTCTTAAGCGTCTGCCTTCAGCTCAGGTCATGATCCCAGAGTCCTGGGATCGAGCCCCGCATCAGGCTCCCTGCTCGGCGGGAAGCCTGCTTCTCCCTCTCCCACTCCCCCTGCTTGTGTTCCCTCTCTCGCTGTCGCTCTCTCTCTGTCAAATAAATAAATAAAATCTTTTTCAAAAAAGAGAGTGAAAGATACATATCTGTAAAAGCCCAAATAAGGACGGAATTCTGGAATGCATTTTGAGGATATTGCGTAAGTTTCCTAAGGCTGCTATAACAAAGCCTCGCAGACGGGTAGCTTAAAACAACAGAAGTGTATTCTCTCAAAGTTCTGGAGGCTAGAAGTCCAAAATCAAGTTATTGGCGAGGCCATCCTCTCTTGAATGGCTCTGGGGAGAATCCCTGGCTTGCCTCTTTTGGTTTCTGGTGGCTCCCAGCAGTCCCTCACATTCCTTGGTCTGTGGCTGCGTAACTCCAATCTCTGCCTCTGTCTTCACGGGGTCTTACTCTCTGTGTCTCCTCTGTGTCTCCAGAGCTCCCTCTCCTTATGAAGACTTCAGCCCTTGGGTATAAGGTGCACCTTAATCCAGGATGATCTCAAATTAATTATATCTGCAAAGACCCTATTTCCAAGTAAGGCCACATTCACAGACACATGGGATCAGGACTTTAACATTTCTTTTTGGGAGACACAATTCAACTCATGACAGATATATAAATGCTCGCAATAATTCAAAGACATAGACATTCTCATAATTTGCTGTCAAAGGTTTGGCAACTTTTCTGGAGGAAATTCAGTAATAATTATCAAGAGATGTAAAATGTTTCATTTATAATAAAAGAACATTTAAAAATGCATACTATTTCTATGAAAGCCTTTAAATTACATATCGAGTAATTTTAATATATAGTAAAATGCTAATGAAATAATTTAAAGTAAAAAATAATGAACCACAGTTCTTGAGGTGTGGTATTCACATGTTAAAAGATAATGTTTTAAGAGCCTATAATTTTTTATTTTCCTTTTTATGTATTTGTATATGTTTTTTCAAGTTTCCTCCACATACACATGTGTTACTTTTGTAAATCAGGAAAAAAAATAAAACAATGTTATTTAAAAACCCAGCTATTCTTGTGGTCATTCCAGCTGCAATGACCTCTCCATCTCCAGTTATAATAGGCTGTATCTGTTCATCTGCTTTTCTGTCTTTTGTTTTCCTGAATTGTAATCATGTCTTTCCTCCGGCTCTTTCGATCACTGCTGTTATTGTTTTTCATATCCTACTGAAATAATAATGTACTGTGTGTGATTGCAGACCTGCTGAGGTAAATAGAGAATGATCCTGAAAAACAGCTACTGAAAGAAAAAAAACAGAATACTACAAAACTCTCTCAGCCACATGTTTAGTGAGTCACATAACACTCTAAAAGCATGCTGAAAAATCATGCTATTTCACAAACGTGGCAGAGAACCACCAGTGAAAGGGTAGCAAAGTGACCATAGCAAGAGGGAAAAGAATCAAGGAAGACCATAATAATCCACAAATGGGAAACTGAGGAACTAAGTAGCTAAAATACACTTGAACTTTTTGGATTATTTCAATATAATGGAGGACCCCCAAACTTTTTGTGTTATCCTTGTTTCAATAAAAGGTGTAGCCATACTCTCTCTAGAATTCAGAAATGAGCACATGCTGATAATATTTTATTGCCCGATGTGTGTTGAGCACTATGGAGACCTATCCAGGCAATCCACTCTATTGGTCTGCAGTGTAGGAATTTACAATCTTGTTGTGAACAACAGCCTGACATTGGGAACCTGGGGAGTAAAAAGTTAGATTAACTTTGAAGGTAAGTTATCACAGTATTAAACTAACATTTAGCGCGATGAATTGAAAAGAGAGAAGGTAGACCTGAGAGCATAAATTTTAAATTGAATACTGGGGTCAAAGAGAGCACCAAGAAAAACTGGGGCATAGGGAAAGCATGAAGGGAAGAACGAGCTATGACCCAATCACTGGCTACAATATCTCTGTTGTGAATATGCATCTTGATGACTTCTGAGAAGAGATTTGGTTGTTAATCAACCCGACATTCAGTAGTAGTACAATGAAACATTCTGGATTCCATTTGCCATTCAATCTTCTTATAAAAACCTCATGGATGAGAAAAGTCTTCAGATATGTATATATAATATTTTAGTGAACAGAATTTGTGTGTGGAAGTTAAAGAGATACGTCGTTGTGCTGAGATGCTACTCTTTCTAAATTGGTCACATACATATTCTAACATGAGATTTTTTAACCACAGCGATTATCAATAAGAAATTTATTTAAAACAATGTCATGCTGTTTTCTTAAATCAGACTGTGAACTTTAACCAAAATGCCTTTGCTGGTTGTTGGCCAGTAGGGAGAAGTATGCATTCTCACGTGATTCTGAGGACATGTCAATTAGAACACAATGTCTTGAGTCAAACTGCCCTCTCTTTGAACTAGACCACCCTGATTAGGGAATTTTGCTTCTGGGAATTCATCCCAAGAAGATATAAGGAATACTGTACAACAATATATGAACAAATATTTATTCTAGTCTTGTTTATAAAATTTCTGAAACAAGAAAACAGCTTAATATCCAAGTAACAATTAAAAACTAAATATCTAGAAACAGAATACCTTATAGGAATTAATCGAAAAAATATTTAATTACATATTTACTAATATGGGGAAGTATCTCTGCTACATGATTTATCAAAATGAAATTTTAATGAATTTAATTATTAAGATTATTAAGAAATGTATGGTATGGCCCTGTTTTTTTTTAAAGATTTATTTATTTATCTTTAGAGAGAGAGAGAGCACGTGGTGGGGGGCGGCAGGAAGAAGGAGAGGGAGAGAGACAATCTCGAGCAGACTCCCCACTGAGCAGGGCACTCCACCCGGGGCTCGATCTCACAACCCTGAGATCACGACCCTGATATCATGACCCCGAGATCATGACCTGAACTGAAACCCAGAGTCGGATGCTTAACCGACTGAGCCACACAGGTGCCTCAAGACGACCCTGTTTTATGCAGAGTATGTGACATGATAAATGCCAAAAAGTTGTTAGTCATGTGTGAACAATCAAAGGTATGTGCTTTTTTTTTTTTTTTTTGCTTTCTTACAATTTCTAAGATTATACAATGGCCATGTAGTAATGGCTAGTATCAGAATAAAAGGGAGGAGGCAGTACCTTCAATTCTTTCAACCATCTGAACTGCTGATTTGGATTGTCCTGTATGGTCATCCATCTTTTAAAAATTTTAAAGCACTAGCTCTCTAATTAAAGTCTTGAAACACCAGAATTCAAACAATAGGCAGAATTGTTACAAATTGTTTTGATATATTGTGAAAACATTTGCCATTTAATATTAGGTTGTAAAATGGTCATTATATTGGGGCGCCTGGGTGGCTCAGTCGTTAAGCATCTGCCTTCGGCTCAGGTCATGATCTCAGGGTCCTGGGATCGAGCCCTGCGTTGGGCTCCCTGCTCATCGGGGAACCTGCTTCTCCCTCTCCAACTCCCCCCTGCTTGTGTTCTCTCTCTTGCTGTGTCTCTCTCTGTCAAATAAATAAATAAAAACTTTAAAAATAAATAAATAAAATGGTCATTATAATTACACCACAGTATATATGCAGGGTCTTCCTTAAACCCTTGGACAATTTTCAAGCACTTAAACTTGAACAGTTTAAGTTATGCCTAAAATAGAGTTTCATTCTACAAATGTTTATGGAGTAACTATTACATCCCAGGCACTACTCTAGGCACTGGGAGCCATGAGCAGAACAGGGAAATGTATGCTTCATGAAGCTCTCATTCTAGTAGAAAAGACAGATAATAAACCTAATAAATAAACTGTATAGTGAAGATGACATATGATATGGAAAAAAAATAAAGCAGGAAAGCCTAAATTGGCAGTGCCAAGTGAAGAGAGTGTTAGTTTTTTATTTTTTTAAAGATTTATTTATTTATTTGAGAGAGAGAGTGAGTGCACAGGGAGGGGCAGAGCAGGAGGGAGAAAAGCAGACTCCCCACTAAGCACAGAACCCGATGCAGGGCTCCATCTCACCACCCTGAGATCATGACCTGAGCCGAAATCAAGAGCTAGACGCTTAACCGACTGAGTCACCCAGATGCTCCTTGAGCGTTGCAGTTTTTAATAGAGGCATCAGAGAGTCTGAGAAAGGTGCGAGTATCCCCTATTTGCCTGTTCAGACCTTTCTCCACATCTCTCTGTCCGGTCCTGTGCCCCAGGAAAAGGATCTCTATGTATTGCATCATCCATGCTCTCTTGTTCTCTGGAATCTAATTGAGTTGGATGATGGAAATTACTAGCAGGAGATCACAAGTGAGAGAGATCTGATTATTTACTTCTCCCAACCACCCATCATGGGTCATGGTTTGGTAGTGACTATGGTGACTGTGACTGTTGGGCAACTTCTACATTATGGACAAAACTCTCGTAAAGTCTCTTAAAATTTCTTTCCCTTCCCTTGCCTATCAAGCCTGGCGGTCTTAAGGACTTCCCATCAGTGATTCTTCCTGGGTGCCTTGCCATCCCACTTTGCTTTTCTTTATTCTGTTCACACCTGGATAAATAGTTCTTACATTCAACTGTTGACATACTCTTTTAAAAGTGTGCTGTTTCCTGCCTGGACAATTTCCTTTTTTTTTTTTTTTTTTTTTAAGATTTTATTTAGTTGACAGAGAGAGACACAGCGAGAGGGAACACAAGCAGGGGGAGTGGGAGAGGGAGAAGCAGGCTTCCCGCAGAGCAGGGATCCCGATGCAGGACTCGATCCCCGGACCCTGGGATCATGACCTGAGCCGAAGGCAGACGCTTAATGACTGAGCCACCCAGGTGCCCCATGCCTGGACAATTTCTGATATTTAATTTTTTACAAACTGCCTCCCCAGAATAGACCTTCTACATTGTATTTGGAACTGTTGCATACATATTTGAAGAATGCAAACAAGGAATCTCCTTGTTTGAATGAATGGGACGCTGCTAATTTGTGGCTTGCATCGGTATTAAGATTACTCACATTACCACTAGTGGTGGCATGGGATGGAATGCTGGTGGAGGGTAAGGCATGCGCAAATCCTGCAGTAGCGAAGCCTTTAGTCACTATGGTGATTGTAAAAACTGTGGGATGGGTTAGTTTGTTCTAAATAACAAAAGCATGAAAAAAGAGAGACACTTGAATTACAAACTCAAAGCATGGGTGGAAAATCAACAGACTTTTAGGCAGTTATAAAAGAATTGTCTTATGTAGTCACAGGAAAGACACAGCTGAGGCTCCAGCCATGGGCCTGGTCGCTGTGGTTACAGAATTTCAGTTCCAATTAAGTAGGTGACACCTTCGGCCTCTCTGCGAGAACGATACAGAGTTAGCAGGAAGAGTCCCCTGAGATGGGGCATGGCGGCATGTGGGCAGATGCAGGCAAGATAGAAAGCACTGAACATTCTAATCCTTCTCAACAATCCATAGAAGAGAAAACTGCTTCTTCCTCCCTCTGTGCCCCGAGAGAACAAGACTCCCCTTTTATAAAAACTTTAAATAAATTCACCAATAACAAGGACTTATGCTCTTGGTTGTCACTCACACAAATCCCCTCACCTCTAGGCCCCTAGGGAGATTTAGAGCTCAGCACAGCCCGGATATAAAAGCAAAAGACCTACTCAAAGGACCTTGCCTATTTGCATAGCCAGGAGGTTAGGCAACATAAATGGAAATTATTTACATGAATGTAAGACCACAGAGGACAAAATACAACATTGATTTTAACAGAATTTAGGGAAACCCACCTGGGATGGACTTCATGTTAGCTCAAGGACTTGGGAGTACAGTTAACAGGGGCTTGGTTCATTAACCAAGTGAAAACTGAGCTCAGTGGTGAAATACTACCAATGAAGTTGAAATGACACTTCTTGGCTAAAGGAAGGAGTGTGGAGGCCTTGGGGATATTGGGCATATCTATTTTGTGCAAGCTGCTCAGCCACCTCCTACTATTTTCCTGGAAAGACCAGAAGACACTCTCTTCTCCAAAGTTTTAGTGAAAGCTCTGGGATGACGGTCTTCTATAGGCTGGAGATAATGATGGGGAGGGAGTATGGATTGAAAAAAAGATCTTTGAATTTAATTTTAATGATGAACTCCTGGTCCTCTGTGCCAGAAGCAGGCCTAAACCATAAGATACAGGGTGGCCACAGGTTATAACATGAATCTTTCTCTAAGTCCTCCCCAAATGGAGGAAGGTGGTGGTAGAACTCTACACCAGAGATGAAAATACACAGACTTTTTGGAAGGTTATTAGACCTACCCAGAGCTCTTCACTGAGGTTAATCCCTAGAAATTAAACCACGACTAACCTCCACAGATTAGAGTGGTTTATTGAAGTACAACAATGGATGGAGACTTGACCTGAGTCTGTCTCATGGTGGAACCAGTAACCCATCCTGTGATTATTTACACAGTGGAAGCAGGCACAATAAGAATGTATATAATTAGTAACTGGCAAAACTCTATTAAATAGCTGACTTATTAATTAGCTGACTATGGAGTAGGGGCTATTATGAAAGATAAAATTTATCTTTAGTGAAATCCCCTATAAATGCTACTCTCAATCCAAAATAGAACTTTCAGTGGTACAGCCACTTTGGAAAACAGTGTGGAGGTTCCTCAAACCTCCTATGCTACCCTATGACCCAGCAATTGCACTCCTGGGTATTTACCCCAAAGACACAGATGTAGTGAAAAGAAGGGCCATATGCACCCCAATGTTCATAGCAGCAATGTCCACAATAGCCAAACTGTGGAAAGAGCCGAGATGCCCTTCAACAGACGAATGGATAAAGATGTGGTCCATATATACAATGGAATATTACTCAGCCATCAGAAAGGATGAATACCCAACTTTTGCATCAACATGGATGGGACTGGAGGAGATTATGCTAAGTGAAATAAGTCAAGCAGAGAAAGTCAATTATCATATGGTTTCATTTATTTGTGGAACATAAGGAATAGCATGGAGGACATTAGGGGAAGGAAGGGAAAAATGAAGGGGGGAATCAGAGGGGGAGACGAACCATGAGAGACTATGGACTCCGAGAAACAAACTGAGGGTTCTAGAGGGGAGGGGGGTGGGGGGATGGGTTAGCCTGGTGATGGGTATTAAAGAGGGCACATATTGCATGGAGCACTGGGTGTTACACGCAAACAATGAATCATGGAACACTACATCAAAAACTAATGATGTACTGTATGGTGACTAACATAACATAATAAAACAAAATTTAAAAAAATAAAAATAAAATAAAATAAAACAGCTACAACACACACACACAAAACAAAAAACAAAATAGAACTTTCAAGGTAAAACGGCATCTATAGGAGAATTACAGAGGTTAGCACTATTATTAACATCTTGACAAATGCAGGGTTTGCAATTCCTCTTACATCACTGTTTAACTTGTCTCTTTGGCCATTACCAAACCAAATGAGTCTTGAATAATGACTGCATTTTCTTCAGGATGATCAGTAGCTCGAGCTAATCCCAGCTGCTCTCGGTACCATAGCTGCGAATCAGTCCTCGGTGTTTGATATATAGCTATTGAATAAGAAATCACTTTCTTTTCAAGTCCCATCAACAATGATAAATAGAAGTAATTGATCTGCTTCTGGAAATGTAGAAGAATTTTGTTTCCTGGATGTGGCCTAGAGAAATAAGCAAGCAAATTACGTACATTGCAATAGTCTAGTATAATGTTCTTGTAATGGACCAGCAAGTTGATCACAGTTCCTCTGGACTACAACAGAGGGAAGAGGTGACACGGTCCTGAGATGAGGCAGTGAAGATATACCCCTGACTTTTCCTGGTGCAGTTCAACTACCTTTACTTATCTTTGTCAGTGGGAACTGACCTTTATAATGGTCAATTTTGTAGTACGTAAAATAAGATCTTGGTAGAGCTGTGATTTTAAAAAGCGTGGATTCTGGGAGTGTGGAAGGGATGTGATTATTTTTTATTTTGCCTACCAGATCTGCTCCCTGCCTTTCTCTGCCACCACTCTGTGCTCTCAGAGGCTTTCCTTCACAGTGTGTATCTCCCAGACTCCCAGACAATGTGTGGCCTCAGCAGTCAATCACAGGATGGAAAGAGACAGAACTACCAGAGTATTTATTCCCTTTACTCACTGCCTGATGAACTAGAGTTTATTGTATCTGTTTCTCTACCTAGAGCCCTAAGCTCCTGTAAACAGGTGACCTTCCTCTTGGTATCACAGCTCTCATTGCTTTCAGGTAACAGCATCTCTTCTCGGGCTTTCACCCTAGGGATGGTAATGGCTTCCAGCTGTTGCTAATCTGTGGGTGCTTTCCCATGCCCCTTAGCCTTCCCAGTCTTTATAAATAGGCCCTAATTATCCCTTACACAATACTTTTGAGCGTCCAACTCTTCTGCCGGAGCCTCAGCGGGCGTGGGAGGTCTAACTGAGACGTGAGAAGGTAAGATTTGCAAAAATATTTTACAAAGGAGCAAACAATATGGACATACGGGGAAGACAACATCCTTATAAATTAGAGAATGCTACCTGTTTGTATTGCAATAGGAGTTTAAGCTGTTGGGTTGCGAATCTGTTCCTGGGGGTGTCACGAGTTGCGATGAGTGCAGGCAACATTGACGTGCCTCCCCATTTCTCCTATGTGTTTCCTATCCCAACTTAAGGGCAGATGCTAAGGTTTGAGTCAAGAGTATAACCAACTCCTTGCTTAAGAGAGAAGAAGCAAATTTTGTTGAAGTAGAAAAAGCAAGGGGAAAAAATTATACAAAATGAGGTTAGGAAGAGTAGATGTTGGAAAGAGTATGAGATCATGTAGGAACTGAAAGGTTGTTGTGGAGACTCTGGGTTTTAGGCTGTAAAATGGGAAGCCATCAGGAGGCTGAAAGGCAAAAATTGTTGAACAGGCTCACTCGGCTGCTGTGCTGTGAATTGAGCTTCACAGGGCCAAGGTGGCAGAGATATTTGGAAATGACCTTGCAGTGATTCAGGCTAGAAACGTGGGGGTTTGGATCAAAATGATAGCTGCAGAGGTGATGACAAGGACTCACAGTCTGAATACAGTTTGAAAGTAAAACCAACGGTATTTGTTTCTGGATTGGACAGAGTGTAAAAGAAATAAGTAGTAAGGATGACTACAACTCTTAGGATCTGAGCAATGGAAAGACTAGATTCACCATGAGTTGAGAGGACCTTTGAATAGTTTCAAAGGAAGACAGAATACACTTTTGATCATCAATACACATCTTTAACTCTTCAGAAGAAGCAGTGTTTTTCTATCAGCCTTATCTCCCAAGATACAAGAATAAATAACCTATTGTTTTGCTGTTGTCGTTTTATGAAGATGTTCTAAATATTGTTTTATTATGTCGTTTTATGAAGATGTTCTAAATAACAAACCAGTTGAAATTCTCACAACTTAATTTACTCATTTTAAAAGTACATGGAGTTTTTATACTCTATTTTCATAACACAGTGTACAAGACTGTATGAACCAAAGAATTGTTCGATAATGGCTTCTCTGTCCTTAGAATCAAACGTCTTTTTTTTTCCATATAAATAATACACTTGTATTACTAAAGTAAATGATAAAAGTGTTTTCTGGGAATGGCTAGGATTCTGAAGATCATAAAACATACCATCAAGGGTACTTTTTAAAAAAAATTCAAGAAGAATTTATTACATGTGGTTAAGTCACTGACGTCAAAGCAATGATGTCTCTCAAGAACAGATGTAGGTTTTCAAAAATTTCATAAATTAAACACATTGTTTTCTTAGAAGTGTTTCAGTTTATAGTAATTAGAATCTGATGTCTATTTAAAAGAATTTGAAGCCATTGCTGTAAATCGTCCCACAATTGGCATAAGATAAAAATGAACTATATCGATGAATTATTAAGACATTGTTTAAAGCTCTGTATTTTCCTTTAAGAAGTTTGTTGAAACTTAAAGAAATTTATTATTAAATATTCAGACACAATTTAAGTAAGGTGTCATTAAACACTTAGTGTCTGTACATGGGTTCATCAAGGCAAAATCGGGAAGTAAGAGAATGTTGCCTTTAATTCTCTTTTTTTTTTTCCTTTAATTCCTTTTAATGCAAACATTGTTGCATCCATTTTCCTCTGTACAGTATCCCTTTAGGAAACTAATGATAGTCAACTGAAAGACTAACTTCATCTTTGCTTACATTTGAAATTTTACAGATTTCTAACAAGGGCAAAGGACATAGCAACTATCATATCTGAGCGTCTGAGATGATAAGAGTAAAAATTGCCATTCCAACAATCACAATAATATTTTACTGGGCCTTGAGAATTTCAATGCCTTTTCATTGAAAATGTATTACATAATTCTTAAAATGACCACATGAAGTTCCATCTAGTTAATTTATACATATGGTATACCATGATTCAGATTATGAAAATTTATCTATTGAAAGTATCTGTCTTTTTACTATACATTTGTGTCTCTCTAGATATAAAGCCAATAGACCAGGTTTGGATGGGTCCCCAAAATAATTCTCACCTGAACTGAATATCTAATGATGATTGCCTGTTGCTCATTAACCAACACTTACTTAAAAATGAAATGCTAAATCTATCCAATATGCAGTCAGCAATACTTCAATAGTATCTGCACGTGCATACTTTCATGAATAATAGAATAAAACATGCAATGAGATCTTGCTAACCCAGAAAAATATAGAAGGCAGATGTGCATGCATAAACAATTTAAATTACCATTTTAATGTAATTGTATTAATTTTGATGAGCAGCATTTAAAAACATGAATGAGTTGATTAGGTTTATCAAAATACATATTTAGAATAGGGTTGTGTTTTTTTGCATATAAGTAGCACTTCGGTTTTGTAAATCTCTCTGCCCCATTTTGTTGGCACTATTAATTTGCACTGAGAAATATTGTCAAAAGCCTTTCAAAAGTCAATTTAAGTCAGACTACTGAAAAAATTTTCAGAGTCTAAAATACTGGACTCTAAAGTAATGCCAGAAACTGAGTTTTGTCCTTAATTCCTTTTCATTCCTAACCATCAAGTCCCATTCAGAAACAGCTTTTAAATACCTCTTCAGCATATACATTGCTTTTTGTATTGTCATGTGTGTTAAATATGATTCCTTAAGAAGCCTGTATCTTTTTTACATCCAGTCTCAAATTGCTCTGAGTGATGGTCAATACAGCAATGACAAAGATAGCAAAGACACCTGTAATACAAATCTGAAGGATTCATGTGTTTAAAGGTCCTCGGGGCTTTCCGTTGTTCCAAACATCATACCCAAAATAAAATCCTTAGTAAGCTTATATGATACTTTTTTTTAATAGAAGCATTTTTCAATAATTATAAAACAAGTAAAGGATAAAAAATGAACAACCACACTAAAGTTCATTTAAAATGCTTCCTTATAAATTAGAGAATGCTACCTGTTTGTATTGCAATAGGAGTTTAAGCTGTTGGGTTGCGAATCTGTTCCTGGGGGTGTCACGAGTTGCCATGAGTGCAGGTAACATTGACGTGCCTCCCCATTTCTCCTATGTGTTTCCTCTCCTTTATTGCTGGTAGGCACTGGCAGTGATGGGGGGTTTTTGAGGGCTCAGTACCTTTTCCATCTTTCACTATTGATAGTTCTTTCCATAGTCCTCTGTTCGACGGCATTGCCCAAATGTCGAAGTTGATAGGGCTTCAGCTGGAATAGTTCTTCATGTCTCTCCCACTGACCCACACTTACCTTCCCTTCTTATCTTCTCAACTTTCCGAACTCTACAACACTTTCCCTTTTGCCTCAGCCATGCTGACTTCCTTGAACATTTCCTGAATTTTCCACACACTCCCTTCCAGTTTTGCACGCGCTCTACTAACAGTTAACTTAAAAGTTCTATCTTTCTGTAAGCTTTGTCGAACCCTCCCACCTTTGTAAAGACTGGTTTAGGTGTTCTTTCTGTTCTACCATATCATCCCAATGTATTAACCACTTTGTTGATCTCGCCATCTTGTTGGCAGTTGAAATGTCTATTTTATTTATTCCCAACACTTAGAGGACTTCCTATCTAAAAAGTAAAAGTGATTTGATACCATGACATTAAAATTTCTTGCAGATCATTTATTTTATTTGAAGTCACCAAAAAGTTGCTGAAACAGTGAAGAATAAGCAAAAATTAATGTATTAATAATCACAGTTGTTGGAGGCCCTCCACTTGACTTGGCAGACTTGCTCTCCCAACACAGCAGACACCTAGGCCATAGAGAGGATTTGAAACAAAAATCAGAGCGTTGCATTTTGGACAGTCCGTAAAGCCTCATATGATCCAATCCCAACTCCTACCAGTCTCAGGCCTCCTCAAGCCTCCGTGGGTATCTTGCAGTTTTCCCCGCATCCTGGATCCTTCCTTTAGGCTCCTTAGATGCGTAACTGTCTCTGACCTGAGTTACTTGCCTGATTCCATCCCTGATTTAAGTCTTGCTCAAACAACACTCAGAGAATAGCTGTCCTAGGCACCCCATCTAAAGTATCAGTTCCTTCCTCATCACTCTCTTGCCTTACTGTAATTTCTGTGTTTTCTAAGTAGCTCTTTGCAATACCTGATAGGGATTTGAGTATTTACACATTTAGTGACTCCCCTCATGAGAATATAAACTTCATGATAACAAGGGCTTTGTTTTACAAACAGCTGTATTTCCAGAATGTTCTATGAGTATTTCTGGAAAGAAGGATGGATTAAAAAATTTTAATTGTTAATTTTTTTAAGCAGTTTAGTCAATGCTTTAAATCAACTGAATAGCTGCCTTTGTCATACACTCAAATTGGGTGTATAGTCATAGGTCTTTTAATTAATTTCAAATAATAGATGGATTAAATGGTAGATTTGGTGATTGTGTATAAATCCTATCAGAATTGCATTTTAATACACTGAATACAGTGGAGATCTATATGAAATTTCACTAATTAAGGAGATTATAGACAGAGGATGTTTACTGAGTACTTGGGCTTTTATTTTTTTTTCAATGTTTATATTTTAACAAACTTGTCTCTGGGGTATTAATTCCATAAATATTTGAGGGTTAGCCGTTGCAAAACACTGGGGGACATAACAGGGACTCTAGCTGGGTCAATAATGATATTTTATTCCCCTAGCTATAATGGTTCAAGTGATGGCAAGTAAACCAATCTGGCCCTTCTGAAAAGCAGAATCTTTGGAAAGGGATTGTTTAGCAGTAGAAGTAATCTTTTTAGCTTCGGCAGTGAGTTGTTGAGGACAGAGCTGCAGGCGGCGATTTCCCCTGCTTTGTGGAGAAGCCCATCTATAGTTACACAAAGATAAATCACAGAACCAGAAACCAGTGATGGACAAAATCTTACAGGCATTTGTGGGGTGGTTTGAACGGGTCTGACTGTGCAGCTGTCTGCTGATATTTGGGTATGTAGCTTTCCTTCAGTTCTCTGTTACCACAATACAAGTCCAGTGCATTGCTTGTTAGTGATTAAACTATTATGAATTGATTTGTCTTTGGAACTAAGAATTCTGATTAACATAAAGATTATTCATAACAGAATATTTAAAAAGAAAGTAGTATACTTGAACTCCATGAAATTTGATGCTTTTTAAAGAACATGGAGGGGCACCTGGGTGGCTCATTTGGTTGGGCATCTGATTCTTGGTTTTGGCTCAGGTCACGATTTCAGGGTCCTGAGGTCAAGTCCTATTTTGGGCTCCACACAGAGTCTGCTTGAGATTCTCTCTTTCCCTCTCCCTCTGCCCCTCCCGCCCCCGGCTCACTCTCTCAAATCTTTAAAAAAGACAAATTAGCACTTGGAATTGGCCTCAGTACACTTTATGAACAAATTAAAAATAGTACACATCATGAGATACCATTTGGACTGAGAGCTGTCAGTACTGGGGGGGAAGAGAACTTAATACATTGCATATTATGTTTAAAATGAATATTCATTATGTTTAAACTTTTTAATAAAAAATGTAGAACTATTTAAAAAGGAAGTAGACAATGAATAATCTGTTTACTAATCTAAGGGAGTTTAGCCTAGACTGAGAATACTAAAGCTGTGTACTAAACCATGTATGTATATTTGTTAGCTAAAATGTTGTCAGTAAATGGAGTACAATGACAATTACATTTTGACCATTTTTCGATTGCTACAAACCTCCCCCCATAATAAGGCAACTCCATAGACCTAAGGTATGGTTCTGAGATCAAGTCAGGATCTTTATTCAAGTTATTTTATATACTATACCCCAGGAATTAACAATGTGGAACAAGAGGTGTATATGGACAAAAGAAAAAAAATGTCTTCCTATAAACAGTTGAGAAGGGAAACCCAGAACTAGAGTTACACACAGATGATTTTGTGTAGAGACACATTTTGGACCCATATCCTTTAAATTATATTATATTATATATTATATAAATTATATTATAAGGCAGAGAGTGAAGCTATTAGCCCTGGGGCTCACCTGCTCCGTGGTTAACAACTGACACACAATCAAGTATTGGTTGGCATTTGGGGTCTAGAGTCTCACAGAAATATGATGGGACTTTCCAGCTGTTGCAATGAATTAACTTCCCATAGAAAATACGATACTTCTCATATCAAACACTGATGCCACATAAGTATTACTGGAATCAACGTGGGATTCCACAGCGCCTGGATCCTTTTCAGCAGGTAAGGATGATCTATCAAAGTGGCAAAGAGCGGGAATTTTGAGTCTGGATTTGAAATCCTGATTTTACTACTAAGCTTTGGGATTTAGGGAAAATGCTATGAGAAATGGGTTGCTAACGTGGAACGTACAATTAACAAAACCTGTGTAAGGTCACATTACATCACCTCAATTACTTACAGCCATTATTAGCATTACTTGAGCCAATATCCAGGTCAGTCACACTGAAAAGGTATTGAATAAAAGCCTCACAATGAGTAGTGACAGAATCTTTTAGTATTTTTTCTATGGGCAAATAATTTAACCTTCACTAAGTACACCAGTTTATCACTGTTATTATTTTAAGAATCTAATTTGCTTAGGGGCACCTGGGTGGCACAGTCGGTTAAGCATCTGACTCTTGTGATCTCAGGGTTGCGAGATTGAGCCCTGGGTCTGCCTCCGAGCTCAACAGGGAGTCTGCTAGAGATTCTCCCCCCAACCCCGCTCCTCCCACTTGTGCGCAAGTGTGCTCTCTCTCTCAAATAAAAGAAATAAACCTTTTTAAAAAAGAATATAGTTTGCTTAGACTATTAAAGTACCACGTCAAATCTAGTAGAAATATAATAGTTATTATGACTACAGTAAAAAGTAGCATACATCCTAAACTCTCAGAGATGATGTCTATGGAAGAATTATCTAGAATTGCACATCTAAAAATGATCTCACTTTCGGGAATGTATCTGAAATGAACTGCCCAAATTTTGCCTGTAAGAATTTACTAAAAGTTGATTTCAATGCATAATTTCCTCAAAAGCTATAATTAGCCTTGAAAAATTTACAGGCCTTAAGTAGTCTTTAGAGAATAGAGCTTTTAAGAAAAAAGGGGCCTTAATTGGTTAAAAAGCAAGACAATAAAATAAATGGTTTCTGGGAGAATGAGGAAATTGTAAACCCAGATCTCTTGCTTGTTTGCTATAATGTTCTATGCCTCCATTAGATCAACTCCTGATCCTTTAAATATTCAAATATTTCAGTAAATGTCCTGTTTCTTATGTCTTAATAAGAAAATTAATAGTGATCCATGAAACATCTTAAGAGCGTAGGATTCATAAGATATATATAGCATTCAATAGTTCAACGAATATTTATTCACAAACTTCAACAATACTGCTCCCATTCTGTACTTAGACCTTGGCATCCCTGAACAGATTTTCCAGAAATGAACTTGGCCCTTTGCTTCCTCCAACAAATTGAGAGAACTATTTGTACAAGAGGTTTTTATTTGGATACTAGATAACAGAAAAAATACGGAGACTGATCACTATTCAGAATCCCAAATTTCATGGCTATGATACATTAATATCTTAATTACAGAGGATATTTTAAAAAATGAATTGTACTATGTGATAATTTAGGAAAATACAAGTCTCCCCTCCTAAAAAAAAAAAAAATCTAAATTTGTTCAAGATTTAGATATAAAAGAAATTAGGAAAACAAGCTAGAAGGAAATAGGATTAAAGCAAGACTACATCATAGCAGTTGACCATAGAAAAACTGTCTCAGCAGAAGCTTCAGAAATGCTAAGTTTGGATCCTGCCATTTTGCTTCTAGGAATGTTCGCATCAACATATGTGTATACGATTATCTGCAGAGCTGTTTGCTGCAAATAGATTGATATTAGCAAGAAATTTAAAAAAAAAAGAAACTTAGTACTCAACTCCATGTCTCTAACAACAGAATGACTGAATTTGATTTGTTATAGACGCACAAGGGATAATACATTTTTAAAGAACTTTGAGGAGATGGTGTGATGCTAATGATGCGTTAAGTGAAAACAGGATGCAAGCACAGTGCGGTTTCATCGATGAAAAATAACAAGGAAGTGTTCATGAGGATTCTGGAGTGGGGACATTAGGATGATTTTCTGTATATTCTATATTTTCAGTTTTTATAAAGTCATTAATGTTTAAGTCAAAATAAATATTATCAAGCTAAAAAACATGGTATATGGGCATGCGACTTAGTCTAGCTTTATATGTAAGGAAGACACTAGACATTTTTGTCTTTCTGTTCATGCTAGCTTTTCTAATCTATCAGTGAAGAGCTTATTTGTAGTAAAACAAATACAAAAACAACTGAGCACTTTCTATAAATGCCCATTAAATGAACAATATTAATCAGATTAATGGGATTTAGCCATGACAGATTTCAGTGAGGGATCTGGAACATACAGCACATTTTTCTTTGCTCACATTTTCTTCTGAAAACAGAGTTTGATACCTTACATGTTAATCGAAGTGTATATGGGATAGTTTTCAAATATTTAAAAAGACCTATCAGAACCTCAGACAGGACAGTATCCCCTTTAATGGAAATAGCACAGAGGAATTCAGACGCGATCTTCCTCAAGAACATCCAGTTGCCACCATGGCTAAAATGTTTGTTGTTCTAGTTTGAAGCAAGTTAGCATAACAGTTGACAATATAAAATTATAAGAATATAGTACAAAATTTAAAATCGCTTCTGTTTAAAATATCTTCCCTTGCTCAGAAAGTCCATTTTGTCCAATTGTATTCACAGATCTTTCATTCACAGTATAATGACTGATGGCTGTTTATTCATTTATAAACATATTGTACTAGTAGTATATTTAAGCCATATTTAAAGGGTACCTCAAGACTAATGCCATCTTTTGATAGCTTAATACATTACATAATAGGATACAACAGAAGTGATAAATGATAAAAGTTGTAGCAGTTAATGGCCTACTTTAAAAATAAGACAGTCAGTTATTTCTAGGTGTGTTGTGTGTATGTACGGTTCCTACTCCCAGAACATGTAAGAGTTTCTGACATGAGTATCTAACTTCACTAAATCTTCTGTGGGCCAGTGAAGACCATAATCTCTCTAAATGTGGGTTTTATTATGAAAAAACATTATTAGAGGGGCTGCAATCATCTAGAAAAGTGAGAAGATAAATGAGAATCGGGATGCTAATAAAATGAAGTAAAAGGGACTCATCCATCAGATCAGAAAGATAATACAACTGATTTTTGGAAATGCAAACAGCATAGTAGAAGAAAAAAGACACAAGCTTGGCTTCAGGTCATAAGCTATCCTTTCTTAACAGAGTGGATGTGGGGGAAAATACTCGTTACTCTTTAGTGACTAGTTACCTTCTCAGGTGCCATAAATATGTTTTTCCTAATCACCAAAAACAGTTGAAAGAAATTATCAGTGCCTGGCATATACTAAGTACTTAACAAGTATTTATTATTTTTACTGCTTTTAAATATTTATGTAGGTTAGAATAGAAAGACTCACATGACACATAATGATATCAATTTCACCTGCCAAGTCAAACATGAACAAATGTGTTTTAAACAAGTGTGTTTAAACTGGGCAGTTACAATTTTAAATGTTCTCTCCGGCTCTAAGAACTGTCTTTCTCATAGAATTTCTTGGCCTTGGACAGTTGTAGTAACATTAGCATGGCCTGTCTCCTTTCACTTTCTCCCCAGGTGGAGAGGAAATGATTACTCCTCTCCCTCAATCACAGGTATTTCTTTGGCCTTTGGTCATTTTATGAATTCTCCATCTTCACAACTCTCCCAACAGCTGTTTTTGACTATCTGGTCCTTAGACCACAGGTTAGAAACAAGAAAACATGACCAAATACAAGTTGACCACTGAAACGATCTTCATTATTGAAAACCCAAGATTTATTGGAAGTCATCAGTTTGGAAGTTACCAAAGGTAGCCACAGAAACGATACTCCTACTAATCACAGCATTTTAAAAGACTCCAGTGGTGCAGATTTTCTCACGTAGGGCCTGTAGAAGCAGAGAACTCCATGTTTTATTTATAAACCTACCAGTAAAATTTAAAGCTACAGACCAATAAACCTATAGATTGGAACCTATTTGAAACTACAGAACTATAGTTCTCTAGGGAGAGAAGTTTCCATTTCAGTGCCACCATTCTGTTCCACATGGTCAAAGCTGTTGACAGGGATGCTCATGCTGTAATACGTGTTAGCTCAGTTCCCTGGTTTATCTACAGTCGTCAAAGTTTTGCTCATTCAGACTCCAATTTGCTGGTCTTACGGAAGTACAGTTTTTCCAGGACAAAACACCTGGTCGCTGTGGTCTCTGATAGAGTTGATATGGCCATGCTTTCTCCAACCTATTCTTGCAGGAATCTCGACTAAGTGGGCTTTTAGGATCGGTCTCTTTAAATTTCTCGTACACACTGTTTATATTCATGTAGAGTGATGTTCCTCAGGTTTTCCTTCCACGTGACTTTTGTTCAACATTTATTGGTGCCTATCGTTTATTGGTACATACAGTTCTTGGTCCTATCAAATTCCTCACAGCTTCCTTTGAGTGTCTTTTTCACTACCTTACCCCTAGGCGATAAATGCCAGCCTGGAGAAGTCAGCCTATGAAACAAAGCATCACTGCTTCTGAATGGTACATCTAGGACTGTACAGAAAGCTCTGGTTGAATCAAGATTTTTTCAATAAATAATTTATTCCCATTTGATGAGAAAATTGAGGTACAGAAATGTTAAGAAGTGCATCTACATGTACTCACGCAGCAAGCGTAGCACTCTGGTCCATTGCTGGATCTTACTGACTTGAAAGGCTCTTTGTGCTCGGGCAGCAGCTACCATCAGCAACCCCAGGACATTCTGGCTTTTTTACCCATGATCCTAAGTCTGGGGCAGATGCTAGCTGATCATACCACCCTTTCCAGCTGAATCTGAGCTCACCCCTGGTCCTAAGAGAAATGTGCACACAAGCACTAGCAATTGCCAAGAGTTGGCGGTCCAATAGAAAGCTGTTTTCTATCCCAAAGTTAGAAAGCACACACACACTCTCTCTCTAATTTAGCTCTTTGGTTACGTATCTGCAGAATGGGAGAATTGGACTAGAAAATTTCTAAAGTCTTTGGTGATCTTTAAAAAATTTTAGTGTGGCAATCTATATATTCCCAGGAAATCCATAATTAAGGAATTCCTAGGTATTCTCCATAAGAAAAATATATATTTGAATTACAGTATGTTTACAATATAAAAGTAGTGCTACCTATGAACTCACATTCATTTTGCTTCCCTTCAAACCTTTTTTCCTCAGGGTGGAAATTTCTCATGCTTGATCACAGCCCAGAGATAATTTGGTTCTGGAAAATACACACACCATATCTTTATTCATCTAGATGGCTTATCCTGTATGTGAAGAAAAAGAAAAAAAAATGAAGAAGAGCCACACACAGTTGAAATATTCCATGTGTCTGGTCTTTACTGAGGCATATTCTCCTGAGAATAACCATTTGAAATATGTTTTACAAATTGAATTTTTAATGGAATATATGTAGTATGAGGTCAGGAGAAATTCTTTAGTTACTTCTTTGAAGTTTAGTGTTGTAAAAATAAGGCCAATACAGATTGAGGAATCTTTTGAAATTACATAACTGTGGTTTAGTCTTGCTTTTTAACCTAGAGGTATAATCTTTTTCCCTTTTGAAAGACACCAGCAAAGCACTGCTCTGAGAAATCTCTTTCCCACCCGCTCCCTGCCTTTTGGCCAAAATTATGCTCCCATCTGTCCAGAGCCCGTGGAGTACCAGCCACCATGTGCAGTCTCTGTGCGTTCAGCCAGCAGCCCAGGAAATTACCAGCCATGTGGGCAGATCCTTAGTGCATAACCGTTAGATCCCACGAAATGAAGGGCCCAGCAAGAGAGCGAATGGCAGAGAAAAGGGAGGGGGAGGGGGGAGAGGGAGAGAAAGAAAGAAATCTCTGCCTCTTCTACCAAAATACTCATCATCTTTAAGGGTTTCTGAGCAAGGCTTACAAAGCAGAGTAGAGAGCTGGGAATGTGTCTTCCCTTATAGATGGAAAAAAAGCAAAATACATAAAATACCTTTAATGACATTTAAGAACATCTTTACAACAAAAATATTCACCAAGTGCAAACTCTGTGCCAGAGTTTTTACCCATTTACTCATCACCGTAAGTCTATTTACTACAGATTATGATCTCCACATGATAGGTGAAGAAATGGAAACAAAGAGGAGTTTAATAAACTGTCTGAAGTTACGGATGGGGCTTAAGTAGTGATGTTGGCATTTGACTCCTGGGCCTCTGACCCACAATCGTAACCCCCGGCTTGTGCTGTCCCACTGCTGGGACAGATTTATGCATAACGTGTGCCTCTTTCTTAGAGCCTTTACAGCACCACAGAAAACAATGTATTATAATTATCTGTAATTCTTTTTTTTTTTTTTTTTAAAGATTTATTTGACAGAGAGACACAGCGAGAGAGGGAACACAAGCAGGGGGAGTGGGAGAGGGAGAAGCAGGCTTCCCGCCGAGCAGGGAGTCCGATGCAGGGCTCGATCCCAGGACCCCGGGATCATGACCTGAACTGAAGGCAGACGCTCAACGACTGAGCCACCCAGGCGCCCCATATTCTGTAATTCTTAATAGGAAACAAGTATGGAAAGATCTGTTTTGAGGGCTCATCACTTCTGCACAGACTTTAGCCTGTAAGCAGATGCTATTTGAGGAATTCCCTACATTCTTCTCTGCTCTGCAACACCCCAAGGTGACCCCTAGTATAACCTAGTAGGGTGTCACGTGACTAAGTCATTTTCTTTCATTCATTCGGCCCCTCTCTCGCCCCTAATCAGATAATTTACTATATAGGATGTGGCAGGGCAGTGCTGCAGAATCTGGGGATACGCTTTCTTAGGAGCCCTGCAGTGCCCCACTGTCCAGAGAGTATTGGATGAGTATGTTCCAGAGGAATGAGAGCTAAAGATGCCAGTTAATCACTACATGTCATTATCAGTGTTCTCAGAAAACATCCTCTCCAAATCAGTATTCTTGGGACAGAATAAAAGTCCTGAGGAACGTGAAAGCCATATTGTGTGGTAATCCAGGTGGGCATTAATACATGATCAACTGAAAGAGGCAGGATGTGTACATGTCTTCTCATTTTGCAGCACTTCATATTTTAACTTTAGTTTAAATACCTGAATCCTCACCAGTAGCCTCAGAGGTATCTAAAAATGAGTTTGTCTGTCTCTGTCATCTTTGAGTTCCTCTTCCTCCTTTCCCAACACTGAAAGTGTTCAATCAGAAGATGGTGGCCCTTCTTCCAGGGCAATAATAGAAAGAGTACCTAGACCAGCAGAAAGTTTGAATGGGAAGGTTCAGGAGCCTATCTTGTTATAAGCAATTATGACTGTGGGAGATTGTGTAGTATTGTTGTATTAGGAATAAAGAAGAAGAATATAAATCTTAATTATGAGTTTTAAACTATTTAGAATACAATTTAAACCTAAACCAATTTCTATATGAGTGGTGGTAAATTGAATTAGGTTTTTAAAAAAAAAAAAAAAATCTTTTGGCTACATTCCGTGCAGCTAATCTATACGGTTATGCCATGTGGTTGGGACAGGAAACACCTGTCTCCCTGCTTGCTAGCACTCACTTAACATGATCCCTGGCAAAACAGTTTTTTCAGGCCAGTCCAATTCACCAGAGGTCATTTCAGTATGGACTATTTCAACTTGTATTACAAACCATCAGTGTTTAACAATTTTCAAGCACTTTCTGGATATGAATCATTATATAGTCACCAGAGATTTTTAAACTATTGTCCTGAGGTCCTCTGAAAGAGATCATTTGCAAATTTCAAATTCATTGGGATTTCAATACATAAAATACCTTATTTTTACATTTTTATTGTCAGAGAGAGAATATATCTCACCTTGCAAAATGGAATGTGTATTTCTAGTTCTTTGTTTTTAAAAAGCATAATAAATAAATCCATTGTAAGAGTTTCAAATGTCAGTGCAATATATTTGCCTTAGGGCTTTTAGTTTTTTTCTTTTTACAGTGCTTGAAAACAGAATCCTCATCCTCATATTTAATATCCCACTCAGGTTCTGGCTTTGAGTTTTGTAGTGCAAAGTTTGACAGTTACCACCAATACAGATGCTTCAGATATGCTAAAAATGTCAGCTTAGGGAATGAATATCTAGGTGGGTTTTTTTCTTTCTTTCTTTTTTTTTTTTAAACATTGCCAGGGTTTCATAATTGGCAATCTGCCTAGAGTGACCAAGAAAACAGTGAGTTTGGGCAATTGCTTTACCATTCCCTCTGGTGTGAGTATACTCCTTTTCTAAAAGATTGGAATAAAAAGACAAGACTCACCCCCCTCTCCCACTTGGATGGGTTAGGAGGCAAATAAGGACTTAAAAATAGCAAACTGCAGAATATTTGTTAGAAAACACCAATCCACAATTACTGCATTAGTCAGTTATCCTGTACAAATAATTGGGTGCTTGAGAGAGCTGTTTTCACCCCCTGATTTAACCACTCTTTTCTACCTATCTCCTGACAAAATTATTTGATATCCCAAGTAAACATCATGTGGCTCTGGCTCTCGTTTAGCCTGACACTATGTACCTGATCCTTTAAATTACAATCTGCTCTGTATCATGTTTTACAACCAGTTTAGTTTTAAAAAGTCAATTTGACAGACATCAATATAACACCATGTATCTTCAATGAAAACAAAAATAAAATTTATGCAAAATTTAAAATTTGGTAGCTTACCTGTGAACGGTTTGTAGTCCATCAGCTTGCTTTGTACACAGGTAGAGAACGAGCTGATGAAGCCTAGATTGAGCAGTCAGGCAACAAGGTAAACTATAAGACCAATGTTTGATTAAGTAGATAAAATTAGAAATGTTGGCAGATTGCCCTCACTTTGCTATATAGCCCAGCCCCACATCACAGCTCCCACCTCAAGGGCCTAGAGAAGTTTTTGGATAGTCAGCTATTACAGTAATGAGGTCAATCCATTGGCGGGGTGGGGGATGGAGTTGGAGGGAATCATGTGCAGTGTATCCAAAAAAAAAAAAAAAAGTTGCCAGGCATGAGTTCTCTGGGGATCAAGGGGCCTATACATAGTAGAACTAGGCAACCAGGGGCGCCTGGGTGGTTTAGTTGGTTTTGTCTGATTCTTGGTTTCAGTTCAGGTCATGATCTTAGGGTTGTGAGATCAAGCCCCGCTATCGGGCTCCAAGCTCAGCACAGGGTCGGCTTGGGATTCTCTCCTTTTCCCTCTGTCCCTCTTCCTGCTTGTGTTCACACTCTTTCCCTCTCTCTAAATAAATAAAATTAAAAAACAAAAAACAAAAAAAACCACAAGTCAACCTTTTTCAGGGATCTGTCTCTCCCAATGAAAATGTCTAAACCCAGGGAAATCGCTGCCAGTTCCCAATGATTGCATAGTATTAAAAAAATGCATTACACTTTGGGAATCCTATCCTTACCAGGAAAACTATGGCCCAAAGATAGCTCAGGAGAACATGAGCAAGGTTTTTTCCTTACAACAAGAATTTACCAATCCTTGCATGGAAATATTTCAACATTGAAATGAATTCTTAAATTATCCCATGGTTTATTATTCCAATTTGAAGATTAAAAAAATAAAAAGAAATGCGGAAAATAATACCTTATTAAATAAAAATGAAAATGGAGCTAGAGATCTACCTTTGCCTTTGAGCCAATGGCCCACACCCAGATTAGCAAAGCTCAAAGAGACACATTTCCTAAAATACCCATTTAAACTCTGGCCAAAGTTTGAGCCTAATTTTTTTTGTCAGCGTGACTCAGCACATTGTAGCCAATCAGCAAGAATGTAACTAACCTCATTCTAATCAATGAGAATCATGCCCTATGAACTTCCTCCTTTGTGCTTCATAAACCTTACTGTAACCTTCCTGAAACCAGCTTCTTTGTGCTTTTTGGTTTTGAAGTCTTCTTTCCAGGCACAGTTTGGTTCTTGACCAGTAAAATATCCCTGTCAAGCGAAGCACTTGGATTATTTTTTGACACCCTTTACATATAAAATCTTAATTTTAGGAAGGGCAGAAGAAAAGGAAGAAGGCAAGACATTGAATAGGACAATTTAGACGAAGTAAAAAAAAATTTTTTTTGACTCTGATTTGTATCCAGTCATACCATGAACAACTTGGGCCATTTCTTCTGGGCAGAGATTTCATGAGATTTTCCTGTTCTTGAACATTCTCCAATTGTAAGATGATTATGAAGACACAGAAATAGTTAGCTTATACTTATTACCTCCCCAAAGGATTTTAAGAAGGTGTTTTTGGGGAGGTGTTTTGGACTATTCTACTTTCGAATAAAAAAAAAATGCAAAAGGAGATTTGATAACAAAAAAGTTTCCCTCCCCCACCACCTGAATCCTAACCACTTCTCTTTCCTTCTACCGCCTCCCACTTGGAGTTAAGAACTCCTTTGACTAAATCTCCGTGTTGATTTTCAGTTGATTAAGTGGATGTTTCTTGAGTTTTAGAATCCATTCAAAACAAACGGATTTCTTTTGTGAGAAAAAATAACATTTTCTTAGTGGTGATTTCTCCAAGAAAGACTGGCAAGTTCAAATCCTTGTTCTATATTATTGAAGCACCTGGGTAAAATGTTTCATGTTGTAATTTGAAACCCAGAATGAGGTCTACTGTGGCAGGCGGTTTGGGAGATTTTGTTGAAAAGTGGAATAGTTTAATCTATTTCTTGTGAACTTTACTGAGTTCTTAAAAATGGAGTAGACCTCAAAGACCATTGGTATGAAGGCAAAAATGGAACTTTAAAAAAAAAAAAAAAAAACTAAATCTTACAAGGTTCTAAAACAACTAATTGTAAAACAGAATCCTGCAGAGCAGTAACCACCACTTCTCTGCCATTTGCTAAAGTTCACAGGGGCAAAGGCCCAAAATTGGAAATAAAATTGGCTTGTGATGAATAAAGAGAAATGGGAATAGCCTGAATCTTCAGGTGCCTCCAGATTAAGTCCTATGTACTGTTTGCCCCTGAGTATGTAGTAACATTCTCCCTTCCTTCCACGATTTAAAGTGGGGCTCCCTGAACATAGCATAGAGGTAATTGACATCTGAGATCTTCCTCATGTTTGAATAGGGGAGGTAAGCTGAGACTGTAGCTTTCATCTGGGAGCCAGATCTTTTATCCCAGGGGTTAAACAGCGATGCTCTCTAAGTTACCAAGTTAGCTTTGTCAGAATACACCAAGACTAGTAAACATAGATACGTGTTTCCTTATAGAGTATTCTAGAAGTAGTAAGACTCAGAATCACTGGTTCTTTTAATCTATCTATTCTATAAGCTATCGCAGTATACTTTCCAGAAAAATGGGGTGGTGCTTCCCCCTCACCACTAAATTGAAGTCAGTTTCTTCTTCCTCTAAAGAATTCCAATTGTCAAAAAATGCAAATAAAAACCCATTTTCTGGACAGATATAGATCAACCTGGGTTTTTGAGTGGGTATTCTTGCCTTGGCCTTACAGGCAATATTATGAAGCCTTCTGAAACATTTAGATAAGTCTATATTTGTAAGCTGCAACTCTAGAGGAGGAGATGGGAGAAGGGGAATTCACAGCATGTGAACTTGCCAGTGCTGGAAAGGTTTGTGCAGAATGAAGTCAAGAGTTTACATATCAGTTTCCCTACAAGGAAGAATCTGAAGACACCTGGGAACCTTGCAGCCTTCTTTTGAAGATGACTTCTACTCAGACAACCTCAGAATTGAAATGTGGATTTCTTATTTCTTGTCTGAAAAAGACAACATCAATAAGGTATACCTTGCCAAAGATGATGTCAGCCTTGACAGAAAAGATTTGACATGATTTCAAAGAAATGTCTTAGAGAATTCTGAATTTCCTTGACATAAGCTGGAGAAGTGGCTATGAAAATTCACTCCATTTCTGTTTGCTAATGCTCACTTTTATGAATAAGGATTTTCTGTACCCTGCTGTTAAATAGAAAAGGGTCAAAATTAATTGTTTGTTAATAATAGCATGTGTATTACCATGTGAAACACCACTCACTAATTCAAATTATTATTCCTATCCACAACAGCAGCCTTTATATTGAAAATTACTTCAAGCAGAATTAAACTAATTTGCACAAGTTGAACTTAGCTCTCTCTTTTTAGAATGGAATGGCATTAAGTTTTGCAACAAAAATCTTAAAGATGTTTAATTTTTGAAATATAATTTTTTTAAGTTTCACTGTATGAAGGAAATAAACTTTGAATGCAATACAGTGAGTTTTAGGTAAACTTTTTGAATGCAAGTGTTGATATAGTAGAATAAACCAAAGTGGAAGAAGTTTGTAGTCTTAAAAAGGCCTGTGGTAACAGTATGGTGCTGGCACAAAAATCGACATGCAGATCAATGGAACAGGGTAGAGTACCCATACATAAAGCCATGCTTATATGGTCAATTAATCTACAACAAAGGAAGCAAGAATATACAATGGGAAAAATAGAATCTCTTCAATAAATGGTATTGGGAAAACTGGATCATTTTCTTATACCATATGCAGAAATAAACTGAAAATGGATTAAAGACCTAAATGTGAGAACTGAAACCAAAAAGTTTGTGTAAGAACATATAGGCAGGAATCTATTAGACATCTGCTTAACAGCACATTTATGGATATGTCTTTTCAGGCAAGGAAAACAAAAGCAAAAATAAGCTATTGGGACTACACCAAAATAAAAAGCTTTTGTATAGCAAAAGAAACCATTAACAAAGAGAAAAGGCAACCTAGTGAATGGGAGAAGGTATTTGCAGGTAATATATCTGATAAGGAATTAATACTTAAAATATATAAAAAACTTAACACCACAGAACCCCAAATAATCCAATGAAAAATGGGCAGAGGATATGAATAGACAGGTTTCCAAAGAAGACATAGAGATGGTCAACAGACACATGAAAAGATGCTCAATATCACTAATCATCAGGGAAATGAAAAAAAAAATAATGAGATATTACCTCATGCCTCTCAGAATGACTAGTATCAAAAAGATAAGAAATAACAACTGTTGGTGAGGATGTGGGCAAAGGAACCCTCATGCATTGTTGAAAGGAAGTTTAATTGGTGAAATGGTGGAAAACGATATGGAGTTTCCTCAAAAAATTAAAAATAGAACTACCATAGTCTCCAGTAATTTCACTACTGGGTATTTACCCAAAGAAAATGAAAACACTGATTTGAAAAGATCTATGCACCCTTAAATGACATATCAGATAAAGGGCTAGTATCCAAAATCTATAAAGAACTCATCAAACTCAACACCAAAAGAACAAAGAATCCAATCAAGAAATGGGCAGAAGACATGAACAGACATTTTTCCAAAGAAGACATCCAAACGGCCAACAGACACATGAAAAAGTGTTCAGTATCGCTCGGCATCAGGGAAATCCAAATCAAAACCTCAATGAGATACCACCTCACACCAGTCAGAATGGCTAAAATTAACAAGTCAGGAAATGACAGATGTTGGCAGGGATGTGGAGAAAGGGGAACCCTCCTACACTGTTGGTGGGAATGCAAGCTGGTACAGCCACTCTGGAAAACAGTATGGAGGTTCCTCAAAAAGTTGAAAATAGAGCTACCATATGATCCAGCAATTGCGCTACTGGGTATTTACCCCAAAGATACAAAAGTAGGGACCCGAAAGGCTACGTGCACCCCGATGTTTATAGCAGCAATGTCCACAATAGCCAAACTGTGGAAAGAGCCAAGATGTCCATCAACAGATGAATGGATAAAGAAGAAGTGGTATATATATACAATGGAATATTATGCAGCCATCAAAAGGAATGAGATCTTGCCATTTGCAACGACGTGGATGGAACTGGAGGGTATTATGCTGAGCGAAATAAGTCAAACAGAGAAAGACATGTATCATATGACCTCACTGATATGAGGAATTCTTAATCTCAGGAAACAAACTGAGGGTTGCTGGAGTGGGGGGTAGGGTGGGAGGGATGGGGTGACTGGGTGATGGACACTGGGGAGGGTATGTGTTCTGGTAAGCGCTGTGAATTGTGCAAGACTGTTGAATCTCAGATCTGTACCTCTGAAACAAATAATGCAATATATGTTAAGAAAGAAAGAAAAGAAGAAGAATGTAGCAGGAGGGGATGAATGAAGGGGGGGAAATCGGAGGGGGAGAAGAACCATGAGAGACAATGGACTCTGAAAAACAAACTGAGGGTTCTAGAGGGGAGAGGGTGGGAGGATGGGTTAGCCTGGTGATGGGTATTAAAGAGGGCACGTTCTGCATGGAGCACTGGGTGTTATGCACAAACAATGAATCATGGAACACTATATCTAAAACTAATGATGTAATGTATGGGGATTAACATAACAATAAAAAAAATTAAAAAAAAAAAAAGATCTATGCACCCTTGTGTTTATTACAACATTATTTACAATAGCCAAGATACAGAAGCACCTGAAGTGTTCATTGATAGATGCAAGGATAGGAAGATTTTATACACCCACACATTTATACAACTGGGATATTAGTCATAAAAGGGAATGAGATCTTGCCATTGGCAACAACATGGGTGGACTTAGAGGATGTTATGTTAAGTGAAGTAAGTCAGAGAGATAAATAGCTTATGATTTCACTTATGTGAAATCTAAAAAATAATTTAAAAAAAACCCCATAAACTAATGATTGCCAGAGGGGAGGGGGTGGGGTGAAACAGGTGAAGGGGATTAAGAGGTACAAATTTCCAGGGGCACCTGGGTGGCTCAGTTGGTTAAGCATCTGACTCTTGGTTTCAGCTCAGGTCATGATCTCAGGGTCTTGAGATCAAGCCCCATGTCAGACTCTGGGCTGCATATGGAGAATGCTTAAGATTTTCCCTCTTCCTCTGCACTTCCCCCATCTCTCTCCCTCTCTCTCTCTCAAAAACAAAAACAAAAAAACAAATTTCCAATTACAACTCATAGAGATGAAAAGTATAATATAAGAAATATAGTCAATAATGTAATAACTTTGTAAAAAAATCCATAGCTCTAAAACAATGAGTTACTTTTATGTGGTTAACTTTTTTGGTAAGATTTTTCAATGATTGGCACTGTATAAATCCTGCCTCCATTTAAAAAAATTTTTCTCTGTAATATTTTTTGATGATTAATAACAAGTCTTCTGATTTTCATAGTATAAAAATAATTTAACATTATTTTATGAACTCTTAAAATTGGAGCCCCATAGATTTCTATTGAATATACTTTTTATTTTTAGACCCTGTTTATTAAGGGCTATATTTTTAAATATCCATATGATCTTAGAAGTATTATTTTTGTAGTTAGTCTCCACTTTGCCATCATATTTACTAAAAGTATTCAGAAGACTCCATGTTTAAATGTTTCAATATCCACGTGCTAGTCCTTTTTATTTTCCTTTTCTTAAATATTTATTTCTATATAATGATAAAGTGTGTTTAATATTTCTGAGCTATATTCATATCTGAGAAAAACCTATAGTTTTCAAACAAAAAAATCATTCTAACTGCAAATGAAATTCTTACCAACTTTCACTGTAAAACTGCAGTGATCATGTGATGTGGTGGTCTAGATCATCATCTCCAGTTCCAGTCTGATCTTTGCTCAATTTTAAATAATTTTTACCCTCTAAAATTTACATCATAGAATGATATAAATCGTATTTTTATTGTATTGATGTATATAAACTGTACTTGCTAAACTCACTATTTTTTTTCATGGCATGAGGAAAAGTATAAGGAAAGGAATGGTTGGATATTTTTTTGATAGTATGGAGACTGGATATGTGTTTGGTTTTATTAGTTATTCTTTATGACTTTTGTGTAATTTTGATACCTTATCAATCATTACTTATTTTCAAACACTGAATCCTTTTATCTGTCCACAACAAAAATTTTCCTTGTTTTCCTAAGTCTAACCTACTTGTCTATTTACACATCATTATAATACTGTAGATGTGCTGTCTACTGAATTGATTTGAATTCTATAGTGTCTATCACCTAAAATATAAATCTTTACACTGCTACCAATAATTTACTTAAAATCATTTAAAAAATCTTATCAACGAATGAGTTTTACATCTTTCTTACATATGTGTATATGTACAGACATGTGTATACACATGTAAAAGGTGTATATATGTGTGTATGTATGTATATGTATGTATGTATACACATACATATATAAAAGGTGTTATGAATGGTTGTTGGATATTGTCTAATTTTTTTTTAATTTTGTAACTTTTGAACCACTTTCACGCATTTTGTTAAACCCTCACCTCTGGCAACTACAAACCCGTTCTCTGTATCTATGAATTCACTTTTTAAATTTCACATATAAATGATATGATACAGCATTTGTCTTGCTCTAACTTATTTGCTTAGCATTATGCCCTCAAGGTCAATTCATGTTTCGAAAATGCCAAGATTTTCTTTTTCTTCGTGGGTGAATAATATGCCGCTCTGTGTATGCACATGTGTGTGTGTCCATCTGTGCATCACATTTTCTTTATTCATCTATTGATGGACACTTATCATGTTTCCATGTTCTAACTGTTGTAAATAATATTGCATTGAACATGATGGTGCAATTATCTTTTCAAGAGTGATTTTGCTTTCTTCAGATAAATATCCAGAAGTAGGACTGGTGAATCATATGGTAGTTGTGTTTTTAGTTTTCTGAGGAGTCTCCATACTGTTTTATATAGTGGCTGCACCAATTTACATGGTCACCAACAGTACAAAAGAGCTCCCTCTTCTCTACATCCTTACCAACATGTGTTAGGTCTTATCATTTTGAAAGTATCTATTCTAGTAAGATATTCACAATATCTTATTGTGATTTTGATTTGCATTTCCCTATGACTAGTAATATTGAGCACCTTTCCTTGTACTTGTTGGCCTTTGGATATCTTCTTTGGAAAAAAAGTCTATTCAGGTCCTCTGCCCATTTTTTTTAACCAGATATTTTTTTGCTGTTGAGTTGTAGGAGTTCTTTATATGTTTGGATATTAACCCTTTATTAGATAAGTTGTTTGAAAATACTCTCATTCTATAGAATAACTTTTTAATTTTTTAATAGTTCCCTTTGCTATACAGAAGCATTTTAGTTTGATGAGGTCCCGCTTGTTTATTTTTGCTTTTTGTTGCCCTTGCTCTTGGTGTCAAATCCAAAAAATCATCACCAAGACTGATGTCAAGGAGCTTACTTCCGATGTTTTCATCTAGGAATTTTGTTGTTTCACGTAGTACACTCACATCATTAATTCATTTTGAGTTGATTTTTATGTAAGGTGTAAGATAATGTCCCAGGTTCATTCTTTTGTGTGTAGCTATCCAGTTTCCTAAACACTATTTATTGAAGAGACTGTCCTTTCCCCATTGTATATTCTTGGCTCTTTTGTTGTGAAGTAATTGACCATATATGTGTGAGTTTACTTCTGGGATCTGTATTCTGTTCCATGATCTGTGTGTCTGTTTTTATGGCAATACCATACTATTTTGATAGCTATAGCTTTATAGTATAGTTTGAAATCAGGGAGTGTGATGCCTCCAGCTTTCTTCTTCAAAATTGCTTTGGCTCTTCATGGTCTTTTGTGGTTCAATATAAATTATAGGACAGTTATTTCTATTTCTGTGGAAAATGTCTTTGGAATTTTGATAGAGATTGCATCGAATGTGTAGATTGTTTCAGGTAGAATGGACATTTTAATGTTCTATCCATGAGCATGGAATGTCTTTCCATTTACTTGTATGTTCTTTGATTTCTTTCATCAATTCTTTATACTTCTCAGGGTACGGGTCTTTCATTTCCTTAGTTACATTTATTCCTAGGTACTTTTATTTTTTGGTTGCAGTTGTATACAAGATTATTTTCTTAATTCCCTTTTATTATATAGTTTATTAATAATGTAAAGAAATGCAACTGATTTTTGTATTGCATATTGCAATAATTTATTTTGCAATATGTATTCATTTGCAATAATAATTGCATATTGCAAAATGCATATTGATTTTGTATACTGTAACTTTACTGTGTTTATTAGTCCTAATAGGGTCTTGTGTGTGTGTGTGTGTGTGTGTGTTTGTGTGTGTGTGTAACCTTGAGGATTTTCTGTATATAATATGTTGCAAATAGAGACATTTTTACTTCTTCCATTCTGATTTGGATGCCTTATATTTCCTTTTTTTTGCCTAATTTCCCTACATAGGATTTCCATTAGTATTTTTTTTTAAGATCTTATTTATTTATTTGTCAGAGAGAGAGAGAACAAGCACAAGCAGGGGGAGCGTCAGGCAGAGGGAGGAGCAGGTTCCCTGCTGAGTAAGGAGCCCTATGTGGGACTCGATCCCAGGACCCTGAGATCATGACCATGAAGGCAGACGCTTAACTGATTGAGCCACCCAGGCATCCCTCCATTAGTATGTTGAATAAAACTGGTAAGAATGGGCATCCTTGTCTTGGTCATGATCTTAGAGGTAAAGGTTTCTGGTTTTCACTTTTGAGTATGATGTTAGCTGTTGGCTTGTCTTGTATGTCTTTTATTCTGTTGAGGTACATTCCCTGGGTAGTCACTCTATTGAGTTTTTTTCACAAATGGATGTTGAATTTTGTCAAATGCTTTTTCTGCATCTATTGAGATGATCATATGATTTTTACCTTTCATTTTGTTAATGTTGTATACCACATTGATTGTGGATGTTGAACCATCCTTGCATCTTTGGAATAAATCCTTCTTGATGATAGTATATGATTCCTTTAATGTGCTGTTGAATTCAGTTTGTTAATATTTTATGAAGGATGTTTGCACTCACATCCATCACAGATATTAGCCTATAGTTATTTTTCTTGTGTTATCTTTGCTTGGTTTTGTAGTATCAGGGTGATGCTGTCCTCATAAAACAATTTTGGAAGTACTCCCTCTTCTAATTTGTTTGTTGGTTTCATAATTGTTAATTTTTCATAATTGTTATGTTTTTATTTGAGGTATTTATTGTAATATCTCCTCATTCATTTCTTTTTTTTTTTTAGAGATTTTATTTATTTGACAGAGACAGCACGAGCAGAGGGAGAAAGAGAGAGAAGCAGGCTCCCTGCTGAGCAAGGAGCCCGATGTGGGACTCGATCCCAGGACCCTGGGATCATGACCCGGGCCAAAGGCAGCCGCTTAACCGACTGAGCCACCCAGGCGTCCCTCTCCTCTTTCATTTCTGATTTTATTTATTGAGTCCTCTCTCTTTTTCTTAGTTAATATAGCTAAGAGGGTGTCAGTTAACTTTTTCAAAAAACCAACTCTTCATTTGATATTTATGTCCAGTTTTTGTTTCATATTTGATTTATTTCTGCTGTAATCTTTATTTCTATCTGCTAACTTTGGACCTAGTTTGTTCTCTTTATTTTAGTTCCTTGAATTGTAATGTTAAGTTGCTTATTAGAGATTTTTCTCCTTTTTAATAAATGCATGTATTGCTGTAAATTTCCATCTTATTTTTGCATCTGCTGTATCCCATAGGTTTTGATGTATTTTGTTTTCACTTTTGTCTCAAGAAATTTTGAAATTTCTTAAACAACAAATTGTTGTTCAAGAATGTGTAACAAATTGTTCAAGAATGTGTTGTTGAGTTTCTATGTATCTATGAATTTTCCTGTATTCTTACTATCATTGATTTCTAGTTTCACTCCATTTTGGTTGGAAAAAATACTTGAAATTATAGGTGAACCTTGAACAATGAATGGTTGAACTTTGCAGATCCCCTTATACACAGATTTTTTTTTCAAAAAATACAGTACAGTAAATGTATTTTCTCTTTCTTATGATTTTCTTAGTAACATTTTCTTTTCTCTAGCTTACTTTATTATAAGAATTTAGTATATAATATACAAAATACATGTTCATCAACTGTTTCTGTTATCAGTAGGGCTTCCAGTCAACAATAGGCTATTAGTAGTTAAGTTTTTGATGAGTCAAAAGTTACACATGGATTTTCAACTGCATGGGATGTTGGCACCCCTAACCTCCATGTTGTTCAGAAGTCAACTTTATTTTGATCTCCTTAAATTTGTTAAAACTTGTTTTGAAACTTAGCCAGTGGTCTATCATGAAGAATATTTAATGTGCATAAGGAGAAAACTATGAACTGAACTGTAGCTAGAAAATTCACTTAGATCAGATAAATCAGTTAGATTTATTTGGTCTATACGGTTGTTCAAGTCAGTCATTTTTTAATTGAGTTACGTCTAGAGGTTCTACCCATTGTTAGTGGGGTATTGAAATATCCTACTAGTATTGTGTTGTCAATTTCTGCCTTCAGATCTGTCAATATTCATTTTATATATGTAGCTTCTCTGATGTTGCTTGCATATATATTTATAATAGCTTTAGCTTCTTCCTGTTGAACAGGCCCTATAATTATGATTATATAATTACAATTTTATAATAACTTTTTTTCTCAAAACAAGACTTTAGAGTCTACTTTATCTGATATCATTATAGCTGCTCCTGCTTTCTTTGGGTTACCATTTCCATTAATTTTTTTTCATTTTTCATCTCCTTATCTTCAGCCTATGTGGGCCTTTACTTCTAAAATGAATCTCTTCTATGGGGCGCCTGGGTGGCTCAGTTAGTTAAGCAACTGCCTTCGGCTCAGGTCATGATCCTGGAGTCCCGGGATCGAGTCCCACATCGGGCTCCCTGCTCAGTGGGGAGTCTGCTTCTCCCTCTGATCCTCCCCCTCTCATGTTCTCTGTCTCCCATTCTCTCTCTCAGATAAATAAATAAAATCTTTAAAAAAAATAAAAAAATAAAAAAATAAAATAAAATAAAATGAATCTCTTCTAGACAGCATATCACTGAATCTTGTTTGTGTTTTTTTTTTTTTTTTAATCCATTCAGCCACTGTATGTCTATTGATTGGTGAGTTTAATCCATTTACATTTAAGATGATTATTGGTAAGGGACAAGTTTGTATTACCATTTTAATTCTTTTTATCTTTTTTGGGGGGAGCTTCCCATTCATCTTCTCAACTCACTTCCTTTATTATTTGGTTATTTTTTGTAGTGACTTGTTTTTCTTTTTTTGTGTATGTTTTATGTGGGGTTTTTTTTTGGGGGGGGTTACCCTGAGGTTTAAATAAAATACCTTATAGTTACAACATATTTTAAGTTGCAAATATGTAACTTCAGTCACATACAAAACACTACACTTTTACTCCATCCCATACATACTTTGTGTTCTAGTAGTCAGAAGTTGATTCTTTTCATGTCATATATCCATTAACAAGTTTTTACCTATTAACTTTTATATTAGGGTTATATTAGTATTAAAAACCTTTATGGTACTTTGTTAATCTGTATATGTCTATATACTTAGCTTTACCTCTGAGATTTATGCTTTCATATGCCTTCACACTATTGTTTAGTATTTTTTTCATTGCAATTTGGAGAACTTTGTTAAGCATTTCTTATAAATCAGGTCTAGTACTCATGGATTTCTTCGGGTTTTGTTTGTCTAGGAAAGACTTTATTTCTCCTCTATTTTTTAAAGGATAATTTTGCTGAGTATAGTATTCTTGGTTAGCAGGTGTTTATTTGTTTTGTTATTTTTGTTGTTGTTTTGTGTGTGTGTGTGTGTGTGTGTGTTTTATTGGAATGCATTAAATATAACATCCCACTCTTTCCTGAATTGCAAAGTTTCTCCTGAAGAATCTGTGTATATTCTTAATGGATTCCTTTATGAGGATTTGCTTTTCTCTGGATTCTTTTAAAATTTCCCTTGATTTTTACAATTTGTTTTTTTTTGTTTTTTTTTTTTAATTTTTTTTATTTAATTTTTTTATTGTTATGTTAATCCCCATACATTACATCATTAATTTTAGATATAGTGTTCCATGATTCATTGTTTGTGCATAACACCCAGTGCTCCATGCAGAACGTGCCCTCCTCAATACCCATCACCAGGCTAACCCATCCTCCCAACCCCCTCCCCTCTAGAACCCTCAGTTTGTTTTTCAGAGTCCATTGTCTCTCATGGTTCTTCTCCCCCTCCGATTTCCCCCCCTTCATTCTTCCCCTCCTGCTACATTCTTCTTCTTCTTTTTTTCTTTCTTAACATATATTGCATTATTTGTTTCAGAGGTACAGATCTGAGATTCAACAGTCTTGCACAATTCACAGCGCTTACCAGAACACATACCCTCCCCAGTGTCCATCACCCAGTTACCCCATCCCTCCCACCCCACCCCCCACTCCAGCAACCCTCAGTTTGTTTCCTGAGATTAAGAATTCCTCATATCATTGAGGTCATATGATACATGTCTTTCTCTGTTTGACTTATTTCGCTCAGCATAATACCCTCCAGTTCCATCCACGTCGTTGCAAATGGCAAGATCTCATTCCTTTTGATGGCTGCATAATATTCCATTGTATATATATACCACTTCTTCTTTATCCATTCATCTGTTGATGGACATCTTGGCTCTTTCCACAGTTTGGCTATTGTGGACATTGCTGCTATAAACATCGGGGTGCACGTAGCCTTTCGGGTCCCTCCTTTTGTATCTTTGGGGTAAATACCCAGTAGTGCAATTGCTGGATCATATGGTAGCTCTATTTTCAACTTTTTGAGGAACCTCCATACTGTTTTCCAGAGTGGCTGCACCAGCTTGCATTCCCACCAACAGTGTAGGAGGGTTCCCCTTTCTCCGCATCCCCGCCAACATCTGTCATTTCCTGACTTGTTAATTTTAGCCATTCTGACTGGTGTGAGGTGGTATCTCATTGAGGTTTTGATTTGGATTTCCCTGATGCCGAGCGATATTGAACACTTTTTCATGTGTCTGTTGGCCATTTGGATGTCTTCTTTGGAAAAATGTCTGTTCATGTCTTCTGCCCATTTCTTGATTGGATTCTTTGTTCTTTTGGTGTTGAGTTTGATGAGTTCTTTATAGATTTTGGATACTAGCCCTTTATCTGATATGTCATTTGCAAATATCTTCTCCCATTCTGTCAGTTGTCTTTTGGTTTTGTGGACTGTTTCCTTTGCTGTGCAAAAGCTTTTTATCTTGACGAAGTCCCAATAGTTCATTTTTGCCCTTGCTTCCCTTGCCTTTGGTGATGTTTCTAGGAAGAAGTTGCTGCGGCTGAGGTCGAAGAGGTTGCTGCCTGTGTTCTCCTTTAGGATTTTGATGGACTCCTGTCTCACATTGAGGTCTTTCAACCATTTGGAGTCTATTTTTGTGTGTGGTGTAAGGAAATGGTCCAGTTTCATTCTTCTGCATGTGGCTGTCCAATTTTCCCAACACCATTTGTTGAAGAGACTGTCTTTTTTCCATTGGACATTCTTTCCTGCTTTGTCAAAGATGAGTTGACCATAGAGTTGAGGGTCCATTTCTGGGCTCTCTATTCTGTTCCATTGATCTATGTGTCTGTTTTTGTGCCAGTACCATACTGTCTTGATGATGACAGCTTTGTAGTAGAGCTGGAAGTCCGGGATTGTGATGCCGCCAGCTTTGCTTTTCTTTTTCAACATTCCTCTGGCTATGCGGGGTCTTTTCTGGTTCCATACAAATTTGAGGATTATTTGTTCCATTTCTTTGAAGAAAGTGGATGGTATTTTGATGGGGATTGCATTGAATGTGTAGATTGCTCTAGGTAGCATTGACATCTTCACAATATTTGTTCTTCCAATCCATGAGCATGGAACGTTTTTCCATTTCTTTGTGTCTTCCTCAATTTCTTTCATGAGTATTTTATAGTTTTCTGAGTACAGATCCTTTGCCTCTTTGGTTAGATTTATTCCTAGGTATCTTATGGTTTTGGGTGCAATTGTAAATGGGATCGACTCCTTAATTTCTCTTTCTTCTGACTTGTTGTTGGTGTATAGGAATGCCACTGACTTCTGTGCATTGATTTTATATCCTGCCACTTGACTGAATTCCTGTATGAGTTCTAGCAGTTTTGGGGTGGAGTCTTTGGGATTTTCCACATAAAGTATCATATCATCTGCAAAGAGTGAGAGTTTGACTTCTTCTTTGCCAATTTGGATGCCTTTGATTTCTTTTTGTTGTCTGATTGCTGTGGCTAGGACTTCCAATACTATGTTGAATAGCAGTGGCGATAGTGGACATCCCTGCCGCGTTCCTGACCTTAGGGGGAAAGCTCTCAGTTTTTCCCCATTGAGAATGATATTCGCTGTAGGTTTTTCATAGATGGCTTTTATGATATTGAGGTATGTACCCTCTATCCCTATACTCTGAAGAGTTTTGATCAAGAAAGGATGCTGTACTTTGTCAAATGCTTTTTCTGCATCTATTGAGAGGATCATATGATTCTTGTTCTTTCTTTTGTTAATGTATTGTATCACGTCGATTGATTTGCGGATGTTGAACCAACCTTGCAGCCCAGGGATAAATCCCACTTGGTCGTGGTGAATAATCCTTTTAATGTACTGTTGGATCCTATTGGCTAGTATTTTGGTGAGAATTTTTGCATCCATGTTCATCAGGGATATTGGTCTGTAATTCTCCTTTTTGATGGGGTCTTTGTCTGGTTTTGGGATCAAGGTAATGCTGGCCTCATAAAATGAGTTTGGAAGTTTTCCTTCCATTTCTATTTTTTGGAACAGTTTCAGAAGGATAGGTATTAATTCTTCTTGAAATGTTTGGTAGAATTCCCCTGGGAAGCCATCTGGCCCTGGGCTTTTGTGTTTTGGGAGATTTTTGATGACTGCTTCTATTTCCTTAGTGGTTATAGGTCTGTTCAGGTTTTCTATTTCTTCCTGGTTCAGTTTTGGTAGTTGATACATCCCTAGGAATGCATCCATTACTTCCAGGTTATCTAATTTGCTGGCATAGAGTTGCTCATAATATGTTCTTATAATTGTTTGTATTTCTTTGGTGTTGGTTGTGATTTCTCCTCTTTCATTCATGATTTTGTTGATTTGGGTCATTTCTCTTTTCTTTTTGATAAGTCTGGCCAGGGGCTTATCAATCTTGTTAATTCTTTCAAAGAACCAGCTCCTAGTTTCGTTGATCTGTTCTACTGTTCTTTTGGTTTCTATTTCATTGATTTCTGCTCTGATCTTTATTATTTCTCTTCTCCTGCTGGGTTTAGGCTTTATTTGCTGTTCTTTCTCCAGCTCCTTTAGGTGTAGGGTTAGGTTGTGTACTTGAGACCTTTCTTGTTTCTTGAGAAAGGCTTGTATTGCTATATACTTTCCTCTTAGGACTGCCTTTGCTGCATCCCAAAGATTTTGAAGAGTTGTGTTTTCATTTTCATTGGTTTCCATGAATTTTTTTAATTCTTCTTTAATTTCCTGGTTGACCCATTCATTCTTCAGTAGGATGCTCTTTAGCCTCCATGTATTTGAGTTCTTTCCGACTTTCCTCTTGTGATTGAGTTCTAGTTTCAAAGCATTGTGGTCTGAAAATATGCAGGGAATGATCCCAATCTTCTGGTACCGGTTGAGACCTGATTTATGACCTAGGATGTGATCTATTCTGGAGAATGTTCCATGGGCACTAGAGAAGAATGTGTATTCCGTTGCTTTGGGATGGAATGTTCTGAATATGTCTGTGAAGTCTATTTGGTCCAGTGTGTCATTTAAAGTCTTTATTTCCTTGTTGATCTTTTGCTTAGACGATCTGTCCATTTCAGTGAGGGGCGTGTTAAAGTCCCCCACTATTATTGTATTGTTGTCAATGTGTTTCTTTGCTTTTGTTATTAATTGCCTTATATAATTGGCTGCTCCCGTGTTAGGGGCATAGATATTTACAATTGTTAGATCTTCTTGTTGGATAGACCCTTTAAGTAGGATATAGTGTCCTTCCTCATCTCTTATTACAGTTTTTGGTTTAAAATCTAATTTGTCTGATATAAGGATTGCCACCCCAGCTTTCTTTTGGTGTCCATTAGCATGGTAAATGGTTTTCCACCCCCTCACTTTCAATCTGGGGGTGTCTTTGGGTCTAAAATGAGTCTCTTGCAGACAGCATATCGATGGGTCTTGTTTTTTAATCCAATCTGATAGCCTGTGTCTTTTGATTGGGGCATTTAGCCCATTTACATTCAGGGTAACTATTGAAAGATAGGAATTCAGTGCCATTGTATTGCCTGTAAAGTGACTGTTACTGTATATTGTTTGTGTTCCTTTCTGGTCTATGTTGCTTTTAGGCTCTCTCTTTGCTTAGAGGACCCCTTTCAATATTTCTTGTAGGGCTGGTTTCGTGTTTGCAAATTCCTTTAGTTTTTGTTTGTCCTGGAAGCTTTTGATCTCTCCTTCAATTTTCAATGACAGCCTAGCTGGATATAGTATTCTTGGCTGCATATTTTTCTCATTTAGTGCTCTGAATATGTCCTGCCAGTCCTTTCTGGCCTGCCAGGTCTCTGTGGATAAGTCTGTTGCCAATCTAATGTTTCTACCATTGTAGGTTACATATCTCTTCTCCCGAGCTGCTTTCAGGATTTTCTCTTTGTCTCTGAGACTCGTAAGTTTTACTATTAGATGTCGGGGTGTTGACCTATTTTTATTGATTTTGAGAGGGGTTCTCTGGGCTTCCTGGATTTTGATGCCTGTTTCCTTCCCCAAATTAGGGAAGTTCTCTGCTATAATTTGCTCCATTATACCTTCTGCCCCTCTCTCTCTTTCTTCTTCTTCTGGGATCCCAATTATTCTAATGTTGTTTCGTCTTATGGTATCGTTTATCTCTCGAATTCTGCCCTCGTGATCCAGTAGTTGTTTATCTCTCTTTTTCTCAGCTTCTTTATTTTCCATCATTTGGTCTTCTATCTCACTGATTCTTTCTTCTGCCTCATTTATCCTAGCAGTTAGCGCCCCCATATTTGATTGCACCTCATTGATAGCCTTTTTGATTTCTACTTGGTTCGATTTTAGTTCTTTTACTTCTCCAGAAAGTGTTTCTCTAATAACTTCCATGTTTTTTTCAAGCCCAGCTAGTATCTTTAAAGTGATGATTCTGAACTCTAGATCTGACATCGTACTAATGTCCGTATTGAGTAGGTCCCTGGCAGTCGGTACTACCTCTTGTTCTTTTTGTTGAGGTGATTTTTTCCGTCTTGTCATTTTGTGCAGAGGAGAATAGATTAATGAGAGAACAAAATGCTAGCAGGGTAACAACGTCCCCAGAAAATATACTCTAAACAAATCAGAAAAGACCTGAAGCAGTGGGAAAAGAAAGGGAAAGAGAGAAAAAAGAAAAAGAAAGAAAAAAAGAAAAAAGAAAAAGATAAAGATAAAAATAAACAAAAGCAGGACAAAACAAAACAAAACAAAAACAGAATGTGATCAAATATGATCAGGCTGGATTATAGATCAGTGCCACACACTAGATTTTGGGTGTATTTTGGTCTGTTAAAAGAAAGTCCCTCCCAAAATTTTAAAGAAAGAAAAACTTATATATGTACAAAAATAAGGGTTGATATGATGAAGGGATGGAATATGACTGTAAAGATGGAAATTATAAAAAATTTTTAAAAAGGATTTGATAAGTTGTTTGAAAAAAGAAAGAAGAGGATTAAAAAAAAAAAGAAAGAAAGAAAAAAGGGAGAGAATGTGATCAGGCAGGGGAGTAGAAAAAAACCATACACTAGAGATTTAGAGTATATTTTGATCTGTTAGAAGAAACTATCTCAAGATTTTAAAGAGAGAACAACTTATATATATATGCCAAAAATACGGGTAACTACTATGAAGGGATAGAATATGACTTTAAAAATGAAAAATAAAAATGTTTTTTTTTTAAAAAAGGGATTGATAAGATGTTGGTTGAAAAAGGGAAAAAGAAAAATTCAAAAAAAAAGAAAAAAGGAAAAAAGAAAAAAAGACAGTTAAAAAAAATAATTAACTTTGAAAGACTAAAGAATCATGGTAAAAAAAGCCATGAATTCTATGTGCAGTATTCCCCCTAGCGCTGGAGTTCTGCCGTTCTCATTGATCGGTAAACTTGGTCTTGGCTGGCTGTTCTCGCTGATCTTCTGGGGGAGGGGCCTGTTGCCGTGGTTCCCAAATGTCTTTGCCGGAGGCAAAATTGCCCCGCCCTTGCCGGTCCGGGCTAAGTAATCTGCTCGGGTTTGCTCTCCGGAGCTTTTGTTCCCTGCAAGCTTTCCGTACAGCTTTGGAGGCGGAGAGTGAAAATGGCGGCCTCCCAGTCTCCGCCCCGGAGGAGCCGAGAACTCAGGGCCCTGCTCCTCAGCGAGCCCCCAGAGAAAAGCAGTCAGTCACTCCCGTCTCCCCGGTCTCCGGCCGCACTCCATGCTCACCCGGCCTGTGACCGCGCCTTTCTATCTGGCACCCGACCCCGGGTGGAGTCTCCAAACCCAGCAGATCCCCGCGGTGCGCTCCCGCACCTCTCCTCCCGGGGGAAGAAGGTGAGTCTCCCCGGATCTGCCGCTTGTTGGGTCCCTGCTGGAGGAGCAGTGGCCCGACTGTGCCGCGGATCACGGTTTATAGCAACCCCGAGCTGAGAGCCCGCGCCTGGGCTCCGTCTCTGCAGCCGGCTTCCCTGCTCCGATACCTGGGAGCTCTGCCGCACTCAGGCACCCCCGGTCTTTCTGTGACCCCGAGGGTCCTGAGACCACACTGTCCCGCGAGGGTTCCACCCCCCACTTCGCCACCAGAGTGACGTCCCTCAGCGGAGCAGACTTCTAAAAGTTCCGATTTTGTGCTCCGCGGCTCTATCACTTGCCAGAAGCGGCCGACGGAGGCCCCTCCCCCGCCGTCTATCCTCCCGAATATTGCCTCGGATTCACTTCTCCGCACGTCCTACCTTCCAGAAAGTGGTCGCTTTTCTGTTCAGAGAGTTGTTGCTATTCTTTTCTTCGATCTCCTGTTGAGTTTGTAGGTGTTCAGAATGGTTTGATCCCTATCCAGCTGAATTCCTGAGAGGAGACGAAATCCAGGTCTCCTACTCCTCCGCCATCTTGCTCCGCCCCCCGATTTTTACAATTTGATTATAGTACATCTTGGTTAGCCTTCTTTGTCTTGTTCCTGTTAGAGAACCTGTAGTTCTATGAATCTTGATGTCCACTTCCCTCCCAAAGTAGGGAAGTTTTTATCCATTATTTATTTAAATAAGTGTTCTGCCCTTTTCTCTTTCTCTATTCTCCTTCTGGGAATCCTATAATGTACATATTGGTTCTCTCATTGGTTTCCCATAGATTTCTTCACTATTTTCACTCTTTTCCATTTTTTTTTCTTTTTTTCCTCTTCATCTTCTGACTGGATAACTTCAAATGACCTGACTATAAGTTTGTAGATCATTTCTTCTGCTTGATTAATCAGCTCAAGCTCTTTAAAGTACTCTTAAAGCTCTCCATTGCATTTTCATTTCATTCAATGTATTCTTCAGCTCCAGTATTAGTTTGGTTCTTTTTCTTTTTTTATAGTTTCTCTTTGTTGTATTGTCATGTGGCTTCTTCATTTTTCTTAAAACAATTATTTTAATTTTTGTTTTATCAAGCAATTTTTAGATCTTCTTTGACTTAAGATCAATTTCTAGAAAAGTATTGTGGCTTTCTGATGTCATGGTTCCTTGATTGTGTGTGTGTGTGGGGGGGTGTATTTCATAGCCTTTCATTGATGTCTGTTCATTTGAGGAAGCAGTCACCTCTTCCAGACTGGCTTTACTAGGGAAAGAACTTCATCTATTGGTGGGGGTGATGGTGCCATATGGGTGGGGTGCAGCAGCTCTTACTGTGGTGGGGGTGCAGTGGTAATTCTGTGTTCAGGGAGGGCACAATGTTACATCCTTTATAGAGCTCCATAAAAGCTGAGGTCAGCCTTGACAAAGACAGTAAGGGTCCTTGGAAGCCAAGGTTATGTGTATCCATGGTGGTAACAAGGGCTGCTGGTGTCTTTGGTAGAAAAATCTGTTGGACTCTTATTTTTCTCCCTGTAGGGGAGATGATGGTTGAAGGGGTCTTTGTTGGCACTGGGTCTGGTGCATGGGCACAAACATGACAGCAGCAGTGCTGTGATCTGGGGACTATGTGTACTTATGGCAGCAGTGACAATGGTGTCAGGAGTGTGGGAATATACTGAGTGGCCACAGAGCTAGAGTCCAGGGCTCAGGGGTTTTTCAGAACAACTATGGCACCTGGCCTAGGGTACAGGCTCACTCACCACAAATGCATCAGTGTCTGAAATATAGGTATGTACTGAATGGTCATAGAATTGGGGTCTGAGGGCGCCTGGGTGGCTCAGTCTTTAAGCGTCTGCCTTCGGCTCAGGTCATGATCCCAGGGTCCTGGGATCGAGCCCCACATCAGGCTCCCTGCTTGGCAGGAAGCCTGCGTCTCCCTCTCCCACTCCCCCTGCTTGTGTTCCTGCTCTCGCTATCTCTCTCTCTGTCAAATAAATAAATAAAATCTTAAAAAAAAAAAAAAAGAATTGGGGTCTGAGGCATGTGTGTGGTTGCAAGAGGGGAATGTTGGGGTGGTGTAAGATGTAGCCATGGATCTGGGGCCAGGGGGTGGGGGGCAAGAAACAGAGATGGTTCTAGTCCCAGGGTTTAGGATGGGTGTGTCAATAGTAATTCCTTTTCCCCAGCCCCAGAATAGGAATTGTACATACAAGACCCAAATACCCTTCATTTAGATTCACCTATTCACATTTTGTCCTGCTTGATCTGTCATTCATGTTCTTGCGTGTGCTATCTCTCTCTGCACTAATATCATAACCTTTAACTCTAATACTTCGGTGGGTATTTCCTAAGAGTAGGAATATTCTAATTCAGCACACTGAACACTGATACAATAATTTAACCATTCATGGTTCTTGAGTTTGGCCAAGAAAGAACTCAGAGCCAAACTCTTAAGTAAGCAAGGGTTTAATAGTCGTTCAAGTGAAAAGACACTCTCAAGATGGAAGAGTGGGCAGGCCCAGAGATGGCATCTGCACCGGGGCTCAGGGTTGTCTTTGCTTTTTATGTATGGATAGATTATGGGTCATAGCTGTGCAGATCCTGACTAGGGTTGCAGCCAATTATCTAAGGGACTCCTCCAACAATTGAAAGGGCAAGTTTTGGGCCCTTTTTGGTCCTTGTCAGCCTTCCTCTGCTCAAGGCAGGGGGGGCTTATGACCACAATGTAGATTTATTATAGTGAAGCCATAGGTTACTGTAGAGTAGTGGTCATAGGGGAGTGTGTATCCCCTGGGGTCTGTCCCAACTCTTTGGAACTTGGTTTCTGCCCTTTAATCAGTCAGAAAGCACCTCTTCCCTGCTCATATATAATTAACTGCCTCATATTCTCAGGTATAGCAGTAGGACTCCAGGCAGCTTCATCAGCCATCCTCAGCTTCTATGCTCCACTGTGTTTCTGCATCTCCTGTATTCTAGACCTCTCCCAGAGCTATTTTTGTTGTGAGATAGTTGCTTATTCCTTGTTGTTGTTGTTTCTGTTGGGTGGGGTTGGGGGAAGGCAAGTACTGGAATCTCCTAGTCTGCTATCTTGAGGATTTCACCTATTAGCTTTTCCTTCTTTATTATCTGTACTCTCCCTCTCCAATAATAAGAAACCTTGTTCCCACAATCCACTGTTTATCTTTATATATTTTTTTAACTTATAAATTCCTTTTTGTCTTTAGCCCTACAATTTTCAGTCAAACATTTTCCTAGGTTAGTTAAGTCTATTTTTTTCCCCACCTCCCCTTCAGTGTGGTCATGTCATATATTGGTAATGTAATTTATTTCATTTGTCACATTCTGCATTCCATTATGGGCATCCCCCAGCATCTTGGCTGATAATCCTTTCTCTTTTTCAAACATTTCATGCATTAAATTGAACTCTTTGTGGTGTATAGTTTTATGAGTTTTAACAAATGCATATTCATTTATCCACCATTGTAATATAATAGAACAATACCCTTGTATGTCCTGTTTGTAGTTAACTTCCCACTCCACTTGAGTAACCACTAGCAACTACTGATCTGTTTCCCATCTTGATTGTATTGCCTTTTCCAGAAGTTCATATAAATGGAATCATTTAATAGGTAGGCTTTTCTGTCTGGCTTTTTCTACTTAGCAAAATGCATTTAAGAAGCATCCATATAACATAAAATAATACTTCCATTTCTTTTTATTTCTATACCATATTACATTATTTGTTTCTCCAATCCCCTGTTGGAAGACAACTTAGATTGCTTCTAGTTTTAGCTATTATGAATAAAACTGCTTTAAGAAGGTTTTGTGTGCGACTATAAGTTTTCATATAACCTGGGTGAATACCTAGAAGTGTAATTGCTAGATCATATGATAAGTCGATAAATTTATTTAAAAAACTGCCAAACTGTCCTCCAAAGTGTCTGAACCATTTTGAATTCTCTAGGCAATAAATATCCCACATCCAAGCCCACATTAGCGTGACAACTTTATATATATATATATAATTTTAGTTAATACAGGTGTAGTGGCATTTCATTGTTTTGATTTACACTTCCCTAGTTACAAATGATATTGAGCATCATTTCATGTACTATCCAGCTGTTTATCTTTGGTAAAGTTATGTTCATATCTTTTGTCCATATATTATTGGGTTGTTTGTTTTATTAGGATTGAATTCTGAGGTGTTTTTTTTATATGTTCTGGATCAAACCCTTTATTGAATAAGTGATTTTCAAATACTTTTCACAGTCTGATTTGTCTTTTTATTCCTTTAGTGTCCTTTGCAGAGCCTTTTTTTTTATAATGTCCAATTATTGGCAATTTCTTTCATAGATTTTGCTTTTGGTGCTGTCTCTAAAAATTGTCAAAGCCAAGGCAATATAGATCTTCTCCTACATTTTCTTAGACATTTTATAGTTGTAGATCTTAGATTTTGGTCTATGATAGTTCCTTGTATAGGATGTGAGCTGGATGTTGGGGCTTAGCATGTTTTTTGGCATATTGATGTCCAATTTCTCCAGTCTTATTTGTTGAAAACACTAAACTTTGTCTGCTAAATTACCTTTGAATTTTTGTTGAAAACTGTTGACAATATTGCAAGAATAATCCTATTCTTGGGATTTTCTATTGGATGCATTGATTTATGTGTCTTTCTTCCAGTACTACATTATCCTGATAACTGAAGTGTTAGAGTAAATCTTGAAATAGGAAAATGTGAGTTTTTCAACTTTATTCTTCTTTTATAGAATTGTGTGTATAATCTAGTTCCTTTGCCTTTCCATATAAATTTTAGAATTAGCTAGTCAGTATCTAGTAAGTGCTTGTTGAATTCTTCATTGGACTTGTATCAAATCTATTAATCAAATTGGAAAGAACATTTTAACAATATTCAGATTTCTAATTCATGGATGTGACTTTTTTTTCAAGTTATTTGGATTTCTTTATTTCCTTTAATCAGTGAGTTAAAGTTTTCTACACATATATCATGGGCAAATTTGATAGATTTATACCTATGTATTTCATTCTTTGGTTGTTACTGTAAATGGTATTTTTTTTTAAAGATTTTATTTATTTATTTGAGAGAGAGAGAATGAGAGACAGAGAGCATGAGAGGGAGGAGGGTCAGAGGGAGAAGCAGACTCCCTGCTGGCAGGGAGCCCGATGCGGGACTCGATCCCAGGACTCCAGGATCATGACCTGAGCCGAAGGCAGTCGCTTAACCAACTGAGCCACCCAGGCACCCCTGTAAATGGTATTTTTAACTTTACATTCCATTAATTAATTTCCATATATCAGAATATAACTGATTTTTGTAAATTGATCTTATATTTTGGAACCTTACTTAAACTCATTATTTCCAGAAAAAAAATTATAAATTCATTGGGATTTGCTACATAGAAAATTATGTCATTTAATAAAGACAGTTTTACTTTTCCTTTCCAATTTGTGTACTTTGTATTTTTCTTGCTGTATTTGTTAGGACTTACAGTGTAATACTGAATAATACTGGTGAAAGAGGACATTCTTATTTGTGTAAGATATTAGAATGAAACCATTCAGTCTTTCATGATTAGGTAAAATGCTAGCTACAGACTCATAAATACTCTGCATTAAACATTAGGTTAAAGATTTTTTCTATACCAGTTTGCTGAGAGTTTGTTATCATGAATGGATATTGCTTTTTGTCAAATGCTTTTTCTACATCTGTTGATATGGTTAAATGGTTTATTCTATTTAGTCTGTTAATGTGGTCAAATCCATTGATGAAGTTTTCAGTATTGAGCCAGCCTTGCATTCTCAGGATAAACTCCACTTGGATATTATGTGTTACCTTTTTTATATATCACTGGATTAGATTTGCTATTAGATTTTTTTTTTTTTTTCGGGATTTTTGTGCCTATATTCATGAGAGATAACGGTTTGTACTTAAAATGTCTTTGTCTAGTTTTGATAATATGCTAGAGTCAAAAAAGGTGGCAAGTGTTCTTTTTGATTCTGCTTTCTGGAAGTGATCATGTAGTTCTACTAGTACCTATACTATGTAGTTCTGCCATTATAAATAGCTGGCATTATTTATTTTTAAATGTTAAGTAGAATTCACTATTGAAATCATTTGGTCTTCGAGTCAGTTAAAACATAAAATTTTCGGAGGGGGAGGAGCAAGATGGCAGAGGAGTAGGAGACCTAAATTTCATCTGGTCCCAGGAATTCAGCTAGATAGGGATTAAACCATTCTGAACACCTACGAACTCAACAGGAGATCGAAGAAAAGAATAGCAGCAACTCTCTGAACAGAAAAGCGACGACTTTCTGGAAGAGTCATATTCTATCCCTTCATAGTAGTTAACCTTATTTTTGGCATATATATAAGTTGTTCTCTCTTTAAAATTTTAGGATACAGTTTCTTCTAACAGACCAAAATATACCCTAAATCTCTAGTGTATGGCTTTGTTCTAGTCTCCTGCCTGATCACATTCTCTCCCTTTTTTTTTTAAAATTTCTCTTCTTTCTTTTTTCAACCAATTTCTTTTTTTTTATTTTTTTTTAAAGATTTTATTTATTTATTTGACAGAAACACAGCGAGAGAGGGAACACAAGCAAAGGGAGTGGCAGAGGGAGGGGGAGAAGCAGGCTTCCCACTGAGCAGGGGGGCCAATGCGGGGCTCGATCCCAGGACCCTGAGATCATGACCTGAGCCAAAGGCAGATGCTTAATGACTGAGCCACCCAGGCACCCCTTTTCAACCAACTTCTTATCAATTCCTTTTATAAAATCTTTTATAAGTTTCTTTACAGTCATATTCCATCCCTTCATTGTATTTACCCTTATTTTTGTACATATATAAGTCTTTCTTTCTTTAAAATTTTGGGAGGAAGTTTCTTCTAACAGACCAAAATACGCCCAAAATCTAGTGTGTGGCACTGATCTATTCACCAGCCTGATCATATTTGATCATATTCTTTTTTTTTATCTTTTTCTTTTTTTCTTTTTTCTTTCTTTCCCTTTCTTTTCCCCTGGTTTTTGGTCTCTTCTGATTTGTGTGGTGTATATTGTTAAACAAAGAGAGAGCCTAAAAGTAACATAGACCAGAAAGAAACAGAGACAATATACAGTAACAGTCACCTTACAGGCAATACAGTGACACTAAATTCATATTCATTCACATAAATTCAGATTCAATAAAAAAACAAGACCCATCAATATGCTGTCTGCAAGAGACTCATTTTAGACCCAAAGACACCTCCAGATTGAAAGTGAGGGGATGGAAAACCATTTACCATGCTAATGGACACCAAAAGAAAGCCAGGGAGGCAATCCTTATACCAGACAAATTAGATTTTAAACCAAAGACTGTAATAAGAGATGAGGAAGGACACTATATCATTCTTAAAGGGTCTATCCAACAAGAAGATCTAACAATTGTAAATATCTATGCCCTAACATGGGAGCAGCCAATTATATAAGCCATTTAATAACAAAAGCAAAGAAACACATTGACAACAATACAGTAATAGTGGGGAACTTTAACACCCCCTTCACTGAAATGGACAGATCATCTAAGCAGAAGATCAACAAGGAAATAAAGACTTTGAATGACACACTGGACCAAATGGACTTCACAGATATATTCAGAGCATTCCATCCCAAAGCAACAGAATACACATTCTTCTCTAGTGTCCATGGAACAATCTCCAGAAGAGATCACATCCTAGGTTATAAATCAGGTCTCAACCAGTACCAAAAGATTGGGATCATTCCCTGCATATTTTCAGTCCACAATGCTTTGAAACTAGAACTCAATCACAAGAGGAAAGTCGGAAAGAACTCAAATACATGGAGGCTAAAGAGCATCGTACTAAAGAATGAATGGGTCAGGGGCGCCTGGGTGGCTCAGTCGTTAAGCGTCTGCCTTCGGCTCAGGTCATGATCCCAGGATCCTGGGATCGAGCCCCGCATCGGGCTCCCTGCTCAGTGGGAAGCCTGCTTCTCCCTCTCCCGTTCCCCCTGCTTGTGTTCCCTCTCTCGCTGTGTCTCTCTCTGTCAAATAAATAAAATCTTTAAAAAAAAAAAAAAAAAAAGAATGAATGGGTCAACCAGGAAATTAAAGAAGAATTAAAAAATTTCATGGAAACCAATGAAAATGAAAACACAACTGTTCAAAATCTTTGGGATGCAGCAAAGGCAGTCCTAAGAGGAAAGTATATAGCAATACAAGCCTTTCTCAAGAAACAAGAAAGGTCTCAAAATACACAACCTAATCCTACACCTAAAGGAGCTGGAGAAAGAACAGCAAATAAAGCCTAAACCCAGCAGGAGAAGAGAAATAATAAAGATCAGAGCAGAAATCAATGAAATAGAAACCAAAAGAACGGTAGAACAGATCAACACAACCAGGAGCTGGTTCTTTGAAAGAATTAACAAGATTGATAAACCCCTGGCCAGACTTATCAAAAAGAAAAGAGAAATGACCCAAATAAATAACATCATGAATGAAAGAGGAGAGATCACAACCAACACCAAAGAAATACAAACAATTATAAGAACATATTATAAGCAACTCTATGCCAGCAAATTAGATAACCTGGAAGAAATGGATGCATTCCTAGAGATGTATCAACTACCAAAACTGAACCAGGAAGAAACAGAAAACCTGAACAGACCTATAACCACTAAGGAAATTGAAGCAGTCATCAAAAATCTCCCAACAAACAAGAGCCCAGGGCCAGATGGCTTCCCAGGGGAATTCTACCAAACATTTCAAGAAGAACTAATACCTATTCTTCTGAAACTGTTCCAAAAAACAGAAATGGAGGGAAAATTTCCAAACTCGTTTTATGAGGCCACCATTACCTTGATCCCCAAACCAGAAAAAGACCCCATCAAAAAGGAGAATTACAGACCAATATCCCTGATGAACATGGATGCAAAAATTCTCACCAAAATACTAGCCAATAGGATCCAACAGTACATTAAAAGGATTATCCACCACGACCAAGTGGGATTTATCCCTGGGCTGCAAGGTTGGTTCAACATCCGCAAATCAATCAATGTGATATAATACATTAATAAAAGAAAGAACAAGAACCAGATGATCCTCTCAATAGATGCAGAAAAAGCATTTGACAAAGTACAGCATCCTTTGTTGATTAAAACTCTTCAGAGTGTAGGGATAGAGGGTACATATCTCAATATCATAAAAGCCATCTATGAAAAACCCACAGCGAATATCATTTGCAATGGGGAAAAACTGAGAGCTTTCCCCCTAAGGTCAGGAACACGGCAGGGATGTCCACTATCACCATTGCTCTTCAACATAGTACTAGAAGTCCTAGCCACAGCAATCAGACAACAAAAAGAAATCAAAGGCATCCAAATTGGCAAAGAAGAAGTCAAACTCTCACTCTTTGCAGATGATATGATACTTTATGTGGAAAACCCAAAAGGCTCCACCCCAAAACTGCTAGAACTCATACAGGAATTCAATAAAATGGCAGGATATAAAATCAATGCACAGAAATCAGTGGCATTCCTATACACCACCGCCAAGACAGAAGAAAGAGAAATGAAGGAGTCGATCCCATTTACAATTGCACCCAAAACCGTAAGATACCTAGGAATAAATCTAACCAAAGAGGCAAAGAATCTGTACTCAGAAAACTATGAAATACTCATGAAAGAAATTGAGGAAGACACAAAGAAATGGAAAAACGTTCCATGGTCATGGATTGGAAGAACAAATATTGTGAAGATGTCAATGCTACCTAGAGCAATCTACACATTCAATGCAATCCCTATCAAAATACCATCCACTTTTTTCAAAGAAATGGAACAAATAATCCTAAAATTTGTATGGAACCAGAAAAGACCCCGAATAGAAGAGGAATGTTGAAAAAGAAAAGCAAAGCTGGTGGCATCACAATTCCGGACTTCCAGCTCGATTACAAAGCTGTCATCATCAAGACAGTATGGGACTGGCACAAAAACAGACACATAGATCAATGGAACAAAATAGAGAGCCCTGAAATGGACCCTCAACTCTATAGTCAACTAATCTTTGACAAAGCAGGAAAAAATGTCCCATGGAAAAAAGACCAACTCTTCAACAAATGGTGTTGGGAAAATTGGACAGCCACATGCAGAAGAATGAAACTGGGCCATTTCCTTACACCACACACAAAAATAGACTCAAAATGGTCGAAAGACCTAAATGTGAGACTCCTGTCCACATCTCAAAATCCTAAAGGAGAACACAGGCAGCAACCTCTTCGACCTCAGCCGCAGCAACTTCTTCCTAGAAACATCACCAGAGGCAAGGGAAGCAAGGGCAAAAATGAACTATTGGGACTTCGTCAAGATAAAAAGCTTTTGCACAGCAAAAGAAACAGTCAACAAAACCAAAAGACAACCTACAGAATGGGAGAAGATATTTGCAAATGACATATCAGATAAAGGGCTAGTATCCAAAATCTATAAAGAACTTATCAAACTCAACACCCAAAGAACAAAGAATCCAATCAAGAAATGGGCAGAAGAACGAACAGACATTTTTCCAAAGAAGACATCCAAATGGCCAACAGACACATGAAAAAGTGCTCAACATCGCTCGGCATCAGGGAAATCCAAATCAAAACCTCAATGAGATACCACCTCACACTAGTCAGAATGGCTAAAATTAACAAGTCAGGAAATGACAGATGTTGGCAGGGATGCGGAGAAAGGGGAACCCTCCTACACTGTTGGTGGGAATGCAAGCTGGTGCAGCCACTCTGGAAAACAGTATGGAGGTTCCTCAAAAAGTTGAAAATAGAGCTACCTAGCAATTGCACTACTGGGTATTTATCCCAAAGATACAATGTAGAGATCCAAAGGGTTACTTGCACCCCAATGTTTTTAGCAGCAATGTCCACAATAGCCAAACTATGGAAAGAGCCAAGATGTCCATCGACAGATGAATGGATAAAGAAGATGTGGTATATATATATATATATATATATATATATATATATATATACATATACATACATACACACACACACACACACACACACACACACAGAGTGGAATATTATGCAGCCATCAAAAGGAATGAAATCTTGCCATTTGCAACGACATGGATGGAACTAGAGGGTATTATGCTGAGTGAAATAAGTCAATCAGAGAAAGACATGTATCATATGATCTCACTGATATGAGGAATTCTTAATCTCAGGAAGCAAACTGAGGGTTGCTGGAGTGGTGCGGGGTGGGAGGGATGGGGTGGCCGGGTGATAGACATTGGGGAGGGTATGTGCTATGGTGAGTGCTGTGAATTGTGTAAGACTGTTGAATCACAGACCTGTACCTCTGAAACAAATAATACATTGTATGTTAAAAAAAAAGAAGATAGTAGGAAGGGGAAAATGAAGGGGGGGGGAATTGGAGGGGGAGACGAACCATGAGAGACTATGGACTCTGAGAAACAAACTGAGGGTTCTAGAGGGGAAGGGGGTGGGGGGATGGATTAGCCTGGTGATGGGTATTAAAGAGAGCACGTACTGCGTGGAGCACTGGGTGTTATACGCAAACAATGAATCATGGAACACTATATCAAAAACCAATGGTAATGTATGGTGATTAACATAACATAATAAAAAAACTTAAATAAATAAATTTTACATTAAAAAAAGAAATGAAATTATAAGAATAAAAGCATCCTTCAAAAGTTAAAAAAAAAAAACACAAAATTTTAGGGGCACCTGAGTGGTTCAGTCAGTTAAGCATCTGACTCAATTTCAGTTCAGGTCATGATTTCAGGGTCATAAGACTGGGCCCCGTGTCAGGCTCTGTGCTGGGTGTGGAGCCTGCTTAGGACTCTCTCTCTCCCGCTCCTTTTCCCCCTCCACCTCACTTGCTCACTCGCTCTCTCTCTCTCTCAAGAAAAAAAAAAAAGAAAAGAAAAAAAAACTTGTAATTTTAAACTACAAATTTAATTTCTTCAATCAACTTTAACCACAATTTAATAGACATAGAAATATTTGGTTTTACTATTTCTTCTTCAGTAAGTTTTTAGAGTTTGTGTTTTTCAAAGAATTGCTCCATTTCACCTAAGTTATTGAATTTATGGGCATAGATTTTTTTGGTAGTATTTTCTTATCCTTTTAATCAGCAGTGAGATCTCCATTTGATTCTTGATATTGGTAAATTATGTCCCCTCTCTTTCTTTTTGGTTAGCTTGCGTAGAATATAGACTTCAGCTAATAAAACAACTTATAAGAAATATAGGGGGAAATGGCAACAGCTTGTTAGAAATAGGGAATTTTAATATATATTTCTCTCTAATAAAGCAAGAGGATAAATATAGTAAGCCAAAATAATATATTTAAGAAGGAAAATCTAATTGATATACATTAAAGAAAGTATCTTCTTTTCTATAATTTATGAAATAGCCACAAAAAATTGACCATATATTTTTTTTTTTTTAAAGATTTTATTTATTTATTTGACAGAGAGAGACACAGCGAGAGAGGGAACACAAGCAGGGGGAGTGGGAGAGGGAGAAGCAGGCTTCCCGCAGAGCAGGGAGCCCGATGTGGGACTTGATCCCAGGACCCTGGGATCATGACCTGAGCCGAAGGCAGTCGCTTAACCGACTGAACCACCCAGGCGCCCAAAAATTGACCATATATTACTTCGCAAAGGAAACAGCCTAAAAATACAAACTAGTAGCACTACTATAAACAACATTCTCTGATAACACTAAACAAAAAGTAAATATTAATTAATGATAAGTATCATAAACAATTATGGTAGTAAACCATCGTGATAATGTCCTTAATTCAGCAATTAACAGAAACTGGGAGTTTCTGCCTTGTAAAACAAGGCAAAATGAAAGCAAATGAAACTAATTAAGACCTATAATTCCTCTTTGACAAATCACCAATTCAATCAAAATGAATACTGCATGGAACTAACCATTTAAAAATTGATGTGTGCTAGTAAATAGCATAGTTCAACATTATTACTTCTATTTATAATTTTTTTGTTAAAATAGAATGTTACTTGTACACCTTCTTTGGTTTGTAGCATAAATATATCATACCTCATTTAAACTTTTTATAAAATTTTTGATCAAATACACATTATTCTGAGAATGCTTCTAGTTTATTATATAATTTTTACCTTGCTCTGAGGTAATTCTGGAAACATTATGAGAGATAATTTTAAGTTTTGTATTGATAGTTTATCTTAAAAATTCCTGTGTTCTTATTAATATTAGAACAGGAGAATTTGTAACTTATAGAGTTATTAGTACCTTTTTAATGACATGTTTATGACTTTAGATAGTGGAGATCCATGTAGTAATTGGAGATGAAACTACTTCTTTAAGATATAGTAAGTGCATTTAATCCCATACATTGAAAAATGTGGACTTTTAAATATTAAATTCTTTAATAACACTTGGGATCAGAAAGCCACTTTTCCATACATTAAAGCTTTGTATTACATAGTAGATGCTACTGAAGGAAAAAATAAATATCTCAAGCTTACTAGAATTTTATGTCTAAACAGAAATGATGATAGATTAATTTCATGTTTGACACATTTCTAGTGAATTTCCATTCTAATTAAATGGAGGGTTTTTTTGTGGTTTTTTTTTTTTTTTAGTGGCTTATTTTAAAAGGCTACAGAGTATCAACAATAGATCCGTAGTCCTACTAAGAATATGTTTGAAATGGGTGATTTAATGATGTGTAGTTATGACAAATAATCAGGCACTCTTGTCATTAGGCGACTATTAAGATTGAACAAAACATTTGTTTATGCAAAATAGAAATTTAAAGGAATTATGTCGGTTTCATACAAAAATTAGTGACAACAGTCACCTCATATATTTTTTCTCAGACTTCCTTGGGGACTATTTTAATCCTACACATTTGTTCAATTCAAATGCAAATTTGTTGAGTGTCAAAATGCATATTTGTTTCAAGAAACAAAACTTGAATCCTACTTTCCCCTATGACTTTATCTTTCTACAATTATCCACTGAAGAACCCATTGGCTCACTAGCAACATAACATACTTTAATGCCTTTATCTCAATTCCTGCTTAAGTCATTAAGGGTGGTTTCTGTCCTTAACACTTCATTGCAATCACAGTCATTAAGGTCAGTGGTTTGCTGTCTAATATCTATTTTGTTTAATCTCATCAACACCATTAACCTAATGGGTCACTGTTTTAGTCTCCCTCCTCCTTCTTCCTCTTTTTCCTCCGCCCCCTCATTGCATGAGAGTCTCTCCTTCTCTTGTACCTTCCTGATACTGGGCATGAAATCTGCAGTGAAAAAGTAAAAATAATTATTCCATCTGCAGGTAAACTGTGTGTACACTTTGGGAAAAAAAAAAAATTCCAGAGTGTGTAAAAAATAAACTTTTAGATGACTTGAATGTCGATTTTGTATTTTAGTTGAAACAATATGCTTCTCCTAAAATATATCATAAAATGAACATTAGTGATAAATTAACCATATTGCTCAAAGAGTGTAAAATGAATGACTTCTCCTGAAACAAAAATGAATACATACAATACAGTTGCTTTGTTAATTTAAGCATTTTAGAGGTCATTTTTCAAACTGTTTCAGTGGCCTAGAGCCAAATTCTATGCTTCAGGTGAACAAAAATCTATCCTTTCTAAATGAACAGTATGGGCTGGCAGTTTACTTAGAGGGGAGAAATGTTTAATGTATTTTCTTTGCTAAAACTATCAATAATGATATAAACTATAAAATATAAAAAGAACCTCTGTGTAGAATAAGCACTTTCCTTCACCTCTGTGTTAAGATAAATGCAATTTGTACTCACAGAAAACAAAAATTTTAAATGTAGTGCCATGTCACATCCGTCTTAAAAGGTTTACTTATGTCTCAAACATATGGATGAACATCAGAAAAAAAAAATGTCAACTAGATATATGTTTTTAGCAAAAGAAAAAAAAATATGTGTTTTCATTTTCTGGCTTAAAATATTGCTGTTCTGAATGTTTTCTCCCCCCTCCAAAGCACATGAGTATACCATTCATCTAAAATAATACCAGTGAGTTATGAAACTGTAAACTCTCCAGCGTTTCAATAAATTAATAATGGATATGAAATTATGGGATAAATCCACATAGCATCTAGCACACAATTAACTCTTCACAGACTAATAATTTTTAAAACTCTGAAATCAGATTACTTTCCAATAAAACATGTCACAATAATTTACTTTATGATTGCGATTAGGAAAGTAAGATATAATAAAAAGAGATCTCAAGGTTTATTACTCAATATGTAAGGACAAGGGACGTGATTATATCTTTATAGCAGCAAATATAAGAATGCTTGGTAGTTACAGTTGTAGTTCAATAGAATTGATTCAAACAGCACTGTTTGTTGTGGAATCTACAGGAAGGAAATGCATTATTAGAAAAATTATGATTTGTTTTTCTCTTATTTCACTTAGCTTAATACCCTCTAAGGTCCATCTATGTTGTTGCAAATGACAAGATCGCAATATTTTTTATGGATGAGTAATATTCCTGTTTGTGTGTGTCTGAGAAAGAGAGGGAAAGAGACAAAGACACATTCTTTATTCACCTATCTATGAACACTTTGATTCCTTCCATATCTTGGCTATGTAAATGCTGCTGCAATAAACATAGGGATGCATATATATTTTAAAATTCGTGTTTTCCTTTTCTTTGGGTAAAGTCCCAGTGGTTTTCCACAGTGGTTGCACCAATTTGTATTCCCACCAACAGTGCACAAGGGTTCCCTCATCTCCACATCCTTATCTTTTTGATACTAGGCTTTCTGACAGGTGTGAGATGGCATTTCATTGTGATTTTGACTTGCATTTCCCTGATGAATAGTGTTTTTGAGCATCTTTTCATCTGTCTGTTGGCCATCTATATGTCTTTGGGAAAAGGTCTATTCAGGTCCTTTTTTCATGTTTTAATTGGATTATTTGGGGATTTTGGTATTGAGTTGTATAAGTTCTTTATACATCCCCTCATCGGATATAACATTTGCAAATATCTTCTCCCATTCACTAGGTTGCTTTTTTTGTTTTGTTGATGGTTTCCTTTGCTGTGCAAAAGCTTTTTATTTTGGTGTGGTCCCAATAGTTCATTTTTGCTTTTGTTTCCCTTGTCTGAGGAGACATATTCATAAATATGTTAAGGATAATGATGGTTTGAATGTAAAAAAATAAATATACAGAGAACAAACTGGTGGTGGACAAAGGGAGGTGGGCAAGGGAATAGGCAAAGTAGTTAAAAGGGATTAAGAAGTACAAACTTCCAGTTATAAATGAGTCACAGAGATGAGGTACAGCATTGGAAATATAGTCCATAGGATCGTAATAACTTTGTATGGTGACAGATAGTAACTACACTTACCATGCTGAGCATGGAGTAATGTATAGAATTGTCAAATCAATATTGTATACACCTGGAACTAATAAAATATTATATGCCACTTAAACTTCAATTAAAAAAAAAGAAAAATGGATGGAAGAAATGAGGTCAAGGTAGGGGTAAGCTTTGGGCTGTGAAAGGGAGGCCTCAGAAAGACTCAAAAATGGAAAATGTGGGTCAGAGCAGAAGAATAGAGCAGTTGTTACATTGAATTTAAAGAAATATTATATCAGGGTTGGTAAGCTGAATGAAGCTGGTGAATGATGTAAATCTCCCATTTTTCCGATGACCTTCAAGCCTACTTTTTATATATGGATTTCAAAAAGGAAGTAGAGAAATCAAGAAGGAAACTACGTAGCCCAGACTTGCAGCTGCCTTCTGTCTGTGATTGAGTCACTGAGTAGTCAATACCTTCATCTAGAAAATAATTCCTGCCTGGACCAAAATTCCTTGTTTTTTTGTTTTGTTTTGATTTGATTTTTTATAGTTTCTCTAATTCCTTGATGTGTTCTTTCCTATACAACTAAAATATTATTGTTAAAGTTGTTTTAATTTCTTGCCTTAAAAAATAACACTGTTATATATATACTTTTTTATCTCATTTTTTAAAAGATTTTATTTATTAGAGAGAGTGAGTGAGAGAGCATGAGCGGGGGGTAGGGGGGAGGGTGGGGAGGGAAGCAGCCTCCCTACTGAGCAGGGAGCCTGACTCAGGACTCAATCCCAGGACCCTGGGACCATGACCTGAACCAGGTGCCCCCTTTTCATTTCATTTTATTTTTTTCATCATGATAAGCATACTCTTTAATCACCAGCTCTTATTTCATCCATCCCTCCAGCCACCTCCCCTCTTGTAACCATCAGTTTGTTCCCTATGGTTAAGGATCTGTTTTTAGGTTTCTCTGCCTTTTTTTTCCCCTTGCTAATTTGTTTTGTTTCTTAAGTGCCACATATGGGCGATATCATATGATATTTGTCTTTCTCTGACTTATTTCGCTTAGCATTATGTTCTCTAGCTCTATCCAGGTCATTGCAAATGGCAAGATTTCATTCTTTCTTATCACTGAATAATATTCCATTGTCTGTGTGCATACACACACACATATACCACATCTTTATCCATTCATCAGTCGATGGACACATGGACTGCTGCCATAGTTTGGATATTGTAAATAATGCAGTAAACATAAAGGTGCCCTTTGAATTAGTGTTTTTGTGGTTTTTTGGGGGGTAAATACCCAGTAATGTAATTCCTGGATCATAGGGTAGTTCCATTTTTAATTTTTTTAGGAACCTCCACACTGTTTTCCACAGTGGCTGCACCAATTTACATTCCTACCAACAGTATATGAGGGTCCCTTTCTCCCTATATCCTCCCCAACACTTGTTGTTTCTTGACTTTTTGATTTTAGCCATTCTGACATGTTTGAGGTGGAATCTCATTTTGATTTGCATTTCCCTGGTGATACATGATGTCGAATATCTTTTCTTGTGTCTGTTGGCCATCTGGATGTCTTCTTGGGAGAAATGTCCGTTCATGACTTCTGCCTATTTTTAATTGGATTATTTGGGTTTTGGGGTATTGAGTTGTATCATCCAGTTTGAGTTTATTTTCGTGTATGGTGAAAGAAAGTGGTTCAGTTTCATTCTTTTGCATGTGGCTGTCCACTTTTCCCAACACCATTTCTTTAAGAGACTTTTCCCCATTGCATCTTCTTTCCTCCTTTGTTAAAGATGAATTGATCATATAGTGGTGGGTTTATTTCTGGGTTTTCTGTTCTATTCTATTGATCTATGTGTCTATTTTTATGCCAGTATCATACTGTTTTAATCACTACAGCTTTGTAATATAACTTGAAATCTGGAATTGTGATACCTCCAGTTTTGTTTTTATTTTTCAAGATTTCTTTGGCTATTTGAGGTCCTTTGTGGTTCCATACAAATTTTAGGATTGTTTGCTCTAGTTCCGTGAAAAATGTTGTTCATATTTTGATAGGGATTGCACTGAATGTGTAGATTGTTTTGGGTAGTATACACATTTTAACAGTATTTGTTCTTCCAACCCATGAACATGGAATGTCTTTCCATTTCTATGCATTGACTTCAGTTTCTTTCATCAGTGTTTTATAGTTTTCAGAGTACAGGTCTTTAACCTCTTTGGTTAAGTTTATTCCTAAATATTTTATTGTTTTTGGTGCAATTGTAAGTGGAATTTTTTTTAAAGATTTTGTTTATTTGACAGAGAGAGACACAGCAAGAGAGGGAACACAAGCAGGGCGAGTGGGAGAGGGAGAAGCAGGCTTCCCGCTGAGCAGGGAGCCAACGCGGGGCTCAGTCCCAGGACCCCTGGGATCATGACCTGAGCCAAAGGCAGACAGTTAATGACCGAGCCACTCAGGCACCCTGGGATTTTTTTTTTTAATTTAACTTTCTGCTGCTTCCTTAATGGTGTAGAGGAATACAACAGTTTTCTATACATTGATTTTCGTATCCTGCAATCTTACAGAACTCACTTCTCACTTCTAGAATTTTTTGGTGGAGTCTTTAGGGTTTAATGTATATATTATCATGTCATCTGTAAATAGTGAGGAATTTACTTCTTCCTTGCCAATTTGGATGCCGCTTATTTCTTTATATTGTCTACTTGCTATGGGTAGTACTTCTAGCACTATATTGAGTATAAGTGGTGAGAGGGGCACCTGGGTAGCACAGTTGGTTAAGCTTCTGCCTACAGCTCAGGTCATGATATCTGGGTCCTGGGATTGAGCCCCACTTCAGGCTCCCTGCTCAGCCTCTCCCTCTGCCTCTGCTCGTATTTGCTCTCTCTCTCTCTCCCTCAAATAAATAAAGTCTTTTTTAAAAATAAAAAATAAATAAAAGTGGTGAGAGTAGACATCTTTGTCTTGTTCCTGACCTTAGGGGAAAAGTTATCAGTTTTTCATCATCAAGTATAATGTTGGCTGTGGGTTTTTCATATAAGGCCTTTATTGTGTTGAGGTATGTTCCCTCTAGACTTACTTTGCAGAGGGTTTTTATTATGAATGGATGTTGTACTTTAGCAAATGCTTTTTCTGTATGTATTAAAATGATCATACAGTTTTTATTCTTTCTCTTATTGATGTAACATATTACATTGATTGTTTTGCAAATGTTGAAACACCCTTGCATCCTGGAAATAAATTGAACTTGATCATGGTGTATGATTTTTTTAATGTAATTTTGGATTCAGTTTGCTAATATTTTGTTGAGGATTTTTGCATCTATATTCATGAGAGATATTGGCCTCTAGTTCTCATTTTTAGTGGTGTCTTTGTCTGGTTTTAGTATCAGGCCAATCCTGGACTCATAGAATGAATTTGGGTTTTCCTTCTTTTCCATTTTTTGGACTGCTTTGAGAAGAATAGGCATTAACTCTTCTTTAAACATTTGGTAGAATTCACCAGTGAAGCCATCTGGTCCTGGACATTTGTTTTGGGGGAGTTTTATGATTAATGATTTAATTTCATTGCTGGTAATTAGTCTGTTAAAATTTTCTATTTCTTCTTTAGTTTTGGGAGGTTATATGTTTCTAGGCATTTATCCATTTCCTTTAAGTTGTCCAGTTTGTTGGAATATAAGATTTCATAATACTCTGTTACAATTGTTTGTGTTTCTGTGGTTTTGTTGTTATTTCTTCTCTTTCATTAATAATTTTATTTGGGTTGTCTCTCTCCCTCTCTCACTTTTAATGAGTCTTGCTGAGGTTTATCAAATTTTTTGATATTTCCAAAGAACCAACTCCTGGTTTCATTGATCTGTTCTGTGTTTTTAAGTTTCTGTATCATTTATTTCTATACCATTTTTTAATTTCTATATCATTTATCTAATCTTTATTATTTCTATTCCTTTTGCTGGGTTTGGGTTTTGTTCTTTTTCTAGCTCCTTTAGGTGTAAGGTTAGGTTATTTGACATTTTTCTTGCTTCTTAAGGTAGTTCTGTATTATTCTAAACTTTTCTCTTAGAACCACTTTTGTTACATCCCAAAGATTTTGGACTATTGTTTTAATTTTCTTTTGTTTTCATGTAATTTTTGATTTCTTCATTGACCCACTCATTTTTTTCTAATAGGATGTTATTTAACCTCCATGTATTCATGCTTTTGCCAGATTTTTCTTGTGGTTGATTTCTAGTTTGCGTTGTGGTCAGAAGAGATGTATAGTATGATTTTGATATTTTTGAATTTGTTGAGACTTGTTTTGTGGTCTAATATGTGATATATTCTGGAGAATGTTCTGTGTGCACTTGAAAGAATGTGTATTCTGCTTTTTTAGGATGGAATGTTCTGAATATATCTGTTAAGTACATCTGGTCCTCTGTGTCATTCAAAGCTACTGTTTCCTTGTTGTTTTGTTTGGATGATCTTTCTATCAATGTAAGTGGGGACTTAAAGTCCACTATTATTATTGTATAACCATTGATTATCTCTTTTATGCTTGCTATTAACTCTTTTATGAATTAGGGTGCTCTCATATTGAGTGCATAAATATTTACAATTGTTACAGCCTCTAGTGGGATTGTCCTCTTTATTTTTTTTAAAGGTTTTATTTATTTATGAGAGAGTGCACAGAGAGAGCATGAGCGGGGGGGAGGGGCAGAGTGTGGGCAGGGGTCAGAGGGGGCCAGAAGGAGAGGGAGAAGTGGGCTCCCTGCTGAGCAGGAAGCCTAAAGTGGTGCTCAGTCCCAGGACCCCAGGATCATGACCTGAGCCAAAGGCAGACACTTAACTAACTGAGCCACCCAGTCACCCCTGGATTGTCCTCTTTATTATTATATCATGTCCTTCTTTGTCTCTTGTTACAGTCTTTGTTTGAAAGTCTATTTTCTCCAAAATAAGTACTGCTACTCCAGCTGTCTTTTGGCATTCATTTACATGATAAATGTTTCTCTGTCCCCTCACTTTCAATCTGTAGGTATCTTTATGTCTGAAATGAGTCTCTTATAGGCAACATGCAAATCTTGTTTTATCCACTGTGTCACTCTATGTCTATTGACTGGAGCGTTTAGTCTATTTACATTCAAAGTAATTGTTGATAGTTATGTATTTATTGCCAATTTACTACTTGTTTTGTTATTGTTTCTATAGATATTCTCTGAAATTTCTCTTGTTCTCTTTCCTGGTTTGTTGGCTTTCTTTAGTGATATGCTTGGATTCCTTTCTCTTTACTCTTCGCATAATCAATTAGTGGTTTTTTATTTGTGGTTACCATTAGGTTTACATATAACATCTGCACATAGCAGTCTATATTAAGTTGATGGTCACTTAAGTTTAAATCCATTCTTTACTCTTCTCCCCTCCACGTTTTAGGTATAAAGTGTCATATTTACATCCTTTTATTTTATGAATTCCTTGACTGATTTTTATAGAGATAATTATTTTTACTACTTTCCTGTTTTTTACTTTTGTTTTCTTTGAGAGAAAGCACACACACAAGCTGGGGGGTGGGTAGGGAAGGAGTGTGTGGAGGGGGAGAGAGAGAATCTTAAGCAGGCTCCTTGCCCAGTGTGGAGCCTGATGCAGGGCTCTATCTCATGACCCTGAGATCATGATCTGAGCCAAAATCAAGAGTCGAACACAACTGACTGAACCATCCAGGCACCCCTAGTTTTTTTTATTTATCATACTCTCACTTATGGTCTCCCTTTCCACTCAAAGAGTCCCCTTTAATATTTCTTGTAGGACTGGATTAGTATTCATGAATTCCTTTAATTTTTGCTTGTCTGAAAAACTCTTTATCTCTCTTTCTCTTCTGAATGATAGTCTTGTTAGATAAAGTATTCTTGGCTGCAGATTTATCCCTTTCAGCACTTTGAATATATCATACCACTACTTTCTGGCCTGCAAAGTTCCTGCTGAAAAATCCACTGATAGCTTATGGGGTTTCCCTTGTATGGAACTGTCCTCTTTTCTCTTGCTACTTTTAAAATTTTTTTTAAGACTTTATTATTTGTCAGAGAGAGAGAGAGAGAGCATGTGCACAAGCAGGGGGGAGCGGCAGGCAGAGGGAGTGGCAAGCAGAGGGAGAGGGACAATTAGACTCCTTGCTGAGCAGGGAACCCAATGTGGGACTCGGTCCCAGGACCCTGGGATTTTGACTGGAGCTGAAGGCAGACTCTTAACTGACTGAGGCTTTAACTGTGGAGTTTGTTCTGCCAGTCTTTGGGTTGTTTTCTGGGTTATTTATGCTGATATGAATGTTATCTAGTTGTATCTATGGGTACGGGCAAACTTCGAATCCTCCAACTCTGCCATCTTCCCAGCTGACCTTATTTTTTCATATATTCTTTCCGTTATGAACTTTGAAGTTAATATATTTAGTGTTAAAAATAAATTCCAATTATTTTTGCTTTCTGTTAATTTTAGAAGTTAATTGAGTGATAACTGGCATCTTTATTACAGATTTTCTAATTAAGCTCAGAGAATGTTCTATTTTAAGTTCCTTAGAAGCCACTTATTTTTTAATTTATTTTTCCATATTCCCTGTTAATATTTTTTTCTAAATATTCTTATTTTCTAATTTCCTGTTTGTATAAAAGAAGATACTTGATAATATATATTAATTTTGCACCCACCACTTTACTATATAACTTAGTGTTTGCACTACTCTGTGGGGTTTAGCTAGTACTATTTCATCAACAAATAATGGTAATTTTACCTTCTCCTTTACAATTTTTTAACTCATTTATTTTTTCTTTCTCATTTCACTATTTACAGGTACCATTCAAAATGACTATTGAGCTAATGTGTCATAGTAACTTTGTTAGGTTGTTGTGCAATTTTTTTTTTTTTTGGTGAAAGAGGAATATTTTAAAATGTTTTGAAGTATTGATGATCAGAATGAATGAAAACGTAACTCTGAGAGGAATACTTTGTGAGAAGTTTCCGAAGTGGAGAAGAGGACTAATGTGGGTCCTGAGTATTCCAAGAAATGGTTTGTTGACCTCATTTTGCTGTGCAAGTAACCAAGGTAGAAGTAGCATTTGCCTTCTGGTGTGACACTTGTTTGAACTAACATAGTTTGGTTTGTTCTTTTTCTCCTAACTGATGCTGATTGGGGGTCTTAAGCTACTCTGGTTGTCACCTCCACCATTCGGTCTTTAGTACTAAGAGCTAAGTGTGGTCATCTCACATGTGCTACTGGTTACATTTGGATTCTACTTTCCACTTGGTTCCACTGGTCACTCAGGTTAATCCTGGAATGATAGCTCTCTCTACTCTTAATCCCAGTACTAGGGCTTGGCTTTCCTGAGGGGACTGAGCCCAGTCCAATATCTTGTGACCTGCTTCTCCAAGGGTAAAACTTTGAATTGACCATGTAATTCACGAGTTCCCAACCTTGACAACATGTAACGATTATGTAGGGAGCTATAAAAAACTTATGCATGTCTGTTTCAACCCAACCTGTCTGGGTTTCAATTCTAGACAGCTGATTTCATTGGTCTAAGGTTGGACTTCACAACTGTGCAGTCAGTTTGAAAACCACTCATCTTACCTGGCTCTAAAACACCTTCTGCCCCTCTTCTCTATCTTTTTGGCTGATATTCTGTCACTATATGGACACCTGTGGGTAACTATGGCCTAGAGTAGTCTGGGTTTATCAATTTCCTTTGGCCATGCTTTTTTGTATTGTCCTCTGGTAGATACTCTATTGTCACCATGGTTCACCTATTGGCCTATTCAAATCTGGTAAACTGTTCCCTCTCTTTACTTACCTGGGCTATAAGGACCATGCATAATTCATATTTCAGTCGCTCATATGGGTAGTTAGTGGCAAAGCCAAGGCCTAAAACCAGGTGTACTGACTTCTAGACATCTGTTCTTTGCATTATGCCTGAATTCCTTTAACTTGGTTCATTATGTACTTTGTCATGTTCTAGATTCTATCTTTTTCCCCTCATTTGGGCCTAGTACACTCAATAAATATAAATTGGTGATTATTTTTTTTATTTTTTACACATTTTCTCCCTTTGTACACATATCTCATTTTAGACAATGCTGAAAAGAATATGATTCATTATTCCACATAGTAACTAACAGCTGGAGTCAATTAAAGTGAGTCTAACTCATATACCACATGGTACAGAAGCTGGATGAAGTTTTTATTGAAGCTAAACATTGGTAATGTAATATATAATGTATACAGACTCTTTATCATGTTTCATTCCACATGTCCTTGAACTTAGGTGCTGTAAGAAGGGCATGATCAGATGATGAGAAATTATGACCTCTTCATTTTTTTTCAAATAATTGTTTCTTCTATCAACATCCCTACAACTATGCCTTAAAACAAATTAGAAATACAAATTATTTTTCACACTCTAAGACTAATAGGATCTTGAAATAGAAAAATGTGACCTAAGGCATTTATTAAATGATGTTTCTTATAAGGAAGTGACTATATTTATATATATAAATGTGTATATATATGTATATACACACACATATGTACACATATATGTATATACATACACACATATATGTTTATACATATATATATTTCTCTTTAAGGAACAAGCGAGAGGCCTCTTTGCTTTTTAAATTGTCATTGATAACCAGGATTTTCTATTTTAAAATTAATCTAATAGAAAGAAAAGTTAATCCAAATATGGGGCTAAAAAAAGATTTCTAAAGATCATATTTTTATAAATTAAGCTATCATACCAAACTTGAACATCACATTATATAGTTTAATACTTTGATCACTTAAATCTTAAAGAGATATATATTTGGCTTAAAACAAATAATAGCAAATATTACATTGTTCAATGTTATATTGTCAAATATAGTTGGACCAAAATGAAAAAATCATAAAATATTAAAGTATTTCTCTTAACTGTAGGAAACAACACTCAAATGGCATTGTATGTGAATCTCAGAGACATTCATAGACTTTAAGCTGAAAACAGAGCCTTAGATCACATTCTGCATGTATCAGATTGTATTCAGGACTAAACTCTCATTCTTATTCACTGATTAAATCAGGGCAATTGTCTAAATAGTGGAGAGAAAAAGTTTACCTACCATATATAATTGAGGAATGAGATAGAGATCTGTGGGAAAGGATGAGTCTAAAATAAAACTTTTTTCTCAACAGAAATGTTGTAGGGGTAGGTTAGTCTTATTTTATGATTTATTTTTATAAGTGAAACTCATTTTTTCTCTCATGTATTCCAGTAACGTGTGATAGAATACGTTAATGTCTCTCATATCTAAATCTAGTTAGCATCTTCACACTACAGTCACACTACTTATTTACACACACTTTAAGATGTATCCTGCATGCAAACGCATAGTTGCAACTTAGTTCAGAGATCCTTGGCTGTCACCAACGTGAAGATCAGGAAATTTCTGAATGTGACGCAAAATGTGGTTGAGATTGTGAAATTGGCATGCCTGCTGAGGATTTGCAGTGGAATGAAGCAAAGGAACCCTGTAACTGATGAGACTATAGAAGGATGATCCAAGTTGTATTGGGAGATGGCAGAGTTCAGAGCATCACATACATGCAACAAAAACTAAGGTGGGACCTAAACTGATAAGAGGAGAACCACCAAGCTCCACTTCCAAAAAAAAGGGGGGGGGGTACTGTACATTTCCTATGAAAGTAGAGACATAAATAATTATCCCATCTGGGGACATAAATCACTGCAATGGAAAGACATCTATTAGGTAAAAATAATCTTCTGTAACCCCATAGTTATTAAAATTTTTAAACACTCTATTTTCATAATCATGTATCTTCCGTCCCTGATAAATCCTGAGGTTCTTCAAGAAAAGAACCGGTTATCCTTTTAATTCTACTGCAACGTCAAAGCTTAAAATTCCTAAAAAAGAAACTGGAGGCAGTGGCCGATATTGGAGATCAGACATGGAAGCTTATCACGGACAGACATCAGCATTTGGAGCTGACATTGCACTCCTAGGTATCTCCCGTTTCAACTCATTCCTTCTATCAACAAAAGAAGCAAGGGAAGAGAGGAGTTCCAAGGGCCCATGCTTAAAAATCCTAAGTAGCTGAGTTACCTTGAATGGCCAGATAATTATCTCTCCTACCAAACAGAAATTGGGATTCATGAACTAAAAACAAATTTCAATTAGGAACCAATATAGACACTATAAATGGACACTGTAATTGTGTTCATTTTGTAACTGCAACCATTATAATTCTGAGTGCAATGCCCTACTGTCTTCTCACTTTCAAGAGTGCACTTTATAAGTCTGGAAAGTATTTTAGCCAATATTTATAACAGCTAACAGGTCTAGGTACTATTGTAAGCACTTTAAGGTTTAAACAACTGTAAAAGATAAAAGCTATTATTTTCATTTTATAGTTGAAATAACTGCAGTATAAGTTAAATGAATTGCCCGAATCACATGGTTAGTAAATTGCATTGCCTGACTCTAGAACTCAGGTGCTTAAATAACTAGATCTGGCACTATTCATGGCAGTCATTTTCTCACCGTTTTTTGAATGACTTAAAAAAAAGTCTTTGGAAGGTTTAATATCTTCTCCTTAATTGTCCTGGAGTTTAATGAAAATATGTCTAAGTGTGAGATTTTTCAAATTTAAAGTGATAGGCATTTGGTGAACTTGTTTGTTCTAAGTGTCTCTTAAGTCAAATCTATTTTCTCCTTGTCTTTTTTCTTTATTTTGTGGGACTTTCCAAATACTGGAATGATAGGGGCTCAACTCTGGAGTACAAATGTCCACAGTAAAAGGCTTGGTTTTCCCATTGTTTGCAAAAAAAAAAAAAAAAAAAAAAATGGGTGTTAGAGCATAGGCAAAATAAGATAGACTTGATTTTCCTAAGGTAAGTAGCAAACCCAAAAAACCTAGTGACTTCAACAACAGTAAAGATTGTTGTTAGCCTGTGATTGATGGAAAGAGGGTTCTCGAAGGGTAACAAATGATCCTTCCTCAAAAATGTCACATATTTATCTGATAATTCAGAGGTCATAACTATGTTCCTGTACAACCATCAGTGAATTTTCTTAGGAATAAATATGGATTGATTGTGATTCTGTTCAGGATTAGGGAAAAACAAATATGTGTCTAATGACAGTTACTCCATAACCTAAACTTTAACTGAATTTTAGCCCTATTTTGCATTTCTACACTTCATACCTCCTGAATCTGAGATGAGAGAGCTTCTTAGAAATTCTTTGGAAAAATTTGCTCCTACTATCTTTATGGAATATTGTAGGTTGGACCTTCTCTACTATCTTCAACAGAAATGTTGATTTTTCTCATTGGTCACTGATGCTCACTTCCCACGCCTGTTCTTGATGTTCTACTTTAATTCTTCTTTGTAATTCATTCCATTCATCCCAATGGCATCTCACAAAATGGGGGCCAACTATGTTTATTATATGACACCTATAATCTTAAGATAGAGGACTTATTTTTTAAGTCGATTATATTCTTACTTTGAGATACACCTAAATATATGAGGAAAAACACTTCAAATGCTTAGCGATCACCCTTTTTTCACAAATCAGAAGTATATTACAGGTCTGTTCTTACTAGATTTATAAAACAAATACAGTATCAAACGTTAAGTTTTGATGTTACAGTGGGATTATAGAGATAACTTATCTTTGTCTTAAGCACAGGATTTATCAGGGAGGGAATATAAATGAATATACAGTGTTAATTATTTAAAAAAATTAAACACATAGAAGGAATAATTTGAAATGAACATTCTTGCTCTTCTCTACCCTCCTCTTCTTTTACTTTCCTTTCCATGTTCTAATTTTCTTACTCTGCTGTAAGCCCATCTGTACTTATGTGTAGGACACATTCAATTCCTGCACAGGATTTTGAGAAGATTCTTACTCAATATGTAGGGTTCATTTCAAACATGATCTAAAGTCTCAGACATAATTTTATTTTAGAACTTACCTAAGAAGCAGGCAATTATTTGGGCACACTCCTGCAAATTAACATCTTTCTTAAAAACATTTGCTATATCCCTTAAAAATCTATATTTATAAGAAATGTAAATAAATTGGCATAAAAGAGAGTCTAAGGGTCAAAAGATTCATTAGGCCAAATAATTCTTTTTTCCTGGCCTACCACATCTAAACCTGTGACTTCAAGTACTATTTATATATTGACTCCAAAATCTGTATAATTCCCTCTGAATTTTCCTGCTGAGATAGACACTTCTATCCTACAGCCAGTCTATACCTGTGTCCCATACACACATAAAACTCAGCCTTGCCAAATGAACTCATTGTTACTCTTCTCAATCCAGTCTCTGCCCTGGCTCCCCTTATTTATAAGTGAATGGTTCCATCACATATCTGAGATCATGGTTAACTTTTAGTTTGGTTTGATTCAGTTAGGGTTCTTTGGTTCCAACAAACAGAAAGGCTGACTAAAATAAGAAGAATTCATTATCCTATTTCCTTGGTTATTGTTTTAATTGCCTCTTATTCACTCCACTGGTAAGTGAGAGTGTTTAACACAGAACATCCAACAATAGACAAATGAGATCGACAGCGGTTTATCAGTCATATATACCAACAGCCTGGGATAGGAGGACCCCTTATGCAATAAGAGCCCACATGAGGGTTGCTCTCGAGAACAGAGTGAACAACCCAGCATGGTGGGAGGTTTTGGAGTATCAAGACCATGAAATGCCCTGTGGTTCCAGTGGGAGAATAGGATGAGCTTGCTTGAATAATTCCATTTGCTAGTAGGGAATTGAAACTTGTTACTTAGGAATAAGCAGGAGCCTTGCCTGGTATGTTTGATAAATAGAGATCTTATCCACAGGAGCACAGTGGGGAGGGAAGCTTGCATTAGACCACCCCAAATTCAAACATCAAGGTGGCACTTACTATTTGGATTTAATTTTAGTTAGGCCTTACACTACACTTATTATGAGTTTTTTCTAAAAGGTAGATACCTGAGGTGATGGATGTGTTAATTAACTCCATGGGGGAAATCCTTTCACATTATGTATCAAATCATCATGTTGTATACTTTGAATATTTTTAAATTTAGTCAACTGTGCCACACACACACAAAAAAAAACCTGAAAAAGAAAAAAACAGTTTTCTGGGGGAAATTTTCTGTGGACCTTCCTAAGGGATAAGAACATTTATAGGCTTTAGCCAAAATCTTAGAGCTCCATTCACATTAGTGTTCCCCAAATTTTGATGTTACCAGTCTTCTAATGTTACCCTGTCCAAGGCCCTGACCATCAGGGTAAATTATTAGCTATTATCCTAGTGTAGATACTAATCTGAAGCCATGACTTTCCAGATAAAGTGGAAATGAAAGCATAGTGTTAGTTGCCCTATATACAAAGAGTATTTCTTTATTCATTTTATTTCATAACTAATCTTGAGTGGGACTTAATACTATAGACGTCTTCAGTAAGCTGGTCTCATGAATTTCACAGAACTGGGTACAGTGATTTTTATTCAGTCTCTAAAATGGTCATAGGAACAATCCTTGAAGGCCTAGTTGGGTTAAGTGGAGGGTGGTGTGAGTAGGAACACTGTGAACCTGAGAACCTTGTTCATGCAACTTATTTGTGCCTTCAGAGTGTTCACTGGTCTAGTCCAATATACCACATCCCTTAAGGATGGGATGTCACAGGGCATGCCTGACCCCCCCAGTGGTTGAAACAGATGGATAATTTGGGACACACGATCAATTCATGTCCCATAAACACACATTTGGTCTGTGAGATGACATTTCATTTCCTCCAAAGACTTTTTTTCTCCCCAAATCTTTTGTTTGCTTCTTAGTTTGTCCCTCCAATAAGAGAATTTGCTTTCTGAAAGGTAAATGCCCTTACTTAAACAACCTACTGGGTCAACTCTCAGTGTCTACTAAGAATCTCAATTCGATGCAGGCATTTGAGCTCCAGTGGATCTTCAGGTTTCTGAGATTGAATAGCAGGGGTACTTGAACTGCTTGTAACCTAAAATATATGGAACTTTCTTTTGCTCAAGACATCAAAGTGGCAGTTTTTCAGGCTTCTCCACGAATATTTTAGAACAGCATATCCAAAACTTTAGCTCCCAGTAGACAAAGAGGTTATTCAAGCATGCTGTGTTTTTATTTTGGGGTAATATATATATATTTTTTTTTACGTTGGAAGTTCTGACCTATATCAGAAGTAAATACCAATGGGATCTTTCTAAAGTAAAAGTCCTGTGCATTTTTGTGAAGCATTTTGCCACTGTTGTCATGCTGATTTACACGACGCTTACATCTGTCTGTACTTCACATGCAGAGTAGGTCATGACAGGAATTGGATTAGGAGAAGAGGGTATACTTTGCTAACTATTTTTCAAGCACTCAGCAGAGTTTGTATATAGAGTATGTACACGTTAAAAGCTTGTTGATTGGATATATGAACAAGAAGAAGGCAATGGGAATAAAAATATAGTAGGAGCAATTTAAGTATAAGCTTTGGAAACACACATGGCTCAGTTCTATTAAACTTGAACACATGCTTTCTTCTAGCTATATTAAAACAAGCTATCACCTTATTTGCTGACCTGTCCCATTACCCTACCATTGTTAAGAGTAATGGAATGGCTTAATAAAATGCTCTACACATCCACGATTTGGGATTTAATGAGTTCCTATCTTATGATTCTTGTCAAACTGATTTTCACTTAAAATGATGTTACCTAACTTATGCTATTAATACCTATTTTATCTAGGAAAATTCATGGTCGTAGATCATACATATAAGCCCATGTCTCAGTTTTGAATACCACATCTTAACCACAATATCAGAGAAATTTGAGAATTATTTTCCCATTTAGTTACCACTAAGAATGGGAAGGGATGGACAAGAAGAATCCAAGAGTCAAGTATGTATTTTTGTACATATGTGGGAATTTTTGTTATATTTTATTTTTTAGAGATTTTATTTATTTATTTGACAGAGAGAGAGAGAGGGAACACGAGCAGGGAGAGTGGGAGAAGGAGAAACAGGCTTCCCGCCGAGCAGGGAGCCCAATGTGGGGCCTGATCCCAGGACTCTGGGATCATGACCTGAGCCGAAGGCAGCCGCTTAAGGACTGAGCTACCCAGGCACCCCCCAGTGTGGGACTTTTTAAAGAAATCAGTCAGTAAGCAAATTCACGGCAGGGGTAATGCCACAAAATGGAAACAGTCAACCACAATGTGCCCCTGGAATGCACTTCTGGGAGCATTTGGACTACTTGTTCTTGAATTAGAGCCATTTAGATAAATTAATGTAACTGATATTTAGAAAAATATTATTTCATAAAACATGTATTTTACTATTATATGTACATATTGAATACTTTAATATAACAAAGATCTCAAAATTCGTCCATATGGAATAGTACTGGGCAGTTACATGAAATGAAGATGTATATTGTTTGATAGTGAAGACAAAGACAACCTTTGGAGAAGTCCACAGTTAATTCTCCTCATTCAACTTGTATGTTCTTTCCATTTTCCACCATAAAATATGACCTAATTAAATTTCAGGATCTTGATAATGATTGACACTGTAGTACTTACTATATACCAAGTTTTATTTAACTTTCTTACATTTATTAATCCATTTATTCACAGCTATAATGTCGGTACTATTATTATGTTAGTACTATTATTCTTTTCATTTTATGGAGGCCTAGAAAGGTCAAGTAGGTTGCCTGGCATCACAATACGAATAACCGGAATAGTTCAGGGAGAGATGTTGGTCACACTAAGAAGGGTGGTGATGAAATAGAGAAAAGGAAACAGCCAGTATAACTGAGAAGAAAAGTGCTAGGTGTTACTCAAAGTAAGATATTGGTAAGAGAAAAGGGCATGGATTATAATAATCCTAGGTTTTGGCTTGAGAACTCTGTACATGATATTTCCATTTATTAAATTGAAAGGGGGGATGGAATGGTTCTAATGGAAGGGGGAATGAATCTGGAGCTCTTCAGAGACAGACATTGAAGACAAATCTCATCAACTCTCTGAACCCATTTCTATTTCTTGTAGCCTATCAGGAATTATTCTGTTTCAAAAGCAGAATGAAGTTCTCACTTACTTTGTGTATTTGCCTTCCAGGCTATTCCTAAATACGCATTATAAAAATTTATGAGTGTATCTTTCTTGTATATAAAAATAATTTATTTAAAAGTCTTCACTAGTACTTTGGCCTTCTTATTTTTAATTAAATAAAATATGGAATATTACTGAGCTCACCCTAAGTAACTCACAAATAACCACTAAATTTCTTCCTGTGCTTTCCTTAGCAGTGTCTAAATCTTTGTTACTATTCTCATAGGACATTAGTTTCTTGTTATTTTATCTCTTAGGCATAGAGAGCTGATTACGTATAATATTAGTAGCTCAGGTCTGTCAAAATTGCCACAAAGTGGGAGAGTTACAATGACCAACATTTATTGTCTCAAAGTTGTAGAAATCAGAAGTCTGAAATCAGTGCCAGAGGGCACACTTTACAAAGTCTCTAGGGGAGAATCCTTCCTTGCCTCATCCAGCTGCTGGTGGCTCCAAGCATTCCTTGGCTTGCGGCAGACTTATTTCTTCTCTGTCTTTACATGACCTTCTCCCCTGTGTCTGTCTTTTCCCACCAGCAGTGCATCAGTTCTCTTTTCTCCACATTCTTGCCACTTGTGATTTCCTGTCTTTTTGATACCAGTCATTCTGACAGGTGCGAGGTGATACCTCACTGAGGTTTTAATTTGTATTCCCCTAATTAGTGATGTTGAACATCTTTTCATATGTCTGTTATCCATCTGTACATTTTCTCTGGAAAAAGATGTACTCAGGTTCCCTGCCCATTTTTAATTGGATTTTTTTATGTTAATCTGTACAAATTCTTCATATATTTTAGATATTAACCCTTCATTGGATGTCATTTACAAATATCTTCTCCCATTCACTAGGTTGCCCTTTTGTTTTATTGATAGTTTCCTTTGCTGTGCAAAAGGTTTTTATTTAGGTGTAGTCCCAATAGTTTCTTTTTGCTTTTGTATCCCTTGCCTGAGGAGACATATTCATAAATATGTTGCTGAGGCCGATGTCCAAGAGATTATGGACTATGTTTTCTTTTAGGAGTTTTACGGTTTCAGGTCTCACATTTAGGTCTTTAATCCATTTTGACTTTATTGTCATGTAGGAAAGTAGTACAGTTTCATTCTTTCACATATAACTGTCCAGTTTTCCCAGCACCATTAATTGAAAAGACTATGGTTTTCCTATCGCATGTTCTTGCCTCCTTGGTCATAGATTAGCTGACCACATAAGCATGAGTTTGTTTCTGGGCTTTCTGTCCTGTTCCAAATATCTTTTTTTTTTTTTTTTTAAACCAGTACCATTCTGTTTTGATTACTGTAACTTTGTAGAATATCTTGAAATATGGGATTATGATACCTCCAAATTTGTTCTTCTTTTTTAAGATTGCTTTGGTTATTTGAAGTTTTTTGTGGTTCCATACAAATTTTAGAATGATTTGTTATAGTTCTTCAAAAAGTGCTATTGTTACTGTGAGAGGGATCACACTGAATCTGTAGATTGCTTCAGGTAGTATGGACATTTTAATGATACCAATTCTTCCAATCCATGAGCATGGTATATCTTTCCATTTGTTTGTGTCATCTTCAATTTCTTTTATCAGTGTCTTGTAGTTTGGAATAAGGTCTTTGACCTACTTGGTTAAATTTATTTCTAGGTATTTTATTCTTTTTGGTGCAATTAGAAATGGATCTGTTTTCTTAATTTCTCTTCTACTTTGTTATTAGTGTATAGAAACAACAGATTTCTGTATATCAGTTTTTTATCCTGAAACTTTACTGAATTCATTTATTACTTCTAATAACATTTGGTAGAATTGTTAGGGTTGCTATACATAATACCATGCCATCTGCAAATAATGACAGTTTTATTTCTTTCTTACCAATTTGGATGCCTTTTATTTCTTGTCTGATTGCTGTGGCTAGGACTTCCAATACTATGTTGAATAAAAGTGTTGAGAGTGGTCATTCTTGTCTTGTTCCTGACCTTAAGGGAAAAATTTTTTAGAACCATCGAGTACGTTCGCTGTGGATTTTTGATATATAGTCTTCATTATGTTGAGATATATTCCCTCTAAACCCACTTTGTTGAGAGTTTTTATCATGAATGCATGTTGTATTTTGTAAAATGCTTTTCATGCATGTATTGATATGATCATACAGTTTTTATCCTTCCTATTTTTTAATGTGATATATCACATTGATTTGTGACTATTGAAGCATTCTTGTAACCCTAGAATAAGCACAATTTAATCATGGTGAATGATCTTTTTCATACATTGTTGAATTAGGTTTGCTAATATTTTTTTTTTGAGAATTTTTGCATCTGTGTTCATCAGAGATACTGTAGTTTTTTTTTTTAATTTTTTAATTTTGTTGAATTTTTTTTTATGTGTCTGTCTGGTGTTGGTATCTGGGTATGCTGGCCTCATAGAATGAATTTGGAAAATTTCCTATTTGATTTTTTGGGATAGTTTGAAAAGAATAGGTATTATCTTTTCCTTAAATGTTTGGTAGAATTCACCTGTGAAAGCATCTGATCATGCACTTTCGTTTGTTGGGAGTTTTTTAATTCCTGATTTAATTTCATCTGTTCATCTAATTTGTAAATCTTCCTGATTCAGTTCTGGGCAATTGTATGTTTCTAGGAATTTATCCATTTCTTCTAGGTTCTCCCATTTGTTGGCATATAATTTTTCATAATATTCTCTTATAATTTTTGTTTGTTTTTTCTGTGATGTCAGTTGTTTTTTCTCCTCCTTTACTTCTGATTTTGTGTCCTCTCTTTTCTTGATGGGGCTAGCTAAAGATTTATCAATTGTGTTTGTTGTTTTTTTTTTTTTTAAAGAATCAGCTGTTTCATTGATCTTTTCTATTCTTTTATTCTCTTTCATTTTAATTCTCTTATCTTTATTATTTCCTTTCTTCTACTAATTTTGGGTTTTGTTCTTGTTCCAGCTTCTTTAAGTGTAAGGTTAGGTTTTATGTTTGAGATTTTTCTTGTTTCTTGAGACAGGCCTGTATGGCTTTAAGCTTCCCTCCTAGAACTGCTTTCACTGTGTCCCAAAGATTTTGGACTGTTGTGTTTTTATTTTCAATTGTCTCTGTGTATATTTTGATTTCCTCTTTGATTTCTTGATTGACCCATTTGCAGTTTAATAGCATGTTGTTTACCCCTCATGTGTTTGTGTTCTTTCCAGATTTTTTCTTGTAGTTGATTTCTATTTTCATAGTGGTGAGAAAAGATGCTTGATAAGATTTCAGTCTTCTTAAATTTATTGAGACTTGATTTGTGGCCTAACATGTGATCTATCCTGGAAAATGTTCCATGTGCTAAAAGTTGTCACTATTTAACAAATTCCAATATTCCACCAGTACTACATCATTAATAGTTGTTCCAAATATTGCAAAGGTAATGTTGCTGTAATTTACATTTGTAGATACTGATATGCTGTGATGTTAAGTAAATCGCCTAAGATCACACAAGTAAAAATCAAAGTTAAAATTGAAAACAGGGTTTTTAAATTCTAAAGTCTACATTTTGCTTTTTTGTTAGAACCACAACACATTTTTATAGATTGTAACAGAAATATATTCCACATATTATGGCAATATATAGATGGAAATATAATTGTGCTTTAGAACATCATAGAATGCTCCACAGAGGTGGCAGTTTGAACTGGGTGTTGAAGGATAAGTAGCTAATAGGAGAGGTTAGGAGGAGTTGTAGGAATCATGTGTATGGGCACTGAAACATAAATTAACATGTTATATTTGAAGAACTATAGGTTCTTTGGTGAAGCTTAAGGTAAAATTACAATTTTTGGTGTTGGGATGGAAAGGGGAGGAGAATAAAAGATTAGATTTAGGCAGAGGTCAGTTGGTAATTGGTATCATATTATTCTCCTGAGGCATTTATATGTTTATAAGTTATTTATTTATTTATTTTTAAAGATTTTATTTATTTATTTATTATTTGTTTATTATTTATTATTTATCAGAGAGAGAGAAAGAGAGAAACATAAGCAGGGGGAGTGGCAGGCAGAGGGAGCAGCAGGCTCCCCGCTGAGCAAGGAGCCCGATGCGGGACTTGATCCCAGATGCTTAACTGACTGAGCCACTTAGGGGTCCCTTATATTTTATTTAATAAACAATGCAGAGCCACTGAATGTTAATAAATGGGAAAGATATCATAAGAGGTAAGTTTAATAAAAATAAAGTAGCATGGGATATTGATTAAAGTGGGAAAAAAAACTCAAAATAGGGAAACCAGTTGGGAGCCACTTAAATTGGGGAAGATTTGATGAAAGTCTGAAGCAAAAAATGTAGCACTGGGCATGAGGAATTGTAGGGAAGAAAGAGACATTTAAGAAGTAGGCAGGCTTGTCAGAATTGGATAATTTGACCCTGAAGATTCTAGTTTAGGTGACTAGGTTCTCTGACCAGGATTTTAAAAAATGCAGAATCAAAAAGGAGGGGCATATATTGAGAAATAAGTTAATTTCTTGGCATGTATTTAAGACAACTAGGAATGAGTATCCAGTGGCAATTGGAAATTTGGACCACATAGAATAACAAAGACACGTTTTTAATGAAATCAGAATAGTAAAAGTTTGAAAGTGAGATAAGTATAGAACTAAAGATGAAACTCTAGAAATATCAATACTTATGGGACAGGTGAATTGGAAGGTCTTGAGAAAGAATAGAAAGAGGAAGAAAGTGAACAGAAACACAGTGGAGCCCTGGAACTCAAAGAGGTCTTGAGTTTTAAGAAGGTAGAAGATTTCAGGAAGAACACATGGAGATTGGACTATCATCAAAAGCAGTTTTAGAGGAGAGGTGGAGATGAAATTTCAGAAGATTGGAACGGAAATGAAACTCAAACTAAAAATGGTAGTATATCAAGTGATAATTAAGCACAGACCAAATTCAAGAAGATTTACAATAAAAGGAAAAAAAAGAAAAACATAGGGGATGCATTTTTCTTGGGAGGAACTTGACTATGTGCCCATCAATGCAACAGGGTTCCTTCTTGCACAGCCCACACTGTTGTTTGAAGTCAGTTTCTCCTAGAACTAATAACGTCACCATCTGCCTCACCATTACATCAATGTCTACAGTGCTCCAGATGTCTAATTTTTTATTCTCTTTTTAAATTTGAAATACATTTGACATATAACATTGTGTAAATTTAAGGTGTACAGCATGTTAACTTGATACATTTATATATTATAATATGATTGCCATTGTATCAATAATTAGTACCTCTATCACATTACATAATTATCTTTTCAGTGGTTGGAATAAAGTTCTAGTCTTGTAGGAATTTTCATGATTATAATACAATACTGCTTATATTCACTATCTTGTACATTCATCTTCAGAAGTTATTTGCTACTTGTTAAAGGTTTGTACTCTTAAAAAACATCTGTCTTGTCTCCCCACCCCCATCTCCTGTAACCACCATTTTATTTTCTGTTCTTGTAAGTTTGGCATTTTTAAATTCCACATATAAGTGATATTCTTTTTTTTTTTTTTTTTTTGATGTGAAGTGAAGTGAAAGTTTGTTAAGTGAAGGTGAGAACAGAAAGGAAAGAGAAAGCTCTCTAGAGTGAGAAGGGTCCCGAATGGATTGCCACTGAGGGCTTTTAGTGGCAGTCTTTTATTGAGAACTGACTGGGAAGCTTGTGGCCTTGAGATTCTTGTGCCATCTTGGTTTGAGCAAGGACCATTGATAACACCGTTAATGACTTACTTCTTTGAGGTTTGGTATAAATGATATCCTATAATACTTGTCTTTCTCTGTCTGACTTCTCTCACTTAGCATAATGTACTCAAGGTTCATCCATGTTGTCACAAATGGCAGGATGTCCTTTTTTCTCACAGTGGAATACTATTCCATTGTATATACATCTGACCCTTGAATAATGTGGGCATGGGGGTGCTAAATCCCAAGCAGTTGAAAATCTGTGTATAAATTTTGACTCCCCAGAATAGCCTATTGGTAACCACAAAGCCTAACCAATAACAGTCAACACATATTTTGTATATTATATGTATTACATACTGTATTCCTAGAATAAACTAGAGAAAAAAGTTAAAATAATCATAAGAGAAAAAGATATTTATAGTATTACATTGTATTTATATAAAAAACTGACTTCTAAGTAGACCTGTGCAGTTCCAATCCATGTTATTCAAGGGTCAGCTGTATTTAACACATCTTTATTCACCCACTGAAGGACACTTAGGTTTTTTCCATATCTTGGATATTATGAATAATGTTGCAGGAAACATGGGGGTGCATATATCTCTAAATATCCTGTCTTTGTTTCCTTCGGGTATATACCCAGAAATGGAATTGATGGATCATATGGGAGATCTATTTTTAATATTTTGAGGAACCTCTGTATTGTTTTCCATAGTGGCTGCACCAATTTACATTCCGCTTAACAGTGCATGAGGGTTCCTTCTTCTCCACATCTTTGCCAACACTTCTCTCCTGCTTCTTGATAATAGCCATTTGAAAAAGTGTGAGTTATCTCATTGTGGTTTTGATATGCATTTCCTCAGTGATAGGTGATTTGAGCATCTTTTCATGTACCTGCTGTACATTTGGATGTCTTCTTTGGAAAAGTGTCTATTTAGTTCCTCTGCCCATTTTAAAATCAGATTTTAAAAACTTTATTTATTTATTGCTTCCTTGCTTGCTATTGAGTTGTATGAGTTCTTTATATATTTTGGATATCAAGCCCCTATCTGATAAAGGATTTACAAAACTTTTCTCCCATTCAGTAGGTTGACTTCATTTTATTGTTTCTTCTGCCATGCAAAAGGTTTTACGTTTGATATAGTTTCATTTGTTCATTTTTGCTTTTGTTTGTGCTCTTATTGTTATATCTAACAAATCATTGCTGAGACCAATGGTGAGGAGTTTCTTTCCTAAGTTTTCTTCAAAAGGTTTTATGGTACCAGGTGTTATGTTTAAATTTTTAATCGATTTCAAGTTAATTTTTGTGGGTGGTGTAAGATAGGTGTCTAATTTTATTATTCTGCATGTATTTGTTCAGTTTTTCCCAAACCATTTTTTGAAGAGACTATCATTTCCACATTGGGTGTTCTTGGCTCCCTTGCTGAATATTAGTTGACTGTACATGTGTGGGTTTAGTTCTGGGTTCCCTATTTTGTTCTGTTGTCTATGTATCTATTTTTGTGCCAGTACTATACTTTTTTTCTTTAGATTTATTTATTTTAAAGTGAGAAAGTATGCGCGCATGAGCGGGGGAGGGGTGGAGGGACAGGGAGAGAGAATCCTAGACAGACTCCCTGCTGAGCATGGAGCCTGACCTGGAGCTTGATCCCAGGCCCCTGAGATTATGACCTTGGGCTTGATTCCAGACCCCTGAGATCATGACCTGAGCTGAAATGAAGAGTCGACTGCTTAACTGACTGAACTACCCAGGCACCCCTCCATACTATTTTTTTTATTGTAGATTTATAATTGAGTCTGAAATTAGGGATGGTGATATCTCTAGCCATATTCTTTTCCTCAGGATTGTTTTGGATATGTGGGGTCTTTGCTGGTTTTATACAAAGTTTGCATTGTTTTTCTATTTATGTGAAGAATTCCATTGTTATTTTGATAGGGATTGTGTTGGATCTATAGATGGCTTTGGGTACTGTGGAAATTTTAACAATATTCTTTTAATCCATGGGCACAGTATGTCTTTCCATTTGTTTGTGTCTTCTTTGATTTCTTTCAGCAAAGGCTTGGTTTTTGTTATACAGTTCTGTCACTTCCTTGGTGAAAGTTTTTCCTAGGTATTTTTGATGCTTTTATGAATGGCATAGTTTATTTCATTTTCATTTGTTTCATTTCAGTGTAGAGCCATGCAACCAATTCTGAATGTTAATTTTATATACTATAACTTTACTAAAATCATGGATTAGTTGCAAGAGTTTTTGTGGAGTCTTGGGGATTGTCTATGTACAAAATCATATCATCTGCAAATAGAGGTACTTTTAGCTCTTCCTTTCCAATTTTGATACCTTTTATTTCTTTTTCTTGCATAATTATTCTAGCTAGAATTTCCAGTACTATGGTGATAGTGGGCAGTTTTGTTCCTGATCTTAGAATAAAAGCTTTCAATTTTTCTCCATCCAGTATAATGTTAGCTGTGGATTTGTAATTTATGGCCTTTATAATGTTGACATATATTCTTTCTATACCCAATACATCAAGGTTTTTATCACGGAATATATTGCATTTTGTCAAATGCTTTTTCAGCATCTATTGAGATGAGTATATGAGTTTTATCTTTCATTGTATTAATGTAATGTGTTACTTTTATTGACTTGTGTATGTTGAAGTGTCCTTGCATCCCAGGGATAAATCCCACTTGGTCATGGTGTATAGTCCCTTTAATATCTTACATTCAGTTTACTAATACTTATTTTAGGAATTTTTGCACCTATATCAGGGATATTGGTTTGTCTAATTGTTTCTGAGATTTGGATGAAGACACTGAGGACAGTTTGGATCTTCCATTTAAACCCAGTGCAGTTTCCATCAGGCTCTGTTCTCCCCTTTGCCATCACTTCTTAATTACCAAGATCTTTAATTGCAAAGTGTTTTTTTAGAGTTAGTAATATGTTTATTTACATGATTTTTTTTTTTTTTTTTTTGGATGAATGCTCTCCCTATGCTCTCCTACAGCTTGTGTTGTGTTTGTATTTCTCATCATTGTTATCATCGTATCCCTAGTGCCTAGAAGAATAACTAATTTGAAGTTCTGGCAATATTCTTCACAACTTAGGAATCCTCTTGATACCAAGTTTTTCTTGTTTATTTTACTTTCTTTTTTGATGTTTTCAAGTTGTTTTTTTTAATTCTAGTTAACATATAGTATAATATTAGTTTCAAGAGAATTTAGTGGTTCACCATTTACATATAACACTCATCACAACACATCACAACAGGTGCCCTCCTTAATCCCCATCACCCATTTAGCCCATCCCCCACCCACCTCCTTCCACTCCAGCAACCCTCAGTTGATGCCAAGTTTTTCTAAAGTTGAAATCATCAGCGTCAGACTTACTGAGTTTCTCAGATAAGAAATAGAGGCATGAGCAACTATTAGATAGTAACTATTATCATTGTGTTTATATACAAATGTTTGTGGAGTCAGTAGTGTAAATTAGACTGATGGGAGAGAAAGAGATGACAAAATATGCCCAAACTGGGAAGCTGGGATGTGGACCCAGGCAGTCTGCTGCCTGGACTCTCTACCATGTATCACATGGCCCCTTGCCTCAGTCAGATTTTTTTGAGATTCTGTGGATTAAGATGGATAGGCAGTCTGAAATCAATCAGAAATACTCCTCATTTAAGTGAGTTTTTTTAAAGGCTTGATTAGCTCTTTATTAAGGAATAGCCATTATTAAATAAAATCTGTACAGAAACTGGATTGTCAAGTAATACAATTTTTTTTTCTAACTTGCAGTATCCTTTGCCATAAGAATGAGCCTGATCAGCAAAGTTCTCTAATACTATTTATACAAAATCTGTGGTTCAACTGTACAAAACATTTGATATTGTTAATGTGACTTAAAAGGGAATAGAATCTCCTATAGTAGGAATTGTTCTAATCATGGATCCTGATTATCAATCACAATTGATGAAAACTTTATTGATATTCTATGTACAGCTATATAACCTGGATCCAAAGAGAAAAAAATCAAACATTAAGAAATACAGTGTTTGGGGCACCTGGGTGTTTTAGTCAATTAAGCGTCTACCTTTCGCTCAGGTCATGATCTCAGGATCCTAGATCGAGCCCCCTCACCCTACTCGTGTGCACGTGCTCTCTCCTTCTTTCTCAAATACGTAAAATCTTTAAAAAAAAAAAATACAGTCCTCACAAATACTGCAGTTGAGCTAAGATCGTGGGTGTGTTTCAAAACACATGTTCAAAAAAGGGGGATTATTTAAAATGGAACAAATAACTGGCATCTAAATAGGGTTTCATAAAGTAGAATTCAGAAATTCCCTACATGAGAACTGTCACATCTGTGGTCTAAGCTGCCCCCAGCAGTGTAATTCTGGCTGCACAGTGAAAACACCTGAGATTCTGAGTTAGAGTAGGTTCTGGGTATCAATCCGTGTTTAAGCCAAAGCAAAACGGATCAGGAAAACCTCCAATAAGAGTTTTAAATGATTTAGTGTTAAGAATCATTATCCTGGCGTATATATTGCTGGGTGGCAGAGACCCTATTTTTTCTTTGTATCATCAGCCCTGTACAGAAGCTCATTTACAATGAATTCAGTCTCATTGCTCTGAAGTTCAGGTTCTCAATTGCTCCTTTGGACTTGTCCTGCCTATCTCATCCCTGCCCCTAGGACCCTCCGATGTTCCCTACCTTGGGGGATTGCACAACTCCCCACAATTAAACTTCGGAACCCTGGGAGTCATTCTAAATTTTGTCCAACAGTGAATCATCAACAGGTGAATCATGAAGTTCTCTCCCTTTTCCCTTCTAAATATTGCTAAAATCGGGCCACTTTTATCCATCGAGTCTGCTGTGCCAATCAACAAATTTCTCATCTTGACAATAGTCTCAACTGGTCTCCTGTCTATAGATGTTCTTCTACCACTAACCCACATTTCATCCAGAGTGGGCTTCCTGAAATGCAAATGTGATCATACTGTTCTCTGCTTAAAAGTTGGCAGCAGCTTCCAAATGCCTAACACCCTCCAGCTCCCATCCCGCCGCCATGTGTTCTAGAGAGGACTCCAATCTCTGGCCCTTTGTCTCTGCAGACTCATCACGTACACCGTAAGCCAGCCTGAGCGTCAATACTCAGCACCTTCCAGTGCCTTGAATGCACTTCTCAGCGTTCACACACTTCGCTCTCTTTGTCCCAGTACTGCGACTGCCTTGCCTCAGCTTGAAATCATGGCAGACTTCTCTGGCCAGCTCCTTCTTGCCAGGTTATCCTACTGTCAGTTCCCATAGTGCTATGTATTTCTTATATCCTAGCACTTTCCTCATGCTATTGTCAGTGCTCAGTAAATTTTCAATATTCCCAGCCAGTAGTAGTTCTATAAGGGAAGGGACTATTTTTGTTATTTTAATCTATGTAAGGTTCTAACACTTCAGTTGAAAAATGAATAAAGTTTCAAATGGCAAATCAGGAAAATAATTAGGGTCTTAAAAGCTCCAGCCCAAAATGATGACTATGATGATCAGGAAGATGATTGTGATGACTCGTAATACTAATGGATGGCATTGTTGAGTGCTCACGCCATGCTGGGCCTTATGCTAAGTCATTTACAGTAATTATGTATCATTTAGTTCTCATGGCGACCCTGTATTTTTTAATGTATTAATAATTACAATTTATAGTCAGATGTTTGAGTCTAGGTTCACACTTTAAAACGTTAGTGACAGAAATACAAAAACTACCTAATCTATCATTTCAATAAGCGTGTTGAAGATGTGTTATGTTAAATTTAGCACATTTGACAGTGGTATGTGCTGATTTTTATGGATTTCTTTTCACTATAATAGGAACCTGTGGCCTTAACTACTAATTGTGGCAAATTATATTCGTTTCCCAATTATGGCAGTGATAGTAAATTTTCTTCTTAAAAATATTTATTTAAAAAAGGTAGGGTCCATGGGGCATCTGGATGACTCAGTCGGGTAAGCATCTGCCTTAGGCTCAGGTCATGATCCCAGGGTCCTGGGATCAAGTCCCACATCAGGCTCCTTGCTCAGTGGGGAGTCTACTTCTCCATCTCCCTCTGCCCCTTTCCCTGCTCATTCTCTCTCTCTCTCCCAAATAAATAAAATCTTAAAAAAATAAAAAAGTAGGGTCCATTAAAAAAACATTAAATAAACAGCATTGTTGATTGTATATCAATTTATAGAAAATGATGTAGGGGCTCTGTGAATAACTCCACTTTAAGATACAAAGCCTTTGAGCATTAAGAAATTGGTGGAGGAGGGTGAGGGGGATGGGGGGATGGGGTGACTGGGTGATGGGCCTTAAGGAGGGCACATGATGTAATGAGCACTGGGTGTTATACGCAACTGATGAATCACTGACCTCTACCTCTGAAACTAGTAACACACTATGTTAATTAATTGATTATAAACAAAAAAAGAAATGCCCAATACCTTGAATTTATTAGGACCTCATACCAGTAACTAAAATTTTCCAGTGGTAGTAGCCCAAAACTAAAGGTCAGAGGTAATAAGCCTTTCAGATCTAAAAATCTAAGGCCCCCTTGAGTATTGAGTCCCAGTTGAGTTGACTTTCAGAAGACTGTGGATGTGCAAAGGACTATTTTAATCCTAGGTTTACAACTCTGAGAAGTAATAGGGATAAGAGGCAACAGTGGATGTTTAATTTTTGTTTTAAATGGAGGTGTTCTCAATGTGTTTGCAAGGCAGAAAGAAGTAAGCCTGCAGAAAGGGGAGACAATATGCTTGAGGAAGGAGAATTGATGAAGCAAGGTCCCAAGGGAAGAGGTGGAGATGGGTTCAAGATGATTGATAGAGGAAATGAGGGTGTCTGGGGAGTAAGAGGATTGATTGAGGAGATAAATTGGTACAAAATGAAGCCAGATGTTTAAAAAACAAATGTTATCCACCTTACACTTTTATGTAGGCTTTTTCCTGTTAAAATGCCTTGATCAGAAACTGGAGGTCGGCTCTTCCAGTAATCACCATCGTTGGTACTCACATACTGCCTTCCTCCCACGTGTAGCAATTTGTGTTCTCTTACGAGAGTCCCCAGAAAGAAAAGCAGGCCTACATTATACTAGATTCCACACAGTATCAGGCTCATTAATGTATTTATTGGGTGAGCATACGAGGGCAGGTTACAAGCTGATATAAATGTAAAAGAAAGCTAACAGTTTTTTTTTTTTTCCTTAATTCTTTACACTAGACCTCAATTTTTCAGCTGCTGTTGCTATAAAGTAGCTAGGAGAAATATTTAAAAGTCAGATGTATAAAAGATACACTAACATTTTAAATATTCTAACTTTGTCTCTTTAGAACTATTTTCCCAAGGTTTTAAAGGAACGTGGAAACATTTTTATTTCTGCTGGGGATTTTTTTTTTTTTTTTAACAGAAGCCCAAAGTCTGAATTAATAACTTCCTAAATGCCTTGGTGGCAAAAACCACATGTAAAGGGTGAGAGCTAGAAAAGGAGTTGCAAGCACATTTGTTTGTGAGTTGAGGTTTGTGATCGTAAAAGCACTTTCCTAATCCCAAGTTTTATTTCACTACTTTGAATGGTCTCCAAGGGAAGGACTGAGTAAAATATATATTTATGACAATAACTTCTGTCTCTTTCAACTGGATTTTATGTGATTAAATAATCCAAACTGGTGACTTTAAATGATAAACTTTTATTCTGAATATACTGTTTTTGCACAAGATTTAACACAACATTTTCTGGGATTATAAATATTTTTATAACAGTATTATACAAATTTTTACAAAACTTTTTTTATCAGGCTAGTTAATTTCCACAAAAGTGTCAAGAGAACATAATAAAGGGGAGAAAAGATCTTTTGTTCACAAAGCCAATTGGCCTTTTGCATGGATGCACACTGAGCATTTCAATAAAAGTATCCCTAAAAAGCATGATCCAACAATCATACGGCACAACAAAAAAGACAGCTTTGTCAGGTCACACTGTAAACTCAACTGGCATCTATACAAGACAGTATCCCATTAGTCTCAGTGGAATTTCTCTGAGTTAATTACATGAACTAGAAATAAGGTAGAGGAAACTCTTGCTAAGGGTTGTCTGAGTCTTTGAAATTCTGGAATTTATTCAACACTTGATACGTCTGTTGTATTGATTTGCTCTTTACAGAAATATACATGGAATATTAGCAATATTAGCATTCTGCTAATGGGAAAACAACACAAGTTCTACATAGGAATAAAATATTTCAAGTTGGGGGCAAGTGAAATCATCATTCTATTCTACACTTGAAAAAATCACAGCGCTCACTTTGTTTCACAAGGTCAAACTGTCTACCTCTAGATATTTTAATGTTAACTAACGATTAATGGAATAGTTCAGAGTTTTAAATTAAGACACAGAATTTACGCTTTGGTGGAGAGAAAGATTTAAATGAGACATAAAATAGAAGAGAGCATCAAATAAGCAAGTAACACTTGGGTTGCAAAGGTCACTTAAAAGGGATACTGCCTATTTGAACCCAGTAAGGCCAGTTTTAAAGTTAATAAAAGGAATATTCCAGGAAAACTTACAAATGGCAGCAACACTGTTTCGTTTTGTGTTTTTTTTTTTTCCCAAGTAAAGCAATAACGCCTCAAGCATTAGAAACATGAAAAAAGATCATACTAAAATCTTATAGGCCCAGGACCTAAAAATCTCTTCAATCAAACTTGCTAACTATGTCATGTTAAAAACCTGTTACAAATATGGACCACGATTGGTGTTTGGCAGTAATGCTGGTTGTTCAAATGAAGAAAATATAAAGAAACCATTAATGTAAAAGTCATTCCTGTTACTCAACACCAATGTAAGACTTACTTTGATTTTGTTTTGGTGACAAACTACATTAAACTGGATGAGTAGAGCAAAAATGAAAGAAGCCAAAGAGTTTAAAAGCTTTTTTCTCTCGATTGTTTAGTCTTTGAAAATCAATATTTATAACAGGCTATAATTTAAGGTCTTGTCAAAAATTAGAACTCACAGAAAAATCCTAAATTAAACATAACAATTTGATGGGATGAGTGTTACTGTCTTTGAAAAAATGCTAAGAGTATGAAGACTAGTATTAGGCATGAGAACAATTTTTAGTCAGAAAGCACGTTCTTACCCAATTTATTACCAAGTACGTGGTTCTCATAGTATAGGTTTATTTTATAACAGAAAATCAAGGATCATAGCAAGACTCGTGCATGTAAATATATTTTGATGGCAAATGGAATCAACAGGACCCTGCCAAGAGACGCCAAGTTTAACTGTGATCAATGCAACAGTAACGTACTTGATGAAAACATACTATTTCAGTGACATTAGCCACGAAAATATATTTAATAGATTTTAAAGATAATTTTAAGGTAGTTTGTTGTATGCTGGAAGCAATTCAGTTGTTTTAATGTGCATCATATATACACACGAACTAACATAATTTTATATTTTGATATCCCCTTCCCAACACTTTCATGATTTAAAATAGTCTAGCAAAAGGTAACAGTAAGGTTTAAATATGTAATCAACAAACAACATGATTTAAACATAGTGTCACTAGAGTGAGAAGTTCCGTGTATATATATATATATATTTTTTTTTTTTAATCACTTTGGTGTTTTCTAAAATGTCAATACCAGGTACAAATGAGACTACAAAATCACAACGATGCGTTAGAAATGGTAACTGATGTCAACTCTTAGCACAATAGCTGGCAAAATGATTCCACTCCCACCCACCCCCGTTTTTAAATAAAAAATAGTTTAAATAAGGAAATATACACAAATGGTTCCTAGGGCATATGGGTGGTGGGAGGGAGTTACAAATGTGTGCAAAGCTGAAAACAAAACAAACATCTTTTAAACTACGCCAAAGACGTGGTTACGTCTTTGATACGCGGAGCATAATAAAGCATGCTGGATAATGTTAGTAAGATATTGACTTAAAAAGGATGTATAAGAAAATGTCCAGCATATACACACACCAATACTTGGCATGTTCAAAATAACAAAGGCATTTCGCCATAAAAAATATCTGTATACTTCCAGCCTTCGGCAGAACTAGAATTACACATCCATAGTTTTTACCCTTTCTTCAAACACTGTTGACTCCTGCAAATTATTTTTAAAAGCATAAATAATAATCTAGCATATCAGTCTATAATGAAATATCCCATTCACTACACTAATCATTTTCACCAATGAGGCTGTATAAAAACAATTCTGATTATTCACAATCAAGTGTTCATGTGCATACATACAGATTCAAGGTTTCCTATTTGTTCAGATATTATAAAACCCTCATCAAACTGCATGGAAATTTTGGTCAAGTGATCATATACCCTTTACAATGGATGGAGAAAAGCAGCAGCGGCAGAAACGTCTGGAGTGTATGTGCTACTATTCAAACGAACAAAGAGGAAACCTAGTGTGAATCTTCATCGAGAACGTATATGGACTCTTCAAAAAATAAATGTGTCAAATCTGATTTATGTACTTAAAATATCTGTACATAGGTTTTCAGGCAAAAGCACGAGTCTGTATAAAATCCGTTAGCCCATTTCACCATTTACCTATGCCAGTCATTCGGCATTGACATTGCACAGTATATTCAGAGTAATTTAATGACATTTTTAAGGATGACTTAAGTGCATTACACTGCAAGGTTCAGAGTCTTACATAACAATAATGTCACTCGGTTAACTTTTCAAAGGACTATACTCTACAGTAAGAGAAAAACAAACCGAAAGTTAAAATAGCGGCAGCATCATGCAAAATACCCTTGGTAACCAAAGTTCATTTATCACAAGAAAAAACATTTTCCCCTCCCCCCCCACAAGCTTCTCTTAGAGCATTTTGAAATATCTGGCTAGCACTACATAACTTTACTGGGAACAAAAAGAAACATTACATCGAAGCACTGATTCAGGGCTTACATTTATGAGGAAACATGTCACATGTTCAAATTGCATCTTCAAGCACCTTTAGTTTAATAGTTTCTTAGTTATTGTTTTCAAACACCGATTCATCACCCCAGCAAAACTTAACTGGTCATTTGTGTTCCTATTTTGGCAGAGAAGCCACTCTTCATAAGGCATTTTATTTATGGCAAATTTCTTTCCATAGAAAGTTAGCCATTATTTCTATTTCAACAGATTACATCAATCTCTCTTTTGTTTTTCAATAACTACTCAAAGCAGGAAATAATTTTTAACAGAAGAATACGTGAGGGCAAAAGTAACTCCTTTTTTTTTTTCCCTTTAGAGATTTTCTTGGTAAAAGAACAAGAATTGCAGCAAGTCAAAATTCCAGGTCAAGGTCAAGACAATTTGTATGATTCATAAACAGTGTGGGGAGCCCTTTTACATATAGTCACCAACAACGCAAACAACAAACTCTCCAATTTTCCAATAGAGCATGTATAGGGTTTTGCTTTGATGTTGACATAGATGATGCAGCATTCACACAAGTGTAAGGATCTGAGACCCTGACATGCAGCCAGTGGGGCCATGTGCGTCCGTGCCTTCGATTTAGCCATGGTGTGGGCCCAGCTCGTGTTCTGCTCATTCTCTTAACGCAACTGAGGCCTCGTGTTTTGGCAGGGTCTGGAGTTTAATTACGCAGACTGAGTTTTAGAAGGTCATAACTGGCAGTGTCTGCTGCCAGATAAAAGCCAAAGTAGTAGAAACTGGATGCCGATGATGGACCACAGGGAGGGATTCAATCCAGAAACACCACCACAGTCAGTATAATCCTCCTGTTGGAAAGAAAAGGAGAAAGAAAAATCCTGAAGAAATACTTAGTGAGCCCTCTATCAGAGCACCCGTGTTTAGTCCACTTCTGAACTCACCTGATAAAATGGTTTTTTTTTTTTTTTTTTAAAGATTTTATTTATTTATTTGAGAGACAGAGAACGAGAGACAGAGAGCATGAGAGGGAGGAGGGTCAGAGGGAGAAGCAGACTCCCCGCCGAGCAGGGAGCCCGATGCAGGACTCAATCCCGGGACTCCAGGATCATGACCTGAGCCGAAGGCAGTCGCCTAACCAACTGAGCCACCCAGGCGCCCCTGATAAAATGGTTTTAATTTGAATCCAAATAAATTACATTACCCTAGATCTTATGGTTCAGCAATTTTGAATAAAGCGATTTCCCTAGTACCATTTCAAGAATGCTTTAAATTTTGAATTGCAGATTCTGATGGTTAAGAAAGAAAATACTTGAATAATAAATGCTGTTTTGACTAATATACCAGTTGCTGAATTAAAAAAAAAAACTTTCACAGTATCAGATATTCCTACATATTTATAGGAATAAGGAGTAAATGTAAAATTGTAGGTTTTATAATTCTCAAGAATTATGCTCAATAAGGCAAAGTTTGGGACTGGTAAAATCAGTGTGAGGAATGATCTTCTCTCTTTTCCATATCCTTTATGTCTAGTTTCAAAGGTGAACACACCACGCTGCACATGTAGCATCTAGACCTTCACCAAAAGTAAAATAAAGAATAACGTATTTGAATCATACATGAAAAGTCACTCTAAAAACATACTCAAAATAAAGAGCTAAGATAGTAAGAGACATTTGTTTGACTTACAGAACTATGAAATATAAACAACTGATATACCTATTTGGACCCCCCATTGTCTCATAGTAGCTCATTAAGTTCCTTTAAATGCAAAATTATCCTTTATCTTTTATTCCTAGGTTCTGTGTTTTGTAACATTTTCTACATCCTTTGATTTCTTTTAATTACTGAATTTCATTAAAGATGTTTAGGAAAATAAGTAGATGTAGATATGAGGCTTTTAAAAAAATTCACTATGCCAAGGTTCATCATCCAATAATCAAAATAATAGGTTATGTAAGTAAATAAAATGTTCAGAATGATTTTCCAAAGACTCTGAGCTTGCAGAGAAGAGAACGTTGGCTTGTTTTCCTCACAAGGGTTTAATACAGTGCCTGCCACCCAGTAAATAAATAAAATTTCTTTCTTGAGCTGCATTTTTGAGGCAGAACACTTCTGTTTGTTAAAGAGAAGTCTGAAAGAAACAAAAGAATCTATTAAGAAAAAGTTTATTTTTCAAAAGCTAGCTCCTAAATCTAAAGAGTAGCATGAAATGATGATCCATTCTTGGTCCTCATCTTATTTTACTTTTCAGGAGCATTTGGTAATGTACAACATTCTCCCCTTAAAATATCTTCCCATGTACATTTGCCCAACACATCTGGTTTCCTCCAAACTTGTTTTGGGTTCATCTTACTCTCTTTAGCTCAACCTGCTTCTCTTCTTGCTCTCTACATGATAGACTTCCAGAAATTACTTCTCTCTTTTTATTTATACTTTCTTCCTAGGTAATCTAATCTAGTCCTATAGCTTTAAATTCCATTAATTTGTTAATAACTTATAATTTTGTCCTTTTTAATATGAAATGATTTTTCCTTGTGTTTTTTCATTTTGCTTTAAAAATTTTAACTTTTAGTTTTAATAGACAAAACTAAGATATTTAAGGTATATATTTAGGTGATTGGTAGACATGGTGAAAGGTTACCCCACCCAAGATAATTAACATGTCCATTATCCACATATTTATCATTTTCCCCCCATTGGTGAGGATATTTAAGTTTTACTCTCTTGGCAGATTTCAATTCTACAGTATAATCAAATATAATCACATTTTATTAGATCCCCAGACTACTCATATTATAGCCGAAAGTTTGTATCCTTTTGCCAACCTCTCCCTACCTCCCCCCTAGCTACTGACAACTCCTTTTCTGCTCTTGGTTTCTATGAGTTTGATTTTTTTTTTTTTTAATAGAATCCACATATAAGTGATGTCATGCACTATTTGTCTTCATCTTGCTTGTTTCATGTAGCATAATGCCCTCAAGGTCCAACACTGTTGTCAAAAATGGCTGGGTGTCCTTCTATCTATCTACATACCACTTCTTCTTTATCCATTCCTCTGTTGATGGACACAGGTTGTTTCTGTATCTTGGCTATTGAAAAAAATGCTGCAATGAACATAGGGGTGCATATATCTTTTCTAATGTTTTCATTTTCTTCAAATGAATACCTATAATTGCCAATTCATACAGTAGTTGTATTTTTAATTTTTGAGGAACCCCCATACCAGTTTTTCATAGTGGTTGTACCAATTAACATTCCCACCATTAACACAGAGGATTCCCTTTCTCCCCATCCTTGCCAGCAATGGTTATCTCTTGTCTTTTTGATGATAGCTATTCTAGAAGGTGTGAAGTGATATCTCCTTTAAGTTTTGATGTGCGTGTCTCTGCTAAGTGATGCTGAACCTCCTTCCTGTACAGACATACCTTGGATATACTGCAGGTTCAGTTCCAGGTGCAGATATTCAATAAAGGGAATATCTCAATAAAGCAAGTCAGAATAATGTTTTGGTTTCCCAGTGCATATAAAAGTTATGTTTATACCATACTGTTGTCTCTTAAGTGTATAATAGCATTATGTCTAAAAAAGTATATACTTTAATTTAAAAAATACTTTAGTGATAAATGCTAACCATCATCTGGGTTTTCAGTGAGTCTTTTTTTTTTTTTTTTTTTCTTGTTTGAGGGTCTTGCCTCGATTGTTGATGGCTGCTGACTGGTCAGGGTGGTGGTTGCTGAAGACAGGGTGGCCGTGGCCATTTCTTAAAGTAAGACAACAATGAGTTTGCTACATTGACTGACTCTTTCACAACAATCTCTCTGTCAATCCTCTCAAACCCTGTCACTGCTCGATCGACTAAGTTTATGTAATATTCTAACTCCTCTGTTGTCATTTCAACAATATCCGCAGCTTTTTCACCAGGAGTAGATTCTATCTCCAGAAACCACTTTCTTTGCTCTTCCAGAAGAAGCAACTCTTCAACCATTCAAGTTTTATTGTGAGATTGCAGACAGTCAGTCACATCTTCAGGCTCCACTTGTTAATTCTAGTTCTCCTGCCATTTCCACCCCATCTGCAGTTAGTTCCTCTACTGCAGTTTTGAACCCCTCACAGTCATTCATGACGGTTGGAATCAACCAGGTGTATTCTCAATAAGCGGTCACATTTTGAAAGGAATTTCTCCCCCGCCTCAGTAGTAGGTCTCAACAGTGGGCTTCAAATGTTCACTAAACCGTGTTGTCATGTGCTGTCATCCAAGCCTTGTTGTTCCATTGCTACAGCACAGGCAGAGTAGACTGAAAATCCCTGGGATTTTCAGAATGGTCAATGAGCACTGACTTCAACTTAAAGTCACCAGCTCATTAGCCCCTAACAAGAGAGACAGTCTGTCCTTTGAAGATGGGTAGTGACTTCTCATCTCAAGCTATGAAAGAACTCTATAGATGACACCTTTTTCCAATGGAAGGCTGGTTCATCTACATTGAAAACCTGTTGCAACCCTCAGTTTGTTTCCTATAGTTAAGAGGTTGCTGGAGGGGAGGTGGGTGGGGGGATGAGGTAACTGGGTGATGGGCATTAAGGAGGGCACGTGATGTAATGAGCACCGGTTATTATATGCAACCGATGAATCACTTAACTCTACCTCTGAAACTAGTAATACACTATATGGTAATTAATGGAAATTAAAAAATTAAAAAAAGAAACCTGCAGCCTAGTGTACCCACTTTCATGGGTTACCTCAGTAGATCTGGATAACTTGCTGCTTTACCTTATACTGTTATGTTCTGCAGCTGGCTTCTTTGCTTTAATCTCATGAACTAACCACTGCTAGCTTTAAACTTTTCTTTTGCAGCTTCCTCACCTCTCTCGGCTTTCATAGAAATGGAGAGAATTAGGGCCTTGCTGTGGATTAGGATTTGGCTTAGGCAATGTTGTGGCTGATTTGATCTCCTATCCAGACCACTGAAACTTTCTCCACGTCAGCTATAAGGCTGTTTGACTTTCTTATCATTTGTGTATTCACTGGAATAGCACTTTTAATTTCCTTCAAGAACTTCCCCTTTGCATTCACACCTTGACCAAATGTTTGGTGCAAGGGGCCTAGCTTTCAGCCTATGTTGGCCTTTGAAATGCCTTCCTCACTAAGCTTAATCATGTCTATCTTTTGATTTAAGGTGAGAGACATGTGACTCTGCCTTTCACTTGAACACTTAGAGGCATTGCAGGGTTATTAAATGGCCTAATTTCAATTATCATTTCATCTCAGGGAATAGGAAGGCCCCAGGAGAGAAAAAAGGATGGGGAAATGGCTGGTCTGTAGAGCATTCAGAACACACAAAGTAAGTTTGTCGTCTTAGATGGGTGTGGTTTATGGTGCCCCAAAGCACTTACAATGGTAATATCAAAGATCACAGATCACCTCAACAAATATAATTATAGTGAAAAAGTTTGAATTATTGTGAAAACTACCAAAACGTGACAGAAAGACAAAAGTGAGCAAATGCTGTTGAAAAAAATGACACAAGTACAATTGCTTAATGCAGGGTTGCCACAAACTTCAATTTGAAGAAAAACAAAAAACTGCAGTATCTGTAAAGTGCAATAAAGCAAAGTATGGTAAAACAAGGCATGCCTCTACCTGTTGGCCACCTAGATGGCTTTGGGAAAATTCTATTCAGATCCTCTGTCCATTCATTAATCAGATTCCTTTTAATACTGAGTTGTAGGATTTCTCTGTATATTTGGGATACTGGCCTCTTATCACAACATGAATTGCAAGTAATTCCTCCCATTTCATGGACTGCCTTTCAATTGGTCTCCCTTGCTGTCAGAAGCTTTTAACTTTGATGTAGTCCCATGTTTATTTTTGCCTTTGGTGTAAAATTAGAAAAAAAAACAATCATTGCCAAAACTAATGTCAACGAGTTTACTTCCTAGGTTTTCTTCTGGGAGTTTTACTGTTTCAAGTCTTAAGCTCAAGTAGTTAACACATTTTCAGTTGGTTTTTGTGTATGGTGTAAGATAGTGGTCCAGTTTTATTCTCTTGGGTGTGGCCGTTCCCAGTAGTATGTATCAAAGCGACCGTCCTTTCCCCATGGTATGTTCTTGGCTCCTTTGTCATGAATTAATTGAACATATATACATGGGTTTACTTCTGGGCTATTTTGTTCTATTGATGTGTGTGTGTGTGTGTGTGCGCGCGCACGCGCCAGTACCACTGTTTGATTACTGTATTTACATAATATAGTTAGAAATCAAGAAAGTGTGATGGCTCCCGCTTTGTTCTTGTTGCTCAAGACTGCTTTGGCTATTAGGGTTTTGTGGTTTCACACATATTTTAGAATTCTTTGTTATATTTCAGTAAAAAATGTCGCTGAAATTTTGATACAAATTGCAGTGAAACTGTAGATTGCTTTGGATGGTATGAACGTTTTAACAATAATAATTCTAATTCATGAGCACTGAATTATCTTCCTATTTATTTGTGTCTTCAATTTTATGTTATAGTTTTTAGTGTACACGTCGTCTTCCTCCTTGGTTCAATTTATTCCTAGACATCCTTGTCTTGTTCATGATATTAGTTGTGGGCCTTTATTGTGTTGAGGTATATACCTTTTATACCAAATTTGTTAAGAGTTTTTATCAAAATGGATGTTAAATTTTGCAAGTGCTATCTCTGCATTTATTGAGATCATACGATTTTTATCCTTCACCTTGTTAATAGGGTGTATCACATTGGTTGATTTGTCAATGTTGAACTGTCCTTGCATCCTTGTGATAAATCCCACTTGATCATGGAATATGCTCCTGGATTGTTGAATTCAGTTTGCTAACATTTTGTTGAGGTTTTTTTACATCTAGGTTCCTCAAAGAAATTGGCTTGGAATTTTTTAATCTTGTGGTGTCCTTGTCTGGTTTTGATATTATGGTAAGGCTGGCTTTGTAAAATGAATTTGAAAGTGTTCCCTCTGTTATTTTTTGGAAGAGTTTGAGAGGGATTGGTATTCTTCTTTGAATGTTTGGTAGGATTCACCAGTGAAGCTGTCTGGTCCTGGGCTTTTGGTTGTTGGGAGGTTTTTGAGAGCTGATTCAGTTGCCTTACTAGTAACTGGTATGTTCAGATATTCTATTTCTTCATGAATAGAAGAAATGTTTCAGGCTACATGTTTTTAGGAATTTATCAATTTCTTCTAGATTTTCCAATTTTTGCTATGTAATTTTTATAGTAGTCTCTTAGGATACTTTATATTTCTGTGGTATCAATTTTGATGTCTCTTCTTTCATTTCTAGTTTTTTAATTTTAATCCTTTTTTGTAAGTCTAGCTGAAGTTTTGTCCATTTTATCTTCTCAAAAAACCAGCTCTTAGTTCCACTGATCTTTTCTATTGTCTTTTTAGTTTCTATTTCATTTGTTTCTGTCATGATCTTTGTTATTTCCTGCCTTCTAGCATTGGTCTTAGTTTGCTTTTAATCCTTGTGTAAATTTGAGATAATTCTCTATTCTGAATATAGGTGTTTATCACTGTAAACTTTCCTCTTAGAACTACTTTGCTACTTCCCAATTAGTTTTGGTTCAGTGTATTTCCATCTTCATTTGTCTCTAATTTGTCTTTAATACATAATATATATTTATATTATATATAATTTGTCTTTTGCTTTTTTCTTTGACCCTTGGTTGTTCAGTGGCATATTGTTTAATCTCCACATATTTGGTGAATTATCCCGTTTTCTTCATATAGTTGATGTCTAGTCTCATACAACTGTGGTCAGAAAAGATGCTTGATATGACTTCAACCTTCTCAAATTTACTAATGCTTCTTCAGTGGCTTTAACATATGTTCTATCCTGGAGAATGTTCCATGTGCACTTCAGAAGAAAGAGTAATCTGCTTTTGGATAGAATGTTCTGTAAATGTCACTTAAATCCATCTGGTCTAATGTGTCATTTAACTCCACTGTTTCCTTGTTCATTTTCTGTCTGGATGATCTATCCATTGATGAAAATGGGAAACTGAACTACCCTACCAGTATTAATACTATTATATTGCTGCCTACTTCTCCCATTAGGTCTGTTAATATTTAAGTGCCTCTGTGTCAGGTGCATAAATATTTACAAGTGTTATATCCACTTCTGATTGAACCCTTTATCAATATATGATTATCTCTTATTATAGTTTTTGTCTTGAAGTCTATTGTGTCCAAGTATAGCTACCTCAGCTTTCTTTTGATTTCCATTTGCATGGAATATATTTTCCATCCATTCACTTTCACATACTTTAAGGTGTGTGTCCTTAAAGCTGAAATGTGTGGTTTTGATTTGTATTTGCCTGATGACTGTCAATGTTGAACATCTTTTCATGTAGCTATTGGCCATTTTGATGTCTTCTTGGAAAACACATCTATTTAGTTTTTCTGCCCAAATTTTAGTTGATTTTTTTTAAAGATTTTATTTATTTATTCATGAGAGAGAGAGAGAGGCAGAGGGAGAAGCAGGCTCCCCAAGGAGCAGAGAGCCCGATGCAGGACTTGATCCCAGGACCCCAGGATCATGACCTGAGCTGAAGGCAGAGGCTCAACCATCTGAGCCACCCAGGCACCCTTTAGTTGATTTTTTAAACTTTTATGAGTTCTTTATATATTTTTGATATTAACTCCTTATCCTATATATATTGCTTGCAAACTCCCCCCCCCCCCCCCAATTCTGTAGGTTGCCTTTTCATTTAGTTGTTTCTTTGGCTGTGCAGAACCATTCAAAGTTGTCACAGTCCCATTTGTTCATTTCTGCTTCTGTTGTTTATGCTTTCGGTGTTGTATCTAAAAATCTTTGCCAGGACCAATGTCAAGAAACTTCTTCCTACTCTATCTTCTAGGATTTTTATAATATCACATCTTATATTAAAGTCTGTGATCCATTCTGAGTTAATTTTTATGTGTAATATAGGGGTCCAGTCCCATTGCCTGCACGTGTTTTTTTTTTTTGCCACCACCATTTGGTGGAGACCATCCTTTCCCCAATGTGTGTTCTTGGCTATCTTATTGAATATTAGTTGACCCATATATATTTGGGGTTCCCTTCTGGGCTCTCTTCTGTTCCATTAGTCGATGTGTCTATTTTTGTGCCAGTACCATATTGCTTTGATTACTGTAGCTTTGTAGTATAGTCTAAAATCTAAAACCTGGTATCTGCAGTTTTCTCTTTTCCCCCAGGATTGTTATGGTATTTTGGGTCTTTTGTGGGTCCATACAAATTTTAGAATTGTTTTTTCCTATTTCTGTAAAGAATGCTGTTGGTATTTTGGGGAATACACTGAATCCACAGGTGGCAGGGGGTGGTATGGACATTTTAACAATATTCTCCAAATCCATAAACACAGGATGTCTATGTTTGTCTTCTTTCTTTCAGCAAAGTCTTATAGTGTTCATTGTACTGCTCTTTTACTTCCTTGAAGTTATTTCCAAATACTTTGTTTTTGATGCTATGGTGAATTGGGATAGTTTTCTTTTTCAGATGTTTTATTATTCACGTATAGAAATGCACCTGACTTCTGATTTTATATCCTATAAAATTACTGAATTCTCCTCAGACCTCCACACTGATTGATTTCTGCCACCCCTCCTCTCTGATGATGTCTTTTGGTGTAGTCTTTGGGATTTTCTGTATACAGAACCATATCATCTGTTAAGTACTGGCAGTTTTATTTCTTCCTTTCCTATGTGGATCCCTGTTTGTCTTGCATAAAATTCTAGCTAGGACTTTCAGTACTATGTTGAGTAAGAGCAGTGAGCATGGGCCTTTTTGTCTCATCTCTGAGACATTTTCCTCCAGTGAGTATATTAGCTGTGGGTTTGTCAAGGATGTTCCTCTATACCTGTCCTGACCAAGGCTCTTACCGTGAAATGATGTCCTATTTTATCAAATGCTCTTTTTCAGGTATCCATGTCATTTATACATTACATTCAGCACTGTGACTTTTTTGTAGTTTAATGTTTTCTCTGTATCGAAGTTCTAAGTTCATGCATTTTTCTCTTGAACTCCTCAAGGTGTGTTAGTGGAGTTTTATCTTGTTTTGTTTAGAACATATTTTTCTGCTTCTTCATTTTCCTGGACTCTGTGTTGGTTTCTACGCATTAGATAAAACAGCCACCTTTCCCAATCTTGACTTGGCTCCCAGTAGTTGAAGGTGAGCTGATATCTGTCAGTGCCCCAGTGGGAGTGATATCATATAGCACCTAGATGCAGGCGGATTAGAGCCTGGACCCCGAGGCAGCAGTTTTTAAGGTACACAGGTAGACCTTTCCCTTTTAGGGTATGACTGACAAAAGAGCATTTTTGTCTGCTTTCTCTGTACTGAGCCCTGGGGGAATACACCGTTAAGAACTGTTGATTTGCCACGGTCCTGTGGTACCTGAGAACATCAGCCCTACCGGCCACCATAGCCCAGTGATATGGTGTACCACTTTGGGGGTGTTCTTTGGGCAGTAGTCTCAAAAAAATCTGTACCTCTGAAACAAATAATGCAATATATGTTAAGAAAGAAAAAAAGAAGAAGAAGAATGTAGCAGGAGGGGAAGAATGAAGGGGGGGAAATCGGAGGGGGAGAAGAACCATGAGAGACGATGGACTCTGAAAAACAAACTGGGGGTTCTAGAGGGGAGGGGGTTGGGAGGATGGGTTAGCCTGGTGATGGGTATTGAGGAGGGCACGTTCTGCATGGAGCACTGGGTGTTATGCACAAACAATGAATCATGGAACACTATATCTAAAACTAATGATGTAATGTATGGGGATTAACATAACAATAAAAAAAAATTAAAAAAAAAAAAAAAAAAAAAAAAAGCTGAATGCCAGATGTGTTCACAAGCTCCTTTCAGGTAGAGACCAGTGACCTGGAGAGTGTTACAGGGTGAAAGTGGAGGCATGTGCTAAATGAGGAGCCTTAGTCTCAGGCAATAGAGGATATCTGCATACTTCAACTGCTATCAGGGAAAGCATAGGCAGTAGGGCATTTCTGTCCGGCCATCTTCTCTGAGCCCTGGGAGGAGAGCCACGGTAAGTCCGCATGACCCTGATGAGAACTGTTTGTTTCTTGGGTCCAATGGGTCTCATGGACATAAGCCCTATTAGACTTTCAGAGATAGTTGGGGTGGGGGGAGACTGTACCTTGAATGGAAGTCTTAACAGTTAGAGTGCTAGACGTTCAGACCAAACCCTTCATTCCTCAGGCAAAAGCTCAGAGTTACAAATTTCCTCCTGATTTTTACGTACCTGTGTCAGAGAGGGGGGATTATGGAGATAGTGTGTCTTAGCCTTTCCTACCTGTTTTGATGTGGCTATTTTCTCCTTCACCCAATGTGTATGGATCAGTTTCTCAATTTCTTTCAGAGGGAATTGCTTTGTTTATAATTAGTGTGTTTGTGGGATAAAGTGAGTTCGGGACTTCCTATGTCACCAGCTTGGACCAAACCCAGAATAACTCACACTTTTATGTCTTCAGACCTGAATTCTCCTCTGACCTCCACACTGATCTCTGCCACCTCTCCTCTTTGATGTCTCAGAAAGGTCTCAAACTTGCCCAAAGATAGTACTTTTCTGAAAGACACTTCTAGTAGAAATAGATCAGGGTAAAGTCAACAAGTCATCTGTGATTGCTCCTTTTTTACACTTTTTTCAAATGTAATTCACCAGCATGTATTCTTGACTTGAGCTTCAAAATACATCCCACTTCTCACGATCTCATGTCTAATTCACCATCACTCCCTCAAAAGCTGCCTCCCGTGTCTCATTGCTTCTACTTTTGCTCTTTTACAATCGCTCTTTTACAATCTTTTTACCAAAAAGCAGTCCCCTCAGAACCGTACATCAAGTTTTCTTTTTATCTCTCAGAACAAAATCCAAATTTCCTAGCAAGGCCTTGGGAGCCTGGCTACCTCTCCATCTTCCTCTACTCCTCTCCCCTCCCCAACTTCCTCTGCTCCAATAACACTGTCTCTGCAATGGGTCAAGGTGTGTACTATCATCTCTGGGCCTTTGTACTTGCTCCTCTTTGTTCAAATTAGGGTAATAAGATAAAAGAAACAATGCTCAGTTACATTTGAATTCCAGAGTAAAAACATATTTTTGAGCATAAACATCTCTCAAATACCTCATACCCAGAAGAATGGTCTAATTCACAGGTGTACAGTAAGTACTAATTTGATGGGATGGAAAATTAGCACACAAATAAGACCCATTAACGTACTAATGATATATTTTGTCAAAGAAATTCCTATTACTGTAAAGAAAAAAACTATCTCTGATTCCATTGTTTTAATTTATTTGCTCAGTCGCATTTCTTGTGTGTGATGAGGTCTGTTTCAGTCTGGGAGAGGGAGGTTTAGAAAAGTTGATTCACACAAAAAAAATCTGTCTTCAGTTTCCTGTCATGTTTTCTGCATGGGCAACCACGTCTACCATGACTTGAAATTAAGAGAGAGAGAGATTCTAAAAACATTCTAAGTTGCAAATACATTGATGTGGGAGAAACCTTAGCATTTTTTCTGTATTAAGAATAGATCAAAATCCCATGAACACTGATTACCCTGCTCATAGTCTGACTTTTAAAGATTGATACTTTGTTTCAGTTTAACACATTTAAGTAAAAAAACTATGCAGTGCTAATATTATATATAACTTTGAAATACGATAGTAATTTTCAGCTACAGACTTCTTTCAAAAAACTCTAAAATACATCAACTGAGAATTCCTTTTGTTTCCCAAGGTTTTCTAAGACCATGTATACTAGTGGCTAAAATATCTTCAATTTTCTCGTTAAACAAGTATTGCTAAACTCTTAAATATGCCTTTCTTTCCCAAACCAGAATAACTAGGGGTAACTAATTATACATAGTAATAAATAGGTCAATAATTTGTAATTTATTTTCTGAATTATAGTCATATTCAAAAGACAAATCACTGGTGAAGACAACCCCCCAAATAATGGCTAACTTTGGAATTTAAACAGGTCTGTAGTCAAATCACTACAACAGCTTCAAAGAAAATGTGCTTTTAGAATTATTTAGGCAGCTGGATACTACACAGTAAGCCTTTAATAGGAATAAGTTGTCTAGCAAATAATGTGTTCTCGTAGGCAGTACATTTGTAGGTATACACACATCTGCATGTTCATTTTTCATGTACCCAATAATGTGCTTTCATAAATTAGGTTTGCAGTTTGCATAAAATAATGAACTTTCTCAATGGCACATATTATTGGCTTTACTTCTTTGATAAACTTTAGCTTTATTTTACTACTTAACTTTTCAAAAGGTCTCTTTTGAACACTTGCGTTTTAATGAAGTCCTCACAACTGGCTATCTGTAATCGATACTCTTCTGAGATTGCATAGGATACAAGGGTTTTGGCTTTAGACAGTCTTTCTTGAAATGCTCAAAGCGATGATCCGTAAGATGATGTCAGACATCTGTGAGCAGAATCTCACCCACCACAAATTCCTAGTGTACAGCTAGACTAGCACTTCAGTATTTTTGGGTACTATTTAATTTTTTCAGCTTTTGGTTGTTTCAGAGAAAATGATACTTCTTTTGATGTTATCATAGCAACACTCCAATTGCATAAACTAGATTCACTGTTCTATACTGATAACTATGTTTTTAAAGACTCAAGTCTTATTAATGTAAAGTATATGCCATCTACATCATCTTCTCAAGACTATTCATTATATATTCCTCAAGGACAGGGAATCCCAGATGTGTTCTTTTCATCTTTCAAAAATTATTTCATTAAAATGTACTGATCCCATCCAGCTGAATCCACAGTGATATTTATTTTCTTGGTAAGTTTATAGTTATGGTGAGAAAGAAAAATACCACAGAAAAATTCACAATCACATTTTTGAGGGGAGAGTTTTAGATGAAAAAAAATTACTGGTTACCTATAGGTTTTTAACATAAAGGTAAAGAGGGAAGTGATCTATAGTTTTGTGTTACCGAAAAACTCTACGGCAGAGAAAAGTAGAGTGAATATTTACACTGTTCCTCACCTTTTTTTCTTAGCCTTCCATTTTAGTTTGCTCATTTCTATCTTCACAAATAAGAAGACGTATAAAAAATATAACATGGAAAATATAATTCTTACTGTAGTTTTCATATGTAAATGGTATAGTCACCTGGGTAGGGATCAGTAAAACATGACTTCAAATAGCTACCTAGATATCAATTTTAAAAATATGGAGAGGGGATCATTTTTAATGATCCAAAGCAGCTAGTTCTCTTTCACTTGGAATCTTGTGCCATGAAAACCATTATTTTATTATCCCAGAAAAAATGTAGTTGTTTTCTGAGACTCGCGCTGCTACTCTACTTTTCTGCCCCTCCATTCACAGTAATGGCCATATCTCCATCTAGTGGTCCCTAATCAATGAATACCTGGACAGCAGTGAAGAAAGAACACAGTAAAAGCTGTTCCAGTAACACTAATCGTGATGATTCCAGAGCATTAGAAAAGACATTGCAAAACCGTAAATGAATCCCTGACCACAAGCTCAGGCCCTAAAACCTCTATTCAGTCATATTAATGATAGAATTCAGAAATTGGCCAAAGGTAATAAGGGATCATTTTAGCCTAGATGCTAAGTAAAATGAGCTTAGAAACTGGATGCACTAAACTGAATTATTGACTTTGAAAATAATGTTGGATAAAACTGAAATGATTCATTAATGTTATGTTAGCATCTTTTGAAAATAGAGATGACCAGCTCTAATAATTGTCCTTAGGCTATTTCTCCTCAGGAAGCATATATAATTTTTCCCACACTGATTTAATCTTTCTATAAAACCTTAAAAGAAAATACTGATTTTTTAAATAAACACAGGAAAAGGATATGCTTGATTTAGGATTAGAAACTTAAGCAATAATTGCATTCAGCTATTTACAAAACAATATAAGTACTGGGATTTTAATAACCTGGTTTCAGGATACTTATTATAGTGGATTTAGGGATATGGATCATTTATTAAAATTTCAAGCCGAACACACACAAAAAGAAAAATTAGAGAAAGTGACTGACCATCCACACCACATGAAAACTTGCAGTAAAATGAAGATAGGAGCTGACATCATGGTACAGGCACGACTCGTTGTGCACATAAGTTGATCCTATTAACAACGGGCAAAGTAGCAAGTACAGGAAAAGGAAAGAAAACACAGAAAAGAAGACATACGAGATGAGATTTCATGCAGTTTGCTGGCAGTTTACGTGAGCCTCCATCCAGAGCAGATGCACAGTGACCATTGCAAAATAAGCATTACCAAAATATTTCACTGCTAAAGAAACACAAGACATTATTAGCACAGTAAAGCTACTGAACAAGAGTTGTACTTTCACACACACTCCGATGTAGAATTCACAAGATCTTGAATTACTGAAAGTTTCTGTCTTAGTCCAATCTTTCCAGGGCCTTGAGGAAGATGGTCTCCTGGGCTGAAAATATTTCGGGTAACAGGGCTTTTTACGTGATCTTTAAAGTTCAGCTAAGTGAGTTTAATCTCAGTCTTTGGTGACAAAAAGAGTTGATGAATGAAGTTTCCCTAATGAGCAACACTCCCCTTGGGCCCACATTCAACATTCTTTGGGGAATGATTTGACATAGGCAAAGCTCCTGAAAATCTAGCAGATGGAACAACAAAAGTCCTCAGATCTGGATTTTAAGTCTAACCGGATAAAATGGGAAAAAAAAAAAAAAAAACAATTAGGGGCAACTCGGAATCACTTTCTCCATCAAAGAGAAGTGATCAATAGTCCGGGCAGAGATAACTGGGATTTACTGTTACATATCTTGCTTTTTAAGCCTTACTCCTCATCATTGATTTATATTATCTAATTGCATATTATGTATCTGTGGAAATGCCTAATTTTTTGGAGGGGCAAAGGTGGCTATGTGTGTATTTGAGGAAATAAGTCTACTCTAAATAAATTACCACCTCTACAAATGCACATTAATCAAGAGGAGATCTGACTTTTTTTTTTTTAGAATAAACAATGCATAGGATAATGCTCTCTGCATGGAGTAGCTTGTAGACTCCAAGGAGCATGCAAACAAAGGCCCACCATGAACAATCAGAATCGGGGAAAATTACATTTAAAATTAGTTTTTAAAAGCAAGCAGGGATTATGGTGTGGCCTTCATATTTGAGAATATAGTTTCTTAATAATTAGAACCATAGAGCTGATTGCAGGCAGAGTATGTCAGAACAGTGTGTGTCAGAGGAAGAGCGCTGACTTATAGGAAAGCAGTGGTCATCCTGACATCACATACAATAATGATGTTTTGTGTAATTTTATCACCTTAACCCTTTGTAACTGACCTGGTCTAATATCATGCAAAGTGAAAATACAAACCTGTGATAGAGTCAGAAACCATGTTAAAAAAAAATGATAAAAAAGGACAAGAGCTGTTTCACAGGTTTGTAAATACACTAAAGAAAGAGTAAAACTAATAAAAATACCTCTTATATCTTCAAGAATAAAGGGAGGCAACTCATCATAAATAACACTGTCAATTACTATTGATGAGAAAGTGTTTAAAATAGATTTGTGACCGTGGATTATTAGCAAGTTGATTGGAATTGCGTTTGAAAGTACAATTTCTGTGCAAAGGACAGATAGAAGAAGCAACTGTGAAGCTTAGGCTAACCATGAAAAATACTGAAATGAAAAATCTATCGACCAGCAAGTACATCATGTTAATGAGAACCACTATGATTATGTTTGACTTAAAACTAATCTGTCTGACCACTGACTTCCAGTATTTTAATACAATAAACGTTTGGTCTTACCAAGACATTGTTATCAAAGCAGACATCAGGCCCTTTTCGGTATCTGGGTTGCTTAACCATATCACAAGGATCTGGACCATCAGCTGAAGACACTTGTTAAGGAATATGAAGTTTCTTTTTCTTTCCACACAATTAAAAAAAAGAATAGACACCTACACCATTAGTCTAGTCCTACACAACTAGTTCAAGTGCTTGGGGATTTAAGGGAGTAAACTTCCAGAAATTTTCTTTTGTCAATTTCTACTCTGTATAGGATGCCCATGGGCAAGTACTGAATAGGTAATTGTAAAATATAAGTGGATGAAATGAACAAATGCCGCACAGTACACATAAAACAGCCCAAGGGAGAACTGGGTGTCTACGATTTAGCAAGACAGAAATATAAACTAATTGCTAACAGTAAACCTCAATTTCAAACAGGTGGGACCAATTTTTTTTCCCCCAGAAACAACATGGGTGAATGCTAAAGAGGCACTCTGTAGAATCTGTCTACAATGCTTTACTAGTCATTTAGCATATTTATAACCAGCAGCAGTTTGGCTGTGACTGCCACTGCAGCTGGAGCCCAGGACAGGACTGCCATCTTTTTTAAGGCTGAATAATATTCCACTGTAGGTATACATCACATTGAACCCCATTTTTAACCATCGAGTGTTGACAGCTTTGCAGCCTACACCAGCCCCGGCTAGCAAAAACCCAGCACTGCTCCCTAACCACCAGAGAACCCCAAACCAATTCCCCCTCCAGGCTCTTTCAAGCCATTTCCAGATCTACTTGGAAACTTGCACTGTCTCCTCCACAAAGCCTCATTATAAGAGCAGGAAACCTTTCATATTCTGCTGGGGAGCATCATTGGTCTGCACATTCAAACCAAATTTTGTGTGAGGAGTTCATTCTGCCCATGTGGGGTAATCATGGCGCTCAGAGTTTTTCTCTTGGAGCATAAACAACGTGACGAGGTTAAAAGTACGTAACTGGAAGATGGCAGTTGCTTCCCAGCATCTCTGACGCCGAAGGATACAAGTCTGCTCTGCCTGTATGAGCAGCCGTGTGTCGCAGGGACAAGTCCCTTTGCTCTCAACCATAATGAATATTAAGTTGGTGTTCATCAGCTTTTCTACATGAAAGATTCTGTAAAATATTTTTAAAAAACACAGAAAATGAACATTTTCTTTTGGGGAGAAAAAAACCAAGTTACATATTAAAATGAAAGCCAACATCTGACATCTTGAGACACAAAGCATCACCAGTGTAAATAGTAAAACAAAATGAGAACATTTTTAGCAGAGAAACATGACCATGTTTTTATTCGTTAGCATGCACACCTTACCTCTCCAGAATACTAGAAAATTGCAACAGATTTTTAAGTGTTAGACCTCAATGAACAAAAAGCACTATTGAGTCACTGTAAGTCACAGAATCCGTTTTATTTGACATGCCTAAACAACTGTATTTATTACTGAAAAACTACCGTAATCTACAGATAAAAAAAAAAGCCGAAAATGTCTAAGTATCTGGCCCAAGCTAAGGACAGAGTTAATCTAGATCAGTGCTGTTCAACAAACGTGGACGTGGAAATGTTTTCTGCTTTGTCCACTATGGTTAACAAGAGCCACCTGGGCTATTGAGCACCTGAAATGTGACTAGTGGGACTGAGACACAAAGTTTAATATTAGTAGTAATTAATAATAGCCTCTCAGGCTTGGTAACCACTAAACTGGACAACACAGATATAGACCGAATAAGGGCTTTCAATTCCATGCAGAGTTTTTTTCCCCCACGTCATAAGCTGCTTCTGCCGCCTTTAATGACAGATTAACATTTTTATCTTGGTTGCTAAAGAGTCATTCCTTTGTGATTATACATCTTTCAAAAAAATGGAATTTTCTTTCTTTTTCTCCACTGAACTTGGGGCATAAGGATACAGTGAATCAAAAACGACCATGACTGAACTTAGTATCTTGATTACAAAGCTGTACAATTTAACTTAGCAATCTATACTTTAAAAATTGATTACCAGATACCTATTAGTCAAAGGCCAAAGGATTCTGAAATTTTGAGATAACCATAGAGCAACAATTCTGTTTGCTAAACTTGACAGTCTGATATGCTAAATTCTGTAAGAAAGACGGTATAATTTTTTTTTTTTTTAAAGATTTTATTTATTCATTTGAGACACAGAGATACACAGAGAGAGAGAGCATGAGCAGGGAGAGGGAGAAGCAGGCTCCCCGCTGAGCCAGGAGCCCGATGCGGGGCTCGATCCCAGGACCCTGGGATCATGACCTGAGCCGAAGGCAGACGCTTAACCATCTGAGCCACCCAGGCGCCCCAAGACAGTATAATTTTTTCTGAGTTGATGTCCAACTCTTCTCTTCCTATCCTCAACCTCCTCCGAGGACACAGAGATTTGCTAAAGTAACTCAAAAAGTCGTACGGACCGTGTCTGTTAAAAATTCATGCTAGTTTCAGTTAACTGCTGCTGGAAAACATCTCTCTGTTATAAGCGTCCGAATCCCCTAGCAACTCTCCCAGCCCTTTCACATGCTCAGATGACCTCACCTCCTCCTATTTCCTCTTCTCTAGGTTAACCCTGCTTCTAGAATAACCTGCCCTCAGTCACTAAAACAAAGTGTCGTTCTCAGGGATTCTGTGACATGGATGATCACTCTCTCTCAAAACTTTGAAAAGTCCAGGGCACCTGGGTGGCTCAGTTGTTAAGCGTCTGCCTTCGGCTCAGGTCATGATCCCAGGGTCCTGGGATCGAGCCCCGCATCGGGCTCCCTGCTCCACCGGAACCCTGCTTCTCCTTCTACCAGTCCCCTTGCTTGTGTTCCCTCTCTCGCTATGTCTCTCTCTGTCAAATAAATAAATAAAATCTTTAAAAAAAAAAAAACAAAAAAACTTTGAAAAGTCCCACCTTGCCTTCTTCTTCTATCCCTCACAACCAAATTAAATTCTCAATCTCTTCCAAAAATTGCTCAAGATGTTTTATGCCTACTGATGACTAACATTAACCTTGATTTTTAGGAAGTGATATTTTCTCCTACTTCTTCATCCCAATTTAAAGATGCATTCAATTGTAAATTTCAGTGAAGAGTAGAAGTAAAACACCTCCCTCCCCAGAATATCTTTCTGTAAAACTATTTAGTAAATAAATGTAAATAGAAGTCATATATTCGGCTTAGGATTGCAAAGAATTACTATAGTTCTTACTACAGTTCATATAACTCTATGACTTCAGAAAAATTGTTAGAGGGGTCCTTTTAGACAAAAATACAGTAAAGTACAATCAAATTTTCTAGGTTCGGCCTTAAAGTAGGTGCAATTGTCTTGATCCTATTATGATAGTTGACAGAATTACAACTTACCCACTCAGGATGAATTCTTGAAAACGTAAATTTTAAAAACCTACAGCGCAACTAAAGATCAGTTTCCAACTGCAAATAGTCCTGTCTCTCTCAGACTTGAACAAGTTACTTTTTGTAATGATGATAAAAGTGAATCCAGTTTCTCAGTGAACTAGGACTGTTCCTAAAAGGAAGACAGGTTTACCTGGAGCAGTTCCCACAGTCTAATACACCACTGAATGATTTGCTGTCATTATCGAAGAAATACTGGGTTTGTTCGGTAATGCAACTCTGCTTTGACAGAGAAGCTGTGAAGTCCTCTTCTTCCATCTCAACTGCGGGAAAAAAAACAACACAGATGACCAGGCGCGGACACTATGGTCAGTGCCCAGAGCCTTCATTTCTCAGGGAGTAAAGTGAATGTACAAGGGCAGGCACCCTGGGTGGCTTATTCATCGCTGGGTAAGGTAGTGGTGGCCCCTAACAGATGCCCAATAAATACCATGAGAATAAATTCAATAAATAGGAGGCTACAAACTGGAGGCCAATAGGACAAAAAAAAAAAAAAAATGCCAAAGCATGAGGAAAGTTTTGACAAAAAGATTCCAAACTACCAATGGATGGTCTCTTTCACAGACACAAACACACATACCTTCTCACTCAGTTTGGTGAACTCAGCATATCCCAAAACAAAATTTTAATTATTATTGACAATAGCTAAGTATTCACATACCTGCCTCAAGAAGTCGTGGAAAGGTCAAACTCAGGAGAAACTGCTGTAGAATAGACCTAAGTTGTAAATATGAATAATTAGTGCTCAAAATCTAAATAGTTCCTTCATAAACTACACAACAAAAATCTGAATAATTCTGCCTGTACACATTTCTTTTTCATCTATTGAGAAAAAATTGAGGAGCATTTTTATATAAGTATTTCTTAAATTTTACAAAACAGTGTAATTTTGTTTCTGTATGAGAAGTCATGAAGTCAGAAATGTTCAGGACCAAGTGAGAGATACTTAGGGGTGAGGAGGCCTAATAAGACAAGCCATCGTGGAGGAGTGGTAAATCCGGGTGTCAATCTTTCACAGCATAGATTTTAAATTCAGGAGTGCTTCCTTAGTTTAGTTTTAAAACTCTGTGGTGGAGCAAAAACAAAGATCAAAGAAAAACAACTTTGGGCCAGGGGTCTGCGAACTCTTTCCTTGACAATATAGAATGGATTTGTAAATACATAACATGACATTCATGACCTAAAATAAACCCATGATATCTAGGGAGTACAGCACATCTCAGTTTTATAGTAAATGACAATTGAGCCAATATTATAGAGTAGTATAGACATTATAGAATCATCTGGAACTGAATTTAGTTAAAAAATGCGGGGGGAGAGGGTGGTGAGAAGGAGGTAGATTCTGGCCAGAAAATAAGATAAAGCCAATCACGTACTTCAGGATTACTCTGAGATTTAGAAAACCTGAGTCAACTAATATATAAATAAATACCAGTGTCACAATAGAAAGCACCATTTTTCAGGGTTTTTTTCCCCAGAAAAAATAGGATTTTTAATCTAAAATCTTTGTACCATTTTATGAAAGTGGTATACAAAAACAATCACTTAATCTTAGCTGGGAAAGCCTCACCATCAAATGAATGTGAAAGATTACATGGAATAAGGCTGGGACGATATGGTAGGGAAAGGATACAAAAGATGGGGGAAAAAAAGGAAGGAGGTAAAGAAGGAGTGAGGGAGAGAAAGGATCCCAGACAGAAAAGGAGGTTTAGTAACTTGACCAGAGCCAAACAAATTTAATCTTACAGACTTTCCACAGTGCCTCAGTTTAAATGTCTTATTTTCGTAGGTGGTAGAGTGTAAGTGAGGTGTTGAAGGAGGTAGGGAGGGTGAATGAGTAAAAAGGAAGAATTAGATCCATTTCAGCGACACGATGCCTCTTAAACTGCCTGAACAGGAAAGAGGTGAAAAGAGAAGTCATGATGTCTTGCTATACCTAAAATTTAAAGAATTGAGTGTAAAGAGAAAAACACAAGAGAACTTCAATAGATCTGTAAAGAGGCTGGAGTTTGCAGGAGGAAACACTGTTTTCATATGAAAAACTGAGTAACTGTAGCAGCTTTAAATGGACCATGTCAATATGATCAGAATGTGATTTTGGAAACGAAAGAAAGGAGCTCCCCTAATAATGATTCACATGTCACAAAATCAGCATTGCCATCAAATCCGTTACCATTTTACACCCCCTTTCTCATTACCAGTAAAAATCGTGACTTACCAAGCAGCGGCAGTGGCCCACCAGCCAACGTGTAATATGTCTGCTATTGATGGCTAGAAAATAGAATTCAAGAGTCGTTACGTGAGTGGACGCTGAGTGCGCGCTGGAGAGGAACTGGGGTGGGGAGGTTACTGACCACGTACGCCGAGCGATGCCCTGCTCCTTGCTTGGGTGCAGCGCCGGGTTCACACACCGACTGATAATCGTAAGACTTGTTAAAAGCGTAAACCGATATATTAACCAGGTGTCTCATCAAACTTGGATCGATCTCTCCAAAAAATCGTCCAATCTAGTACAGAAGGGAAAAATAATAGAGTTTCAAACTGACGCCATGTGTTAACACCCCAACCGTTGCCATGAAGAGCAGTGAGACAAACTGTCACCTAAAACTCCTCTGGAGCTGACACACCAGAGCCGGGAAGCTGTACGGGACATTCCGAAAGAAGGGAAGTGAGATGAGGAGTTCTCACCACTCAGGGAATCTGTGTGATGTTTGCGGAAAGAATGGACACGGCTGACTGCCCCACGAATTCCTTGTGGGGAAGAGGAAAGTAGCATAACTGAGAGAAAGGGGTGGGATTGGAAACAGAAGAGGATCCTAAAGGGGCAAACGCGAGGCTCATCAAAGCCAGCCCATAAACATAGCCAGTTAAGAAATGCTCATTGTTGGGGCGCCTGGCTGGCTCAGTTGTTAAGCGTCTGCCTTCGGCTCAGGTCATGGTCCCAGGGTCCTGGGATCGAGTCCCTTATCTGGGGATATCTGGCTTCTCCCTCCCCCTCTGCTTGTCCTTGGGGTCTCTCTCAAATAAAATCTTCAAAATAAATAAATAAGAAAATGCTCATTGTTGAGAGATCTTTCCTTTTTAAAGAGAAGCCAGAAAGGTAGATTCAGAAATGAGGTAAGCTGGCAACTAATTCTAATTTGCTTAAAATCCTGGGTGAACCAATTAGCTTATATGCTGCCAACATGTAAATTGGGGAACAGAAGCTACATCAGTTCAAAGCAGCCATGTATTGAATTAGATATTAATATTTAATGTGAACAAGAATAAAAAATTCATATCATGTTAAAATTCTCAACTATATGTTGTAATGGTAACTGTTAGTACTACAAAGGAAACTCCACTAACAAATATTACCAAACTGTATTTAGAATGTTTCATTAATAGTTTAGCATTTTGAAATTTATTTTATGTCAGTACTGTAATAGCGCATTAACTTCTATAATGGTTTGAAGGACTTTTGTAATACTGATCAGTGACATACACTTTGGAAACTATACTTTGTCCCACTCAAGTACCTACCTGGTTTGTATAATCATCATGATTTGCCATCAAAAGAAATCCGCCATCGTCTAGAATCACACAATCCATTACCTAATGAAATAAAAAACACATTTTGAGGATGGATATCATTACTCCATTGTAGGTAGATGATGATAACAAAAACAGGAGAAAGCTTCAACTTAAACATAATCAGGAGATTTTGATGAAATAAATTAAGGACACATACAGATACATATCAGACTCTCAGAGTTTCATATTCCCCGACCACCCATTCAGTTAAAACTGTCAACTCAATATGAATAAATCCTGAGAACAAATCAGAAATAAACTTTTTGCCATTCCAAATGGCAATCTTGTTGTCATTTGGTCATCTAAATGATCCAGGAAATTGGATAAACCAAAATATTTAATAATGTATAAACACATACTTAATATTTTGATAAGACATATCTTTAAAAATGCATTGTGGGTCACCATGCTTCAGACTTAAAAAAAAAAAAAAGAGGCAGCATGAGGATACTTAGGAGATTTAAAAGCAGAAAGCAAAACAAAAAATGCTCATCACAGAACTCAGTTCCCACCCAGTTTATATCATGTTTAAATGCAGGAATCAGTTTAATAATTTTTATTGTATAAAATAACAAAAACATTGTTTTCAGAGTTGAGGACATATGCATTCCATTTTCCTAATGTGGAAGCAGCTTGCTAAAAACCTTGGCTCTGAAAACAGTCTTCACAGTCTATATTTACAAAGTCTATGTAAAATGGAGAAACTATAAAAATAAAATGATTGGTTTATAATTTTGCATGACTAGAAATGATAAGATCATATGAACCCACTGTTTGCCTTGGAAATATACACACACATATAAGAAGACTGGAAGAAAATAGTGGAATTCTTCCTTTTTATTCTTGGAATAATACAGTGTCATTCTTAGAGAATGTTTAACTTTTGAAGACAGTTGACAAAGAAGTAGAAGTAACAGAAGACAATGTAAAATCCAATCCATGTAAGTGGAATTTGATTAAAAAAACAATTCCAAAATTTAGCTCAAAAAGTTTTCTCATCGCTATAAATACAGTGTGACCAAATACAGGTAAAATACAAAAAAAAAAAAGGAAGATTGCCCTAATAACCAGTAAAGGCCACTCGGATTAAAACTGCCCATTCAGGGGCACCTGGGTGGCTCAGTTGGTTTTGCGTCTGACTCCTCTGATTTTGGCTCAAGTCATGAGACTGAATACAACTGATTGTAGAGAAGAGAGTCTATACAGAAACAGGCTTTTTAAAAGACCTTAACATGCGAATATTTTTAAAAATAAGGTTAGGAATTATAAGCATATAACTCAAATTCTTATCTATAGGTTAATTCAAGGTTCCATAAAATAATAATTTTAGTGTTTATTTAAAAATTCCTGCATTTTTAGCATTAAAGTCTTCGCAATAGTAACACAAAAAATTACAGTTAAAAATTTTAAAGAGTTTTCTTACATCACTGTTCCTTTTGCAGTCACAAACTGGGCCAGCACACTGAAAGACAAAAATACAATTATTGCCACACATTTTTATTTTAAAAGAATGATTAAATGATATACTATTACCAGGTTAAAAATCTTAGAATAATTTATCAAGTCTAAAAGTAAGATTAAATGACAGTCTACCTATCATAAAAAAGTAATAGTTTTATCTTTATAAAATATCAAATAGCTATCTAGTATTTCAAACTATAACACTGAAATATTTTTCTAACTAATTTAAACAAAAAATCTTTCCAAAAATAGTAATTTATAGTTCTGCTTCAATTTAGTAGCACTGAAAATTTATTTTGTCAATGTTTCTTTACTTTTACTTTTCTCATTTGCATATGACATGGAGTATAGCATCAACATTTTTTAAAAAATTATCTTACCGGATCCCTGATTGATGTTTTGGTGAAATTCTCTATCCAAGAATTTACATCAATTTTAATTCCGACAACTGAAAAATGATGTAAGGAAAAATTGACACATACATTTAAAAAGTGTGGCTATGATTCTTAGTATCTATTTTTCCTCTCACATTTGAATATTCCTGGGCAGGCAAATTTAAGTTTCTTGAGATTAAATTAATTTCAGCTGTACACTGAAAAGTTGATTTAAATTAATTTAAAAAGTTGCAATTTTAGTTAGGAGCCATATAATATTCGCTATATGGTAATTTAGCATTAAATTTGGGTTGAATCTCATGTTTATTACAGAGATCTATTTCTTGGAATTTTCATTAAGAAGTAATGCCAATAGCTCTTAAACTATTAAATAATTTTATTTATATACGCAACACAGTTGATTCATTGGCCACAAGCTGGCCAATTAACTAATATACGTAGTAAGCTAAAAAAAAAAAAAAAGTGGTAGTGTCAGGAATAGCCTTTTCATAGGAGGTCACTCAAGTCGATTGTTTTCAGAGGCTTCCCTAGCCCTGCCGATGCATGCACCAGGTGCTTAAGAAATATATGTCCAGGAAAGATAAGTGGGTGGGAGGCGGAATGAATGAGTCACTGGGAGAATGAGTGAGTGAGTAAGTGAGCCACTGAATGAATGAGTTAGTAGTTGAACCAGTGAGGGGTAAAACTGCCCTCAGGAGCAGGAAAGCAATCGACCTTCTCAATCTGGCCTGAGGTATGCTTTCTTGAACATTAAAATACTGAATCATACAATGAAAAAAAAATTTCTACTTTATTGAACCCACTTATTCCAGGCTACTTCCACAACTGTTCAAAATCTTTGGGATACAGCAAAGGCAGTCCTAAGAGGAAAGTATATAGCAATACAAGCCTTTCTCAAGAAACAAGAAAGGTCTCAAATACACAACCTAACCCTACACCTAAAGGAGCTAGAGAAAAAACAGCAAATAAAGCCTAAACCCAGCAGGAGAAGAGAAATAATAAAGATCTGAGCAGAAATCAATGAAATAGAAACCAAAAGAACAGTAGAACAGATCAACGCAACTAGGAGCTGGTTCTTTGAAAGAATTAACAAGATTGATAAACCCCTGGCCAGACTTATCAAAAAGAAAAGAGAAAGGACCCAAATCAACAAAATCATGAATGAAAGAGGAGAGATCACAACCAACACCAAAGAAATACAATTATAAGAACATATTATGAACAACTGTATGCCAGCAAATTAGATAATCTGGAAGAAATGGATGTTTTCCTAGAGATGTATCAACTACCAAAACTGAACCAGGAAGAAAGAGAAAACCTGAACAGACCTATAACCACTAAGGAAATTGAAGCAGTCATCAAAAATCTCCCAACAAACAAGAGCCCAGGGCCAGATGGCTTCCCAGGGGAATTCTACCAAACATTTAAAGAATTAATACCTATTCTTCTGAAACTGTTCCAAAAAATAGAAATGGAAGGAAAACCTCCAAACTCATTTTATCCCCAAACCAGACAAAGATCCCATCAAAAAGGAGAATTACAGACCAATATCCTTGATGAACACGGATGCAAAAATTCTCACCAAAATACTAGCCAATAGGATCCAACAGTACATTAAATGGATTATTCAGCACGACCAAGTGGGATTTATCCGTGGGCTGCAAGGTTGGTTCAACATCCGCAAATCAATCAATGTGATACAATACATTTATAAAAGAAAGAACAAGAACCATATGATCCTCTCAATAGATGCAGAAAAAGCATTTGACAAAGTACAGCATCCTTTCTTGATCAAAACTCTTCAGAGTATAGGGATAGAGGGCACATACCTCAATATCATAAAATCCATCTATGAAAAACCCACAGCGAATATCATTCTCAATGGGGAAAAACAGAGAGCTTTCCCCCTAAGGTCAGGAACACGGCAGGGATGTCCACTATTCAACATAGTCCTAGAAGTCCTAGCCACAGCAATCAGACAACAAAAAGAAATCAAAGGCATCTGAATCGGCAAAGAAGAAGTGAAACTCTCACGGTTTGCAGGTGATATGATACTTTATGTGGAAAACCCAAAAGACTCCATCCCCAAAACTGCTAGAACTCATACAGGAATTCAGTAAAGTGGCAGGATATAAAATCAATGCACAGAAATCAGTGGCATTCCTATACACCACCACCAAGACAGAAGAAAGAGAAATGAAGGAGTCGATCCCATTTACAATTGCACCCAAAACCATAAGATACCTAGGAATAAATCTAACCAAGGAGGAAAAGAATCTGTACTCAGAAAACTACAAAATACTCATGAAAGAAATTGAGGAAGACACAAAGAAATGGAAAAACGTTCCATGGTCATGGATTGGAAGAACAAATATTGTGAAGATGTCAATGCTACCTAGAGCAATCTACACATTCAATGCAATCCCCATCAAAATACCATCCACTTTTTTCAAAGAAATGGAACAAATAATCCTAAAATTTGTATGGAACCAGAAAAGACCCCAAATAGCCAGAGGAATGTTGAAAAAGAAAAGCAAAGCTGGCGGCATCACAATTCCAGCCTACTTCCAATTTCCACTGATGCTCAGTTTTATGATTTGTTTTGTATTCTGGCCTGTTTTAGCAAGAAAAGTCATTTTTCTATTTTACTGTGATTTTATTTTTTAAAAAAGATTCTTACTACTTCATTTTTTCAGGTACATAGTACAGATATGCCATAACTTATTTATCTTTTCCCCCAATGATAAAAACTTAACTCTTCCTGTTTAACTTATTACAGATATTCACATCCTTGGCTGAATATCCTTTTGTGTACTTGAAAGTATCTTATAGGACAGACTTAGGAAGTGGAAATGTTGGATCAATCCGGCATTTAGAACTTTGATTTGACTCCATAAGTTTGCGTCAGCATTGTATAAGCATACACACTTTGAAAATCCCTCACCTCTATACAGTATCAACTTTACTATTCCCCAATCTCAGAGGTAACTATTTGTATTTTCTATTTTTAAAAATTTGCATGTCTGTCTGTATTTTGCTTTAGGCTTTCTGATGACCTTCCTGATAAGTATTGTGAAATTTTACTATAAATACTAGGTCACATTTAATTTTGGTCATGTGTATGTATACAATATACATCCTTACCTGCAGGTTTCAGAAGTTTTCCTTGGATATATATTTCTACAGCTTTGCTTACCATAATGCCTGATTCATAAGCACCAGGTCCGCTTTCTAAAAAAAGAAAAACAACAACAGAAAAGGAAAACAGGCCTGTCTAGATACATCAAATAGTGAATTTCTCTTAATAGGTGAATAGTGTTTTGCTGAAGTATTCTAGAATAGAGGTAACAAGGAGGTGTGTAGTCCTCTCTTCCCTCTTTTTTCTCTAAATACCAGGCTCACTGGAGTGTCCGTGAGTTATTCTGAATGAACTGACTTGGGGGTGTGAATTACTCAGCTGGGCTTCATCTACCTTCACAACAAAATGGATACATGCCAAATCTCTGCTTCATGACATTTGCTAAAATAGTGGGGAGGCCACTGAAGTGAAGTGGAAAGATTGTTCTTAGAACCCAAAACGGCCTTTGCATTTTAGAAGACCGAAGTTCCTGGACAAAACTCCAACAAAATTCTCTGAACTTCAGTTTCCCGACTTGTGAACATGAGGATGAATAACACCTCCCCCCAGAGAGGCTCGGGGATTAAATTAGGAAGGTTTTGGGACAGAACCCAAGAAAATATTTTAAAATGTGGGCTATTGATAATTTTCATAAATAATACATTGAACTAAAACTGATTAACTGATGAATTACATTTCCGAAAGTCACTAAACATTCATCACCTATTTGCAGTTTGTGAAACAAAGGATTATCTACATGTGTTTCTATGTATTACACATGCTGTAGATATGCTATCTCTTCATTACTGGCTGGCTATTTCCTGTGTAGGCATTTTACCTCCTCAACTAAATGAATGCTTGTGTCTTTCCAATGTCATGCATAGAGTATATACTGAATAAGGACTGTTCTGAGCAATTAGCTTAAAATGCATGGTTTTGGGGGGGGAAGCGGGTAGGAACAATAATTTATTTAAAAAAAAGGAAACTGAGAATGCTGAGTTCCAAGTAATACTTACTGTTAAAGTAGGGAGCAGTGAAAACATAGTTATCATTATCGAGACTCCTTTTATAGAAGCTGTCCTCATATGTTTCTGGGTTTTCTTGCCAGTTTTCTCCAGCCCTAAGGAGGAAATGGCTCATCATTTTTATTCTCTAATCTGCCTGATAACCTACTTTGCCGTGAACATCGTGAAATTTTACAGATATGCCTACATCTCAGGTATGTCTAAGAAAGTCAGTGGTAATTGATGGTGTAAATGATACTCGTTAATAAGCAATATATCACCATAGAATGATACTGAGAGTCAGAAAAAGCTCTTAGTTTTACTCTGCAGGTAATTATGTACAAGTCAGTTAATAGGTCAGTTAATAGTAATAAGCCTTCCCAGGCCACTTTACAGACTGTTCTGGAGATAAGAGATAAGATCCAATGAAGAACAGTGAAAACAATGAGGCGCTACGAACGTATTGCCAATAGACTATGACCATTATGTTCATTTAGGTACGCTTGTGTCTACAGAGACAAAAAATCTTTTAAATTTTGCAATAAACATCCAAAATATCCAAAAGTATCACTGAATAATCATACAGCATTTTTAAAGAAATAGGGGATTTTTTACTATTGTAAATAGGTTAAGTGACTCCATGTTAATCTAAGAATAAGTTTCTCTACACAGTGGTTTCCTTATCTAGTAATGTAAACATCCTCAGAGTAGTCCTTTGTAATGTACTGATTTCTACAGATCTTACTTGAACTTACTCTTTGGGATAAACTCTGGTAATCCCTCCATCAGTCACAACAAACCGCGCTTTCACTCCCTTGCTAAAACAGAAGACAGAAGAAGGAAATTTTTTATTCCATTTACTCTCGGTAAGATAATAATTTAGGTGTTGACGTAATAATAAATGAGCAATAGTAAATAATAAATGAAATAAAATGAGTTCCTAAAATAAAGGAAGACAAAGTAAATATATCAATATATGTAAACTATGTTTTATTAGTGAAAATATCTGGGAAATGGAGGATTCTCTAGGAAGATACTTCATAGTAAGGAAGAATACAGCTGCATTTTGAATTAGCAGAGATGACAGAGGCAGCAGGACGATCTTACATGTAGAGCCAAGAGTGAACATTAAGGGAAAGCTTGTGAAGAATGTGACAGTATTTGGTGTCATAAAAACATAAGGCACAAGGTAAGAAGCAACAGGAAGTAAAGTTTCAAGGACCAGCTTCTTCAGACTGGTCAGCTCATCAGTGATCTTGGAATCCATGCCGGAGAGCTTCACCTTTATCCTGAAACTGGAAGTTATGCACTTTGAGAGTAAGACTGATAGGGGTGAGTTCTACGGAGAACAGACGAGGGGCTATGGGGAGAGGAATCGGAAGCCCTAAAGGCAGAAAGAGCAGTTGCTATCATTTCTTAGAAATGGGAAATTAGGAATTTGGCTGTGAAGAAGACAGGGCAACATTGTTAGGAGAAATATTTAGCATTTGGTGACTGACTGGAAATGGAGTCGGGACTGTAAATGAGAACCATAACTGGATTTCTCAATTTATTGACTGGGTGTGCAGTAGTGTTATTAAAAGGTCAATCAAACATTCACTGGAAGCCCCATTCTATCACAAACACTGAAACACAAACACGCCTATTTAATTTGGTTTGTTCATACTGCAGTGTATAAGCAGAGAAAGCTAAGTAAGTGTGCAGGTGTTCGTCCTGACACACGCCCACAACTGCAAATGCAAGTTGTCAACAATTGCAAGATGTTTTTCTCAGGAAATTGTTATTAAAGATAAATGATAAAGTCTAAATTTATGAGGCCTATTTTCCAAATATTTCTCGGGGAAAAGCTAAACTGAAATGCAGAATATATATATATATATATATTTTTTTTTTTTTTTTTTTTTTTTCATTAATAAGAACAAATACTCACATGTTTTTCTGCTTACTCCAGTAATTTTGGACAAGTTCATTTGTAAAGCCTGCATCCAGCAAGACTCTATTAATCAAATCCGTGTTACCTAACACAGAAAAAGGATAGCCTCAATTACACCTGCATAGTTTCTCCATTAAGATAATAATGAAACAAATACATTCTCTATTTATAAAAGCAACTTAGAGTGGATAATATTTCTGTGAATTACAAAATATATCCAATATTAATTTTCTGCATGTTTTTTTAATATTGTTCATCTTACCTCCTATTTTTCAGGCTATGGCCAGAATTAATAGAAAAGCCAATTCTAAATGAAAATTATTTTGTAAACTTTAAAATAAACAATGAGGAAATAGCCTTTTTTTTTTTTTTAAATAGGTTAGTATGGTGATTCTAAATGATCATAATTTAATGGACAATTTTATATATCAAGATAAAACTACTTAATATGTATAGTTTCCTGTTTGTATGTTTTGGCCAAGGAACTGAATAACTTAACACAGCCCAGCACTATCCCAAGAAGGCTTTTGGAATCTGCTGGTAATGGTGAAAGACCACAGGCTTCAGGTTGTCATTTCTGGAATAACCAAAGAACATCTTAGCCCAAGTTCATAGGTAATGGAGGGGCAGATGGCCATGACCAAGGGTCAATTAATAAACATTCTTGAACAAAAAACGTCACCTTTTCATTTCTCTTGGCTCCTCTGTTCCAAGCCCATGAAACTCTGAATAACCTCCAAGTATATATATACTCTGAAACTTCACATTTTTGATAAAATTTCATTTTACTCAGGTAAGGAATATGGGGTCTTAAATATCTTATTACTACAGAGGTGGGGAGTAGACTGGAAAACATTTTAATTGATATTCTTAAATTTAATATATCTTTCACCCAATTTTAAAGGATCAGCTTAATCCATATTTTAGACTTCATTTTAGGAACTATTTTTATTATAGCAGAAAATGAATCACTTTGAAAAACAGTTCCATTTGAAAAGTGAAAGATACAATTTACTTGCCACAAATCCTTTTAGGTCAAAGAAATGAGACCATTATTCTAATTCATAATATAAATCAATGTTGCAAGTAATTTCATAATTGCATTCATATTTTAATTACACTGTAATTTTAAAATATGCCCCCTGCTGCATGCAATACATCAACAGATTATCAGTACTGAGCTTTACCGTTTTACACACATATAATCTCATTTCTATATTCCAAAATAATGGGGGATATGAAGAAGACAACAGCTTTATAGCAGAAACATTTAGGTAGGCTAATAAATAAACAGTGAGAATTGTAATTTTACTGACGGATTAAATACTTCCCTAAAAGCAAAATTAAAATAGCCTGAACCCCTTGAAAAGAAACTATTTAGATTTCAATCACTGATACTTTTAGTTCTACACATTATTTGATAGCATGAGCATGATTGAGGAAACTATAAATTTTACAGCTATTTTTTTTAAAGATTTTATTTATTAGAGCGTGAACAAGCTGTGGGGAGGAGCAGAGGGAGAGGGGAAGCAGACTCCCCGCTGGGCAGGGAGCCGGCCACTACTCGCTCCTCAGGGCTCTGGGGCTTGATCTACCCATGACTGGTTTTCAGAGTAGCTCATTCTAATTCTGGTAGCTAAAGTGAGCGGTGCTAGGAAGTTCGTTCTTTTTATGAGATAAATTTAAATTTAAGAGATGGCTTCAATTCACTTTTTATAACTGAGGATGTGCTTTAACTCTTCCTGATGGAAAGGAAAATGATTTTAAAAAAGAAAAGCACAGGGGCACCTGGGTGGCTCAGTGGGTTAAGCATCTGACTTCGCCCCAGGTCATGATCCTGGGGTCCTGGGATGGAGCCCCGCCTGAGGCATGAGCCTGGGAGCCTGCTTCTCCCTCTGCCCCTCCCCCCTGCTCGTGTTTTCTCTCTCTCAAATAAATAAATAAAATCTTAAAAAAAAAAAATAAAAGCACAGGAGAAGAAAGAGTGAGGAAGCAGGGAGGAGGAGGAAAGGACATAAAAGTCAGTTACTGTTACTTTTTTTTTTCAAGTTATATTTACTAAGAGATAAATCGATAAAAATATGTTGTATGTTTTCCTCTATATAGCAAGAACAATGCAATGAAAAACCTTCAAAATATTGAACACTATATCTGAAACTAATGATGTACTTTAATTGAATTTAAATAAAATAGAGGCTACGGAGTGTGTGTGTGTGTGTGTGTGTGTATATATATATATATATAAAATCAAAATTAAGTTTCTTAAATTTGAAAGGAGCCAAGGTAAGGATACCCTATTTACATTTAAACATTCGCAGGTATCTATTACCTGGCTTTGAAAATGTGATTTTCCTTCACAATGAAATAAAAATTCTTTAATATATAAAAGGCCAAATTGTTATATTTCACCATTAAAAATTTACACCGTAAATCAAGAAGCCAGCACACCAACACACTAATTGGAACCCAGAGTTGACCATGTTGGGCAGAGTGACGGTGACACTAAACAACTATTACAAATCGATCTATACTTACAGGATGGGTTGTTTGGCGTTTTTCTATCAATAAACTCATTGAAATTCAAAAGAAATTCAGTGTTGTTATCTGATATTTTAAGGTCATTGCAGTAATCTCTGAAAAAAAATAAGACATGAGCTATGAAAATCACAACTTTAAAAAAAGTACACAGCCATCAGAGGAAGTGAAAACACTTTCTTTTACTACCTCTATGACTTTGCAAGCTGTTTAATTTCTTATTTCCATTTCCTCCTCTCTATAATGAAACAACACTTTTGAGAATAAGGGCTGAGTAGGGATAATATATGTTAAGCACCTACCCTCTGGGCAACAGGTGCTCAATAAATGTTAGCTTTTGTTGTTCTTAATGCACTATTTTCATTTTATGTTGGAGTTTCCATGTAGAAATTAACAGAGAAAATTTAAAATACTCACTACATACCAAGAATAAACCCATCGTATGGTAACACTTTTATGAGAAATTACTGTTTTAAAAAAATAACCTAGTGAAAAAAAGTGGCACTGATTTACCTATTTGCAAATCTCTTCAATGCCTGGCTTAAGTATGCCTCTACATTCCATCAACGGCAAGATTCTATTTGGGCACATGAAAAAAATGTGTTCTCCTAAAGATATGCAGCTGGAAAAGACAGAATTATACGCTTCTCCAGTGTTGTAGCTATTCTTCTTCCTTTTTTTAATAACATACCAAAACTTGATTACTAGTAATTTCTTGGTAGTTAGTTATAATATGGAATTTGAAACAATGAACTTTTTGTACTGTTACACTAAAATTCAATGCATTATCTTACACTTTAAATCAATCTGATTTTGTAACCTCATGAATTGGTTATTTGGAAAATTTGCAGATCTGCCAAACGATGACACATTTCATTATAAGATTGAAAAATCATATTCATTAATATCATCACACTAGTGTCACCAGATAACTACTGGGAAACACTAAATACAAATTCCCCCCCAAATTCTTATTTTTGTGTGAAAGCACAGATTTTGTCATGAGCAACAAACCCTGTTGTTTTCTTCAAAGTAGAAGCCTTCCTTGATTTTTGAGAAAATGTTTATCAAATACCTAAGTCATTCTGTCAAGTAAAATTCTATTTCCTGAAAAAAGCGCAAAGAGCACCTACTTCAGCTCTAAATTCAATCCCACGAGTGCTTTCTTTGAGACAGCCGAGTTACTCTGGTATGCGGCAGAACTCCCATCTTCTTCCCACTGAGTATTAAAAGACATGTACTCGAGGGTAAAGCTTCAATGAACCTAATAATTTTTACTGCTCGTATCAAGGATATTTTAACGTGAGACTGGCTTTTCCCCTGGCAAGAAAGATTACAACAGCTACCAGGAGCCTTTAGTGTTACTGCCTGGATTCCTGCTAAGGTATCAGCTCCTCACGGCTTTTCTACCTGCCAAGGTTGACATGAAGAAGAGAAAAACATTTACTGCTGTTTTAGGAACACAGCTTTGACCTGGTCGGTTCTCTGAAAGGGCTTCTGGAACCCACGGGTTTTGAGACCACTACTTTGAGAACTGCTAACCTAAGTGTTTTGGAAATTGAGAATAAATAGAAAACAACATAAATGTAAGGTTGTCATTATACTAACTAGGTTAATGCAACAGATGGGATAATCAAATATTGAAGACAGACGTGCAATTGTGTAGTGAACATTTTCAGATGCAAGGCCATCACCTAAATAGAAAGCCTCAGACAGTAAAGAGAATGTCAGAACTTCAAAAACAAACAAACAAACAAAAACCCACAAAACTCAGTTCTTAGAAAAATTTAGTTTTGAGGCAGGGTTTAGAAAGGTTGCATGATTTTTACTCATTCATTATTGACAGAGTTAAAATGGACTTCTTCCCACAATTAGCATTTAATTACAGGCTATCACATACTGTTCCTTTCTCCTTCTAACTCATCTTTGAAATGTCTTTTTCATTTCTGAGAAATAGCAGAATTATTCCATTTCTTAGACCTTTCATCCCTTTGCATACCTTCTAAAGGTAGAAACAATGCTCTATACATTTATATTTTACTCAGAGGTACTGTATATTCTTCTGAGATCTTGAAATAGCAAGGAAATTTCCTAATGTGAAATGGGATACTACAACTAATTTACGACAGAGTTCTCCTGAGCAATAAAAATAATCATTCATGTAAAATACTTAATACATGTTAGTTGAATTCATTGGCTTGTCCCACAAGCTGTAACATTTCCCTTCTCTAGTATTTACTCCTTCCCTAAACACATGGGCAAATTCTACTCTTCCAGTCAGACCACAAAAATGGTTCATATGTTAATCCTTGCTGAACTGAATAGTCATTGCTTACAAACTGGGAACTGGAATTCAGAGTTACATTTATCCTCTGAGTACTGGGACTTCTACCCTATTTTCCACACTACCTAAGAGTAAAGCTCAGAAAGCCAGTCTGCTATTCAATAATTGGGAGAGACGAATGAAGAAGTTGCCTAGAGAAAAACACAGATCTGAGATGGAAGGAGAGTCTTATCAATATATCACATCTAATTTCAATCTCTTCTTACACTGTTAATGAATCAACATGTTAACATTCTGTGGGATCTTGTTCTGCCTCTAATATTCTTTCTAGCTGAAACTGGTTTTAGCAGTTTTAAGATGGTCAGTTACTTTTACTGGAAAAAGTGGTAAGATTGTAGGTATTTTTAATAATGGGTTTTAAAATATTCTTTACATATTTATAGATTCTACAGACACCATATGTATTTATTGAGCACCTACTGTGTGCCAGGCAATGGATGGGATGTTGGGTATTGAATGGTGAGTCAAACAGGTTGCTTTACTGGGGAAAGTAAATGACATAAAATGGACCAGTGCTCTAGTAAGGGAAACACAGTATTCTATGAAGCCGTCAGCAAGGATGTCTAATGCAGTGAAAATGGGAAGGAAATTCCTAGATCAAGGAGCTTTGAAGTTGGGGTTCGGGACAGAGTGGGCTGTGTCTGAGTACAGTCCAAAATAGAAGAGAAAATTAGCGGATCGAAAGAGTTAAGAGAGGGGGAAGAAAAAAAAAAAAAAAACCAGCACACACAGGAATCAAGAGAAGTTTAATGTGTTTGGAATTTAGAGCAGAGGTTGGCAAACTTTTTGTTCCAGGGCCAGATAATAAATGATTCAGACTCTATGGGCTATAAGGTCTATGCCACAACTCATCAACTCTGCCTTTGTAGTGAAAGCAGCCACAGACAATACATAGCCAAATGAGTATGGCTGTGTTCTAATAAAACTTTGTATGAAACAGGCAGGCTGCAGGCTATAATTTGCTGGCCCCGGATTTAGAGTATAAGGACCACATTGTAAACTGGGACCCAGTAACAGAGCAGCTGAAAGCTATGATATAAGGTACAGAGCATCACAAGACACTACTGAGCTATTGGTTCATACTTAGCAGAGGAGAAACAAAATTTTATTCACATTCTAGAAACTCTCTCCAGTTCTAGAAATTGAGACCAGACTGGGAAGTAAAGGGGGATTTGGGGAGGTAGGGACATCAAGTAGGAGGCAGCTGTAGTAGCTTAGATCCGAGAAAGCACTGACCTGGTGAGAACAAAGGCACCAGAGTTTGGCCAATATACTTGAGACTCGTAAAATAAATTCTGTTTGGCAAGACTTGGTGATTGTGTAAAAGTTAGATATAAAGGGAACGGAGCAAAGACAAATGCTTAGGAGACACTGAGTTGAATCACACTGAAGAGATATTCTTGTTAGTTTTCCATAAACATGAATGTCTCCCACTGAAATATGTAGGTAGACATAAAGTCTGGAAATATATTGCTTGATCCTATATTGTAATGTAATGTCAATAAATGACATGTCTCTTTTGTCTCTAGACATTATGGCCATCTTGTGGATTTGGATGGCATCGCCTCAAACTATCGACATCAAATAGATGGGTGGTGTGTCTGCAGACACGGAGTAACAGGAGGCCCTAAGCTACACCTTCACGTAAGCCAACTGCAGAAGAAAAGAAACTCAGGAAAGAGACTGAATGCGCAGCCAAAGGAGGGAGGAAGAAAACCCAAACAGTGTGTCACCAAGGAAGGAGAGGCAAAGAATACTCCAGGAGAGTGGGATCAGCAGTGTCAAACAATGAAGGAAATTGAAGCAGGAGAAGCTACTGAGGGGCAAGGTCACTCCTGAAGCCAAGAATATGCTTTGTTAGCAGAGTTTGGTCAAAAAGTTACATCTATTCCCTATTTTCAAGAACCACCAAAAATTCAGACATCTTTATGTTGAACAAAAATTGGTCTGAGTTACTCTTTAATTTTGTGAGCTGTCTTTGGGTTCTTACAGTAATTTCTTTAAGAAGTATAAAATGTGAGAAATTAATAATACACCATTCTGAATCTTTTCAAGAGTTTAGCCTAGATTAATAGAATTATATTAATTTGATATTATTATATGTGTCTGTTACAGAGTGTAAATTAAGAACCAAGGAACGAAGAAAAACAAAGCTGGAGGCATCACAATTCTGAACTTCAAGTTACATTACAAAGCTGTAGTAATCAAAACAGTATGGTACTGGCACAAAAATAGACACATAGATCAACAGAAGAGAAAACCCAGAAATGAACCCATGATTATATGGTCAATTAATCTTTGACAGAGCAGGAAAGAATATCCAATGGGAAAAAGATGGTCTCTTCAACAAATGGAGTTGGGAAAACTGGACAGCAACGTGCAAAAGAATGAAACTGGACCACTTTCTTACACTAGACCCAACAATAAATTCAAAATGGATGAAAGACCTAAATGTGAGACTTGAAACCATGTCTCCTGAGGCAAGGGAAACAAAATAAAAAATAAACTATCAGGACTTCATCCAAAAAAAAGCTTCTGCACAGTTAAGGAAAGAAGCACTCAACAAAACTAATAGGCAACCTATGGAATGGGAGATTATATTTGCAAATGACCTATCCAATACAGGGTTAGTATCCAAAATATATAAAGACTTATAAAACTCAACACCCAAAAATGAATAATCCAATTAAAAAATGGGCAGAAGACATGAGTAGACAGTTTTTCCAAAGAAGACATACAGATGGCCAAAAGACACATGGATAAATGCTCAAAATCAATTATCAAAGAAATGTTAATCAAAACTACAATGAGACATCACCTCATACCTGACAGAATGGTCAAAATCAAAAACACGAGAAAGAACAAGTGTTGGCAAGGATGTGGAGAAAGGGGAACCCTCCTACACTGTTGCTGGGAATGCAAACTGGTGCAGCCACTCTGGAAAACAGTACGGGGGTTCTTGAAACACTTAAAAATATAGCTACCTTACAATATAGCGATCTCACTACTAGGTGTTTACCCAAAGAATACAAAAATACTAATTCAAAGAGATACATGCACCCTGATGTTTATAGCAGCATTATCCATAATAGTCAAATTATGAAAACAGCCCAAGCATCCACTGACTGATGAATGGATAAAGAAGATGTGGTATATACACACGAAAGAATATTACTCAGCCATAAAAAAGAATGAAATCTTGCCATTTGCAACAACATGGATGGAGCTAGAGTAGTAGTAGTATGCTAAGCAAAATAAGTCTATTAGAGAAAGATAAATACTATATAATTTCACTCATATGTGGAATTTAAGAAACAAACAAAGGGGGAAAGAAAAAATTGAGAGAGGCAAAGCAAGAAACAGAGTCTTAACTATAGAGAACAAAATGACGGTTACCAGAGGGGAGGTGGGTGTGGGGATGGGTGGGATAGGTGATGGGGATTAAGAAGGGCACTTGTGATGAGCACCAGGCATTGTACGGAAGTGGTGAATCACTATACTGTACACCTGAACCTAATATTACACAGTATGTTAACTGGAATTTAAATAAAAACTTATTAAAAAAAAAAGAACTAAGAAAAAAAATAAAAATAAAGAACACTCTTGATTATTGAGTATCAAATAATTACACAAAAATAGCGGTAGGGAGAAAGAGGTATAAGGGTTAGGGAAGGGGGATTATATGAGAAATAAAATTGGGGAAGAGAAAAAAGAATATTAATCTTAAAAATTATATGAGAAAATGTCACTATATTAAAATGCTTTCCCAGAACGTTGTTAGAACATTAAAAATAAATAAATCAATTATGACGTTTAGACATTCTAGCCTTATGTCTACACATACATATATATCTGTAAATATCTCAGTATATCCCCCTGTATGCGTATATATACACACATACAGACTATGTTTGTATCTGTGTACTCACAAATGCACATACCCAATTCTTCACTAGTGATGGATACCACTGTTATTTCCAATAAGAGCAAGGTCTACATCTGTCTTATTCACTATTATCTCCCTGGAGTCAGAACATCGCTTGGCCTAGGGTAGTTGCTTACTGAGTGAGTGAATGAATAGATATGGTTTCAGTTTTAAAGTTACTGCTCCCTTTGGTTCCATAATTTGGCATGGGATTAACTCAGAACTGTGACTGAAGGCTTACCTTTCCATAAAAGCTATAAAAAAATAAAATAAAACAAAACCAACCTTGGTGCTATGAACGTGTAGCCAGATTCTTCAAAATTATCCGGCTTCAGTGTTTCAGAATCTGCAAAGATAATGTTACAGGATTAGATAAGCCATCCAGAATACGCATCCTGGGCTTCTATGATGATATGAAGGCATTAGAATGATAACCTAGTAAGAAAAAAATAAAAAGAGTACTTAAATCCTATAAGGTCCTTAATATTGCATAACAAATATAAAATCCATTTTAATTTCATAACAAAAATTAGACCAGTTATATCAGAATAATGCTGTCTTAGAAGTTTCCCATTTACTAACCCTACCATAACCAAGGTATCTTTTGTATCAATGTTGCATCAGAGTTATTTCATTTAAAACTTCAACATAAAATTTTTATCAATATTATGGTAAAGAAAATGATTTTAATAAACTCATCAATGCCTTTAGTTAATTAGTAACATTCTTCATATTAGGGTGTGAATTAGTAGGTGGAAGGATAAAAGCACACAAGTATTTAAGCCTCAGAAAAAACCTAAATGTGAAATACATTGCATATGAAAACACAAGCATATTCTTTCCCCCGTTTTTGCTGCTAAGGTTTGAGTGATCATGGAGGAAAATCTAGCAGATGAGAAGCACAGAGGATAATATCCAATAGGAATGGAAATATCAGTGGAAATGTCAAGTGCACTAAACAGAAAGAAATTGAGCAACAAGAAAATACTTGCCCTTCATTTTGCCCTTTTTGGCTGTGAAAATCCATCAGAAAGAGAAAGCAGGGAAACAAAAAAAAGAGGGTAAAGCAAAGGGGGTCACAAACAATATTTTATTCAATGACTTTCTTGAATAAAAATATTGTGCATAGATCAAAGATATATTTATGTACAGCTGTAGTCTGAAAAAAAAAAAAAAGACATCTTTTTGAAGACTGGAAGGTATGTCCTGTCCGTTACTACTAGAAAACCCTCGCTGTACTGTGGTGATTTCAAGGGTCTAGTTTGCAAAGTGTTTAACGCAGGTGCAATGGTGACAACGTTAGCCTATATTCAGAAGCATTTACCAACCATCAAAGACCAACTAGCCATCCCCTCATTTATCAAGTGAAGAACTAGCTCATGCACAGTTGCTGGTTGTTAAAAAGACCATCATATCTATCTATCAAGTGAAAGCATAAATATAAAAGCCTAAATTTAGCACAACGAGAAAAAGGATTGCAGAGAGAAAAAAGAACTGACAGGGGAATGAAAGAAATTATAGTTTACTTAAAGTCAGATGTAAAAGGTAAATACACACACATGCGTGTTTTTTTTTTTTTTTACTTTATCATAACAAAAAATTTAGGTTGTTAGTAATAGCTGATGTATTACAAAGGATATGATGGTCATTTTACTTTACTAAATCTAGTCACCCAAAACAAAGATTACTATTGACTTAAAATACGCACTAATGTTAATAATTACTCCACATTCCAAATGATGCTTTTAAAAAAATAATTCATTTGAGTTACTGAAGACGTTATTAATTTGGAGTATGAGAAGGAAGTTAATTGCCAAACCAAAGCCAAAGACCAATGCAATTTAACTTATTCAAACAAAGTAGAAGATGTGGAGCACAATATTATTCTTGCCAAATGCAAAAAAAAAAAAAAAAAGAAAAAGAAAGAGTTAAAGCCTTATTAGCACAGTGCCATGAGTAGAGACCATGTGAAACATTTTGCACCAGCTAGCAGACCCTTAAAATGACAGCAACAGAGAACACAGCACTGCAATGATTCTATGAGCACAAAGCAAGGCAGGGTAGGGTGGTGGGGATGCCAGTGAGACCGGGTACCTGCTCATATTCTATCCACGTAGAATATTTCTTGTTCCTTGCATGTTTGGAATGGGTTAGAATCATTGCTGTAGATTTGGTAGTAACACCTACTAAAATGTATAGGCCTTGGGCATTCTAAAATCTAGACAAATTTATACATCTGATACTAAGAGATAAATAGACTCTGGGGTCGCTTTCATAGTACTTACATCTGGCCTGAGTTATTGTCTCTTCTATTTTGGCTTTTATATAGTAAAAACTGTAGGTTGGTAATACCAAGGCCAAACTGCAATAGAAACAAGAGAAGCATAAACACAAACAAACAACTTAAAAAAAAAAAAAAAAAAAAGACACATCCAGTTAATGGAAAATCCAAAGATCTTCCTCGTGGGAAAGAAGAGACATATTACTGTGACAGGAAAATGCATTCAGCAAATAGAGTACTTTATTTGGTCTTGCAATCCAGAGTCTTCCAGTTCTCTACGTTGTAGGGAATCAGAAGACACACAAGGAAAATAAGCTACTAAATGTGCCCATGAATTAGCTGAGAAAGAAATGTCATGTGTACTCTATTTCCAGGGAAGTGTACTGAAATACTTTGAGTGTTGAAAAGATAGAGAATATTACGATTACGTTTAAAGAAAATAAATACTATACTGATTGGATACCCCTCCTTCATGAATTACACATCATGTTCAAGTGCTCTGCAGCAAATGTACGCTATTTAAAAAGTACAAATGTAAAGTATCATTATTTTTATGACACAGTGCATAAAATCATCTGAAAAATACCTCCTTTGAGGGGTTAAATACCTCCTATCTTAAGACTTTAGTTTTGAGGCAAATTCCCTGGTGTCTGCTGGTAAGAAAATTCAGATGCACTAAGAAAGACTGTCTGCTCATCCTGTTGGTTCTCATAGCATAAAGCAGTTTGGAGTATTTGAATATTATGCAGTTTGAAATAACACAACTGCTTATGTGTAGTTCTTCCACCCTTGAGATGGCTAATATATTTACAGTGTAGGACATAACTAACTATTCCATATCCACATTTACACTTGCAAATGACCCTCGCTATGCTTTAATATCGACGGAAACTTACAAACTAATGGGTACAAAAAATGAGGGTAGAAGAAGATTCCCAGGGAACTAAGTATTTTCAAAAAGTGACACTTGATTAATGGGACCAAATGAGTCATTCAGCACTCATTTTTAATATTTAATCGGAAATTTCCCAATGCACAGGCAAAGGTGTGCATTTCTAGGCTTCTGAGTATTTCTGCATATTTGCAGATCTTCTTTTAAATCACTCAAGTTTCATAGGCTTTTGAGAAGAGCACCCAAACTATAATCTCATTATTTACTTTTTTTTTTTAAATTGGAAAATACAGAACAGGGAGAAAAAAATAAAATTTCAGGTTTTCCTTCTCATGACTATATATGTTAAAAATTCACTCTACAAAGAGGAAAAAAAAGCAAGGGTTTATTTCCTACAATTTAATTATGCAGTCAAGATAGCAAAATGAGTGGATGCTTGTTACCTCCAATTCCCACATCCTTCTCCTTCATTAAATAATTCATTGACTGTCCTTATGGGAAAAGGTCAGAGAAATAAAATGTTATGTAGATTTAATGAAAATCTCTTCGTTCACTTTATACATAACTTCCTTTAAGTGGAGGCAGAGATTAAAATTAAAATAAGCACTGCAATTAGTCTGAAAGCAAAACGACCTTTCATGATTCACTTGCCATTTATAAAATGTAGAGTAGAATTACTGAGCATTTGAAGATTGTCTCCTACAAATTCCTCTCAAGGGAAATTAGGACATTTTTATTGCTCCATCAGCATTTATTGCTAAGAGAAACTTCTAATTAAACCCGATAACGTTATATCATGTGGCTGCTAGAGTGTCACTCTCTAAGCTTGGGTTACATCTCACGTACCATAAAAATAGTGTTGGAACTCATGAGGAACACAATAGAAGTTTTAAAATTGACATATCAAATATACATTTTATTGGCCTGCATGTCTCAGGTTGTTATTAAGAGCTATACTTCATTTTATAGAAAAATACAGTCACACTTAATTTACTTCCTTCTCAAGGCAATGGTTCTTTCTTCAACTTCTAGCAGATAAGATCTTTACCAACATTTTGAGTCAATGATGTTGTCATAAGCAGTGTTTGCCGTCTCTCTCCATATAAAACCAACAGACCAAAGCTGCTTTATTTTCTCCTAGGGATTAAAGCCTAATAAAGCCAGCGGCCACCAGGTGGACGGGAGAGACCGTGCAATGTTTTTGTGACTCACATACACATGGGTAACTTAGTTAAATGGGATATAATATCCTTTTCAACTCAATCATGTCTCCATAAAATGAAATTCTTCATGAAAAAAAGAGCAGTTTATAAACATAATTAATTAGTGTAATTCAACTGTGATACCTGAGTTACATCAAGGCTTACAAAGACAAAAATCACTAAATGAAATGTGGAACTTCATTCATTAAGTCAAAACATGCCATTTCTTTTTCTTCTTCAACATAGATGTAATATTTTGCTCTACACTGTTATTTGTGAATTTATTTGTACAGCGATTCAGGGAAGTGACTTACAATGAAAACAGACTGAATCTGGCCCTAAGTTGTACATTTGGGTAGGGAACGTGTGAGGAAAACATGCCGAAGTGGGGAAGTTGGGGCTGTTCAGAGACCAGTGACTATTTGGGGAGGTAGGGGAGAGACATGACATGCACATTGGCTGGGAGAGAAATGTGAGATGAGAATATCTGACTTGGAAGTCCCAATTTAACTCGGAGGAAAATGGGAACAGAATGAAGGTTATGAACAAGGAGTGACATACGCAGAATTGGGGTATGAATCTGGCCACATTTGGTCCCATCACTGGGTGTGTGAGGGAAAGGGGTCAAATGCAGGGGACATTTGTGAAACTTTTAAAACATATTTAAGCAAGGTATGATGACAATTTAAAAATTATGACTGCCATTATTGTTGACTCATTGTCAGGATTAAAGGGATCCAGTTTTGTCTACTTTAGAATTTGTTCATCTAAGAAGGTAAGGAACACTTTCCCCTACAGTGAAGAGGAGATAAACTAAGGGTTCATGTACCAAAAAACTCATCTATTGTCAATGCTATTTCAGTGCAGGCCATAGACCTGGCTCATCTGCAAACTCTCTATTACCAGCTCAGGACCAGTTAAATAGAGAAATTTGAGACCAAGCATTTAGAAAAATTTTCAACAATTTGGCAGACTAATTCTAGATCTGTGAAATCTAGTAATAAAAATTTTAAGCTTGCATTTTAAAATCTTTTTTAAAGGTGATTTAGTAAATAATTTTTGTTTTGTGTAAGTGTGGGTATGTCAAAAATAGTATGAGAAATAGTGATCTATGTGAATGTACGAGTGATTGAGAGTAAGCCAGAAAATGAAATCTTACAGGAATGAGAGGAAGATGACATAAGATTCAGAGATGGGGATTTTAGGGAAGAGGAAGAGAGAATGAGTAACAAGAAGGAAATATTCCTATCAACCTCAGTATTATGAGCATGGGAGAAGTAGGACCACAGGGAAAGCTATTCAGAAGAGTCAGACCAAGAAAGCGAAGGAAATGCTCAGCGAGTGAAGAATGGAGAACTTTCAAGGCACTATAGGGTATTAGTCCGTCCAGCTTTCCAAGGCCCTGCCCATTGGTGTGCTCAGGATATCACAGACTTGCCACTCATGGGGGAAAATTGTGTCAGCTGAGCATTTTATATCAGATCATATTACGATGTGACAAATTTTAAGTTATTTTGCTACCTAAATATAAGTAATGTAAACTGACAATTTAAATGAGGAAATTAGTGGAAGTGATGACTACAAAATTTAGGGGTTTGGTCAACATTTATTATTGCTAACATACATATGCAAAATGATCAAATAGATTTATATCACACAGATTTTCATTTCTAAATTTTATATTCCTAGCTTTTTTCCATCTTTTCCATTTTGAAAATCAGAGAGATAATTTTAATACATTTTCACACTGGAAAGAATAACTTTTCTGTTTTAATTACAATGAAAACAGTTTCTGAAAATGCAAGGACTTAATATTTATCTACTGCAAAAACTGCTACTAGAAATAGGTGAAAGACACGCAACAGAATACTCTTGTATACAATACACATTTAAATCTAATTAGTTACCTGTAATCTGTGCCATTCACAGGAGTCCATGTGTATGTCCTGTTTCCTTTGTCAATGTACCTCTACAAAAAAAGTTTGACATGGTTGTTACCATCTTATGAAATCTATGTGAATTTATATGAAAAGCTGAACACTAAAATCTATTCATAAATTCTGTGGTCATTCAATACCCTCCTTCACAAATGTCTGATCTGTTCTACATTTATTTGTTCTGTTATGGGTGGGATTTGTGTGCGTGTGTGTCTGTGTGAGTAAAGCAAAATTTTAGGACAAAAATAAATAGCTGTATCATGACTTTTGAAGACTTTCAAGTGCAAAATCATTTTCTAAAAAATAAATTTTAATAATAACACAGGACCAGGATATATTAGACAAGCCTCAGATATTTCCATACTAGAGTGTGTTTATGAGAAATTGGTAATATCAGGACATCAACACACTGTTTCTAGATCCAAATGTATGGTTAGCATATTACTGTTCTTAAGCCATTGTTATAGCATTTATCACAAGAGACTAATTACTTGGTACCACTGAAGGTCAGAAAAACAACTAAATCCACCAGGGAAAGGAAGTACAGAGCTCAATACCTTGATGAAAACAGAATCCTTCCTATGTCACTACTAAATACTAGTAAATAATCATTCTTTCTTCCATTAGGTACAGTGACGGCATATACGCATCTTCACATTTTACAATCATTGTTTAATTTAATCAACCTCTGGACAAAATACTGTTCTTTTTGATAATTTACTGATAACATAAAAATACATAAATCTAAAAAATTTAAATTGGCAGGATGAAGGAAAATGTATGATGCCAAATTCATTTTGTAACAACCATACATATTGCCTTATGTGTCAAATATTCCTCTGGTTTACTCAACGTGTGTGGAGGATGGAGGATGGAGGGAGGGAGAACAGGAATTGGTGAGGAGGTTTTTGCACTAGTAAAATTCTTAAAAAAGAAATACTGTTCATGTATTTCATACCACTCATAAAAAATGGCAAATTAGTGTTGTTCAGCAAGTTAAAAAATAGTATATCAGATTAAGAAAATAAACATACAAGATAATGTTTTCTTTTCTTTTTTTTTTTTTTTTAAAGATTTTATTTATTTGACAGAGAGAGAGACAGTGAGAGAGGGAACACAAGCAGGGGGAGTGGGAGAGGGAGAAGCAGGCTTCCCGCTGAGCCGGGAGCCCCATGCGGGGCTCGATCCCAGGACCCTGGGATCATGACCTGAGCCGAAGGCAGACGCTTAACGACTGAGCCACCCAGGTGCCCCTAAGATAATGTTTTCTTTCAATATTATTAATAAAAAAAGTCTACAGGGGGTTAGATTATTAATAAGAAAAGTCTACATATTGGTTAGAGGAATTTACAGCAAACTGAAGGAGGAAAACATCAATGTGACTTAATACAAACAAAATTAATTTATAAGTTGAGGAAAGAATGTGTTGGTCAAAGAGTTCTTAGCAGAACAACATGAAAAAGTTGGTAGAACTGCTGAATGGTTTACATCTTTCCTCAAGGAGCGAGTGGGTAAAGAGCATGGCTAAAGTCTAAGTAAAGAGAATTGAAGTTTCAACAATGACTGAAATTGATATATATATACCTCCTCCTGTCTTCTGGTAATGGGAACTCCTAACGACGTTAAATGAGAAAAGCCAATTGCTAATGAAGGATCCTATTTGGAGCCTAGCTCCATCTTAGAAAAAGATCTGCTGAGGAATTCAAAAGAAATGGATACATTTAAAAAGGATGGCACTGTGAGGAAAAGGATATAAGTTATATAAAAACATTTAAAATTTTCAGGCTCCAAAACCTCTGTTTTCTATGTATTTTTCAAATACTCAAATATATGAATGTCTGTGTATTTACTCCACATGTGACTGATAATGGATAGACACGCTGCTCATATACAGAGTTCTTCCTCATCAATATAAAATGATATGTTTATTACATATTTGTACCAAAGATTTATGGGTATAATTGTGTTACCCCTTGATTTAATTTCAGATTTAAATGCAAGGAATTATAACATAATGTGCATAAATAGTGAAGGAAGATAAGCTAAACAAAAGTAAACAAATAACCAAAAAAACCCAAACCAAAATAATATACGAAACTCAACAATTAGAACATGTGCATGCACAAATCATTTAACACATATAGCTATTAAATATTAACTTCAATTCTGCATGATTGAAATGGTCTAAAAGAACATGCCACAACATTAAATTGGGTGCTCTATTTTCTATGATGATAAAAAACGGAGACATAAAATATAATTTTCAAGAACATACTGCTAATAATGTAAAACATCAAGAAACCTAAAGCAAAATGTTTTACAAAAATTAAAAAGAGTTACAAATATATTAAAAATATCCTTCAGCAAAGAAGGCCTTAGAAACATGTGTTTACTTGAGACATCTGTTTTATAGATACTGCTTTAATAGGAAAGACAAACTACCAATATCATTATTGATCTATACATTTTATTTAAGAGTAAGCTTGACTTAATTCTTACCTCATCTTGAGATTTAACCAGAGTTCTAAATGTTTTTTCTCCATTCTCTCCGTCGATCATTTTATTTCGAATCTACAGGAAGATGAATAAAGTGATTTATTTCAAGTATTCAATTGACTACCAAAGGATGATTATTAAAGTACTGGTTTTGCAAGGTTTATACCTTACTTTAGAACAGACTGAATAAAAATAGTAGCATGGTTGTACTAGTAGTTGTAGTTGTTCTTTGGGAATATTCTTTTAAAAGTTACCACATTATAGTCACTTTAACATGTTTTAAAATAATAAAGGTATCCTTAATTAAGTATCTTCACCTAGTCATTAATTTTTGAAATATAATTAATGAAAGAGTGGTCAATTACTTTATGAGACTGATTGAAATGAAACTGAACCATAATAGGTTATATTACAGTCACTCAGTGGCATGAGGGTCCAAAGACTGCGCTCGGCAACATTACATGATCCTGCTCTATCATTTCAAAACATTTTATAACAAACATTCGTTAAACACCTAAGACATCCCAGCACTGTGCCTTGGCCTTGGGTAGTAATAATAATTAAATTCTGTTGTTTTACAAGGAGGGAGTCAATGTGTAAAATGTGTAAAGCAAGTGCATATTAAAACACGCTGTGACAAATTCTAAAAGAAATACGGTGGCCTTTGCATGGATGAGAAGTTAATCCGTTTACAAGAATCTTAAAAATCTTTGCTCTGAACTGCAAGAGCCTGGCTCAAATCCTAGTCCTGCTACTTCCTGGCCGAATAACTGGACGCAAGCTGTTTAACCCCTCTGGACCTAAAACATACCATCAGTACGACAAGTAATGATCATATAATAACAGTATCTATTTCAAAGGCTCTAGAGAATCCATGATTGACACATATTATGTACTTAATAAATGTTGTTATTTTTAATTATCATGGAAGATCCTCTCAGAGGAAATGACATGTGATTTTGGTTCTGAAATAAAATAGAAATTTTCTGGGTTAAGTGTACTAAACAAAAATGGCAGCTTTTCTCCTCATGTTGCTCATGGAGTGGTTGGATGGTTAGATTCCTTCCAACTTTTCTTTCAACTCTATAGCAATGTCCTCAATCTCTATGTTGTGTAGTGAAATGTACAAGTTCCATTTGTACTGAAATACATAAAACATCTGTACCTATGGAATGACAAAGAAACAAACTAATGTCACACCCAACTTAAAATATTGATTCCTTTCCATATGACCATTTGGATGAGAGAGCCCAGGACCTAGAAATTTTAAAGACCAAGAACATTCATCACTGCGTACATAGTACTTAGGAGAGAAGCTAACACAGCGAAGCTGCTCAGTGGATCCCGTGGAATGGATGAGCCCCGGCATCTGACCTGAGAGTACTGTCTAGGCGTACACTCACCTCCACCTTAATGTCATTCTCTAATTCTGCATCAAGGAAATCCAAAGTTACTGGCTCCTGAGATTTCGGATTCTACACAAAAAATAACAATAATTAAGCATATACGACATTGTAAAATGCTGCTGCTGCATAAAAATAATTTAATGTATATTCAAATATGAAAATAATTCCATAGATGTTACTTACCTAAGGTATATTAAATAGCTACATAAACATATACGGGTTTCATATACATTTATTTTAAAATAACAATAAATAGGCTAGGGATTTGAGCTTTAGGTGTAGTGGGAAAATTTTAATTTACCGCCAACTGAAGACAGTTTCATTTCGAATGCTGTTTTAGATACTACATTTTAAAATTACCAGTTCTGTGGGAACAGGACAATTGAAGGTCCACTCACAACTTTCTTTCCTTTAATTAGGATGGGAAACAAGCAAAATAAAGCCATGTGGATAACATATTTAGCAATTAGACAAAAGCAACATATAAGTAATACACACTATTTATATTCTATAAAGAGAAATTATATGAGGGAAATCTTTTAAAAACTATGTTTGAATTTGCTAAGTAAAACTAACTCTTCTAAACATAGTCTTCATAAGATGCATTAAAAAAATCGAGGTGTGCTTCAAATATTTGAATTTCAGAAATGTGACATTATATTTTAATAAGTTAAATTAAGTAAATTTTATGAGATAAAATTTCGGGTCAAGTCACAAGCACTTGAGTAAAGATAAGCTATTGTAATTAAAATCTAATGAAAATAATAACCCTTGGGTTCACTAAACAGTCTCCTGCTTTAACATCCCCTACTGCTTCTTCTTGCTGGTGTGAATAAGGACAATTAACTGGGGAACAAAGCAGATTCTTATGTTTACATAAATATATCAAAACTGTTAGCCCGGCTAATTTACCTCAGATGACATTTAAAAAATTTTGTCAATCATAAAATGAACTTATTCAATTATTGGTAAACAAAACACACCGATGCTCTTATATAACACCGCTAAGTAATAGAACGTGCCATAATAGAATATCAAAGTTTATTACAATAATAAAATCCTAATAGGCGTCTACAGTTTTACAACTACTTAATTTTAGAAACTGGGTTTTTAACGTTGACTAAAATACCACCAAAATGTGGTATTTAATGAGATAGAAGTAATAAATACAAATTATTCTGTATTAGTGCAAGGTCACTGGGATTTTAATGATTTCAGCTTCACGGGCTCTTCCAAAATATGTTCAGACTATCACTATTTTTTTTAATTTTTAATTTTCTTAAACCACCAAATGAACCAGATTATTACTATTTTAAACACTGTTTTAGAAGGACTGACTACCCAAAACAATAATATTTAAAAATATGTTAAAACTAAACACTTATTTCAAATGCTGAATGACATTATATATGGCATGTGTTTATTTTATAACTAAGAGAAAAATTCCTTCCTTCAAGGAATAACTCCATTTAAATAATGAAAGTTTATGATTCCCATGTTTTGATAAATTGGTATTCTTAACGGCAAATGAAAAAATCATCTCAACTGTGTCTGGCACTTTTATTAACAAATATTCACTGCTCATGAGCTTGATATCTGGAATCAGAAGTTTCTAGAATATTGAAAGTATTAGATTGTTTAATAGGTGATAATACTGACCATTGTTTGGACAGCAACATATTGCCTCAGAAGCAAATATTCATTTGAAATGTAGCATATTTCATAAGGAGAAAATAAAAATCAATATAAAAAATAATTATAATCCTTTACTTAAGAAACCGAACCAAAGAAATCATTAACAAAAGGATACTCTAAAGTGGACATTATTCAGAACTGCTTCTTTAAAGTCCCCTGAAAGAAATCATCTTCACACAAACACTGTAACAGCATTAAAAATTAACACACTCACTGCAAAACAAAGTCAAGATAATCAAAATGATAAAATATAAACATAAATAAGAATATTATCTTACATGCAATGGATAATGCATAGCATGACCAGACCCAAACAGCATGCAGGGACGAGGCATTTTCAGGAAGAATTGGCAATATGAAGATCATGTCCCAATCCAACATATAAAGACACAGAGAAGAAAATGAAATCATAAAAGCAAAATGTCAATGCATAACTTGTACTTTTTAAATGGCAATCTGGCTGACCATTTTTTAAAAGACGAATCACAGGCACAGTAACTGAAAAATCCAAAAGCAGAATCTTCTAATAAAAAAATAGCACCAAGCAGTCTTGAGAAGTGGAATCAAGTCCCTTCTGTCCCAATACTTTTGTTTGATATTTGAATATCTAACATTCCTCATGTGTAAAATTTTAATATCAGCTGGCATAAAGACACACCATTTGTAGAACTAAAATAGGCAGAATGCTTTTACACAAATTTTAAATGGAAATACTTAGTAGTATTATGAAAAATACTACCTATTTCAAAAAATACTCCCCAAAATTCAAGTCTTGTGTGGTTGCCAGTTTGCCATTTGAGGTTTCCTTAGAAGGAAAACAAAAATAAAACAAACCATTTTTCAGGTTGTTTATTTTCAAATTATATCATAATATTTACATGCAATATTTGAAAGTACTGTAAAAATGAAAATTCACTAAAATGTACACAAATGAAAATAATACACAAAAGAAGCATGCAAGGACAGTAATGTAAAACAATTTAATAAAACAATATAAGACATAAATAGAATTTTAGCCTCTACAGGAATCATAAAAGCTATGAAGTCTGATACAATATAAAGATCAGATTGCACAGAACTCTAGAGCTACAAGAAAATTGAAGCTTCTTAATCCAGTGTCTCTGCACTTTAGAAGAACCTGGAAAACTTGAAATACTATTCATTAACCTGGGTCCCATCCCTGGTCATATTAAATCAGAATTTTCAGGAGAGGGAACTGGAGATCAACATGTGTATTTAATTTCCTGGGGAAATATACAATGTAGGGTAAAAAAAAAAAAAAGTTCTTAGTTCAATCTTCCTGCTTTTCAGGTTAAGAAATTAAAGTAAAATGGGGTTTGATGAACTACTCAAAGACACAGTATTAGCTATAAGTACAACTAATTTAAAATTCCGTTTTACTAATTCATAGTTTAATAATCTCTTCTTACTATCATACTACCTCTCCATTATAATATCACTAACTTTAAAGCAATGATAGACTTACATATAAAACATTAAGTCATACTGAACTTCCTTTGGAATTTGAAATTGTCTTACTGTACTAATTCTCTTACTATACTATACTAAACTGGAGGAAGTATCTTTCTGATTATTTTTAGTGTGATTATAGAAATATGCATACATAAAATAACATTTAAATTTTGTTAACAGGGGCGCCTGGGTGGCTCAGTCATTAAGTGTCTGCCTTCGGCTCAGGTCATGATCCCAGGGTCCTGGGATCGAGCCCCGCATCAGGCTCCCTGCTTGGTGGGAAGCCTGCTTCTCCCTCTCCCACTCCCCCTCCTTGTGTTCCCTCTCGCTGTGTCTCTCTGTCAAATAAATAAAATCTTTAAAAAATAAAAAATAAATAAATTTTGTTAACAAAAGAGAAAAGCTTTTGCCATGAGCTTGTCAGGCAATAAAAATTCACATTTATTTGCAATTCTGGACATGTTAATTAGCTTAAGGGAAATTTCTCTAACCTCTAATCCCAAAATACTTTTTAGAAATTCGAAGAAATTTTGGCTTAAATTTTATGGTTTCCAGAAATTACCACATCAGAATTGTATTTTAATTTCCACTTAGAAGTTAATTTTACAAGCAACTGTTAGGATTACATGGATTTGACACTAATATCACAATATTTAATAACAAATTCATTTTTAGAAGCCATCTCATTATGATTGCACCCTCTGCCATCATTAATAACATTTTTGCTCCAGTTTATTGAGAAATGATGCTCATCTCCAACTCATGCTCTGGAAGCTTGAGGTCAGGAAAGGCAGCATTAATCATATGCTTTTAGGAAGAGAAGCTTAATCTCAACTCTGATTTAGCAAATTTGAAGGCACTGCTAACTTCATTCACAGTTACCTGAACACTGGGTCTCCTTTTTCTTAAATTAATTGTTGGTATACCTACACCAATAGGCTGAAGCAACAGAAAGATGGTAATTCATCATGCTACATATCAACACAGGTAAGGCTTCTATCCTACAATCAATTTTGATCAGATATTTCCTTGATCAGAAACCGATTATCACAGAGTTCATGATGAGTCAACAAATAAAATGAAAGTTTAAAAATATTTGTGGTGAAAAAAAAAATTCATGCTAGTAAAAATACTCAAAAAAATGGTTAGCAAAATGACTTCATATTTTCCTTTTATTTTTCTCCAAAGAAATACATATTTGGGAAGTGAGAAAGGTAGTTTGCCTCTGACAACTTTTATGCTGATTCAAAAAAGAAAAAAAAAAAAAACCAAACCAGCAAATTTTAGAATTTACATGATTCAAATGTGTTCAGATATAAATATTATAGGATCCTGAAAAGTGTTAATAGTAAACCCTTAAAATGTGTGCCTTTGTTTCCTGAAGTGTTACCAAATGTTGTATCTGTGGAACTAAAGGAGAATTTAATCCTAACACTGTAAATTTATTGTATTTTTTTTTGTAATTTCCGTAGACTTATTTTAAATATTGACTTCTAAAATGTAGATTATGTACAATTTCCTGTACAATAAATATTTCTTAAGATTGACCAAAATTAGGTATCTAGTAAGCATACCTGATCTGGTAATTTTTATGAAACAAAATGGAAGCAATTTAAAATGCATTTGGAAACAAAGTATGATACATAATCCAGTATTTGTCAAAATGTGGTCATGGTAGAGACAGTACACTTCAAGAAGATAAATAATGAGGGCGCCTGGGTGGCTCAGTTGGTTAAGCGACTGCCTTCGGCTCAGGTCATGATCCTGGAGTCCCGGGATCGAGTCCCACATCGGGCTCCCTGCTCGGCAGGGAGTCTGCTTCTCCCTCTGACCTTCCCCCCTCTCATGTGCTCTCTCTCTCTCTCACTCTCTCAAATAAATGAATAAATAAAATCTTTAAAAAAAAAAAAAAAAGAAGATAAATAATGATTCCTTAGAAAATTAGATAAGCAAAAGGTTTATAGCCACTTTATTTCCTGTCATAAAGCCTTTTTAAAGGATACTCATACTGCCTTCTACAAACTACAAAATTATACTGAAATAATTTAAGATTATTGTTTTAGGAAGCAAACACAAGGCATTCAGCAAAGAATATGTGTAATAACACTAAACTTTGCCCTTGTTAAATAAGGGATACTACGAAAACAGAGCATTATCTTCCTTTATTTCTACTGGTATATTTCTGATAAAAGGATTGAGAATAATTTTGTTAGTACACTAGCTATTACCATATTGGTCCTCTGTACTTGTCAATTTCTAAAACCATTGTCTCACACTGTATCATCCTTTTATGAGGTTCTTTCTTCTACCTGTAGAGCGTGCACTATCACCCACACAATAGAAATCACCATGTTTAACCTAATGATGAGAATTCACAAGCACATTTAATTCGCAAGCGTGAGTTTCAGAAAAAAGAACACATTGATTGTTCAAACATGTTTTAATGGTTTTATAAAATAGCATTTTCTAAATATCTTTGCTGCATACTTGCTTATAATAATTTCCTGTATAAAAATATGAAAAGCTGACATACTCCTGAAGAAAAGTCACTTGGGCTGTAATAAGAGTTTCTAGAGAATTTATATTCTCGTTGTAATTTTATGAGTTTTAGTAAATTATTCCAAATCTGAGCCAAATGTATGTTGACATCAAAGAGTAAAAAAAAATTTTCTCCATAAATACTGGTTATTAGAAGAATGTATACAAGGGGAAAACCTTTTTCAAATTACTGCCTCTAAGTGATAGATTTATATCTTTATATTGTGTGTACATTATTCTCATTATTATTTTTTTGTCTAAATAATAAAGTTCCTTTTGGGGAAGGGGTTAAGAACTACAATCATAAAAATGGGGATCCTTCACACCTTTGAGCATATAACATTGTTACTGCTTTTAAATCACTTCAGTTGTGGAAATATAAATGAAAATATACTGTATATACAAAGACCAAACAATAATGAAAATTTTTTAAAAATCTTAAACAAGATAAAAATTTTCAACTGTGACAAAATCACAGACTGTTTAACTAATCATAAATAACTCTATTAAGAGGAACTTAACGCTGTGATACTCATAATAATGGGAAGAAATGCCTATAGCATTTATAATAATAAAAAAAGCGCTTGAAAAATAATGCAGAGTGATCAGCAGCTGCATTTGATTAGCTAATATTTAGATCACGATGGATTTTATATGGAAGTAAGTTCCAAAGTGAGAAGAATTAAAATTAACACATGTATTGTAACCACTTAGTATGGTTATGTATTCAATATCAATGGTTCTTAATTATCATTGATTTGAATGTTTAGATGACTCAACATCAAATGTATGTGTGTGTTTATGCACCTACTTGTGTATGCCCTAAGATACCACTAACATGAAATACCCATGACTGAGAAAAAGACGGTAGTAAACCTAAATTCAGATATATTTCCCTCCAGCATGGGTTAAAGTATCTTCAGTATCATCTTCAAAGTTAAACAATAACTTGAAGATGTTTATAAATTACAATTACATAATATAGGAAGATTCTGCCGCTTTTTGCTTCTAGATAAATATATATTCACCCCACCTGTGAAGCACTAATGGACAGTGAAATAAATTTGAGGAGATATATAGGAAAATATTTTATATCTTGGCATAAAGATTAGGATAAAATAGTTTATCTAAGGGATTTTATCTCTTCTGCACAACTCCCTGATGAATAAACACTTCCCATTTCTGAAGCCCATCCCATGGAGTTTTACTTAACTGTATTTCATTGAAGTTTTATAAGCCTGCCCAAAAGTAGAAAGACAAATCCTCTGGGAGATGAAAAGGAGAGATAATTACCAGAAAAAAGGGTGTCGGAACATGTGGCCTGAGCGTAGAGGAACATTACTTCTATTTATCAGGTTCACACCCATCTGGGGCCGTCTCCTCACTACCTTCCAGCCTTAATCACAACCCCAGGTGGGATGTGTGAATTTAGGCACGGGAGGATAATGGTTGTCTTTGAGGTGTGAATACTGGATAGTTAAATATTCAATAGGAATATGGGATAGCTAAATTAGTAAGAGAAAATGAAAACTGCTTTCACACTTTCATATATCATAAACTGTGGTCTTGTCATCCATTAACATAATAGATATAACATTCTTGTATATTTACTGCTATATAGTGAGTTTAAAGATGACAAACCTATTACGAACATTAACCATCAATTTTACAGAATTGCATGAGTCACTGTAAACACATTATATACATACCTTTGGCTGAAGATTTGGATGTAGTAGAACATAACCATTAGGATCAATCGCAAAATAATAGCCATTGGGGCACAGCTGAAAAAAAAAAAAAAAAAAAAAACCAGAAAACTTTCAATCTGAATCACAATCAGAAATCACATTCTTTAAAAGAAAAAATTCTTAAATAATACATTTTAAAGCATGAAGAAAGATAACATGGTATCTTTATATTTTAAGATCCTTTTTAACGTTTAGCTCTTTTGTGAAGTTAAATGCACATGATTTTTGAGAATCACTCAAATGCTTTATAGACAAGTTAAATCAGTACAAAGCTCTAAAATGAAAAAGACACCCAAAGAGTAAATTTCATCTTACTGTAAAACGCGGTGTTAGTCGTTTAATATCTTCCAAAGACACATCAACTCCCATCACACCAAGAATCAGCTGGTTCTATAAGAAGATAGCAAAAAGGGAGTGTATCTTATATCAAAAATGCATATATTTCTACACAATTAATATATGCTCATCCTTTTGCTTGACAATAGGTGTATTCCATACTAGCTGAAACATGTATAAGGATGAGACACTTACATCAGTCTACAATGATTCTCACCTCTGTTTCCCCACAACTGGATCATTATTATTAACTTTAAAAAATGAAATCTTGATAAGTACAGCTAAAATAGAAAAGATAGGAAATTTTTATTTGATGTCTCTTGTACTCATTATCCCTAATCCTTATTTTAATTGCTTCAGTACAGTCAGTGTAGCTGTGTGTGTGTGAGAGTACTCTGGGACTCTGTGGTGTACTAGGATCAAAAAAATCACAAAAATGTTCAGCCTGAAGATATCAGTAATGTGACATGAGAAAACAATGGTTTTGTTCTTGTTTTTGTTTTTATTTGCTATTGACAGCGCCTGCATATATGTAATTATCCTGAGAAGTATGTGACCTCACTGTAACAAAATAGCGGAAACCCTCAAAACTGTTTCTCAGGGCTGGTAACTTCTAAATACCAAGCAATGGGTATCAAAACTTTAGTTCCAAGTCAACAAGGCTATGTGGCAAACTGCTATCATAATCTGCCCTGGGACATTAAAGATGAACATGGTATTAAAACTTAGAATCAGGAATTTTTGTTTTAAATAGAATTATATAAATTATAAAATAAAGTGTTACAAAGAAAATTATAAAATCCACTCAATAGTCATTATGAGAACACTGTGAATTTTGTGTAGGTACACAGGGAGAGAGAAAGTTATGTTAAGAACTATTTTCTTTTGCCAGGGACCAATCCTACCCTGAGCAGAAATTCCTAATTAAAGCAATTCCTTAAACAGTCCATCTGAGGAGTTAGGCAATTACTCTTTATGGGTTAAATTAGTTAGAACCCACAGATATTTAATAATGATAATGGTTTCCCCAAGAGAAATAACTAATGTTTTTGATGGCCACATTATTAAAATAAAGAGTTCAACTGAAATTTATAATAACTGAACAAATAAATGCAGTAGACTTTATTATGCCATAAACTGGAAATAAAGTTCCTTCCGATCTGGAATGTCAACCAAAGCATAAAATGAGTATTTAGTATTAAAAAAATCTTAATTTCTCCTGCAATCCCAAATTCTTTCTGATGCAAGCTAAGAAACAAGAATGCAACCCTCCCTCAAAATCAGGAGTATTTGAAAAATAAGGAATGGAATTTAACAAGTACAAGATACAGACTTTTCAGAACTTTAAGTTGGTAGTATCTTATTGCATTGACAATATTGCCAGTGCTGCAGAAATCAACACTGTTAGGAAATTCATGAAGTATTTTTCTTGAATCTTAAAAAATAGAAAAAAAAATGGAGACCTATTCATTTTAAATCAGATGCTTAACTTATGTGAGGATAAAAAAAAACCCCACTGTTTGAACGGGAGTTGGAGGAGGAATGATTCAAGAAATATACCTTTATACACCGGCTACAAACATCACCATGGTTTTGTTCTTTGGATTTTTCTTTCTGAGCTCCAAGGATAACTCAGACACATTAAAAAAAAGGGCGGGGTGGGGGGGAACACCACAGTATTGCCCATTTATCATGTAATTCCTCCCAGAGTCTGAACTTGTGTTCTCATCAGTTCATAGTTAAATAGAGTTAAGTTGACTCCTGGCTCTGGGGAAACAGAGAACTTGACCTGCATTTCCTTTTTCCCAGGTGGTTATCATATAAGCAGCTGTTCCCTCTTACTTCTGGTCTCACAAGACAGTTACATGGTATGTATTTCCTTATAGAAATATCTTATCCACACTCAGCTTCAACGTCACCGTTTATCATTTATTATTATTAATTTTATCAATTAACTTTTAACCTTTAAGTTTGTCTTATTTTCAACTTGGCCCGTTATGTTGAAGACCGGAAGAGTTCCAGTAATGACAAGTCCTAGTTCCTAAAAATAGATTCAAAAAGAAAAGGCAAGTCAGAATTACAATTTAAACTTTGTCATTTTGCATTAGTCTCTGGTATCCGACACTGCATTTTATGGTTACATTATAAAGAGACACAAAGAATTATTAAAGAATTTTGAAAGCTTTTAAAAACCTTTTATTTTTATTAAAAAAAAATCAGTGAATAATCAGAATCGATTAGGCAGCTATTGAAGCATGCGACATCTAAAATAATAGCCTAAGAGAGCATTGCGGATAATGTAAAAAAAAAAAAAAAAAAATCAAATGACACTAAATATTTCAGTCACCCTGCCCTTGCACCCTTCTGTTCACAGCGACAGTTTACCTAATATCACAGGATTCCATGAGCAGGGTGATAATAAAATACTGTTTCATAGGATTTATTTGCCTTCCTTTTGGTAGCTTCATTCTTAATTCTTTCATGCCCTAAGCCAAAGGCCTCATTATACATCACAGATGTATAGCAGGATAAATAGAAGAAACATGCTATCAATACTGCATTTCTGCAATAGTCTAGGTAAATACTATGCTGTTCTAAATGCTCCTCAATACCCTCCAAAACAAATAGTGTTTTTTGACAAAGTCAAATAATATAGCCAACTGCAAGCATCAAAGCCAACAGTCTGGTCATGGAGCAAAATAAACATGAACAAAAATAATGACCTAGTGTTAATCGGCATGTAGATAATTTCAGATATTAAATGAATCCATGGAGATTAGTTGAAATAAACTGATTTTCAAGTCAGAGGTTGTGTTTTGTTTTGTTTTTTTTATTACTGCTATCTACAGCAATTATATATTTTTTACCATTATTTCATGTCAAAACTACATTTTCAAAAGAATCACACTTTAAAATGATTTAAAATTATTGCTGAAAATTTCAAATTTGCTAAGCTGAGAAAATATTAGTTATCTCCTTGTGAATAATGACCCCAAATCCAAATCTCATGACCCTTGTTCTAATTCCAGAAGCAGCATGGCTTCATGGAGAAAATGTCTTAGGCAATAGTTGATCATCGTGCATGTGGGAAGCCCAAAAACAATGGGAACTGAACTAATGAAGGAGGACAATCACACGGAAGCTTTCAGCAGAACAAGATATGAAACTGTTTGGGACAAATACAATTAAGGAAACAACTACACATAATTGGTATATGATGATGATATACATGTTGGCTCTCCATTTAGTTCTAAGCCAGAATATTCAACGATGAAAACATCCTTAAATATGCAAATTCACATTCGCAATAAAAACTTTCCACCTCAATAAAGTCAGATTATAGATAATGCATAAAACTTGTTTCCAAAACCTAAATCAGCACATATTCCTTTTGGAGAAATTTTTGAGTTACAATGTATATGCATAGTTTTATTGAAATGCTAGCATGACATATGATAAAGTATATATGGATACAATCATTTTCTGCACATCACATTTGCATTTATATAGAGTATGGTAATTTGCTTCTAATATTACCATATTTAGAATATGGTAATATCTACCCTAAAATGAGATACTAGACTTCTAACATAGGAGACACGATCATCGATGAACTCACTGGTGCCCAATTTCTATTCTCTCATTTACTAAGAGGACAAAAAATTTGTACTCTATTCCTAGACGCTGTGCCAGTCTCTAGAGAACAAAAAAGAGAAATAAGACATGATTTCTGCTCTCCTGGAATTTATCTGATATTTGTGTTTTCTTGATTCCAACTCTTTTCATCTCTTTTTGTCCAAAAAAGCTCACTTTATCTCTCAAATAAAAGGAACCTTCCACAACGTTGTCCCAGTCTTGTTTCTGTTCTCATCTCCCGTTAGCTCCAAAAATGACTGAGGTAGTATTTTTGCAACATACCCAGCACTTGCTCAACTCATACCGCACCCTCTTTGTGTGGTTTCGCTACTCCCCACCAATTGCAGAAACCTCACCTGGACTTACATGTTCAGCTAAACTATCACCATCTTTTTAACCTCACCCTACACCATCCCCAAATACATGGCTTCTTTCTTCTGAATTTCCAGAGTTCTTTTCATTTTTCTCATTATATTTTTTACATTTTGTCTTGGAATATGTTTACCACTTTTTTCTTAATGTAACCACAGCACATACTGAGCAGCATATATAGTAAATCTTCTACATGCAGAGATTATAGACATGTAATTAGAAATACAAGACAGTCACTTTTCATTCTCGTTAGTACAAGAATGCTCTATGTGTCCACTGACTAGCCAATTCCTGTGACTCTTTTTTTTTCTTGTTTTACATTTAGTTCCAGCTTACTGAACAGCGCGTTTAGAACCAAAACCTATTCCTAACATCATCTGTGCTATCAGTAAGAACCTTACCAACAACGCAGATGTGCTGGTTAATGAACTTTTGGTCATAGGAAATCCTAGAGGGCATAATTATTGACTCCTTCTATCATACCCTGTCCTGTGATGGATTTGGAAAAATGAAACACTTTGACCATAGCTTTTGATGACCATGTGACCTTAAATAAATACGTGATGTCAAAGGAGCACTGGATAGTAATTTTAGCTAGGGTTTGAGGTAAGCAAGCTTCACTTTATCTTTCTTAGCATGCAAAGCTGCTGTTAATAGTGCCTATTTTTCTTCCAACTTCCTGTATATGTTTATTTTACAAGAACCAAATGATAAGTAATTCTAAATGGATTGCATTTTGCCCTTTGGGGTCATCGCTGCATTCAGAAAAGTAGTATCAGCATATAATTGTACTCCAAGTAGGAGAAAGGGTTACTGAATCAGCATTTACTTTTCAGGGCTCAGTATTTTGGTTCTCTCTGATATATTACATTAGTCAAATCATCAATTAAGTCATCTCATCAAGATTAAGCATATGAATAAATCTTAAGTACGATATTTACTATTTATAACTTTCACACTAGGAAGTAAAACTTACGTTAAATAAGTTATCTGAACTTAAGCTCTAATGCTATTTTGAGCTGCATAATTCTCTGTTGTGTGCACGTGCATGGGGTGAGGGGACTGTCCAGTGTATTGTACCACTTTTAGTAGCATCCTTGGCCTCTATCCACGAGATGCCAGTAGCAATCCCTCCCCATCCCAGTCACGACAAGGGAAAACATCCAGAGATATATCCAAATGACCTGTGAGTGGCAAAATCACCCCCAGTTGAGAACCACTGCTTTGAAAGATCAAAGTATGACCTATATTAAAATTTCAATTGTACAACGGACAACTTGACATGTTTTTGTTATACTGCATCACGTTTGATCATTTCAATGGCTTATTTCCATAAAAATCTGGGGTTGAATTTGAAAGAAGAGATTATGTATAAAGAGGTTATTAGGTTTGTGATGATTTCAGAGTAGGGTAAGATTATTTGCCTATTTAACTGCGTGTACTTCTGAGCCTCGTTGGGTCTGGCTTGAGTTGTGGAGGCTATGCATGCTCCTGCTGGCTGAAGTCTACTTTAAAAACCTTTCCTCAGATTTACTCAAAGTCTGCAGTCGCAGGTATACATTCACATGACTTTAGTATTTTTTTTACATAAAAATTCAAATGAAACAAGATGAAACCAGAGAGGGAGACAAACCATAAGAGACTCTTAATCTCAGGAAACAAACTGAGGGTTGCTGGAGTGGAGGAGGGTGGGAGGGATGGGGTGGCCGGGTGATGGACACTGGGGAGGGTGTGTGCTATGGTGAGCACTGTGAACTGTGTAAGACTGATGAATCACAGACCTGTCCCCCTGAAACAAATAATACATTATATGTTAATAACAAAAATAAAATAAAATAAATTCATAATGTTATTGAAATGGCCACAAATTCAAGATCTGAGGTCTGAAATCCCACATTCTTAACAGATCACCTAAAAAATAAAGTAACACTTCACATCTGTGATTAGACAAGTCTAAGTTTTTATGTATATTATCTAAATTCTAGAAAAAAAGGTTGTGACAGAAGGACTTTTAGAAAGGGTTTAATGAATTGGAAGTGATAAATGTCACCTAGAAAGAAGCAGAAATAGCTATGTGCTTTTGTTCGGACAGTCTCTGGCTGAACAGCCGATCTCTTACCAGCGCATCCAGATACACATTTGTCCACTGAACTTGCTTAGCTTTGTCTCCTGCTAACACCATTGGTCTACCCAGAACATCCAAATATTCCTATTTATTAAAATAAAAAAAAAAAGGGTTAAGTGGTTGAAAAACAGAAATGCTGTACTAAAACAAAAACAAAATAACTCTACAGAAGAAAATTACCCAGAGTCAAAAATAAATATGGAATCAAAATTATGAAGAGAGTAAATATATAATCATTTAATTCCTATTTTGGATATACCATAAATGGTATCTCTACATACTTTGAATCAATAATATTTAACTCATATTATTTATACAGTATATCTTCCCCAGTTTTTTTCTATTAACAATACATCCTTTTTTTGAGGTACAGCCAATGATAAGTGAAATACGTTCCTTGTAAATTGCTTTATGTTAATCTAAACTATTTAAGGCTCTGTGATTTACTGGATGGAATCACACAAATGTGAAATAATAAAGCAGCCACATACTTGCTTTCATATCACAGATCGTTTGGCTGAAATTCAAAACTACATTTAAACATATCAAAAATAAATGAAATACTGTGCCAAGTGAGACATCAGAGTCAAGTGCAGCGCTGTTTCATTTCAACAGTCAGTATTCAGTTCCACAAATGCCATGTTATTTATGTTCAATTTTGACTTAGTCTATTTTGTGGATCCTCAGTTATGTTTAAAATTGAGTAATGATTTTAAATTATTTATGAATACTTAAAAATAATATACATTTAAATTAACTTTGTTGCTTCGATCTACAAGGTTATTTAACAGGCAAGTTTTAAACTGAATGGTTAAATGGGTGATGGGTATAAGGAGGGCACTTGTTAGGATGAGCATTGGGTGTTATATGTAAGTGATGAATCACTAAATTCTACTCCTGAAACCAATATTACACTTTATGTTAACTAAAATTTAAATAAAAATTTGAAAAAATAAAAAGAATTCAATAATTAAAAATAAAATAAAATAAATGGTTATAGAAAAATCATCTCCTTGTTGTAAGTTTATTTTAAATGGGTAAATAGATCTACAGGGGTTTTTTGGGACATATCTAATTTCTGATTAAAATCTAAATTCTGATTAGAATCCTATATAATTTGTCCAGATTAAGTATTGCTTAATTTTCTTTGTGGTACACCTGCAACTTGAAGAAACTCATTTAAATGATCTGAAATAGAACCAAGTTCAAGTTAAAATGAAACGAGATTGTCAGTAAATTTTCATTTTATTTTCGATGATATTTTTAACATCTGAGAAGAGCAACATACACAGTTTTTTTACCTGAGTTTTGGATATTTGAAAACACTTGGAACTTTAATGAAATAACAATCAGTACATCACCATGATACTCATCATTTTGTTACAAATACAGTATTATGGATCATTTTTTCATTTTCACCTATTTTATCCAATTGAGCATATTTAAAGCAGCAAAGAAACATCTTGTTCTTTGAAAAAATAATTTAAACAAAATTTAAATAACCATACCTGAGTATTGATTCTTATTGCTCCAATGGAAGGAATTTCATAATAATAACCTGAAACATATACATACATATTTTTGTGTGTGTATATATATATATATATATATATATATATATATATATACACACACACACACACACACACATATTACATTATAATACATGGCCACAAAATTATTTTAGGTCTTTGGAGGAAAAAAGAGCATTTTTTCACTTCTAACTGAGCAAACACTAACATATCAATACCACCAATAAATGTAGAAAATGTTTGATTACTGTATATCCCTAACAAATGCATAAGCTTTATGAGAAATTTCACTATGTTTCTTATAAACTGTTATCAAATAAATGTGGTTTTTCTACCAAACAGTAGGGAACCTGGCCTCATTTAAAATACTTTTATCACTGGAGAAATTATTAAAGATACATGATAATGGGTATCTGACAATTATATTTATATAAAATATTTGCGTAAATATGACTTTCATAATAAATTGAGGTTCCTTTTATTGCTATGTGATCAGTTTTTCAAACAACATTTTTGGTTTTTTTCTGTGTACACAGGAAACATGGGCTCACTACACAAAATCAGAATTATCTAGGAATGTGTAAGACATTTAAAAGAAAATTCAACCACTCAAAAAATGCACTTATATGTCATACTTTCTTATATGTAAGTTTTATGTGGTTCAGATATTCTTTCATTCTTTTCAGGTAAGATTCCATTTGGTAAGTATCATTAAGTCGCTCTAAATAAAGCATCGAATGATATCAATATATGATATCATACCATATGATCAAATGTCTGAATTTTTATATACTGTAATCGTAATAATTTTAAAGTGTTTTGTGTGTGGGTTTTCTCCACAGAAAACACATTCAACATCTTGGGGCACCTGGGTGGCGCAGTTGGTTGAGTGTCTGACTCAGCTTCGGTTCAGGTCCTGATCTCAGGGTCATGAGATCCAGCCTGCATCGGGCTCCGCGCGCAGCATGGAGTCTGCTTAAAAGACTCTGTCTCCCCCTTCCCTCTGCCATTCACCACCCCCCACTCTCTCTCCCAAATAAATAATCTTTAAAAAAAGAAACCACATGCAACATCTTACTTTTGTCTCTATTCCTGTAAACATTAGCTACAACTTTATCTTAAATGAGAATATGTAGAATTAACAACTATCAATTTTGTTTTAGTACTAAAATGTGCTCGAGAAAACAGATGTGTTACCTTTATTTTCACAGGCCATCCACTGAATAGGTCCTCTGTCATAATTATGTTGACCAACTGAAAATGTGAATACACGTACCTGGTGAATTGAAACACAGGGATCTGTTAGGCTGCATAAAATTTAACTGAATGCCAACACAAAATAGCTAAAGCAAAAAACAAATAAAAGCATGCTACTCAGTTGATAAATGTGACAAGAAAAATCGAGGCCAATCTTTCAGAAAGTCACCAGAGAGAAACCCCATAACCTACTCTCAACATGGACTTCAGTTACTAAATTTAAGACAGCACTCAGGAGCCCAGCACCAGGTCCTGATCCTATGTCAGAATCACAACTCAGGTTCTATTCATAGAAATGGCATCTTTTATGCCCAACCGACTTCACCTGTCTCCCCTGGTTAAAACATATTTTCCACATACTTAGTCACTGCAAAAAATAAGTAAAAATAATAATTCCTGTTTCAGGGGCGCCTGGGTGGCTCAGTTGTTAGGCGTCTGCCTTCGGCTCAGGTCATGATTCTGGGGTCCTGGGGTCGAGCCCCGTGTCGGGCTCCCTGCTCTGTGGGAAGCCTGCTTCTGCCTCTCCCACTCCCCCTGCTTGTGCTCCCTCTCTCGCTGTCTCTCTCTGTGTCAAATAAATAAATAAAATCTTAAAAAAAAAAAAATTCCTGTTTCATAAATATGTGATTATAACGATGGACAAAGAAAGGAGGTCATTATGCTTTTAGTTAAGGCAATTATACTTAGTAAGAGTTTAACTACTTTCACACCATGAAAATATTTAGTATGCACATACATGATTATGATGTTACTAACTTCCTATAAAAGAGAACTAGGATATATAAATACACATGTTAAGCTCCCAGAATTTTTAAAGACAATCAAAATATTGACTGTTTCTAATATGCAAATATTTTAAAAATTCAGTTGAGATCATTTTTAAAATATGGTAACGTAAATGTTTATCAGAAGCCATTATACTTAATTATGAAAATACTGTAATTTCATAATAATACAAGAATGTAGAGGATAAATTCAATGTCAACAAATATTTAATAAAATGACTATTTAGGATATATTGATTTTTACTAATTTAGTAATCTAAGTAAACCAGTATTTTAAGTTAAACATTTTTGCCTTCTCTAAAGATAAACATGCAGAAAATCACTTTTCCATGAATTCACGTTCTGGTTTGAACTATGTTAACAGCTTTTCCCTAATTCATGTCGATTGACTGTTTGAACTGACATTTTCTAATTGTTTCGCCTGTTTTCATCTTTGCACATGACTGCAGAGCGCAAATCTCAAAAGAGATTTCACATCTGTTTTCTGTTCCTCCACTGGTCTTGGCCACACAGAGATCACTTCATAACAATCCCTGCCCCAAAACGTACACTGGAGATGTTGCTGTTTCCCTTGTAAAGTTTTCTGTGAGCCACCCTTCACTTGTCCAGGCTTGCCTCAGCCATTTGCAGGACACATCTGAATTTTAATCATCTCAACTTATAAGGAAAAGTGACTCATTCTAGGTTAATAGAAGTCGGCAACACCTGTCTACCCCTCCCCCCAATTCCTTAAAATGTAACAATTTCATTTTCTTAAATTCTAAAGATTTATTTTTGGGGCTGTCTCTACAGCTCATATTTCAATGTAGTGTTGCCTCTGACATAGTTGAGCTTACTCCTAAATGGAAATACTTCTGTAAACAGGTATGTCACCCTACTGATAATTCAATTTAACTGCTATACCTTAAACAATTGTCACATGAATTCAAGGCAGGGAAACAACCCAGATGCCCCAGAAAGCACGTGGGAGATCTCCATCACAATGAACATTTGAAAGCATGTCTCAAATTTTCAATTTAAAGCACTGCTTTGTCTTAGTGTCTCTCTTACCACAGCAGTGTTCTGGTAAAGTATTTTCCCACAAAAATACTTTTCAGTAAAGAGAAATAAATAAGACTAAATGAATTTTTCTATCAGTGTCCCTGAAAGGCAAGTATTTCTACCAACATAGGGGTTACACTTAGACACACACCATGTGATTTTGACTGATGGTATTCATCAAACAGTCCAAATAAACACAACCCAGTCAAAACACATACTAGTAAAAAACAAAACAGAAACTTCCCCCAAACAACAAAAATACTTGTCGTTTTGTTTGACCCCAAAAGTTTTGCTTAACCCCCCCAGGTTTGCAAACGTGAAGATCTTAGAAGTTGTCTAAATTAAGAAATTCAGAATCAGAGCTGGGTGCGGAGGTGCAACATTTTAAAGCACACTAAACACTGTTTGTGTATGTGCCTCCTTCTGTGTTCATTCGCCACACAGATCCTCAGCTATTTGAATAAAAGCTGCATTAACGAATTGAATTATTCCTTTATTACAGATTTATAATCTGTACCTCTTAATTTTTATTTGCCTTAGTGTAGACATTGTCAGACACTATTTTTTGGAAATTTTCCTCCCCATGGTGACTAAAATCTTAAGAATTATAAATTCACCCTTCTTTTTATAATTTCTGCAACCACCTTCCCATTACAATATTTCCAAGATCTAATATACCTCAGATGCTTTTTTTTCTCTTGGTAGATACACACATGGGCATGCGTGCGCACACACACACACACACACACACACGCATTGTGTATATTTTAATGATTTTATAGGCTGCTTAAAATTTTCTGAAATTATTTTATAAATATACACTTGGTTCAGAAAAAGTTTAATATAAAGCACCCTAGCTTTTAAATTCTTTATGTAACAACGAAAAAAACATAAAAATTACTCCAATCCCAACTGCCATACTCATGTTGCATTTAGTTTTGCCTTATATATTTTACCTATGTACTAAGAATTTTAATTTCATTTATTTCATACGCATTTGCAATATACATGTTACAATGTATGTTCACAATAAACTGGTGATATTTAAAAGATGATGTTTGAACTCTAACTTTCCACTTCGAATTTTAAATAGGTTCATTCTTCCTAGTCTATGCTGTATTACTGCCACCCTGTGGAATAGTGAATGAACTATCTCTCAAATTCCAAATGCCAAATCCGCAGAGATGATTGCTATCCTCCTTCCCCTGATGTTTTCCACTTCTTTAAATTTACTGTTCTCGTTTAGCTATTAGTTGGGGGTAAGAGAAAAATAAAGTAATTCCTTGAAGTAGGCACATGTAAAAGTTAGGGTAAATTACATTCTCAAGGATGTATATTTTTAGAGTTCTTATTAGACTATTTGCATGGTATTATATAAAAACAAATAAAATGACATAAAAAATAACTCAAAATCCTTAATGTATAGTCACACAAGCTAAATATGTCATCTTAAGTCTCAATTAAGCAAATTACTTACTTTGAAACATGCCTTCATCAAAGTCAACTTTTGTGGACGAATAATTTCTTTATTCATACCCAGTAGTGCATTGTTTTAAAGATATTATTTATTTATTTGAGAGACAGTGAGAGCCAGAGAGGTCACAGAGGGAGAGGGAGAAGCAGGCTTCCCGTTGAGCAGGGAGCCTGATGAGGGGCTCGATCCCAGGACCCCGGGATCATGACCTGAGCTGCAGGCAGACACTTAACCAACTGAGTCACCCAGGCGTCCTGCAGTAGCGCATTTTTAATCACACTACTGGATTCATGTAACAAATGCATACCAGAAACCTCGTAACTGAAGTGTTTCTAGAAAATCTGTTAAATGTTTCTCCATTAATGTGGATGATTTTAGTTAAGCTCATGTTTCAAAATGTTGGCCTCTTTACGGTCATATATGAGACATATACAGTTTTAGATGGACTTAAAAATATTTTTCATCATGCTGGAGATTAGGTCTTTAGTAGAAATAACATGGGGAGGTAGTATTGAATAGATTTTGATTGGGTGGAAACAGTATTCTATCGATTGCACCTAATATAGGGCCTCAAATATAAATGAAAATAAATATTAAATGAAAAAAAGTGAAAAGCTGGTTGAGTGGTTTCAACTTCTTACCAGATGGATTTAAGACAAGCTCTGGTGTCATTCAAATTCAATCTGTTCATTTTAACACTGAGCCAAAACTAGGCTGATAGTCATCTTGCATTTTGGAAAATTTGGGCAGTTTCATTATACTTATCGCATGGTAAATTCTGCATTTTTTTATTTTATGTTATGCAGACTTGTCCAATGAAGTTGAACAAACTTTTTGAGGCAAAATGAAGTATACCTTTCTGTACTCTATAATTCCAAGAGAATGAAAATTTTCTCCTAAGTCTTGACTCATGCTTAATTGCATAAGTGTATTTAAAAAAGCAACAGTAATTTGAGGGCATAGTTAATAAAGTTAAAATTCTTAAAAGTCAGTCATTATAACTAGTTGCAAATTTACATAATTTTGTCTTCAGTTGCTTCAAAAACCATTTTTCTCTGAACAGAATATTCTAATTCCAACAGTCTAATGTTGATATGTCAAGACCGGCCCAGTTGATAAGAGAAAACTTTTAATTTACAGCAAGTTTGGTTATTTAAAATATATTATTAATTTGTTCCTTACAATATACCACTATTTTATAACTTTATCCTACAATTCTGGACTTCTGCTAATCTGTTTTGTTTTGTTCTGTTTGTTGAAGACTAAAATAGTTGTCTTCAATTAAGATTTTTCCAAAGCCACAGGGTCAACCTATTTTAAAAAGCCATAGGAATTTCTTGTTTCCCAGCAGAACCCAGTTACTGGAAACTGTCACCTCAACAATTATCAGTTACCCAGAGTTCAAGTTTAATTTACAATAGGCAAATCTCCAAGGAATAATGGAAATGAGACTCTGAAGAAAAGAGGCCAATAAAACTAAAATAAAAACTTCAGCTATCGAAACGTTAGAAAAATGAGGTCAGAAATGGGTTTTATTAATTTACTGTGTGTACTAAAATTTTTGGCCTTCAGCCTATAAAAATACTAGATTGTACTGAATATTTTAGGAGAAAATTCTACAGTGGTTTCCATAATTCACAAGTGTACCAGAATCCGGAGCATTCAAATAACCCACATCCCTAGTTTCATAGTAGCATGAAATAAATAAAAGTGTCCACATTCACCTTTCACACTTAATTTATTTTATAAAGCCCGATGATCTGAAAGGTACTTGCAGTCTGCAAAGTTTTGATGGCTTAGTTTAATCCGTCTTAACCTCTTAACGCTGCAAGAAGCCATGTCCCTTAGTGGAACAGTCCTGCTGTCTGACTACAAGGAAGGCTCCTGGGTGGGCAAATGATGATTGGCATAGCCCCACAAGGCTGCCCAGGAGAAAGAGACAGATGACCGGCTAGGCGCATTCCACGTGAGCTTATGAAATCCGGACTGGAGGTCATTTAAATTCTTGACTCTGCCACTTAGTAGCTGTATGACTTTCAACATGTTATTTAACTTCCCAAATTTTGGTTTTCTTATTTCCAAAACGGGGATGATGATAATGATGATGGTCATAAAAAGGTTTTTATCATACGATTATCCCCATTGTAAGTGAAATGATACATATAAAGCTTTTATGACACAGGGAAAATTTTAAGTTCAATCAATATTAACTACGGTGATGAGGAGGAAGAGGACAACAAGTTCTAGAGTCAAATTATCAGATTTTCATGGGGTAACATTTTCCATTAGTGAGACATCAGCCTTCCATGCCTCAAAAAGAACTCAAAATAACTCAAAACGACACCTTTCTAGAAGAACAAATGTGGCTCACTTTATTACATTTAGCAATGAACTAAAGAAAAGGGGCCAGTATTGTCTAAATTCCACTGTGTCCATATGAGGTATATCTACATGAAATTTCCTATGGTCTGACAAAGGCAAAAATTTAATCAAGGACTACTGAATTTGTTCAAGCAAATAACACCAAAACACTTTATGAAAGAAAACAAAATGCAGTAGTCAGATAGGTTTTGCATACATGATCTTATTAAAAAACGGAGCGGATAGTTCTCTCCTGTGTCCTACATGTTGGGTGGATAACAACACAGATTCATACCTTGGGATTATGTTGGTATTTAAAACTTATTAGCAACAATTAAAATGAATCATGCTCACAGTATCAGATTATAAGGAAGTAATTTCTAGTTCTCCTTCCCTCTGCGTACGTTTATAGTTCCTGAGAAAGGAGGAATAAGCTATGGGCACATTGTATTTCCAAGCTACCTGTAGCTCTGCTGAGACTATCATCAGCTAGGAGGTCAGAAAATAAGCAATATACTGATTTATTTCAGATATTCTTGGGTAATGCCAAATACTTCACTGATACTAATCATGAGAATAGTCATGAAAAACTACGTGTTAGACTGATTAGAGTAAATGGAAAGATGCCATCAATACAATCATTTCTTATATAAACTTAAACCCTCCTTCCTTATAAGATGATATATACAAGAGTGGAACATCAATTCTACTCCACATTCTAAGTATAAGGAAATAAATATTGTTTTAAATGATTATCTTTTAAAAGAAGAACAGAGCTATTGAATTTTTCTTACATTTATGAATTTTTTTGTAGTTTACCACCTTAGGAGCTTATTTATTGCATATTTACTGAAACATCTGATACATCAGTATATAGTTAGCAACTTCTGGGCATCAAGCACTGCACTAGCCCCAAAGGACTCAGTGGCACATTTATAAACGGACATAACCCCTATTTCACAGAGCTTCAAGCTCACCTCATCATCTGATAATGTGAGGATGAGTCACTGTAACTGTCATCAATAAATGTAAAATACCAACGTAATCCCAAGGCATGTATCTATGTTAAGCACCGACATGTAAGACGTGACAGAAACATCTGTTTGGTTCTTTAAGATCATGTATACAAAACCAACATGACTACTGCATTTTGCTTTTCTTTTTAAAGTTGTGTTATTAGAACAAATTCCTTCATAGAGGGAAGTTCAAGGTAAGTGAACAGATAAATAAAATAATCAAAAAGGGGAATCTGGAAGAACGAAAGAGGACAGACAGTGCTTCAAACACAGAATGATAAAGGAGTCTGGGGGAAAGGGAGTGCCCAGCAAAACTGTCTGCAGAGATCTGTGGGAAGCGGAATTCTTCATCGGAGAAGGAAGCAGCCTCAGAAAATGCAGAAGAGCGTGCCTTTTCTGGTCTAACCATTTAACCCAAAGGGCAATCCTGATTCTAGGTGACAGAATTCTATCTAGAGATTAATTCAGGTGCATCTGCTGTGCATTTTCTCTATGTCTTTTTATATACTTTGTGCTTCTTGTAATGCCTAACTTCATTTTTCATTAGACTTTAGATATTAAATTAAGGATTCTGTAAAATGTGTGGTAGTACTAGTACTCAAACCTGACGAGACTGTGTCTGATAACGTTTTCCTTAGTTCAGGGAATGGACTGTCAACATTAATTTTATATTAAGAGAAACAAATGTAAATAAATCTGTCAGAGAGGAAGACACACACACACACACACACACACACACACACACACACACACACACACACACACACACACACCATGCCTTTTAAATAGATAATCTCTCCATTGGCAGGGCCAATGTTACTGGTAATTATTCTTTTCAACTCTATAGTAACTCTGGCATAAATGACATACTTGATCTTTATGAACAAAGGTACATTTTCTATTCTAAAGCTGGAAAACTTTTGGTAACTGTTGAAAGTGGCAAGATATCTAAAAGGAAACTTTTTAGAAGCAGTGCATTTGTTAAATGGTATTACTATTTTACAAATCTGAATGCTGCATATATTCAAACATTGCTTCCAAAGGTTTCGTTCTTGCCGGGGAGAAGCCAGGCAGGGACAGTAGAGAAGGCAACAAATGACTTTCCTTACCATCTGTTGAAAAATTAATTGACAATTTTCACTGTTACTATATAAAACACATAGGCAGATTCCATCATTTGTAACTTGCTTTAGATTTCTGTAGGCTACAGATTTCTTCCTACCCTGGATCTGACAGAAAAATAGGAAAGACATTGCTAATCATTTTCTAAATAATTTTAAAAAGTAACAATGCATCTGTCAGCCTCTTATAATTTTAGCAATGTATTCTTTATTTTGAAATCAATGTATCACAGTTCCCATTTGTTCTTCTTCATTTACTCGTTACTTTGAAATTTTCATTTTATAAATTCTCGATGCTTTTGCATTTCTCGATTAATTCTGAGAATTAAGCTAAGACTCTGAGGACGATTTCCTACCTGGCTAGACAATCTTAAGTGTGTACGGCTAACCAATCTTTTTGCTATTCTACAGAAAATCAAGTATCTTTAATTTTGCGAGGCCTGGGAATTATCTTTCAACTCTGTGTCTGGTTTCACTTTCCTTTATTCATTTGTTTGGACTTTATGATAGAGTTCATTTTAGTTTTGGCACCATTTTTAAGGAAGTGTCGTACACATGGGTGAACCCTAAGGAATGGCATTGCTGCAGGTAAAGATTATAAAGTGAATGCATTTTAATATGGAACAGCTGTGTGAGGAGATTAACACGGACTCCGTTTTAAAGCTGTACCTATCTATAATCAGGTAGATTAATTCCCAAGAGTAATACATTTCGCAAGAACCCAAACATTTTGTTCTAATTCTCAACCTTTTGGCCTCATTAAATTGTGCTGTGTATCTGCAGCCTCATTCATCAGCTCTCCGGATGTACCTCATCACACCTACCTGGGTTGCTCTGAACGATTTCTAATGTCATCTGGATGAAAAATGAATGTAAATGAAGCATTCAGCAGTCACATGTATGCTAAGCAAGAGGCTTGGGGGAAAAGGCAGAATTCAAAGACTAGTTTTCAGATTTTCCTTTGAAAGCTCATCCAACTTTCTTTATGACTTTGTAATTCTGCTACTTTGAAAGCCACAAGTGAACTTTCTTTTTAAAGAATCGGTTTTAACATAAAGTCATAATCACGTGCAGAATTTGTAAGAGTATTGAAAGTTTTTATTTTATTCAACCTATCAAATTTTATTTTTACACACTGGCCATTTGAAAGATAAGGTAGCTAGTGAAATTCTGAACTGATAAATTTATTATGTAACAAATATTAATTTTGCAGGTAGGGGACTGGTCTGTCATATATGGTTCTAGATAATTTCACTGTAAACATCTCTGCTCCAAGCAATTTCACTGCAAACATTTCACTGCCTAAGTATTGGCTTTAAGGCAATTCTGCTATAAAAGATAAAATCATGAAAAATAAAAGAGCGTCATTCATTGAAAAAGATAATGAAACATGGATAATGAGTAACAAATTTTAAAAGACTTTATTTTGTGAAATACAAACTACTTGAACACATTCAAAATGTACGCTGCGCAGTCACAGCAGTACTGCGAAACTCACTGCTTTCACTCTGTGGGTTATACCTAAGCACTGGTCTTTGAAGTCTTTCATTCATAGTGTTATATTTTTCTGGGATGTTTTGGCTGGTTGATTTGTCTCATTCTTCAACATTGTACTTTTTTCTTTTTTTTTTTTTGCTAAAATTTCTTCATTCATCTTATGAGAGAGAGATCAGTCTCTAAACACTAGGAAGCATATTTGTCACTAAGCTTTGTATTTTTTTGTGTGTTGTGAAAGCGTTCTCCATAGTTATTTTTTTCTTCCCATACTGGTACATGTCCAGTGATAGACATTGCAAAGTTCTATAGGAAATGTGTATACACCATTATGAGGGCTAATATTTATGTCATACAGAAATGGGAGTGCAATCCGTCAATGCAGCATGCACCGATGGAGAAAAGAAATCAAACTATCAACCAGTTTGAGAAACCAAACTGTCAAACCGACCTGTCAATCAATTACTTTTTATCTTTTATGGCAAAGTTGCCTTATGGCCATTTAGTTCTAAGGTGAAAATGCTTGCAATGAAAATGCTTGTGGCAAAGAAGTCTATGGCAAAAATACTAAACATTTTGTGTCCTATACATCCTTGCATGACAAAGATAGTCATTTACCTTCTGTATCAGTATCTGTGGGTGGCACATGTCTCACATGGTGTGGGACGGTGGGAGGTAGGGGATTCTAAATATGGAGAAGTTAGAAAGGGGTCCTCAAATTCATCCACAACCATTTGAAGTCATATTTGAAGATGGTGAAAAAAATTTCTCATACATGCTATCTTCAGTAGGTACATAATACCTACACATGCCTTTAGCATAAACAATTAACTACGTAAATGGTGTCTTGACAAGATACAGATATGCTCAAACATCTAACTGACTTAAAAGTTGTCATCTGCTATCCTCTACTTTCACTGTTAGTGGATACAGAACGTGCAAATACCAAGAGATAAAATTTTGGTTTAACAAAGTTTTCCCACATGAGGAAATGTGGTAAGGCACTGAGCAACAAAGTAGAGAGCATAAGAAATGTGGGACAGCAATGTTTCCATAAATAGAATTCCTGCTTGTTCAAATCAGAAACCTATGATCTGTATCTCTCTGTCTCTCCTCTTTCAAGGATCTCCATCAATTATCATTTCTCTATTTTGGGTCTATAAGCTTTCCCTGGATGTGTATCCCTTTACTAATTTATAACACAGAATAATGAATTAGCTCTTCCATTCTTAAAAAATACATATGTGTATACACATCCATACCTGTGTGTGTATCTAAACAACTTCACCTGGAGTTGATGGTCTTACTTTTCCCCCAATATTTCTTAGCAAATTTGCAAAGACTTTAGAAAAAAAAAAAGGACTTTATCCAGATTTCTATTTCCTCACCCCTTATTAACTTCTCAACTACCTACCTGTTGGCTTTTATTGATACAACTTTATATAATAAATCTTATGCCAAAGTAACACACATGGTCTCTTGTTCCTGGAGATTCAATGGACAGAGAGAAGACGATGCCCATTTAAAACATACAAATGTGTGTGGATCTATCTGTGTATGTAGGTACGCATATATGTATAAGTGTGCTTATCACAGAACTTGGCTACAGCCACTGAAATTAGAGTCACAGAACCAATAAAGTACCTAATTTCAAGAACATTTTCATTTTTATGTTCGGTAAAAATAGCATTTAAACTGCAGAAACTAAGCACTGATTCATTTCCAAAGTTGCTGTGGCATTAATAAAGGTATGTGGCCTTAAGAAAAGTGTGTGTCCACAGAGCGTAGGAGTCATTGTTCGCAAACAAAACAGCAGGATGGTTGAGTAAGACTAAATTCTTATTCAGTTTTACAAAAGTGAATGTGATATGAATCATTTATTATGTGGTTTAGCATGTCACAAAATGCTTTGTTTAAAAAGCTGAGTTCCTGTAAAAGGTGAAGGGGATGAGAAGCAGTGTTTCAAGACATTAATATTTAGAATGGACATTTTTAGAATGTATACACAGAAAAATGGCTTTAAACTAGCAAATTCTTCATTTATTCAATTAAACAATTTGTGACAATAGAGAGTAGAAAACAATTGCTTTCCTTATGACATAATTCCTTTTGTATTAAAAAAAAAAAGGAAAAAAAACCCCTCATGATATGCCTCCAAGAGATGTTATTGTGTTAATCCTGGATGCAAATACAGTTTTGGAAGAAGAAAAAAATTACAAGTTTAGATGAAAATCACCTCTCCTTTTATGCATTAATATTCTTTTATTCAAATTTGTTAGAATATATGGAGAGAAATCGGAGGGGGAGACGAACCATGAGAGACTATGGACTCTGAGAAACAAACCGAGGGTTCTAGAGGGGAGGGGGGTGGGGGTATGGGTTAGCCTGGTGATGGCTATTAAAGAGGGCACATACTGCATGGAGCACTGGGTGTTATACGCAAACAATGAATCATGGAACACTACATGAAAAACTAATGATTCAATGTATGGTGATTAACATAATAAAATTTAAAAAAAAACAGAATATATTATATACTCCTTAAAATCAAGATACACCTCAGGCACAAATTCTGATATCAAATGTAAAATTCATTGCTGTATTCCTTTAAGAAATTCTTCCTGGGATGCCTGGGTGGCTCAGTCAAGTTAAGGGTTTGCCTCTGGCTCAGGTCATGATCTCAGGGTCCTGGGATCGAGCCCCGCATCGGGCTCCCTGCTCTGCGGGAAGCCTGCTTCTCCCTCTCCTTCTGTGACCTCTCTGGCTCTCACTCTCTCTCAAATAAATAAATAATATCTTTAAAACAAAGCACTACTGGGCATGAATAAAGAAATTATTTGTCCACAAAAGTTGACTTTGCTTTGATGAAGGCATGTTTCGAAGTAAGTAATTTGCTTATGTTTTCAATTCTTTAATCATATTCCAATCACATATAGGCTAAAAAGTACCTAAGAGTATTTCAAAGTGCTGCAAAATTTTCATCAATACTGTACCAAATTATTCACAATGTTGTGTCTGCAAAACTATCTAAATAAATTAGTTCACCTTTTTCTTCTCTCCTTTCAATTCCTGAAATGCATATAAAACAACCCACTAGTGCTCATGATGAGCCACACCTTCCTAAGTGTGAAAAGTTCAAATAAAAGCAAAGTGAATTGGCATTTTCCTCAGAAGAGACTTGTGGATAAATATGTAATTTCTGTTGGAATTTGTGAAACATAAAAAATAGCTTATATCATTATTTTTTTTAATGGATCCTTAACATTTTAAAAAACCAAGTTGAGAATCATTCTCTTATCAAATGCAAAGAGTCACTAAGAAAGATGAAATAAGCTGATGGTAGGATTGCTAGAGAAATAGTCACAGTTGATATTCTCCACAATATCAGCAGGTTTTGCTACATGGATGGACATTCAAATTAGTCAGGGCTCCCTACAACACTTTCCTCTGCAGTTAAACAATCATTGAAACAAATACATTCCAACCTCAAAATACTTATCTTCACATTCTTCTTTGCATACTGAAATAGAACACTTTTTACATACCATACGTTATTATAAAAGATTTTGTCTAAAATATTTTCTTCAAAGCGTACAACTGAATAAAGGAAACCTCATTTAAAATGGTGTTGGGAGGCCAGCAGGGGGAGCTGTCATTCCCTAACACCCCTCAGCAGCTGCAGACCCAAAAAGAAGAGGTACTTGGCATTTGCAACAGAGGACGCCTATGTTACTACTTCAGCAGGAGAAAGAGTTTCTCCTCGCCCAGCAACGAGCTCAGCCAATAACAAAATACCTCAACTCAGCCAATGAGAAACCATCACCGCCCTGAACTCTGGCTTTCCTCCAATGGATTTCTGCAGCCACTCACCAACTTCCTGTTTTTTTGTTTTTTTTTTTTTTTTCTACAGAGTAGTGTTCCTTTCCTCTGCTATGGGCACTTGCCTCTGGCTTTCCATGGTTCACAGGTCGTGAGTTGGAATTCTTCTGCTATTCCTGAATAAACCCATTTTGCTGGTAAAATAACTGGCTGTTTTACTTTTAAGGTACACAAAAATAAATAAAAATAAAAAGGTTTTCAAATGAGGATGCAGTTTTTGCTGTTATAAATTGCTTTATTTGTAAATCAACAGAACAATGTGAAGATAATTTTTAGGCATATGTAGCAAGTTTTAGTATTACTATAATTTTTAATAATTTTTTTTTAAGATTTTATTTATTTATTTGACAGAGACAGCAAGAGAGGTAACACAAGCAGGGGGAGTGGAAGAGGGAGAAGCAGGCCTTTCTGCTGAGCAAGGAGCCCAATGAGGGGCTCAATCCCAGGACCCCTTGGTCATGACCTGAGCTGAAGGCAGACACTTAACAACTGAGCCACCCAGGCACCCCTATAATCTTTAATAACTAAATGATCATAAATTTATCCTAGAAAAGCTCAAACTGTTCCTATTTTTCCATTCTCTTCTGGTTATTCTCTTCCTATAACATTTTCTTATATAGAATTTATATATAAGAATCAAATAGGGCTCTATAGGTCTAAATTAATAAGTTAGACATAGGCAGTTATGGATCACATAAAAATATTATATACTTAATAATTCTTTAATTTAGCCAATGGTTTATAATCCATGATCTGTATGACTTTATAATCAGCACACTAACATCCCTTCTTACTGCCCCTCCCTCACAGTCTCTTTAAAAACCACCTATATTGATATTAAGATTAAAATACTATAAACTTGCACTCACTTTTTTGTCTTTGTTGTATTTGGCAAATATCTCCTGGGCTCTCTCTTCTCCTCCGTCCGTGAACAACATGATAATCTTATTGCAGTTGGCTCTAGAAACATTATACTGTAAAGAAAACAAAAACAAAATGTGTATCATTCACAATAAAAGGTAAGGAATATAAAACAATATGTGAAGAGCATGAACAGATTGCAGGTAGTGGGTGAAAGATCTGTTCAGTAGGTATATTCTAAAGAACGACTTCCGAGATCAGGCCAGGCCCATCCCTACAAGGGCCTCCTCCCATCCCCCAGACATCCATAGGTCTCACTTCCTTTGGGTCTTTGATCAAATGTCACCTATCAGTGAGGACTTTACTGAAAACTATGTTTTACATTGCCATCTCTCTCCCAGGTTGTATTTTGCTTCATAGCATTTTATATTCTTTTATGTACATGGTATCTACTTTTTTATTGCTGAGTTTCCCTGATTGAATTTAAGTGCCATAAGGGCATGAAGTTTTGTCTTTTTTGATCGTCAAGGGCTTAGCATATAATAATAACCTCTCAGTGGTTGATTAATAAATGGATTTTAAGCTAATGGCTATTATGTCAATTTTATGCCCCTATAATTTGTACCAGAAACAAATAAATAGTATGAATGAAAATTCTGCATACGCTTCCACATATATTTTTAATCCATTTACAAACATTTTTGCTCCCTTTCCTCCTTCTTCATCCTACTTTATTCACTTTACCTCTTCAAAATTATAAACTCCTAGTTGATCCCTAACACCCGATGCTCTTATATTTTTGTAAATGCTAATCCCAGACTATCCTGTTATCCTCTCTCAACCCACCAAACATCTCTAATTCTGAAAGACTCAATTCCAATGGCAAATCCCCTCTTAAACCATAGGCAGTAATCTCTTTGACATCGGCCACAGCAACTTCTTTCAAGATACATCTCCAAAAGCTAGTGAAACAAAAGCAAAAATGAACTTTTGGGACTTCATCAAGATAAAAAGCTTCTGCACAGCAAAAGAAACAGTCAACAAAACAAAGAGGCAACCCACAGAATGGGAGAAGATATTTGCAAATGACACTACAGATAAAGGGCTGGTATCCAAAATCTATAAAGAACTTCTCAAACTCAACACCCAAAAAACAAATAATCAAGTCAAAAAGTGGGCAGAAGAGATGAACAGACACTTCTCTGAAGAAGACATACAAATGGCTAACAGACACATGAAAAAATGTTCATCATCATTAGCCATCAGGGAAATCCAAATCAAAACCACACTGAGATACCACCTTACACCATTTAGAATGGCAAAAATGGACAGGGAAAGAAACAACAAATGTTGGAGAGGTTGTGGAGAAAGAGGAACCCTCTTACACTGTTGGTGGGAATGCAAGTTGGTACAGCCACTTTGGAAAACAGTGTGGAGGTTCCTCAAAAAGTTAAAAATAGAGCTACCCTATGACCCAGCAATTGCACTCCTGGGTATTTACCCCAAAGACACAGGTGTAGTGAAAAGAAGGGCCATATGCACCCCAATGTTCATAGCAGCAACGTCCGCAATAGCCAAACTGTGGAAAGAGCCGAGATGCCCTTCAACAGATGAATGGATAAAGAAGATGTGGTCCATATATACAATGGAATATTACTCAGCCATCAGAAAAGATGAATACCCAACTTTTACATCAACATGGATGGGACTGGAGGAGATTATGCTAAGTGAAATAAGTCAAGCAGAGAAAGTCAATTATCATATGGTTTCACTTATTTGTGGAACATAAGGAATAGCATGGAGGACATTAGGAGAAAGAAGGGAAAAATGGGCGGGGGGAATTGGGAGGGAGAGATGAACCATGAGAGACTATGGACCTGAGAAACAAACAGGGTTTTAGAGGGGAGGGGGGAGGGGGGATTGGTTAGCCTGGTGATGGGTATTAAGGAGGGCACATACTGCATGGAGCACTGGGTGTTATACGAAAACAATGGATCGTGGATCACTACATCAAAAACTAATGATGTATTGTATGGTGACTAACATAATAAAATTAAAAAAAAAAAAGAAAAAAAAAGGAGTCAGTCATAGGAGAACAATGGATTAGCAACAAAGGGCCACTAAAATGAATAATTACTTTAGAAAGCTGGACTTCTTTGAGGTCTGAAATTACAATCTCAAGCTTCTACTGTTGTGAAATGTGTTTGCAAAAGTGTTGAGAATAAAAGATTACACTACTTTATGAATGCTCAGCTTCTTTGAAAATGTCAAGCCTCCAGCTGAGTACTGTTCCATGGAGGTACACTGCAAGCCAAATTTGTAAGTTTAACTTCCTAATGGCCACAGTAATGGAAGTATGAAGAAATCTCTGAAATTAATTCCACTAGCATATTTTATTTAATCCAGTCATCCAAAATATTATCAATTCAACATGAAATCCGTATAGAAATTACTGAGATGGTATACATTTTTTTCTTTCAGAGTAGCTCTTCAAATCCTGGTGTGTATTTTATATTTACAACACATTTCAATTCAGACCGGGCACATTTCAAGTCTCAACAGACACATGGAATTGTGGTTACCATACTGGACAGCACCAGCCCTGGCCTTTAAATGATTACTATTTTTGAAAAAAAAATCATTAATTCTTGGGTAGTGGTTAGGCTTCTGGAAAGTCTATACTAGATCTTACTTTTCAAAGAAGATAAATCCCATTTACCATTATAAAAGTTAAGCAAGACTATTATGCTCTATTGATGAAAAAACCCTGTTTCATATAATCTCACCCCATTGATCAGGCCATCAGAACACTGGCAGTTAAAGCTTTGAACAAAGTATTGTGAAAATGCAAGTATTGACTAATACAATTGTCACATTTGAACGTAGTTCTTATGTGAAAGCCATATGAAAATTTGACTATACAAAAAGTTACATATTTTATCATCAAAATGCTTTTGTGAAAGGCGTTGATATCCTTAACTAAAATTAATTTCTTTGATGATTTCTTTTTATCTGCCTCTTTAAGATGGGCAAAATAATATGTACCTAAAGGACTGTTACATAAAAGTGATTAGGTAAAGATTTTACATAAGGACTTGGTTTCATTTTTGGAAGTAGTGGGGCCATTATTATTAATGAATACGAGTACCAGTGTAAATAAACACACTGGGTCTTGCTGATCATTTGTGTAATTAAAATAATAATGTTTCCCAAGAGAGAGAGATGTTAGGACATACACAAAAGGGGGAATGACAAAATGTTTTGTTTTCAACATGATTTTTCCCAGGAGTAGCCTCCTTAGATGTGTGGTAGAGCAAAGTCAGCAACTAGTCAGAGGATTTGCAGTTATCTAAAGAATCACACAATCATAACAATTATGTTACTGGTTTGTAACAAATTAAGTAAAGGAAAGAACTTGACTATTTCAATAAAACGACCATTAGTAGGGTTGGTAATTTAATATGTTATTTCATAACAAATTAAGTAAAGGAAAGAACTTGACTATTTCAATAAAACGACAATAAGTAGGGTTGGTAATTTAATATGTTATTTCACAACAAAAATGTATATCCCTGTGTATCCTGTGTTTCCTTGTATCACCGTGTGGCCAGTACACAGCACAGCATCTATCATATCATGTACTTAATAAAAAAGTTTTTGGGGTGCCTGGGTAGCTCAGTCAGTTAAGCATCTGCTTTCGGCTCAGGTCATGATCTCAGGGTCCCGGGATTGAGCCCCGCATCTGGCTCCCCACTCAGTGGGGAGTCCGCTTCTCTCTCTCTCTGCCCCTCCCCTCGCTCATGCTCTCTCTCTCAAAATCTAAAAAAAAATTTTTTTTGAACAATGCATCTCCGTATATTTGTAATACTTTATGAAATTCTACCCGAGGACTAATTCAAATCTCAGTTTAAGGTGTACTGTGGGATAAATGATACATTTAATTCTATTTGATACTTGCTTCAGGGATCTTAATGATAAACCTTAGAAGGACAAACAAAAATTAAAGAATGATACTGTGTGATAAGACTGGAAGTATTTGAAATAGGTAACAAAATCTGCTTCAACTTTGAATACGGCAGGTAATGACATCTGGGAAAATTATCTTATTTTATTATTTTTTTAAAGATTTTTTTTATTCATTCATCCATTTATTTGAGAGAGAGAGAGAGAGCACAAGCAGGGGAAGGAGCAGAGGGAGAGGGACAAGCAGACTCCGCGCTGAGAGCATTGCCTGACATGGGGCTCGATCCCACGACTCTGAGAATCGTGAGTCAGCTGCTTAACCTACTGAGCCACCAGGTGCCCTTGGGGGAATTATTTTAAAATGAAGAACTGCAATACATAAGGGATATGTGGAAAGCAGAACATAGGACTTATTTCAGGAATAACTGAAGTCATATTAAATATCATTTACAACTGTGGTAGAGGCAGTACAAGAGGCCAAGAGGAGTTAAATCATATTTAATCAGCAACTAGTAGTGAATCTGGGAGTTAATGTGGCCTCTCTAATGAGACAGCCTTGGAAATAGTACACGAGGCTTGAGACCCCTTATCATTTCACAACTGAATCCTGAATACGAGGGAAGGAAGTGACGCAAATTAGCAATACCAAGAAGAGTAATTACAATCCCACAATCTAGAAAAACCTGATTGACTTAAAAGAAAAAGAACTTCTATGAAAAAACCCACAAACTTCTATTTCTTTGCTGCAGAAAGAATCCATTTTCATCTAATCGTTCATTACATCTGAATCTCAAAGTTCTGAGTTTTCATCCTTCTATTAACCAACATACATCTTTTAATAAACATACGCATTTTACCAAAGAGAATTCCCCTGGAAACTGCAAAGCTGAACTACTTTGCTTTCCTGTCTCCTTACTTGCTTATCTAACGCTACCTAATAAATACCACCACCTCAAGGTCCACATAGTGGAAACGGAGCTATTTCTACCCTCACAGTCCCTCTCTCTAGATTCCTGTGTCACCAGCCACCAAGTGTTCGAGTCCAGAGAACCATCCAGTTAGTTACCGTGTCATTCTCCTTAACGTTTCTTTGCATCTACTCCAAGACCAGGTCTTATATAACAGCTTAACTTAGAACACTCGTTAGACCATGTCATTCTCATATTATCAACTTTTCATTTGCTCCTAAACACCTCATTAACCGATACCTCATGGCCTTTTTATTTCCCTCGCAGCTCCTGTATTGCTATGTCCCAGCCATGCTGAAGCACCGGCCATTTTCTCAATGTGCCACGATGTCTCCTACGTCTGTGCCTTTGTCCATGTTGTTCTTTTTATCTGACATGATTTTCCCTCTCTCATCTACCTGCCTAAATTCTACTCATTCTTCAAAATCCTGTTTTCAAGGAAATGCCCACTTTCCCAACCTCCTTTGGGTAAGTTGAACCCCTCTTTGGTGCCACTCAAGTAAACAGACTCCAAATGCCCTATAACAGCACTAACGTACTGTACTAGGAATAATGATTAACCATATCATGCTGGACGTTGTTGAGATCGGACAGTCTTGTTTACCTCTGCTATTCTAGTGGTGGTAACGTGACAGGAAATTGTGAGGCACACAATAAATATTGGCCGAATCAACAAATGGATCAAGCAACAAATCAGACATCCTGAAAACTGTTTTGGAAGCTTTACTTAGGGAACAACAAAGTAGGATTTGCAGATAAGACCACATGTAAGGGCTTCTTCAGTGACTCAGCAAATATGGTATGAATTATGAGCTGACTCTCTAGCAGACATGTGCTAGTTGTTAACTATGGTCATAATGATCATGACTCCACTGCCAAGCCAACAACCCACACTCACATGCGGTTTGCTGTGTGTCAGGTTCTGTGGACAATCCTACCCACAACCCTCTGAGGTATGTGCCATGGTGTAAGGGAGGAAACCCAAGTAGAGAAAGGTTAGGTCTGCTCTCTCAACCACCACGATAATATTGCTTTGTGAGAGGTAAAAAAACGGAATGAGGGGTGCCTGGGTGGCTCAGTCGTTAAGCGTCTGCCTTCAGCTCAGGTCATGATCCCAGGGTCCTGGGATCGAGCCCCGCCTTGGGCTCCCTGCTCGGCTGGAAGCCTGCTTCTCCCTCTCCCGCTCCCCCTGCTTGTGTTCCCTCTCTCGCTGTGTCTCTCTCTGTCAAATAAATAAAATCTTAAAAAAAACAAAAAACAAAAAAAACCTGAATGATAACTCCTGCACTTGAAGAGTTCAAAATGAAATAGATGACATAGCCATTTGAGAACACTAGTCTGGAGTGTGAGATATACGCTGTAATATGGGGCAGACAGTAGGCGTGCTGGAGTGTGAGAGTCTAAACGGAACATCGGTGGGTGATTTGTTGGGAGGGGGATCTTCACTGAGAAAGGAATCCCTGCTCTGGCATTTTATGTCCTCCTTACCTTCATGTCTGTCATTTGGACCTTCCTGTACATTAAGAAATAACTTCAAGAACCAAGTAGATGTTTAAAACTAAAATATTTCCACCAGCCATTGAAGATTGAAAATGCCAGTCTCCAGATAAATACAGTAGTAATAGAGAAAACAAAAAGGAAATGATATTCTACATATGCCATCTAAATTGGAAGGGTTTATACAAAATTAAATAATTATCTTACAAATGTGCTTCTTAAACAGAGTTTTAAAAGATGATGGAAGAAAAGATCTAAAAGAAAAAAGAATGTCTACATTTTGTATGTCTTTCGAATTTTGGATTTAAAAATAAAAGTAGTTCAAAGATTTCTATTGCCTGGACACATCTGCTTTTAAATTAAATGAAAAACAGCACTGTTATGTAACTCATAGTGACTGATGGTGGTAAGTACCAGCATACTGAAATTCATATGCTGTGATTCAGTAATAAAAGAGAAAAGGGGGTGGTATGGATACTTACATTAAGCAGCTGTTCAAAAGCAAAACTAAAGCCTTTCTTATAGTCAGTGATTCCTTTTGCTGTGATATTATTCACTGCGTCTTTCAGCACTTTCTTATTTCTCACATTGGCTTGGACAAGGTGCTGAAAACAGCTCACATCCTGGGCATTGCTGTTAAACTGTGAAAGATAAAACGTAAATGAATAAATGAACACAAAAATCAATCATATCATTTTATTTGAATGTGTGGTTTGTACGTCCCAGTCCTGTTGCGCCGCTTTCTCTTTCATAAAGTGAGTAAATTGGTAACAAAAGTGCACTAAGGCTCAAACAGCAATTTTCATCTGAGCCCCCAACTCCTAGTGTAACCCTGAGCCTGTCACTCACCTTCCTGAAGCTTAGTTTCTCTGATTATAAATTTAGGACTTGAATTACGTAAGGTCCCTTTCAGCTCTCAAATTTTCGGAGCCTTTAGAGAGAGAGAAAAAAAAAAAAGCCAACAAACAATGAAATGTATTCAGAATCCAGAAATGATATGGTGACACCTGGGAAGGTTCAAGGACAAACTAACCACTTGCTTACCTCTCACAAGGAAAAGCTAGGTGGAAAGGCAGTAAAGTCAATGACAGGAACAGAGTTTTAGTAATCTTGAAATGTGATGGTACAATCTTTCTACCAGGGTTAACCCAGGAAAGTAATGTGAAAGAATCAGGAACAACAGGTGGCCTTTTAGAACTGCTCGCTGGAGAGCTTGTATACAGAAGGCATGATGGAGGGAATGATGGAGGCAAGGCCAAGGACAAGCAGACCTTGCAGACAGGGATTGCTGTAAGTGATGAAGCCCTGAACAACTAGGAAGCTGCAGGAGGACAGAACGTCAACCTCTAATGCCTGCCCCAACATGAAAATTTAAGAATTATCACCCAAAAATATCACTCATCCTATCAAAAGTATTCACATAGTTCATTGGTTATTTCCAAAAAGGCTAAGAACACTGAGTTCTGCAGTGAGATCCGGGACACTGAGGTAAGTGGAAACATCCCATCATTTATTAACTCTGCTATTTGTATGAGCCCCTGAGGCTCTTGGGGCTGAGTATCACATCTGCAAAATGAGGAAAAAATAAAACCATGCCTGCTAGAACGTAGGAGGCTGGCCAGATGAAATGTTGGAGATTTTCTCAAAAACACATAATTAAACAATTTTAATAGGTGGATCACAAACCAAAATATAAATTTTATAACTGATCACATATTCTTACAAATATAACAATCATTCCTTTTTTCTCTGAAAATCAATGAAGCTTAGTTATAAGGTACACTGCATATTTCATCAATTCAATAAGCAAATATTTACTATCAGCCTGTCATAGGTCAAGAATTGTGGCAGATGATAGTTTTGTGTCTTCAGGCGTTAAGTAAATTATGCACAAACGTATACATACGTATGTATGTAAGCACGTATCTGGTGCCTACTATAAACTTATAAACCTATTATAAACTATAAATGGTTGCATTTACTCTACAAATATTAACCATTTCCTCCTTGCAAATGCCCTACAAGATACGTATTATTACTATTCACTAAGAAACGTGGGTGCTGGGGGGTTAGAGAACTTGCCCGTAGTTACACGGCACATAAGACAGAGTCAGGATCAGATTAGCACTGTGACGTAAGAGTCTGGGATTTTAACTATTCTTGCAGAGCCTCCTAACTAACATATTACAATACATTATGATTAGTTCTGTAAAGCAATAGAGCATTATTCCCTAGGAGACAATATCACAAGTGGGTTCCATTTTGGACTGTGAGCAGTCAGGGGAAAATTCGCATGAGAAATGGCATTTCCTGTGATTCCAGAGAAATGTTTCATTGAAGACTATGGAGGAAGAACATTCCAGACAAACAGAACAACAAAAGGGAAGCCGTTTAGGGATGTATAAAGAAGGAGAGTTTAGCTCAGTCACACATGAGTGAGGAAAATGACATAAAATGTGTTCAGGGAGGGAGGCAGGGCTAGATCATGCAGGGTCTAACAGAAATGCTGAAGAACTGCACTTTGAATTTCTGTCAAATGGCAAGTCACAGAAAGATTTTAAGCCACATACAAAATAATTTAATGTAAAAATTTAAGAGATCATGCAAGCTGGTATTTGGGAAATGGATTTAAGGTGAACAAAATTCAAAGGAGAGAAAATAATTTGAAGGCTATTACAGTAATCTAGCTCAACATAGTAAGTGGCTTTGGTATCTGTGGAGATTGGGAGACAAGGAGGGGTTGTACATCGATTGGGAGGAAGAATCCACAGCGTGTGGTGGTGGACCAGGGATGCTGCTGAGTAAGAGCCTCTTATCAGGAATGCCCTGCAGGTGTCTGACACAGACATTAGGATGGCCGGAGGACTAGAGGAGTGATGGGCTCGTGGGTACTTGAGGAAGAGACAAGAGAAGTAGAGTTCAAATGAGGCTGAGTTTTCAATATAAGTGAGACATGCAAATGGTGAAGTCAGGCAATCGTAACATTTAAAGCATGAGGCTGGGGGCGCCTGGGTGGCTCAGTTGGTTAAGCATCTGCCTTCAACTCAGGTCATGATCCCGGGGTCCTGGGATCGAGCCCCACATGGGGCTCTCTCTGCTCAGTGGGGAGTCTGCCTCTCCCTCTCCCGCTCCCCCTGCTTGTGCTCTCTCTCTCTCAAATAAATAAATAAAAATTTTAAAGCATGAGGCTCAAAAGAAGTCTTGGCTAAAGATTAAAAATAAAATAGAAGGTTTCAGAATAGAAATTTGGTATAAAACCATATAAATAAAAGGAAAGTAGTCAAAGGAGTCCCTAAGAAAACTTGGTAGAAATAAGTTCCCATGGAGGCAGGAAGGAAATCAGGAGACTGGGCTGTTTGGAATGATGAGAGAGAGAGAGAAAAAAAAAAAAGTCTCAGGGAGAAAGACAGTTCATAGCAGTTCAGAGACAAAGATGCAAAACTCAAAGTGCCCACGGGAGTCATCCATGTTACATGGTCAGTGTTGGGGAGGGGCGGGGCCCACCGGAATGCCTGGAAGCACATGGGAAGTGGCGGCCAGTGCAGAGGCACGTCCTCAAAGCACCTTGGCTGGAAGCAAAGAAGAAAAAGAGGGGGGCGGGGTGCCTGTAAGGGTGAACCTGGGGTCAAGGAGAAAGGCTGCCTTGAAGTGCAGGGTCACTAGAGCAAGAGAGGACTGATATTGAAGAGTGGAGGAAGGAAAAGATGCAGGAAAGAGAAAAGCGGTGAAATATAAAGTTCTTGTGAAAGTGGAGAGAGACAGACAGCCGGCGTGTGGAGTGACCCTTGAACAGGCATCGACTTCACTGCTCCAGGGAGGATGAGTGGGAGCTGAGTACAGACCTGCTGGGTGTATACGTAGATTTGGGGTCGAAAGGTGACAGTTACTGTCTGCCTTGCTCTTCACCGAGGACAAAAGCCACAATCAAGATAAAGGGAGGAGATGGAAGGTTTGGAGAGAGTGGAGATAAAACAAGAAGGAAAATATCCTGCACAGATAATTTGAGTTCTTTCTTGTTTTTACTTTGAACACTATTTTCAGGTACATTATATATAGGAGTAAAAGGCTCCAATATGTTTCTTTGCTGTTTTCCACAAATTCAAACATTGGAAACGTGGTATCTTCAGTTCTAAATTCGACTGCCTCTTTTATTCCATTCCTTGATAATCTGACACAATCTTATTCTGCATATTCCATTTTGAAAACAAAAGAACGTGAGCATTCCCATGTTAGAAAGTTAAAAAAAGTTTGCCAATGAATCAACAGTAGAATGTCTGACCTTCGAGAATTATTAAAAATGGTTACAGGAAATGTCATTAACTGGTTTAGTTAAACCGTGAATCATGATAAAATTACAAGTTTGCAGAAAAGGAGCACTAAATAATGTATTGCCCTGAGTCTTTCGGTTGGCCTTGACCTGCTTTTAACACAGAAAAATGAAGCATCTCATTAAGTCACTTTAACACAAACTGATTAAATGTAAATTCAATTCATTAAATACAAATTCAGTGGTGTATAACAGAAATACTACGATTAAACTCATAATAAAACTCATAAATAATGCAGGGGAAGCAATAGCTTACAAAGTGCAAGTCCCCATAGCAAATCTTATTCTCCTAGGAAAGGGATGAGAAATTTTAAAAGTTTAAAATTCGGTAAGGGTATATTCCACAGACATCTTACACTCATCTGCTTTTAGAACAGACAAAAAGAACAGGTTTATTTTCACAAGCTGAAGTTGCAGTCTTTGGTAACAAGTGCCTAAATTTTAATTTATAAACCACATATTTAATACATAAATCACTTATGTATTAAAAACCTTAGGGCAAAAGCTTAATAATACAGTATTACGAAGCTTTGAAATAGTATATTGTGATTGAAAATAGATTTAGGGAGTCCTGCTTTTGTCACCTATTAAGAAAATGCTTTTTTTAAATGTATATTTAACTACCCTGGAGTCAGAAATCCAAACTAATACCACACTGATTCCTTTCCCAATCCCAGAAAATTCAACCGAGTAGGCCTCTTATAAGAACTGTTGAGAAAATCTCTGCTAGCATGCTGAGACAGAAAGATGTGTGGGTTAAGGTAAGCATCTGGGGTATAAATCACGTGGAACTTTGTATTCCTACTCGAGCAAATGACCATTCTTTCATTTCCTCCTTCCATATAACCTGTTCTTCTGCCTACAACACTTCTCTTCCTTAACAGTCTTTCCTTACAAAAGGCTTTCATGACCTTTCTTGACTAGCTCAAACCACCCCATTATAAGCTTTCCTAGGCTTAGATGTATCTTTCACAGAATACAACTCCATTAAAATTTCCTACTTCTTTGTATGGTATCTTGATAGATTCTTCCACTGGATTACAAGTCCACATAGTCAAAGAAAATTGCCATCCCACCACTGCAACCACGGTACTGGGTATATAATAATAGTATGCTATAAATATTTAACAAATGTATGTATGGAGTTTCATTAGAAGACAGTGTGAAATGTTGATCAAAATCAAGCTACAGATTTATAATTGTAGAAATATTTTAGCTTTATACTATGTTAAGCTTATATATTCATACATGTAAGTATTCTGTCTCAATAGATGCTATTAAAATACCCAAAGAAGGGGCGCCTGGGTGGCTCAGTTGGTTAAGCGACTGCCTTCAGCTCAGGTCATGATCTCGGGATCCTGGGATCGAGCCCCACATCGGGCTCTCTGCTCAGCGGGAAGCCTGCTTCTCCCTCTCCCACTCCCCCTGCTTGTGTTCCCTCTCTCGCTTTCTCTCTCTCTGTCAAATAAATAAATAAAATCCTTTAAAAAAAAAAAAATACCCAAAGAAAGACGTGTGTAAAAACCTATTAGAAAGTCTGGCACATAGTAGACGTTAAATCAAGTACAACTCTATTATTTAAAAAATTATTTTAGCAAAAACATTAGTATGCTCAAATCAGAACAGATTCCTAGACTAATGAGAAAGATTCTGATGAACGATATCAGCTTTAGTGAGCTTTAAAGTTCACTAACGGGACGATACAAGTATCCTTCAAACATTAACTTATTATTTGAACAGTCTCTGAAATAACCATGAATAGTAAATGTCAATGCTTCCAAAGACCGTTCCTATTAAATATCATAGTCAAGTACACACATCATATTAAAAGATACTTTCGGTGCCAAAATAAATTGTTAACCTCTCAAATGAAGTAATTTAAACTCTTAGCTTTATAAAGACAGTATTTTTGTTCTCAGGTGCTCTGCTCAGTAAGAAATCACTTCACAAAATGTTTCTGAGAGAGAGAACTCTGCTGCTCATTGAATCCACCTTGGATAAAAATGCAATGTTGGCACATTGTTAAGTCAAAGAAGCATCAAGTTCCTCGAAAGCAACCTTGTATAGGAATGGCGCCCTCATGGGATGTCATAACACATTTTCACAAGGCACCAAATACACCTTTGAAATCGTTAGTGGGCTCAAGTAGTTTTCCTCTAGAAACATTAAGAATTAAAGATAAAAGAAACCCAAAGGTGATACTATTCCACTTGGAACTGCAGAGAAATAGAAACGGCCCATTTAATCTTTGACCATACAGCTTGCCTCTAATTTTTACCCCTTCCCCTAATCCATGTGTGGTCTAAACTCTTACAAAGACAGACTTGCTTTAGGGTACTTTGTACACTGCTTAGTTATAAGACATTCTTAAATGAGCAAAAAGGACATAATTTATAATTTCTTGGTTTCTGAAAAATTGTTCAATATCTAAATTATTCCTTAGAACTTGTCTTAATGATCTGTTTTCTCTTTTTTTGCATGTAAAAACAAAATGGTAGGCTCAAACTGTGTATATAACCAGCAAAAAAACCTCAAATTCGGAGTAGCCTGGGTATTTTTTTTAAATTACAAAATACGAGTGGACTTATTTACATAATATAATAATTTATGTAACAAATTTATATTATACAAAAATTGTTAATTGAAATGAATTACCTAAATTAAATTAACAATACAATTTTGTGTATTAGTCGGTTACAATTCTGGTATCAGAAGCTAACCACATGTTGGGCACCAGAGGGCGGTGCAGGAAAATAAAAGCAAAGTGAACAGAGGGTGTGATCTTCAACACTCTCGGTTAGGTTTTATTCCTATCAGAAATACTTTGTTTATTTTGATTTTCCTACTTCTATAGGAAATTTGAAAACTAGAAATATTATAAGGAAAGAAGATGGTTATCCTAAAACTGAGAGAAACAGGTAGGTGATAACATTTATCCATACACACATGTACATTATACCCGTTAAGAAAGATTTTAAGGTCCTTTAAGCAATTGCCAATTTACCTTACAGAAACTTTGTGCCAATTTATACTACATTTGTAACAATCTCACTCCACTTTCATGAATACTTAACATTTTTATTTCCTAAATTCTAAGTAAAAAGATTATTTCAATCTTTTAATTACTTCAATTTCCTTGATGGCTAACGACGTAAAACTTTTTCTCATATATTAATTTTCAGACTCTTGTGAATTCTAAGTCTTATTTTTCTAGTTTGTTGCTTACTTTTTAATTTTTAAACCTATTCTTTATGATTTCTTGAAATATTATGCTCACAAAACTATGTATTAATCAGATAAATTTCATCTATAGTCTCTACTAATATTTGATGGTTTTGTTTGCTTATTTTACACTGTAGTGTTTAGTCTTGGTGAAACTGAATTCCCCCAATAGTATGAAGGGACAATTACATTAAGGGGTTTTTCCCAGTAGCCAATTTTCCCTTTTACTGAATAATTACTGGTCCGTGATCCCTTCTTTATAATGAGTTAAGATTTGGGATACATTTCTAGAACTTTTTTTTATTCCTTTCCTATTTCCATTGTTTCACCAAATTCTTACTTTTAATCTTAATAACACAACTATCAGCAAACATACATGGAGAATCACAACTGCACCAGGCTAAGCACTTACCATGCGGTAATTCATTTAATCTTCACCAAGCTTATGGTTTTAGGTATTTTTTTTTTTTTTAAGACTTAAAAATATGGAATGCTTCACGAATTTGCATGTCACTTTTGTGCAGGGGCCATGCTAGTCTTCTCTGTATTGTTCCAGTTTTAGTATCTATGTTGCCTAAGTGAGCACTGGTTTTAGTTTTAATAGAGTTTCCATGATGCAGTTGAGGAAATGAGACTTAGAGCGTTAAGCAAAGCTCCCAGAGTCACACAACGATCAAGATTCTGAGCTCTGTTTCAAACCCAAACGCCTGACACGCTCTTCTCTCTGCAGTCTCATCATTTTCAATTTATACCAGAAAGTATAAGCTGCCATACTCTGTCACACTGCTTCTTTCACGGTGTCTTTCTGTTGAACTTTGGAACTATTTTTTTTGTCTAATTAAAACTACATTTACCAATAAATTTTGGACAAAGTGACATCCTCACGAGTTACCTTTTTATTTCAAGAAGAGTGATTAATTCCACATGTATTAATATATCTCTATCTCAACTCTGCTACGTGTAACTCATATTCTTTTCTCTTTTCTCAAATGCAGATTCTAAATATATTATTAAAAGTATTGCTAAGTAATTCTGATGTTTTGCAAACACTGTGAATAGGATTCTAATTTCTATTGTGAATCCCTGTCCGGGGAAAACCAGAAGGGGTGATCACCCTTGCACACTCAGAGATGCCATAAATTTGTTAGTTGCACTATGGGACTTGAAAACTCTTGTTCTCAAATTGATATTACTGTACCCCAACATTGGCTGCTGGTTTATGTTTACTGTGGCCTGTTGTATGAAAAAATTGATAATTTTCCACTTTTTAATCCAATTTAGGAAAGTCAGGTCTAGCCCAAGCCCTGCCTCTAGTAAGCATCAATGGCCACAACTGATTGAATTATGCCCTCTGAGCTTCAGTTTCCTACTTTCTGGGAAAAAAAAAAAAAAGAGGGGGGGCTTCACTAGATCAACTAGAAAGGCCCTCAAATTCTAAAATCTTAAAATTTAAACCTGATACTTTTAACCATCAAAGGAATTACATAAAGAAAAAGGAATAATGAATTCTGTAAATGTCAGAAGAAAGTCACATCAATAAAAGTGAAGCTAATGACAACATTATTGAGACAAAATTTGTTTGCCTGTTATTATAAATTATAAATCATCACCCATCAGAACTTCTGGTAAGTGTTCTTACTTTTAAACAAATATTTCAAACAATTTTCTTTTTTTTGAGAGAAAGAAAGCACTTGCATGGGAGGGGGAATAGGGGAAAAGGGAGAGAATCTTAAGCAGGCACCATGCCTAGCGCAGAGCCCGAAGTAGGCAGCGCTCGATCTCCCAACCCTGAGATCATGACCCGACCTAAAATCAAGTGTCAGACACTTAACCAACTGAGCCCCCCAGGCACCCCTAAATAAATATCTCAATTAACTTGAATCATGACATGCCCAAAACTCAGTCTGTTGACTTTTGTTGAAATGTTGAGTAAATTTCTGAATAAGCCCAAATATTTTAATATTCTATTTATATTTTGATACAGAAAACTTTTAAACCTAATTATATGCACTTAGAATTTCAAACAATTGAGAGTATACTATTCTTTTGCTTCAAAAGTAATTTGTACCAAGCTTCCTTGCTCATCTCTACTTGATATTTACATTTTCTTTCTCAACCATGGCTTTATCAACCACCGTGTAATCCTGATTCCACAACACTTGCCCAACTAGAAATATGTACAGGTTTTCTCCATCATTCTTTTTAAGAGGATTTTTAATTTTTTTAAAAATTATTTTGGCAGGGGGGCTACTCTTAAAGAGGCTCCACACGCAGTGCAGAGCCCAACACGGGGCTCCATTTCTCGACCCTGAGATCATGATGTGGGCCAAAATCAAGAATTGGACACTTAACCGACTGAGCCACCCAGGCGCCCCTACATGATTCTTAAGATATAATAAACATATCAGCATGATTTCTATCACAAGTTTTTTTTCATAGCCCTGTGGAAATTTGAATGCCAGTTCCCAAGGATGACACTTTAATGAAATGACTAAATGATTGTATACTCTTTGATCTTTTCCTCTTTACCAACATTATGATGCAATGCTGACCAGTATGCTCAATATTTTTATGGCACCTGAAGCTGATTACCTGGAATGTCTTCCCTAGTTGAAAAAAGGATCACTTGTGAGTTTGGCTGGATTTGCCTAAAGAACTCAGAGAGAACGATAATATACATATATAATTTCTTTGCGGAGAAGAGATGCTATAATACAGATAAAGTTTGGATGACTCTTGTCACTGAAGAGCACAAAAATATCTGATCGTTGACTGAAATTTTTATAAAATTCTGACAACTATGTAGCACTTGCCCTCTCCCCACACTGTTATGACTAACAAAGAAATACTCAATTGAAGAAGCCCCACTATGTGCCTTGATTTTTTCTATATACATTAACATTTCGGCTAAGCAGACAGTGTCTCTATACTCAAAGAAAAATAAAACCATCCATTGGTGGGGAGGTGGGAGTACAGGGATACAGAATATAAGCAACAAACATGTATATAAAGTATCAGGTGGAGACAAATGCTACAAAGAAAGGAAATGAGGTAAAGTGATCGACAAGAGACAATAGTTAAAGTGATAGTGTAACTAAAACTAGAATGGTGGGCGCCTGGGTGGCTCAGTTGGTTAAGCGACTGCCTTCGGCTCAGGTCATGATCCTGGAGTCCCTGGATCGAGTCCCGCATCAGGCTCCCTGCTCGGCAGGGAGCCTGCTTCTCCCTCTGACCCTCCCCCTTCTCATGTGCTCTCTCTCTCATTCTCTCTGTCTCAAATAAATAAATAAAATCTTTAAAAAAAAAAATAAAAAAAAAAATAAAATAAAAAAAACTAGAATGGTACTGGAGATGTGGTGGCCAAGGGGGTCCTCTCTAATAAGGAAGCATTTGAGCGAATATCTGAGCAAAGTGGGGGAATAAGCATGCATCTATCTAGACTCAGGAAGCAACAAGACTCAGGGTAAACAGAAATGATTTCTAATCTGTGCATATCTGGAAGACACGCCCCTAACAGAAAGAACAAATCTGTTTTTTAAGGAAAGTTAGTAACATCACCAATGAGTTCTTTTCAATATGAAATAGCATTTGGGATCCACAAAAGGATTACCAACACGAGTTGAAGACCTTATATTCAACATATTCAACCTAACTCAGTTCCACTAAAATCAAATATATAAATATATATATATATATATATATATATATAAATGTATATGTATATTTGAAAATACATTTCAGTAATATAAGTATTAGAAAAATGTAAAGTATGATTATGGTAGAAACTAAAGAAAAAAATTAAATGAAGAAGATACCTATCAACAGAACACAGGATTAAAGAGGAGAGAGATCATGAGGAGTGCAAAAAAATTTTTGGAATATATTTTTAAAGGGCACAAACATTGGACAAAACATTAGAAAGATGAATTAATTATGAGAAAGAGCAAATGTCAGTATTTGGAATTTATAACAGAATTTACCTTGCAAATAGTCACCTTATGACAAAGTCCCTTACAATGAAACATGTAACAAAAAAATATTCTCAGGTCTTAGTACATGTTTTCAAGCTCTAGCAGAGACCTCAAAATTCTCAAAATGCTTTCTAGAACCTTAGGAATGTGCTGAAAGGGATTCTGCTATTCACAGATTAAGGTTAAAGTCTATGCATTCTACAAGTAAGTACCTTAGGGTAATAGCAATTCATGTTTCAATTTCTGAATTTAAACCTACTAAATAATTAGGAGCAAATATGATAGTTTAAGTAACTGTGAGCAACTCGGCTAAACCGACAACTCACGGCAGCCCAAGCCACTCTCTCTACCTCTTCTCATAATTAAATGAATACACGGACCCCGAATAATTTTACCCAGTAAACAGTGACACACAACTCTGCTTCTTGGGCATGGACTCTTTACCCAGTCCTTCAAGCCCCAGCAAGTAAGTTCTAACTTTTATATTTTTCAAAACAACAGATCAGTTCAAAAGAGAAGTATTCCTTCTGCCTCACCTTAAGTATTACTTTGCCACTCCTAAAACTGAAAATGTAATTTCTAAGTACCAAAAACTATCTTTAGTGTACCATGTAATTAATGGAAAAAATATTTATCATGCTTGTCAACACCTTCTTATAAACTTTCCTTATACTTGCAAAGCAATTAAGTTATCTTCTGGCAATCTCTTTTTTTAAAACTAAATAACCTTGATTACGTACCCTGTCATTATAATCTCTAAATTTGTCCTTTGAGAGTCTTCTCTTCACAGCCCATAATTTTCTTTATGCATCTTTTAAATGAAGGTAATTTTAAAAAGCACCTAGCTTTACCTTTAAAAAAAAAAATCAAGTATATAAGAAAGAGAGAACTTTGGTTCTTTTAAGAAACCTAACTCTACTCCTTCCTGTTTTAATACGCCCCTCCAAAAAGCAAATGGCTACACTATAAAAATATTTGTAAACATCCGTAGTGCTAGGAATGTTATGAAATACCAAGATCTTAAAATCTAAATCAGTAGGGGCGCCTGGGTGGCTCAGTCATTAAGCGTCTGCCTTCGGCTCAGGTCATGGTCCCAAGGTCCTGGGATCAAGCCCCGCGTCAGGCTCCCTGCTCAGCGGGAGGCCTGCTTCTCCCTCTCCCACTCCCCCTGCTTGTGTTCCCTCTCTCGCTGTGTCTCTCTCTGTCAAATAAATAAATAAAATCTTAAAGAAAAAATCTAAATCAGTAATAAGCGTTGTAAGTTACAAGAAGCTCCAGACAGATACCTGCTGGACTTTGCTAAATGTACCTCCCGAGTGGGACTTCCGGTTTCCTCACTGCTTAGGAATCATTTGAGAGGCATGCTCAGTGAAGATTCTGACCCCTTCGGTGTGGGGCTCCAGAGTCCGCATGCCTAACCGGCTGTCAGGTGCTGCCCGTGTTGGTGGACCACAGGCCCCGCTTGAAGTTGCAAGGGTATAAACTATAGTATTCTTGTTCATTGACATAAATGAGATATGAATCCACATAAAAATTTCTTGCAATCTAGATGATGACGATTTTATAAGACATGAAATGAAATTACTCTCCTAGAATTCATTTGTCACAAAAGTACACTGGCTTGCCAAGTAGCTGTTACTTTATTTGTGCACAGCACCTGTTTTCTAAGGATGAAAAAAAATCACTTTTAAATGTAAACTGTGCGACAACGTACAACGTACAAATGTGCTCACTATCATATGCAGAGTAAAAATGTTCTAAGCTAAGAAAACCATTCCCTTGTCTAGGAACACACGGGGCCAATTTTGGAAGGAAAACTAAAATTTAAAGCACATGAGAAAAGGAACAACCCAAATCACGTCTTTCTTTTTTTTTTTTTAAAGATTTTATTTATTTATTTGACAGAGAGAGAGACACAGCGAGAGAGGGAACACAAGCAGGGGGAGTGGGAGAGGGAGAAGCAGGCTCCCCACGGAGCAGGGAGCCCGATGCGGGACTCGATCCCAGGACCCTGGGATCATGACCTGAGCCGAAGGCAGTCGCTTAACCGACTGAGCCACCCAGGCGCCCCCAAATCACGTCTTTCTTGCAGATACAGTGTAATTTCAGATTTAAACAAACCTCCACTCTGACACTAGTTGGTGTTAAACTGTCAAGTCAAAAACTGGGAAGTACCTGAGATTTCATCCTAACTGCAAGCTGATCAGTGAGCCTCAAAGGTTGTGCGTCATCTCTCTGCAATTCTAGCAGCCCATCAAGGAGGTAGTTTTGTCTGTGGTGAGTGGGAAGCAGGTCACTTACGCAGAGGTGAGCCACCAGCATAACATCGTGGTCATCCCTGTCCAGCCTCCCGCTGGGATAGCTGTGGCTCCTCACTCCTCATCTTGCACTTGCATTTAGAAACCATCACTTCCAGAACTGCTGTTGAGTGGCTATAATCTGGGCAACGAGTAGAACTTACTTGAAACAAGCGCTCTCCTACAACTAATAGCAAAGATATTATAAGGAAGTATATTGGGATTATTTCTTTCTTGTGAGTGTTCAAAGATTATACTTTCTAACGACCACATATTAGAAAAACTTCCAAGAAGAAAATGGGACTGGAAAACCCTTCACGTCATCCCAACATGTGCATCTAATTCTTAAGTAACGAGATCTGTGATTTTACTGAAGCACATGACCGTCTTTCTTCAATTGTTAACGTCTCACATACTGTTCATAATCGGCACACACTTCCTTTTCATCCTCCACTGGCTTGCGGTATTTTACTCTGGAAATGTCAAACTCCCTCACTTTCAGAAACAAATTCCACTCAGTGTGTCAACGTCTGAAATTACGCCTGTAAGTCAGAACGTGCTGTGATTGAACTGCCGCCCCTATCATCTACCACTCGCTTCATCAAAGCATGTAACCCGATTCGTGCGGAAACAGCTACACAATGCTTCCATGAGCTCTGCCCAACAGCGGGCTGCCCTTCTGCAACAAGGAAGGCCCTGGAGATAATCAAGAATGCATTAGGACATGATGTGGCTATACTTCTGACATCTTACACGTGACTGAAGCATAACAATTACCGTTCTTTACAAAATTTTAAGAGACTTAGAAACATCAACCTAAAAATGAGAGAATGGCGGATTTTTCAGTTGGGAGTTCTAGGCAACTTTGGCAAGTGTCCCTATCGATTGCATCCTAAGTCTTTGGATGACTCACACGAGCTTTGGTATGAGGAGGAAGAGAAATGCGTGAGGGCTTTGTGGAAAAATTATGGTCAAAGTTAATTACACAATCACTACCAGGTTTCCTGAGTGCCTTAATATAATGCCTCCCTGAAGTTATAAAAACTAAAAGTTCTATCATTTCTTTCCTAGACTTTCAGTTTCAGAGAAAAAGGAAAAAAAGGAAAAAAAAATACATGCACATGTGTGTACACATACACACATGCACACATACACCAGGGCATCATAAATACATTTTGAAGAGTTTTTTTCCTTAGAAATTCCATATTATTAAATTATGAAATTTGTATTTAATGAGAAAGGCCTATCTGTTGAAGACAAAAATATATTTTTGCTTTTCTTTTACGAAAATGATGTATAATAATTAAGTCTCTTTACATGTATCAATCTCAGGCATTTTATAGCCCCAAATATAGCATAGTAACTAATAAAACTGAAGAATTTCTTTTAAATTACGAAGTTAATTTGGTTGACATTAAATATAATATGAATGCAAATAAGAGCATATGAAGTTGATAGGAGCAAAAGATACATGATAAAGCAAGTAAATAAATACATAAAAAAGAAAATATACTAGTTAGGCAGAATGTATAATCCAGATATAACGTTTAGGTGTTCATATGCAATTGTAAAAATAATCCAATTCATATGTGTTTTTTCAAGCCAAAATACAGAAACATTTACTGAAAGAATTCCTCCACTAAAACAAAAATAACATTCTTTAAAAATGAATTTAGATTTGGGGCACCTGGGTGGCTCAGTCATTAAGCGTCTGCCTTCGGCTCAGGTCATGATCCCAGGGTCCTGGGATTGAGCCCCGCATCGGACTCCCTGCTCAGCGGGAAGCCTGCTTCTCCCTCTCCCACTCCCCCTGCTTGTGTTCCCTCTCTCGCTGTCAAATAAATAAAATCTTAAAAAAAAAAAAATGAATTTAGATTTAAAAACAATTTCTCTTCATTTTTATAACCTAATCATATTCTACCTTAGAATTTCTAACAATTCCAAGATTTCGGAGTTTTATTTAAATAAACCAGATTTCACAAATTTAGTAAATGTAGGGGCACCTGGGTGGCTCAGTCAGTTAGGCGTCTGCCTTCGGCTCGGGCCATGATCCCGGAGTCCTGGGATCGAGCCCCATATCGGGCTCCTTGCTCAACACGGAGCCTGCTTCTCCCCCTCCCTGCTGTTCCCCCTGCTTGTGCTCTCTCTCTCTCTCTCTTTCGCTCAAATAAAATCTTAAAAAAAATTAGTAAATATATTTTATATTTTCCTCAGCATTCAGTCACATAACTTTGTGGTTACATCTAGACTCATAAACAAAGATGGCTGTGTTCCAATTCTGTCTTCTCCCTTAGAAAAGATACTAGAACTCTGTTTCTTTATCTGTAAAATTAAGAACAGTAATAGTACCTACCTCACAAGGTAGTGATAAAGACTAAATGAGTTACCGTGGAAAACAAAGAGAACAGTTCCTGCCACAAAAGCAGTGTTTAAAAAAATAACATTAAAAATTCCATAAGACTTGTGATTAATGAAGGTTAATACAAAATAAGATAAACAATGACCACATAGCTACCTGAGATCTTGTTCATACTTATTTCTGAAGGGCAAATCTATGGCTGGAATAATAAGATCACTTAAAACCAATCAGTGACTTTTCAATCATGAAAATGTACTAATGATTTTCTGAAATAATAAAATTAACAACAGTATATAGTTAATAAAAAATTCAGAGTATAGTTGACAAAACTATCTTTTTATGGTAAATGAGAACCATAACCAATGAAAGCAAATTAAAGTAACTAATCTAAACGAAACAAGCCAATATACAGGAGCTGAGACCAGCAATAAACTTCTCTGGGAATAAAGTGGGAAATCATGATGGCTTCATCTTTCAAATATCTTTCTGCATTATTTGCCTTACAATTTGCATGCATCGTACATTTTCCAATATCATTCTTCTTCCCTATTTTTGAATATATAACTGACTATTTTCATATTTTTTAACTTGAGATATTGAGATACATTATTTCCGGATTAAATGCACTCCCAGTTCTTTCTGGGAGCTCCATATTCCATTTGCGAATACTCCTGTAGCTTTCATAGTCAAGCTACATCAAGTGAGGATACACAAGTATGCATTTGCAAAGAACTGTCAATGAACCAACAAGGTCTATTGACCAGGTTCACAGAAACCACAAGGAAATATCTTGCAATTATATTTCTTAAGGAGTTAGTTAACCATTTTCTTTAAAGCAATACACATTTAAAAGCCTTAATATTTTTAAGAAAAGTAATGGTCTTTAAGACTTGTCAGGCATTAAGAATCCCAATGTCAATCCCATCTAAGTGACTTAATTAAGAAAGAATCATTAGTTGCCAGTTAAATGCTGAAAACATAAAATTCATTCAAATCCATTTCTACTGTTTAATCAGAAATTCTTTTTAAAGCATTTTCATTAATAGCACTGTTTAGTTTCTAGCTAAGGCAGATGCTATTGGTATCCCGTCCATATTTCCATGCAGCCCAAATTTAACTGCCTGAAATTTCTGTAAGCCCTCTGCCTGTGTATATGTTGGCCTCGGAACACCAGGGAATTAACGTCTGTCAGGAGCACTCATTAACTTTAAATACTGCAGCACATTTTCCCCTTGGAAGGGATAAACTCTGATTCACGTAATCCGTACTGATTCTCAGAACTGTCCAGAGCATCAAGCGGTACTCACTCAGAGTGGTAACTTATTTGATAATCCAACTTTTATTAGTTCTTTTTTTAAAACTTCTCACATTTCTCTAAGTATTTCCTAGAGTTACTTTCTAAATAAACCATCTGTACCGAATCCTTGTCTCGGGGACCATTTCTGGGGAAACCCAATCTAGGTTGATAGATGCTCAGAATGGGCTTGTAGAATTAACTCATCACTCACCAGCTGTTTGGCCACAAAGCCCCCACTAGTACGTGACTGTATACCAGTCATAACTAGAGTCAAGAAAACCCCTCAGAGGCTGTAGTATCACAAATGCTAAGCATTTCACCTGCAGTGACTGGAACACAATATAGATCGAAGGGGAGGCGCCTACCATTTCAGAAATATGGTGGCAATACTAATCATAAAGGTTTGGAGTTGGTGGGATGTTGTTATATTCACTGAAGAAAATGGTAACATCAAGTCAGCCAACCATCAACTGAAGGCAGACTGTGAACTCCACAAGACTTCTAGGACAAATAATGAAGGGATTCCCATCTCCTGTTGTGAGGTCAACGTGTGCCAGAAATAGGCATAGTGTGTGCTTTTGAGAGTCACATCCTTAAAAAGAAGGCTGCATTATAGCCTTGTCCGGTTTCTATGTAAAAGTCAGGGCAATGATAGGCAAATCATGGGACCCTAAGTGTAGAACATCTAGATGGGTACAATTGAGAACTGTGAACTTCCAGATTCCCCTATACCCCCTGGATAAGCAGAAATAACCTCTTCCACCTAAAAGATAGTAGTTTTTCTATTCCTAAACACCATAAGATGACACGTGTTCTCCTGAAGATCTGATCTCATTTTCCCTCATGGCTCTAGGCAACAAATAGGTAAGGTCTCAAAATGTCCCATCTGGGAAAGAAGTCTATGCTCCAGGTAAACAAAAACGAGAGAGACAGAGGAAAGAGACGGAGACACAGAGAGAGAGACAATCGGGGAGAGAGAGAGAGAGAGAAAGAGGGAGAATATTCAACAAAAGAGACATAAGATCTGCCTAATATGAACCAGAAGGTATTGGCAGAATATGCAGGGAAGATAACATGTACTCTAAACTATGGTGCTATATTCATTATGTGCTGGCACCAACTTGTATCTGCTCATAAAAACAAAAAACAAAAAAAACAACAAAAGAAAAAACAATGGTATCATTTTCAGGAATCTTTAAAGCCTCACATAAGGTAGCTTGAAAGTGACCAAGGTGGGAGTGATTATATTATGAAAATTAGCAAATGCTACAAATCAGGTTGCCCCTCCCCACACTGGCTCTGCCCCAAAAAGGTAGAATGCATGAGTGTGGGAACCAAGGGAAGGATGTAGGAACATCATCTCTCACCACAACTGAAAGTGATCTGCTTGGAAAATTTGTACACCCTGTCTCTGTAACTTTAGGCTCTGCTGAACACAAATGTTCTACTTTCCATGTGGGGCTGTAATGGTGAGGTGGTGCTCCTCCTAAATCTATACCTACTATCTCGATATTCTGGATTTCTCAAGCCAGTAAAACAACATGCAAGAAAACAAATCAACTGGCAGACCTCCAGCTGACAAGGAGATTGTCACGAAGGTTGTTGCTACATAATGTGGGAAAGGAGAACCAAGCGTAAAACTCAGGGTACTCATTCAAGCACTTCCGTGCTCAGTGAAGACTGTGGACAATTTCAGGAGCCACTGTGAAATGGACACACAGAGACTGGATTCACAGGCCTCTGGGTTTCAAGTTCAGGCCATCTCACTAATCAACCTGCTGGCACAGAGTTAGCAAAGTGTGCGGGGAAATTAGGGTATGAGAGGAGAAAAAAGATAAATATAAATTATGAACTTTGTTCTAACATTAGCAGCCCACCTTCCTGATGTATTCTTAGCTGTTTTTGTTTGTTTTCTTGTTTAATTGTGAGCAGTCACCATCTTTAAGGATCAGTGACTGGATATAGAGGACACTGTTCAGGTTTCTAACTACCATTAACTATAACTTCTGGTCTCAGTTTCCCCTCCTGTGGCCAGAATCTATTTTGCCCACATATGGGGAAGGCTGGTACATAAAGCCCCAGCTCTTTGGGGCTTTCAGCAGAATAACTTTGAAGTTCATATTCTAAACAGCTTCTAGGATTCTTTAGTAGGATAAAGTTCCTTTAAATGAAGTTGAGATCCTTTAATTGGTTCCCTCCTTCCTTCTCTTGACTCAATTCCATACTCCTTTAACTGTAGTGTTTCCTGGGATCATGTCCCAAATCAACTACCACACTTTGAATCCATGAGTGAGAATCAGGAAGAAGCCAGTTTAAGACAATGACCTTACTTAATATCTGCTGGTTTTATACAAATTTCACTAGATAGGTCAAATCCATACCGAATTTAATGTTTTTTTTTTTTTTTTTTTTACAACTTTCTCTTTTGTTATACTTTTGTAATCAATGATACGCTTATGTACAAGTGAAACTAAATAACTACCTTTCTGATCATTTGAGAAATTATATTTTACCTGTTCACATTTTGTTAAGTGTTGAGCTAAAACACAGAGCAGAGTGTAAAATAAAAATAGGATGAATCAGATCTTAGGCAGTATCAAGTTTTCTGAAATAATGTCAAGGATACAGACAAGCTAAAGGACTGCTGAAGGTTCAGGTAAAGCAGAGAAAGATCTGGACATTGAGGGTGGTTCCCCAGGTGTTATGGGCTGAACTGTGTCCCCTCAAATTCATATGCTGAAATCTGAACCCCTAGTACCTCAGAATGTAACAGTAGTCAAGGATAAGTTCTTCGAAGAGGTGGTTAAGTTATAATTAGGCTATTAGGATAAGGACATCATCTACTAGGACTGGTGTCCATACAAGAAGGAGAGACACCAGCAGTGTCGATGCACAGATGCATGACCATCTAAAGCAGCAATAAGGCAGCCATCTGCCAGCCAGGGAAGAAGGCAGCAGGAGAAACTGACCCTGCCAGCATCTTAATCTTGGAGTTCCAGCCTACAAAACCATGAAAAAGTACATTTCTGTAGTTTGAGCTACCCAATCCATGGTATTCTGTTATGGCAGCCCTAGGAAACTAAAGACCAGGCCATACCTTACTGTAATGGAGACACACATGTGGCCCAGATGAAAAGAAGTCTCCAAAGGAGGTATGCAGAGTTCCTTGCATGTATCACCTATGGGACATTTTTATAAAGTCTTGCTTCATTGATCCTGGGTTCTGTAGCTACCCTCAGCCAGTGATATCCTGCTAAAAGCATTTTAGTTATAAATCCTGTTCCTCTTCGTAAACATCATACATCTAGTTACCTGGAGTTCAGACTAACAGAGGAATTATACCTGCTTCCCGAGACTACTTTTTTCCTAGGGGTGCCCTTCCAGTGAAGGAAGTCTCAAAGACAAATCTCTTCTTTTATGTTCAATACAAAATGACCTCAGCACAAATCGCTCACTTCCATCTCTGTGAATATAACCACTTCAAATGTGAAGTTATATACCAATAAAAGATCATGAAATTTCATGAGATGTGGTAATATTCATCTTGTCCTGTTTTATTTGCTCTGGAGTTCAACATTCTTTAGCTATGAGTAGGAAGGTCTACTATGGTTCTTTGGAAATAATATTTTTTAAAAAGCACATTGACATATCAGTTCTTGTGTTAACAATACCTTGAAAACATAATACATTATTATAATTCTTAATACATTATTATGATACATATTACCAGTGGCATTTTCCACAAAGCTGTAAAAAAATAACCCTAAAGTTAGCCAAAGCAATCTTGAGAAAGAACAAATCTGGGGATACCACAATCCTAGATTTCAAGATATACTACAAAGTAATCAGAACAGTATGGTACAGACACATAGATTAATGGAAAACAAACACATAGATCAATGGAACAGAATAGACTCCAGAAATAAACCCACGCTTATATGGGCAATTGATCAATGACAAAAAAGGAATAATATACAATGGAGAAAAGATGGTCTCTCCAACAAATGGTGTTGGGAAAACTGGACAGCCACATGCAAAAGAATGAAACTGGACCATCTTCTCACACCATATACAAATAAACTCAAAATGGGTAAAAGACCTGTGAGATCTGAAACCATAAAAATCCTAGAAGAGAACAAAGGCAGTAGCTTCTCTGACATTAGCCATAGCAACATTTTTCTAGATATGTCTCCTAAGACAAGGAAACACAAGCAAGCGTAATCTATTGGGACTATATCAAAATAAAAAGCTTCTGCCCAGAAAAGGAAACCATCAACAAAACAAAAGAAGCAACCTACTAAATGGGCAAAGATATTTGCAAATGACATATCCAATAAGGGGTTAATGTCCAAAATATGTAACTCCCATAACTCAAAACCCTCCCCACCCCCCCCAAGAAAACACAAAAAAACCAAACAACCCAATTAAATAATGGGCAGAGGCCCTGAATACATTTTTCCAAAGAAGACATATAGATGGCCAACAGACACATGAAAAGATGCTCAACATCACTCATCATCAGGGAATGCATATCAAAACCACAATGAGATACTGCCTTAGACCAGTCAGAGAGGCTAATGTGAAAAAGACAAAAAATATCAAGAGTTGGTGAGGATGTGGAGAAAAAGAAACCTTCATGCACTATTGCTGAGAATGTAAATTGGTGCAGCCACTGTGGAAAACAACATGGAGGTTCCTCAAAAAATTAAAAATGGAAATACTATATGATCCAGTAATTCCAATACTAGGTATTTACCCAAAGAATATAAAAAAAAAAAAACCCACTAATTCAAAAAGATATATGCACCCCTATGTTTACTGTAGCATTATTTATTATAATCTAGATATGGAAGTGACCCAATTATCAACCAAAGGATGAATGGATAAAGACAATGTGAGATACACACACACACAGAGGAATATGACTCAGCCAAAAAAAAAAAAGAAAAAAGAAATCTTGCCATTTGGGACACCATGGATAGACCTAGAAAGTATTATGCTAAGTAAAATGTCAGGTGGAGAAAAACAAATACCATATAATTTCACTTACATGTAGAATCTAAAAATTAAAACAAATGAACATGATTTTGTTTATTTGGGTCATTTCTCTTTTCTTTTTGAAAAGTCTGGCCAGGGGTTTATCAATCTTATTAATTCTTTCAAAGAACCAGCTCCTAGTTGGGTTGATCTGTTCTACTGTTCTTTTGGTTTCTATTTCATTGATTTCTGCTCTGATCTTTATTATTTCTCTTCTCCTGCTGGGTTTAGGCTTTATTTGCTGTTCTTTCTCCAGCTCCTTTAGGTGTAGGGTTAGGTTGTGTATTTGAGACCTTTCTTGTTTCTTGAGAAAGGCTTTATTGCTATATACTTTCCTCTTAGGACTGCCTTTGCTGCATCCCAAAGATTTTGAACAGTTGTGTTTTCATTTTCATTTGTTTCCATGAATTTTTTTAATTCTTCTTTAATTTCCTGGTTGACCCATTCATTCTTTAGTAGGATGCTCTTTAGCCTCTATGTATTTGAGTTCTTTCCGACTTTCCTCTTGTGACTGAGTTCTAGTTTCAAAGCATTGTGGTCTGAAAATAGGCAGGGAATGATCCCAATATTTTGGTACCGGTTGAGACCTAATTTGTGACCTAGGATGTGATCTATTCTGGAGAATGTTCCATGGGCACTAGAGAAGAATGTGTATTCTGTTGCTTTGGGATGGAATGTTCTGAATATATCTGTGAAGTCCATTTGGTCCAGTGTGTCATTTAAAGTCTTTATTTCCGGGCACCTGGGTGGCTCAGTTGGCTAAGCAGCTGCCTTCAGCTCAGGTCATGATCCTAGGGTTCTGGGATCGAGTCCCGCATCGGGCTCCCTGCTCAGCAGGGAGTCAGCTTCTCCCTCTCCCTCTGCCTGCCTCTCTGCCTACTTGTGCTCTATCTCTGTCAAATAAATAAATAAAATCTTTAAAAAAAAAATAAAAAATAAAGTCTTTATTTCCTTGTTGATCTTCTGCTTAGATGATCTGTCCATTTCAGTGAGGGGGGTGTTAAAGTCCCCCACTATTATTGTATTGCTGTCGATGTGTTTCTTTGCTTTTGTTATTAATTGGCTTATATAATTGGCTGCTCCCATGTTAGGGGCATAGATATTTACAATTGTTAGATCTCCTTGTTGGATAGACCCTTTAAGTAGGATATAGTGTCCTTCCTCATCTCTTATTACAGTCTTTGGTTTAAAATCTAATTTGTCTGATATAAGGATTGCCACCCCAGCTTTCTTTTGGTGCCTAGAGCAATCTACACATTCAAAGCAATCCCCATCAAAATACCATCCACTTTTTTCAAAGAAATGGAACAAATAATCCTAAAATTTGTATGGAACCAGAAAAGACCCCGAATAGCCAGAGGAATGTTGAAAAAGAAAAGCAAAGCTGGTGGCATCACAATTCCGGACTTCCAGCTCTATTACAAAGCTGTCATCATCAAGACAGTATGGTACTGGCACAAAAACAGACACATAGATCAATGGAACAGAATAGACAGCCCAGAAATGGACCCTCAACTCTATGGTCAACTAATCTTCGACAAAGCAGGAAAGAATGTCCAATGGAAAAAAGACAGTCTGTTCAACAAATGGTGTTGGGAAAATTGGACAGCCACATGCAGAAGAATGAAACTGGACCATTTCCTTACACCACACACAAAAATAGACTCCAAATGGTTGAAAGACCTCAATGTGAGACAGGAGTCCATCAAGATCCTAAAGGAGAATACAGGCAGCAACCTCTTCGACCTCAGCCGCAGCAACTTCTTTCTAGAAACATCGCCAAAGGCAAGGGAAGCAAGGGCAAAAATGAACTATTGGGACTTCATCAAGATAAAAAGCTTTTGCACAGCAAAGGAAACAGTCCACAAAACCAAAAGACAACTGACAGAATGGGAGAAGATATTTGCAAATGACATATCAGATAAAGGGCTAGTATCCAAAATCTATAAAGAATTGATCAAACTCAACACCCAAAGAACAAATAATCCGATCAAGAAATGGGCAGAAGACATGAACAGACATTTTTCCAAAGAAGACACCCAAATGGCCAACAGACACATGAAAAAGTGCTCAACATCACTCGGCATCAGGGAAATCCAAATCAAAACCTCAATGAGATACCACCTCACACCAGTCAGAATGGCTAAAATTAACAAGTCAGGAAAGGACAGATGTTGGCGGGGATGCGGAGAAAGGGGAACCCTCCTACACTGTTGGTGGGAATGCAAGCTGGTGCAGCCACTCTGGAAAACAGTATGGAGGTTCCTCATAAAGTTGAGAATAGAGCTACCATACGATCCAGCAATTGCCCTACTGGGTATTTACCCCAAAGATACAAATGTAGGGATCTGAAGGGGTACGTGCACCCCGATATTTATAGCAGTAATGTCCACAATAGCCAAACTGTGGAAAGAGCCAAGATGTCCATCGACAGATGAATGGATAAAGAAGATGTGGTATATATACACAATGGAATATTATGCAGCCATCAAAAGGAATGAGATCTTGCCATTTGCAACGACGTGGATGGAACTGGAGGGTGTTATGCTGAGCGAAATAAGTCAATCAGGGAAAGACATGTATCATATGACCTCACTGATATGAGGAATTCTTAATCTCAGGAAGCAAACTGAGGGTTGCTGGAGTGGTGGGGGGTAGGAGGGATGGGGTGGCTGGGTGATAGACATGTGCAAGGCTGTTGAATCACAGATCTGTACCTCTGAAACAAATAATACATTATATGTTAAAAAAAAAAAAAAGAGGAAGATAGCAGGAGGGGAAGAATGAAGGGGGGGAAATCGGAGGGAGAGACAAACCATGAGAGATGATGGACTCTGAAAAACAAACTGGGGGTTCTAGAGGGAAGGGGGTGGGAGGATGGGTCGGCCTGGTGATGGGTATTAAAGAGGGCATGTATTGAACAGAGCACTGGGTGTTATACGCAAACAATGAATCATGGAACACTACATCAAAAACTAATGGTGTAATGTATGGTGATTAACATAACATAATAATAATAAAAAAATAAATAAAACAAATGAACAAACACACAAGAGACTCTGAAATACAAAGAACAAACTGGTGGTTGCCAGAAGGTAGGCGGGTGGGGGGAATGGGTAAAATAGATAAAGGGGATGAAGAGGTACAAACTTCCAATTATAAAATAAATAGGTCACAGATGAAAAGTACAGAAGAGGGAATACAGTCAACACTATTGTAGTAACAGATGGTAGCTATACTTATCATCGTGAGCACTGAATAATGTATAGAATTGTTGAATCAATATGTTGTATACCTGCAACTAATATGACCTTAATTATATAATTTAAAAAACCGTAATACGTTATGGATATGTGTCCAATGTGAAAAATGAGTATTATAATGAACAGAAAATTGCCATAGTTGCTACTTATTAGTGATAAGGAAAAATCTGTGTCCTAAGATGGCCGACGGAGCCAGCAAGGGAGTCCCAGCCCCTGCCCTGGGGCTCTTCCAGGTTCTTCTCTATGCTCTGCTTCCTGCGCGCACCAAAAGGCTTCCCACGGGCGCCAAAATACCAAATATGCGGAAGTAGAAGTGTATAAATTACCCCCTTTGTTTGTGCTCAGGGCTTTGGAGACCACTCTCCTCTGAGCCTGACAGCATTAAATAAACCTCCTATCCTCCAAGATCTCTGAGTGCGGCTTGGTTCTTCGGTTGGGCGATCCAGTCCAGGTTCCATAACATTAGGAGTTACAGTGATAACAGTGAGTATAGGGGTTCATGTCACCTGTTTAAGCTCCTTGGCGTGAAGGAGAATATTTGCCATGCTTTTTCTTCTTCATTATTACTTCAATTATTTCACTCATAGGAAAAGCCTCAGACATTCAAAAAGGACCTTGGCATGGAAGTATAGGAGAATTAGGAACAAGAATAGGACTGCTCAGTGAGATCGCCTTATCAAAGATCAGACCTACCTCAGCCTATCAATGATAAAACACGATAAAGTATTTAAAATTGGGGGAAACAGAAATTGCAGAATTAATTCCATAAAAATGCAGTCATCTTATACTTACTGAAGCCACATTCACGAAATCGTCATCTGAGAGGGTTTCCAACATTTCGGAGACAGAGGTTCGGATCAGTTTAAGTGTCAATCCGCTAACACTTCCACTCCTATTTAAAAAAAAAAAAAAAATGGGTCCATGACCACATACTGAAGCAACACCACACATCAGAAGGAAAGGAGACTTTTGCACTAACTCTAGGTCATTTATGTAATTAAATATTTTTGTCTTTAAAAATTAGTAAAGAAAGTCATGTTTTTGATAGAGTAGAAGTAAATTATAAGGAATCTTATCTTTCCTATCAGCATCAGAATGTATGTGTTTCTAACTACAATGATGATGTCCAGGGACGATTTTAAGAAATTATGGATACTCATGGCCTATTTACTTATTCAGGAAATAGATACTGAATACCAGCTCTGTTAGCCAAGTTGAAGGGTTTTAGTCTTTATTTCTCTTGTCTCTACATATTCGATGATCCTTGGCAACCTCATCTCATTGTGAGACTCATCTCTAGGCAACTACCTCCCCTTTCTTCATCTCTAGGGCTCTTGGCTTTTCCCTACTTTTAGACTTCTGGCTGTTTGTTAAACAACTACAGGGTCCATGTACAAAATGGCAAATTACTCCCAAACATATTTTTTTTCCTATTAATGTTCTTGGTACCAACCAGGCTGGATGTCAGTCATCCAATTTCCTCCTCCCTCAACTTTCCAACCCATTCAGAGAACCTCCCTTTTTCACTCCACTTCCCAGTTCCCACAGAGGTGGCCTCCTCTCCATCTTCTCTCCACTCAGTGTCAGGTACTTCTTACCTGAAGACCCTGAGCTTGGGTAATAGCCACTCCAACCAACTCTCAGCCTCTACTCCCCCCCACCCCCATGCAAACAGGTGAAAATTCTGGAAACGCACCTTGATCAAATACTGTTAATAGCTCATAGCTAGACAGTGATCACAAAAGCCCTGCTTTCCAAAACTTTCATACTCTTTCTTTCTTTCTTCCTTCCTTCTGCTCAATACAGTTCCCCCAGATGTTCTCACCTACGCAATTTCGCTCCTGTCAGTTCTTCCACTGGAAATTCCATTCTCTTTCCTCTGCTCTCCCATGCCCACCTTGTGAAATCCTAACTCTAAGGAATCAATTCTACTTTTATCTCCTTAATGAAGTCTTTTCTGACACTTTAAATCAGAATGCTCTTTCCTATCAACTCTTAGTGCTGGGTCAGACTTTACATCTATCACCTTCTACAATTATTTTAGTTACTTGGAAATAGAGTTTAGTTTCACTAATACACTTGAATTATCTTTGAGAGACATCTTAATCATCTTTGTCTCTACATTATCACATTGTATAAAGGACAGCTTCCATACATGTTTGTTGAAATATCCTTTAAAAATGATATTTCAACTTCGTATGCATTTTTAGTCTTCCGATATGCATGTGGGTTCTAAAGATTTTAATATGGAGGGGGAGAAGAACCATGAGAGACGATGGACTCTGAAAAACAAACTGAGGGTTCTAGAGGGGAGGGGGTTGGGAGGATGGGTTAGCCTGGTGATGGGTATTGAGGAGGGCACGTTCTGCATGGAGCACTGGGTGTTATGCACAAACAATGAATCATGGAACACTATATCTAAAACTAATGATGTAATGTATGGGGATTAACATAACAATAAAAAAATTAAAAAAAAAAAAAGATTTTAATATGAAAAATTATTTCTGGGAATTATCATATATCCAATAAGGTTATAACATATTGAATCACCATTTAGATTTATACTTAAGAAGAATATCAAGGATTAGCATATGATATAAACTCCACAATAATTTAATTAAAATGTTCTGACTTACATATATCTTAAGAAATGAAAGGGAATTAACATGTAAGTTATAGTTGTTGAATTCATTTATCTTCCCTTCTTCAGGCTAGGTGATAGGTTTTTAACTTGTTTACTTCAGATCACTTTTTAAATGTTTTCAAATGTTGATACTAGCTTGTAGTACGGATTTATCTGCCTACAAAACATTGGATTCTGTCTCTTCCAATGTGGCAAAGAATATAAGAAGATGTAACTTTTTCTCTCAGGGAAAATAAGCATTTTATACCTCATATTTTTAACTCCTTGGTATTACTCTTAAAAACTAATTATTTTCGATGTTCCACAATTTCATCTTAAATTTTATTAGAAGATTACACACACACACCCCTTAACTTGAAGCGATGTAAAAAAATAAAACGACCAATATAAAAACTTGTGGAATTCCTTCCTACATATCAGCATTTCCCTTGAAAAAGTCCCAGTATTGGCCTTTAATATATTCGATATTTATCTATTTTGTGGTTAAATCCTTACAAGTTATTTGAATTAACTGACTAATTAATGACTAAGTGCCAACTAATTTGTTTTGTTTTGTTTGGTAGCAGGAACTGCTAAGTTTTAGCAACCAAATACTTTCTCCTGTTTAAAATATAAAGCAAAAATTTGAAACAAAAGAATAATTTTCAAAAAGTTCAGACTTTAGAACGATGCCATAATTTTCAATTCCAATATAGATTCTTATTTTCAGTAAGAGAATTTTTGTTTGTTTTGTTACTGTCTTAACATGGCTTCTTTGTCTGGATATAAAAGTCATCATGATTGCTCTTCGCCTTTTTTTTTTTTCCCCACGCAGCCTATTTCCAACATACTACTGTTATCTTCAAATCCTCCCTATATTTTTAGTATATAAATGTAAAATATTTAACTACTCACACATCAACCAAGATAAGCATGTCTTTAGGCGATGCAGCTCCTTGGATGTACCTGAAACAAATACCATATGAATACTTTTTTATCTTGAAAAATATTAAACATTGATATGTTTTGAAAAATTGGTTTTTACTGATTTCTTCAAGTCTTTTCCAAGCATGGCCCTACTTCCATTCTATCTCAGTAGACAATGTGCTTTCATTCACAATTCTACAATGTTGATTTTTAAAAAGCTATATTTAACATAACAGAGATGTCAGAGGCAAAATACTTAAGGTATGTATCACAGCTATAACAAAAGATCAAGAGATGTGTTCTAGTATTAGAAGCAAAAGAAATTAACTCCTGGATGTGAAATATATATATATATCCTAAACTCCAATTTATTGACCATGGGGTTTAAAACTCACTCTAAGGAATTATAAGATTATATCCTATTTTTCAATGAAAAAAATAAACACAGAAATAGCTAGGTGGTCTAGGAATGTGAGAAAACAACTATCAACAGACAAGAAATACTAAGGGGTAATACAAAGGGATAAGGAAGTAATATAAAACGAAGTAATATATAACATTGCCAAGAGTAGAATCACCGGGAGAACCATTTCAAAACACTGATTCTCACATTGAACCCCAGCCCTACTGACTCAGAATCTGTGCCTATTAAAGCAAATCTAGGAAAGTTGTATTCAGATAGTTCAATGACTGTAGAGAGAAACTGAATTGCAGGTGAATGATCCCCAAAGTTTATGCTGCCTGGCCAGCCTGATGGGGGTCGGAGGGCTGACTTACCCACCAGGAAGAGCTGAACCTGACCTCAACTTTTTAGTTATCACTCCGGCCTCTTTGCCCATGACTAAATCTAACTTCTCAGAAGCCTGCAGAAAACCTGCCAATTCGTTTTCAGACAACATCCAACACAGTGAGTATCTACTCAGGACTACGTGTTCATGAAACAGAGCTTAAAACGTGCACCAAAGTCTGTTTCTCTGTAAGGAGGTAAATGGGGCAGGTTCACCAGGATATTCCAATGAGAGGCAAATCTAGTTCATGTCCAGCATGTGAAATGGTCCTGGCATGCTTCTCTATGGGAAGATGAGAGGACAGGATAGCAGGTTGGCACCTTGCTTCTAAGGTTCCCCTCAAAAACAAGTTCCTGAACCCAATCTACATGATATCATAGTCTCGGCCTCCATTCAACAACCCATAACTCCAGGGCCACCACATCTGGAGAAATATTAACAAAAATATTATGTGGATTATAATATCTGGTATTATCATTTGTGGCTGGTGTTCATCTAAATTGCTACTGGAATGCTTAATAGTACATTTTCAAAGTCTTAAATATATTTCTTCGAATCAATCATCATGCATCTTGGAATTTGTATAAACCCTAGCAAAAAGTTAGAAATCACCTAAATGTCCAATAGGGGATTTTCAAAATAAGTTACCATATAATCATTCTAAAATGACGTTAAGCATGTCTCTTATGTATAAGCACTCAAAGGTATTGATATGAAAGAATAGATTACAAAGCAGTATATTGTATAAAATGTGAACTCATTAAAAAAAGAAATCTACACATTAAATACATTTTTTTAAAAAAATGGAAATAAAATACACAAGCTTAATAATTGTTTCCCAGTGCATGCACTCATGACCTATTTGCTATTTTTCAAGGTATATGTTAGGAGAATGAGTTGCTTTAGTAGTGAGGAACAAAAAACTTCCCTTTTGGGAAAATGAAACCTAAGCTATGTGACTGTAACTAGGGGCAGCTTTTACCTTGGGGCCAGTTCTCATTAGTTCACTGCCAGAGGCAAACCGCCTTCTACTCTATCGAAACACTTCATTAGAGCTCTACTCCAAGCAAACTGGGAGCTTTTCAATAGAAACCCCCACCAGCTAAAAGAGATTTAGAGATGACATTGAATATAAAACTTACAACAAGTCCATTTGAAGCCATGTGACAAATCATTTCAACAATTTTCATTATTATTGCTCACTTGAACTCACTATCTTCATTGTTTTAACTGCATTTATTTATTAGATGGAAAAAAAAAACAAAACACACCAGAGCTCTTTAAAATAGACAATATTCATTCTAAAATGGAAATCCTTTCAACTTTTTCACCAAAAATGTGACCTTCTTTTGTCTAGTTCATTTTTTCATGACTACCTAAAAATTCTTACCATGGTCTTCTGCGTACATCATAAAGATCAATCTTGTTTGGAGTTCTACTGTTATCAACCCATGGGGAAGCTAAAAGAAAGAGAAATTAAATGAAAAATAGAGAAATTAAATAAAAATATTACATATGATCTAGAAAGATATTTTCAAAAGTCACAAAACTCCACTGACACATTCCACTTACCAGAGCAATAGTTAAAATGGGATTATAATTTTTTTTTAAAGATTTTATTTATTTATTTGACAGAGAGAGACATAGCGAGAGAGGGGAACACAAGCAGAGGGAGTGGGAGAGGGAGAAGCAGGCTTCCCACGGAGCAGGGAGCCCAATGTGGGGCTCGATCCCAGGACCCTATGATCATGACCTGAGCCGAAGGCAGACGCTTAACGACTGAGCCACCCAGGCGCCCTGGGATTATAATTTTTATACCTTAGTCTTTTTTAAAATGGCAAACACAGCAGTGTAAAAGAAAGTTAACAGAAGTTAATTTTCTTTTTTCACATTATTTCATAACTATCTTGTAGACATAGGGATTTTCTAGATGCTATCTTAACATGTTTTATCAGGTGTCCAGCGGTTATACATTTTACTTCCCCTCTAACATAAAAATTCACCTTAAAAGGAAAATTACTTGCCACTAATGGAAATTATACTTTCAATTATTTGATCTTTATATTTTCATTCAATGTCATACTATCTTGATCTATAAAAAGACACCTGTTTCTCTTGAATTGTTATTGATATAGTGGTAAGATTTTTTTAATCTTTTTCTTCACATATTTGATAATGGCCAGAACATTTGCGATTAAAAAAGTTAAAGTAGAATTAAAATAAATCCACAGAAAACTATTTTCCTTAAATTTATTTGACTGATTTGAAGTAATTCAAGCACAAATTCAAGAATCTTGTATTAGTTTCAGAGCCTTTATCATTTTGCAATCAGGAAAAAAAAAATTGTTTAACTGCATTGATTTTTGAATGCAATTAATTTGCATTTTTCTAACCAAATCTACCCTTTAATTAAAATTAAATGCTTTACACACACACATACCTTAGACCTAATGGAGAATAATAAATGCTGCAGAATTAGATGATAATTTTATGCTGAACAAGTCCTCTCCTTGAACATATGACTCTTAGGAAAATTCCTCTAATAATTCACATGACTTATGCCCCCCAATCTATTTTGACCTTTTCTTTACTGAAAACTATGGAAATTATGGAAAACTTTACTTTGAATCAGGTTTATCAGTCAACTATAATAATTTGGCCAATTAGGATATGTCAAAAAATAGGTAACTTCCGAATCTCTCCTTGCCTATGAAATTTTTTTCTCATTAGTGACTATATTATAAAATAACATTCATTTTAAAGGACTAATCACATTTATATAAAACAGTTTAAATATAGCCATCTCCCAACAACCACTTACAATATAGTCAATGCAAATGAAATGATAAATTTACTTTTATTCCTACAATCTTCACTTGCAAAAACGTAAAGCCAGTCAGATAACATTTCACTTTGTTTTTCTTTTTGTGGGAGCCCTGGAACAAAGCAACAAGCATGCCAGGAGACATGCCAGTTCACGTTCAACTAGACCTCTATAATATCTGACTCCCCAAGCTGGGGTCTAGGTGATAACTACAAATTTAAATGAATGATATCCTTTCAGTACAATGTTTTACTGGTTATACATTTATTGCCTCTCATCTCCAAAATCACCCATTTATCTTGCTCTATAAAAAAGGATCTGGGCTCTTAAAATATTTTTCTCTTACCAAGGAGCACAATCTTAAGCTTTGTCAGCAGATGATGAAAGAGAGACACTCAATGAAGAAAGGGTTTTTGCTTCCTGCTTCTGATTTGTTTGCTCAAAGGCTCTTGGGGCATGTGAGGCCTTCCTGGTGTCTGGATCCTGCAGGGCACTGTATTTTCCAGAGCTCAACTCCTATAGCTTGGGTAACTTTTGGAGGGCTCTCAGACTCTCCAAAAAAAAAAAAATGGCCAGCAGTACTCCCTGACTACTTTTGTAGGAGTGCCTCCAAGGAGACATTTTGGACCTAGAGGATGAATTACCAGCAAACCATTCTAGCATGACATCATAGCAACTTTTTGGTCATTTGGTGGCCCATGACTCCATCTTCCATAAGAAGATCTGGATCTCGGGGCAGGGGGGTCGTGGCGTCTGGGTGGCTCAGTCGGTTAAGCATCTGCCTTTGGCTCAGTTCATGGTCTCAGGGTCGTGGGATCAAGCCCCGTGTCTGGCTCCCTGCTCAGCAGGGAGTCTGCTTCTCCCTCTCTCTTTGCCCCTCCGCCAGCTCATGCAGGGTGCACATGGTCTGTCTCTCAAATAAATAAAATCTTAAGAAAAAAAAAAAAAGCAAGATCTGGATCTCAGCCCAGAGGCACAGGGGATTGAGGTTGCTTCCTCAGGCTAGCTCCATTCCAGGGGGAGTTGTTGTTACAGATTACATTATGTAATACTATCTCTGGTATGCCTACAGTCTTCAGAGTGATCTGTCCTTCTAGCTAATCCCTCAGTATTCCAATCCCTGTTACAATAATTCTTTATTTAAAAAAAATTAACTTGCAAAAAAATAACTTTTCCTATTCAAAATACTGTTTTCTCTCTCCTGATTGGATTCAGACTGTTACAAATGACCGGGAGAGATGACAGAAGTGACACTAGGTAACACTGCAAAGGTCCCACAACCACCATGGGTTGGAAGTGGTTAAGCAGTGATTTTGACAAGTGACTTAACAAACCTGAAATTTGAAAGTCATGTTTAAATTAGATTTCTGAATTCTTTGCAGACGACATTCATCTAGAATTTGTTTTCACTATAATTGTTAGTTGAAATTAACCGTGATATGCAGTATTATGCTCTGTAAAATTGGTATCTTTCTTTAAAGACAGAAAAAGGTTTGCAATTTACAGTATGAGCCAGACCATTTAATTTTAACATGGTTTATAAAATTAGATGGTTTATATTTAAAAATATTAATAATATTCTCTTAGAAGTCTTCTGAGATATTTACTATTAGGAAATACCCCTTGATTATATGAAATTAAGATAGTTATATTATGGTAAAATTAAACAATGTATTTTCTTCTGTGGTATCACTAATTAATTTGTTGCAAAATCCCATTGTGGCACTTAGGTGGTACATTATTTATAGAGGCTCAGAATTAAAGAAGGTCAAATAGTAAAAAGGATAATAACCATTCACTGAAATTCCCTGAAATAATCACTTTCTTAATGATGCATAATGAAAGCTATGTGTTTTGAGAGGAAATTGGAGCTTCTAAAACTCCTGTAAAAAGGCATAATGGTGTTCATTTTAGACGTCCCTTTTGCTTTCCACTAAGATTTTGGGATGACAGGAGGAGTGGTGTCCATAAAGTGGGCATTGTATTTCTGAATGCCATCTTTAACGGTGACAATGACCATTTAGGAGAATTTTTTCTCCAATCAAAAATGAACTGTGGGCATGTCTTCGGCTAAACCTACTGGACTACAATTCTACTTCACATGATATTTAGGGTGTGCTATGCTAGTTACTCAATCAGTGACCTCAAAAGGTACTTAAGTGTACAATTACCCAGAATACTGAAATATGGGTTAGAGAAATATTCTTGAGAAAGTATGCAGATTGTAGAGCCATTTTCTGGTTAAAATGCTCTAATATGAGCATACAGTTTTTCATTTCAGCTGCTAGGAAATAATAAAGCACAGAAGGATGAAGTGAGGCCTGATTCTCTTGGTAGAAACACCACTTCAAATGACAGCTAATTGCATTTCCCATTAATGAGCTCAACAGCATTTTTCTAATTCTAATAGATTTTGCATTTTTGGTCACATAGAAAAAAGGAAACTTCACATACTCAAAAATGCCTTTAAAAACCCAACCCTGGTCCTACTGGCTGGATCTAATTGGTATTATGTGGATCATTACTTTAAGCTCGCCTCAGTCATCTCTTATGGATTATTAGTGATCGTTCTGAATTCTAAGCCATGATAATGAATTTGGACTATTTTTAAGCCAGAATTAATTCAATAAATGTGTACTGTATAGCTCACAAAATTTCCAGGAATCTGAATGTTGCTGCCCAAACACTACTGTCCCAGAATGAATTCTCCACACCCCCTAACTCAAATCATGGCTTCTGTATCAAGGTCCAGGATGAGTCTCAGTAACAGACTGAGGGTTATGTACCCACACAAAAGTGCCAGAGATTCTAGAAAGGCAAATAGCTGGCCTTTTCAGATTCTGTGTTACAAGGTGGGCTCTGTTTTCCAGTAAAACCTTTAATCTGGGAAATACCCAAGACATGGAAAGGATTCTCTATCCATTATGGTAACAAAAATAACTTAATGAACAATCTCAAATCTTTTGTTTATTAGCACAAAGTTTATTCCTCACTCATATGACAGTTTAAGTTAAAAATCACTACCGACAGAGGCATAGATTCTGCTTCAAGATGGTATCCAATGACTTCTACCTGGTGGCACTCTTGCCTTCTTCGGCACTTGGTTTCTAAAGTCACTCAGGAAGTGTGGAGAAGGCACGCCCAAGTCCTAACAATCTCAGGCTTGAACTGAGACCTCTTACTTTCACTCATATACTACTGGGGCTGCATAGATACAAAGGAGGTCTGACAAGTATAGTCCCTGCAAGGTGTCATTTCCAAAGGCAGAATTTCACAATGGAGTGAGAAGACACAACTCTGGTAGGCAGCTAGCAGCCTCGGCCACAGGTCCAGATGGACAACTAAAACGTGAGTGATGTCCACTACTCTAACATTACGTTGTCTGTTTTCAGCAATGTTGCAAGTAAGCCACCATTAAAACGAGAGAGATGAAGATGGGCTAAGTTCAGAACCCAGTAAATATAAAAAGATATTGGATAAGAATTATTTCTAGGCTCGGGCACTTAGGTGGCTCAGTTAGGTGTCTGACTCTTCATTTCGGCTCAGGTCATGATCTCATGGTCATGGGATGGAGCCCTGACTTATGCTCTGTGCTCAGTGGGGAGTCTGCTGAAGATTCCCTCCCTCTCTCTCTCTCTCTCTCCCTCTGTCCCCACCTCTGCATTCTCTAAAAAAAAAAAAAAAAAATTTTTTTTTTTTTTTAAAAGAATGACTTCTAGCCTAAATCTTAGAACTGAGATTGCTAGCACAAGAAACTCACTAGAAGGACATAAGTAGAAGCCAACTCAGTATTGTTTCTGATGCTGTTTGTGCTACCAAAGCAACCATGAGGCCAGACTGCAGAAATTTTGTCACTGTTGTGAACCCAAAGGCAATCTCTGGGCTCTAAACCTGCTGCAGAAACAGCAAGACATGAAAGCTGTTTGGCCCCAAGCACATCCCTCTTCGGATGTGCCAGAGGGGGTTACAGACAGAAGGGTTACTCCCAGAGCAAGCACATGGGCTAACCAAGAAATCTGCTTTATCCAAGAGCAGGTTGTCTTTGCGTTTCCTACCCAACGAATTGTAATATGTACCACAAACCTGTGACTGCTCTGTATTTCCTACTCTTTTTTCAAATGAGAATTTTTATTGTGGTCATCCAGAAGACAGTATCATTTCATATAAGATACCTGGGCAATAATGGCAACAGGGCAAAAAAAAAACAAAAAAGTAACTGATATTCCGCTGTATTATAAATAGTCAAATTAGGAAAAGTTGTATCGCCATGATGGAGAGAATTGCATGTTACCTGGAAAGCCTGGATTTTTATCTGGATGTACTAACTTGTTGGGATTTTGGATCATCTTCTATGGAAAGATAGTGTGTTCTATGTGTGAGGAAAAAAAAAAACACATATGCACAGATATTCAGATGACCAAAGGAACAGTCTGTGACAGTGCTTTAAAATACTCTTCTTTCTCCATCCTCCTAGTAACAGTACCTCCCAAGTTTTAGGTGATTACCTACTAGAAACTGTATTTCTCAGTCTCTCTTGCCACAGTAGGGCCATGTGATGAAATTCTCGTCAACAGCATTTGAGGAGCAACATATGTACAACTTTCTGGTCATGCTGTTGGCCTTCCACTAAGTTTCCCCTTCTTTTTCACCCTAACCATAAATGTGGTAGTGTCGATCCAGTTTTGGTCATTCAGATGAGGACAACAACCGAAGGAACGGCAGATAGATGGGACCACACTTGCTCTACAACTGATCTACCTATTAGGTAAGAGTTTTATCTGAGAAAAATATATACAGTCTGTCATGTTAGCCATTGTTTAAGTAACTGAACCAATAATCTGCTAGAGGTCAGAACTCTACCCCATTACATAGACTTGAACGTAAAGGAAGTGAATGCTTCACAGAGTGTTTGAAATCTGCTTCACTATTTCTTACATTCCTCTATCTTCTTAGGGCAGTGTTATTTTGGCCCTGAGGAAACCGCTTATTACTAATAATATTTATATTACTAGAATCTAGTAATATATCTTTCATTCAATATTGAATTTGGGGGTACACATGTGTCTAAAAAGCAACTGGTTCCCAAACAATTTTCATTCCCAGATCAAGTTTTCAAATGCTGAATGACGGAAGCTTGCTGGCACAGAGCCACCAATGAGCTGCAGAGGCGGAAGGTGAGACTAGAAGGCAGTCATCCCACTCGAGTCAATGCTCATAGGAAGAGTCTGTCTTCTTGTCTCTTCTTTAAAATGTTCTTGTCCGACTGGAAACAGCCTAGTGTAGAACTTCAGACAGGAGTTTGGAGCTAGTCCACTCAGATTTTTCACTGGATGAATTACTTAACCTTTTTCAGTAAAACGAGAGTAATGATTCCTATTTCCCACTTCCAAGGGTTAAAGATTCAATGATTTACACACACACACTTAGAACTAAGTTGGCACATAATAAGTAATCCATATGTGAATATTAGAAAACGGTATCATTGGGTCACTGGATCTGATTATAGAGAGATTTTTAAAATAGATTATCATAAGATGTGCTTAGATTTTAACTGCCTACAAGCATATTCCTACTCCATCGCCAATGATGCAGGATGCTGTCAGAGAGTCAATAAAATTTCCTGGGAATCTAAAGGACTCCATGAGGTCACTCCAGAAACCCCAGGAAGAACACTGGCATAGATTAAGGGGGGTAAGGATGGGAAAGGTGTATAGGCAGGGACCTAGATAATTGGAACACTAGGTTTCTTGGCAGTTTCCATCTGTTTTGCCCTTGTTTCACATTATTTAGCAACATTCTCTTAAGTTCTACTCGGATACTTGTTTTCAATTCTAGTACCTGTTATGTCAATCTGTTTACCCAGCTTAATTTAACAAATATTATTCACTATACACAAGGCACTGTGTTAGGTGATATGAGGAGTACACACACACACACACACACACATACGCGGGTGCGCACACACACGCACACAGCCATCTCTACGAGCAGTTGCTTACACTGCAATGCTTTCTAGAAAGAGCGTATACAAAATAAATTTGGAAGGAAGATAAAATTTTATAGCTATTATAATACAAAAAATTTCTCTGAGAAAAAGTAAAGAAAGATTGCTTTTGGGGAAATCTTTCACGTGAAAGTTGGTGCTTATATTCTATTTTAAATGACTGCTAAGACGCCTATGACCAGAGATGGAGCTCTCGCATTAAAACATGGAGATGAAAAAAAAAAGGTAGGTTGCAGAAAATAAAATAAAAGGAGAGAAAAGGGCAATGTATGAGTACGTGATCAAGGCTGAACCTTATAGTAAATAAAACTGGAGATGGACATTGGGTTAGGGTCTTTGGATGATCTGAAGCCTGCAGTCAGGGAGCCAGATGTCATTAAGTGAATAATTCCAGATCATATAATTTCACTTGAGAACTGTTAACATCAACTGTGTTTCAGATAACTTGTTAATATATTTATCAGCTATCTCTTGGCACTTCATTTTAATCTAACATGTTCATAATTTTTTCTCTCACCTGTGAACTCCTCCAGAGCAAAATTCACTCTTACCAGTATTTGAATTCTTAGAATATCTTGGTTTCCTCAGCAACAGGACGTTTGCTTGTTCTTACCACTTTTCCCCCTTGCAACCATACTTGACTATATTGACTCAAGGCAATTGTTTTGGGTTTTTAATTTAGTTACTGAGCCACGAGGCTTGATGTTCAGATGCTATCACTGGTTTGGCTTGAGAGTGCCTTTGATATCACCACTGTAATATGTCCAGAACATTTCTATAACTTATCAACAAGCAGCACTAACTCACATACAGATACAATGTATCATAGCCAAGAATAAATCACTGTAGTTCTAAAAATAAAAGCACTTATTACAAAGTGATTTGCTGGTAATTCTACTGATGCCAGATAAGCTACGGAAAACAGTTTCATTGAACATAAAGGGTTATCTGTGGGGCACCTGGGTGGCTCAGTCGGTTAAGCACCTGCCTTCAGCTCAGGTCATGATCCCAGGGTCCCGGGATCGAGCCTCCCCGTCGGGCTCCCTGCTCGGCAGGAAGTCTGCTTCTCCCTCTCCCACTCCCCCTGCTTGTGTTCCCTCTCTCTGTCAAATAAATAAAATCTTTTTTTAAAAAAAAGGGGGTTATCTGTCCGTCAGCAGCAGCAGGTCACAAACACATTGTGCAGTTATAAGTGGAACATTCAATAAAGTAAACAGTGCACAAAGACTTAATCATTTAGATGGCCCTTAAGTAGTTATTAACTGTGGCTCAGAAATAAGCTTGTAAATACAAGTTCTATAAAGGTGAGGATTTACTGAAGAATAATTTCAGGTACGTGCTACCTAGAGAAAAATATGAACTCTGACAGAGAAAAAGTTTCCCATTTTGTAAGCAAACAAATCCAATGAGGTAATATTGATATATTCATAAAAAAAAAAACTGTGATTCTACAATAACAAGTTGCCTGTTTTTGTAAGTCAATACATCTTAGACAAGGTTGATGATATGTTTCTTATTTTTTTTTATTTGGTGTACCTAACAGAAGTGCTTAGAAAGGTGTCTAAATTTTTGACAAAGATGTTAATTTTCCTTAATAAAATATAGTGAACATAAAATGAATTACATAGCAAAGATGTTTCTATGTATATAAAAATGGATGCCATACAGTATAAAAATTTAACAATGTATAAAAGAAAAAGAAACAGAATGAGAGAGATCCTTTAGAAGTTAAAAAGACCTGAAGCTTTTTAGCAATGCTTATTCACATATTTTATATAGTGTTATCCACCATCCAATTACAATCAACTTCCAGGTTCATATTAGCATCTTATTTAACTACTCTTTCTTTTTTTTTTTTTTAACGATTTTATTTATTTATTTATTTATTTATTTGACAGAGAGAGACACAGCGAGAGAGGGAACACAAGCAGGGGGAGTGGGAGAGGGAGAAGCAGGCTTCCTGCAGAGCAGGGAGCCCAATGCGGGGCTCGATCCCAGGACCCTGGGATCATGACCTGAGCCGAAGGCAGACGCTTAACTGACTGAGCCACCCAGGCGCCCTTAACTACTCTTTCTTGTCAGCAATAAATCACTTAATTGAAGTGTGACTGGATCCATAGTTGATTGCAAAGTGAGTAACTATTACAACCCTTATGTGTGAAAAATAAGACAGCTTCAGGTAAGAGATGAGGCTATACAAAAGCCAACAAATTTAAGGCTACTGAATCATCTCTATAAATCAGGATCAAATGAGAATTTCAAGATAATATTTTGTGTGTGTGTGTGTGTGTGTGTGTGTGTGTGTGTGTATTACTGGTCTAAATCAAACTTACCAATTTACTCCCCAAATAAAAATAACTTCTGGTATTTTATTTTAACATACAGTACCAACATTCTCATATCCCCTCAAATTATATATTATAGTCATCTTAACTTACACTTTATGTCTGTCACTAAATTCATTTATCTTTTTTATTGAGATACAATTCAGATATAACAATGTGTTAATTTGATACACTTAAATGAGGGCATTATGCTAAGTGAAAAAAGTCAGACAGAGAAAGATAAATACTATATGACCTCTCTTACATGTGGAATCTAAGGAAGCCGAACTCACAGAGACGTTGAGTAGCAGAAAGTAGAATGACGGTTGCTGGGAAGGGTGGGAATAGTGTGATATTGGCCAAAGGGTACAAACTTCCAGTCAAAAGATGAATAAGGTCTGAAGATAGAGCATGGTGAGTATACTTAATAATATATCATCTACTTGAAAGTCACTAAGAAACTGCATCTTAAATTTCTCACCACAAAAAAGAAATGGCAATTATGTGAGGTGATAGGAAGGTGTTACCCAACACTACACTGGTAATCATTTTGCAATATATAAGTGTATCAATATTTATTTTTTTGGTAACATCTCTAATTTCCTCGTTTTTTCTATCCAAAGATTCTCCTTTTCAAATTCCTACTTGGGGGATGCCTGGGTGGCTTAGTCAGTTAAGCGTCTGCCTTTGGCTCAGGTCATGATCCCAGGGATCATGCAGGGAGTCTGCTTCTCTCTCTCTCTCCCTCTGCCCCTCCCCACCATTTTCTCTCTCTCTCTCAAATAAGTAAAATCTTTAAAAAAATTTTTTTAAATAAATTCCTATTTGGTCCCTTGTTCATATCCCACATCTGATCATTACAATAGTGTATCTTCTGGTCAAGGTTCTCTCAGTGTTTCTCCTTCCAATCAGAATAAACACTGTTTTAGCTATAGTATTCCACTGCTCAAAATGTCGATGGTATTTTCCTAACATTAAATCCCAAACAATTCTGACATTCGGAGCCACAGAATTTGCCATTAATGAAACTTTTGATCTGATAGCACTCTTCTTCTGTAACAAACTCTTAGATTAACTAGGCTTACTAGCCTCTCACAGTACTTGCTCATCTCCCTGTTTCTCACTTTGTGCTTTTCTTCCTTCTAATTGGGCTTTGCCCTTTTTCCTTCAACTTGATTTTTCAAACCAGAGTTCATAAACCAAGCCCATTAACTCTGGTCTCTAATCACTTTGTCTTTTCCAAAAGTCCTATAGCAAATGTATTGTTACAGCTGGTCTAATTTATCTGACATTTAATCATTTAATTTTCTGTATTATAATCTAAATTTCAAGATGTATAAATGTTGACTCCCCAATTAGATTAAAATTTCAGGCAGATTGGAAACAATTTGGTCTTTTAAAACACACATGTGGGGGCTCCTGGGTGGCTCAGATGGTTAAGCATCTGCCTTTGGCTCAGGTCATGATCCCAGGGTCCTGGGATCGAGCCCCGCATCGGGCTCCTGGCTCAGCGAGGAGCCTGCTTCTCCCTCTCCCTCTGCCTCTCTCCCTGCTCATGCTTTCTCTCTCTCTCTCTGTATCTCTGTGTCTCAAATGAATAAATAAAAAAACTTAAAAAAAAATAAAAAAAATAAAAATAAAAAAATAAAAAAATAAAACACACATGTGGGGGCACCTGGGTGGCTCAGTCAGTTAAGCGACTGCCTTTGGCTCAGGTCATGGTCGCAGGGGCCTGGGATCAAGCCCTGAGTTGGGCTCCCTGCTCAGTGGTGAATCTGCTTCTCCTTCTGTCTCTATGCACCTGTTCCCTTTCTTTCTGTCTCTCAAATAAATAAAATCCTTAAAAAAACTTAAAAAAATAAAACACACATGTGCACAGAGTAACCACATCAGAGGTCTTTTTGTCCCCGAGCATCTCTTCTCCCCTTCTTACTTAGTACAGCTTCTGCTTTTCACCTGCATACATGACCACCTTGAAGGTAACTGGGCCCACGAGGCCACTAAATTCTGGCCAACGTCCCACAAGAGGAAAGGTTTTATGTGACTTCGAGCAAGAACCCCCAACAAGAGGGAGAATACTGTTTGTCCTTTGTCCATTAAGAAAGAGCACAAGTAACAGAGGTGGGTTTGAGGCAGAGGTCACACACAGATGACAGAAACCAAACAAGACCACGGACCCCCTCTTCGTGAAGCATCCCTATCAGCGCCAGTCTATACAACTGACTGATACTCAGACTGAAGTGAAAAACAAACTTCCATAGTGTTGAAATCAAACTGTTTTTGTAATTGGTAGTATTCCTAACTGGTACACTGGATTTTAAGCATTATTAGCATAAAAATAGTGATAGTGGAATCACTTCCATTTCAAGTTTGTTTATACAGCAATCTGCAAATAGAATACATTTATAGTTAAACCTTGCATCCATTCACAAATATCAAAGTAAAAAAGAAAAAAAAATGGGCTTTTAAAAAGATAACTGAACATGAAAACAGTACTTCTATACATGCCATTAATATCAAGGCTCCAACACTATCCCATTTTCTTCAAATTGGCTAGGAATCTATCACAAATGCTGCCTTCATAAATAACCAAAAAGAAAAAAAAAAGTACTCTTTGGACTAACCTGTGTCATCTGCTATTTGATGTTTAAAACATTTTTGAGCTATTTTTCAAAAAGTACTAGACAACTCAAGAACAACTGACCATCCATATGGAAAGAATATGTCACTTCATATACTTTGTACACAGGTTCTTTTGCATTTTAAAAATTTTAGCAGATATAAACAACAAAGAATTGTCTCCCAGAGGTGTAGTTAACAGTCACTCAACAAGTAATAGGTCACTTGATTGTAACCCCATGGTTTTGAAATGAAATGAAGGAAGGCAGAGAGAGAACAAGTGCTTAATAAGACATTAAGAAAATGTCATATGAAAATGAAGTAGATTTTTGGCTTTTTCTGCAAATACAACTAATTATCTAAGAAAAGAGTAAGTACTGCCTCCCTTGGCATTTCAGTGAGCCACTAATTCCTAATTACAATCCCAATTACAGCAGGAATTAAAACAATTTCAGGAGATACCAACAGGTAAATGAATAATTTGTACCTCTGTTTTAACGACGGGTAAAAATTCACAAAGTTGGGGGCGGAGCAAGATGGCGGAGGAGTAGGAGACCTGGATTTCGTCTCCTCTCAAGAATTCAGCTGGATAGGGATCAAACCATTCTGAACACCTACAAACTCAACAGGAGTTCAAAGAAAAGAAGAGCAACAACTCTCTGAACAGAAAAGCGACCACTTTTTGGAAGGTAGGACGTGCGGAGAAGTGAATCCGAGGCGATATTCGGGAGGAGAGACGGCGGGGGAGGGGCCTCCGTCGGCCGCTTCTGGCAAGTGATAGAGCCACGGAGCACAAAATCGGAACTTTTAGAAGTCTGCTCCGCTGAGGGACGTCACTCTGGTGGCGAAGTGGGGGGTGGAACCCTCGCGGGACAGTGTGGTCTCAGGACCCTCGGGGTCACAGAAAGACCGGGGGTGCCTGAGTGTGGCAGAGATCCCAGGTATCGGAGCAGGGAAGCCGGCTGCAGAGACGGAGCCCAGGCGCAGGCTCTCAGCTCGGGGTTGCTATAAACCGTGATCCGCGGCACAGTCGGGCCACTGCTCCTCCAGCAGGGACCCAACAAGCGGCAGATCCGGGGAGACTCACCTTCTTCCCCCGGGGGGAGGGGTGCGGGAGCGCACCGCGGGGATCTGCTGGGTTTGGAGACTCCACCCGGGGTCGGGTGCCAGATAGAAAGGCGCGGTCACAGGCCGGGTGAGCGCGGAGTGCGGCCGGAGACCGGGGACACGGGAGTGACTGACGGCTTTTCTCTGGGGGCTCGCTGAGGAGCGGGACCCCGAGTTCTCGGCTCCGCCGGGGCGGAGACTGGGAGGCCGCCATTTTCACTCTCCGCCTCCAAAGCTGTACGGAAAGCTTGCAGGGAACAAAAGCTCCGGAGAGCAACCCGGGCAGATTACTTAGCCCGGACCGGCAAGGGCGGGGCAATTTTGCCTCTGGCAGAGACATTTGGGAACCACGGCAACAGGCCCCTCCCCCAGAAGATCAGCGAGAACAGCCAGCCAAGACCAAGTTTACCGATCAATGAGAACGGCAGAACTCCAGCGCTAGGGGAACACTGCACATAGAATTCATGGCTTTTTTACCATGATTCTTTAGTCTTTCAAAGTTAATTATTTTTTTTAACTGTTTTTTCTTTTTTCCTTTTTTCTTTTTTTTTGAATTTTTCTTTTTCCCTTTTTCAACCAACATCTTATCAATCCCTTTTTTAAAAAAAAAACATTTTTATTTTTCATTTTTAAAGTCATATTCTATCCCTTCATAGTAGTTACCCGTATTTTTGGCATATATATATAAGTTGTTCTCTCCTTAAAATCTTGAGATAGTTTCTTCTAACAGATCAAAATATACTCTAAATCTCTAGTGTATGGTTTTTTTCTACTCCCCTGCATGATCACATTCTCTCCCTTTTTTCTTTCTTTCTTTTTTTTTTTTAATCCTCTTCTTTCTTTTTTCAAACAACTTATCAAATCCTTTTTAAAAATTTTTTATAATTTCCATCTTTACAGTCATATTCCATCCCTTCATATCAACCCTTATTTTTGTACACATATAAGTTTTTCTTTCTTTAAAATTTTGGGAGGGACTTTCTTTTAACAGACCAAAATACACCCAAAATCTAGTGTGTGGCACTGATCTATGATCCAGCCTGATCATATTTGATCACACTGCTTTTGTTTTGTTTTGTTTTGTTCTGCTTTTGTTTGTTTTTATCTTTATCTTTATCTTTTTTCTTTTTTTCTTTCCTTTTCTTTTTTCTCTCTTTCCCTTTCTTTTCCCACTGCTTCAGGTCTTTTCTGATTTGTTTAGAGTATATTTTCTGGGGACGTTGTTACCCTGCTAGCATTTTGTTCTCTCATTAATCTATTCTCCTCTGCACAAAATGACAAGACGGAAAAAATCACCTCAACAAAAAGAACAAGAGGTAGTACCGACTGCCAGGGACCTACTCAATACGGACATTAGTACGATGTCAGATCTAGAGTTCAGAATCATCACTTTAAAGATACTAGCTGGGCTTGAAAAAAACATGGAAGTTATTAGAGAAACCCTTTCTGGAGAAGTAAAAGAACTAAAATCGAACCAAGTAGAAATCAAAAAGGCTATCAATGAGGTGCAATCAAATATGGGGGCGCTAACTGCTAGGATAAATGAGGCAGAAGAAAGAATCAGCGAGATAGAAGACCAAATGATGGAAAATAAAGAAGCTGAGAAAAAGAGAGATAAACAACTACTGGATCACGAGGGCAGAATTCGAGAGATAAACGATACCATAAGACGAAACAACATTAGAATAATTGGGATCCCAGAAGAAGAAGAAAGAGAGAGAGGTGCAGAAGGTATAATGGAGCAAATTATAGCAGAGAACTTCCCTAATTTGGGGAAGGAAACAGGCATCAAAATCCAGGAAGCACAGAAACCCCTCTCAAAATCAATAAAAATAGGTCAACACCCCGACATCTAATAGTAAAACTTACGAGTCTCAGAGACAAAGAGAAAATCCTGAAAGCAGCTCGGGAGAAGAGATATGTAACCTACAATGGTAGAAACATTAGATTGGCAACAGACTTATCCACAGAGACCTGGCAGGCCAGAAAGGACTGGCAGGACATATTCAGAGCACTAAATGAGAAAAATATGCAGCCAAGAATACTATATCCAGCTAGGCTGTCATTGAAAATTGAAGGAGAGATAAAAAGCTTCCAGGACAAACAAAAACTAAAGGAATTTGCAAACACGAAACCAGCCCTACAAGAAATATTGAAAGGGGTCCTCTAAGCAAAGAGAGAGCCTAAAAGCAACATAGACCAGAAAGGAACACAAACAATATACAGTAACAGTCACTTTACAGGCAATACAATGGCACTGAACTCCTATCTTTCAATAGTTACCCTGAATGTAAATGGGCTAAATGCCCCAATCAAAAGACACAGGCTATCAGATTGGATTAAAAAACAAGACCCATCGATATGCTGTCTGCAAGAGACTCATTTTAGACCCAAAGACACCCCCAGATTGAAAGTGAGGGGGTGGAAAACCATTTACCATGCTAATGGACACCAAAAGAAAGCTGGGGTGGCAATCCTTATATCAGACAAATTAGATTTTAAACCAAAGACTGTAATAAGAGATGAGGAAGGACACTATATCATACTTAAAGGGTCTATCCAACAAGAAGATCTAACAATTGTAAATATCTATGCCCCTAACATGGGAGCAGCCAATTATATAAGGCAATTAATAACAAGAGCAAAGAAACACATCGACAACAATACAATAATAGTGGGGGACTTTAACACCCCCCTCACTGAAATGGACAGATCGTCTAAGCAAAAGATCAACAAGGAAATAAAGACTTTAAATGACACACTGGACCAAATGGACTTCACAGACATATTCAGAACATTCCATCCCAAAGCAACGGAATACACATTCTTCTCTGGTGCCCATGGAACATTCTCCAGAATAGATCACATCCTAGGTCATAAATCAGGTCTCAACCGGTACCAGAAGATTGGGATCATCCCCTGCCTATTTTCAGACCACAATGCTTTGAAACTAGAACTCAATCACAAGAGGAAAGTCGGAAAGAACTCAAATACATGGAGGCTAAAGAGCATCCTACTGAAGAATGAATGGGTCAACCAGGAAATTAAAGAAGAATTAAAAAAATTCATGGAAACCAATGAAAATGAAAACACAACTATTCAAAATCTTTGGGATACAGCAAAGGCAGTCCTAAGAGGAAAGTATATAGCAATACAAGCCTTTCTCAAGAAACAAGAAAGGTCTCAAGTACACAACCTAACCCTACACCTAAAGGAGCTGGAGAAAGAACAGCAAATAAAGCCTAAACCCAGCAGGAGAAGAGAAATAATAAAGATCAGAGCAGAAATCAATGAAATAGAAACCAAAAGAACAGTAGAACAGATCAACGAAACTAGGAGCTGGTTCTTTGAAAGAATTAACAAGATTGATAAGCCCCTGGCCAGACTTATCAAAAAGAAAAGAGAAATGACCCAAATCAACAAAATCATGAATGAAAGAGGAGAAATCACAACCAACACCAAAGAAATACAAACAATTATAAGAACATATTATGAGCAACTCTATGCCAACAAATTAGATAACCTGGAAGTAATGGATGCATTCCTAGAGATGTATCAACTACCAAAACTGAACCAGGAAGAAATAGAACACCTGAACAGACCTATAACCACTAAGGAAATAGAAGCAGTCATCAAAAATCTCCCAAAACACAAAAGCCCAGGGCCAGATGGCTTCCCAGGGGAATTCTACCAAACATTTCAAGAAGAATTAATACCTATCCTTCTGAAACTGTTCCAAAAAATAGAAATGGAAGGAAAACTTCCAAACTCATTTTATGAGGCCAGCATTACCTTGATCCCAAAACCAGACAAAGACCCCATCAAAAAGGAGAATTACAGACCAATATCCCTGATGAACATGGATGCAAAAATTCTCACCAAAATACTAGCCAATAGGATCCAACAGTACATTAAAAGGATTATTCACCACGACCAAGTGGGATTTATCCCTGGGCTGCAAGGTTGGTTCAACATCCGCAAATCAATCAACGTGATACAATACATTAACAAAAGAAAAAACAAGAATCACATGATCCTCTCAATAGATGCAGAAAAAGCATTTGACAAAGTACAGCATCCTTTCTTGATCAAAACTCTTCAGAGTATAGGGATAGAGGGTACATACCTCAATATCATAAAAGCCATCTATGAAAAACCTACAGCGAATATCATTCTCAATGGGGAAAAACTGAGAGCTTTCCCCCTAAGGTCAGGAACGCGGCAGGGATGTCCACTATCACCACTGCTATTCAACATAGTATTGGAAGTCCTAGCCACAGCAATCAGACAACAAAAAGAAATCAAAGGCATCCAAATTGGCAAAGAAGAAGTCAAACTCTCACTCTTTGCAGATGATATGATACTTTATGTGGAAAATCCCAAAGACTCCACCCCAAAACTGCTAGAACTCATACAGGAATTCAGTCAAGTGGCAGGATATAAAATCAATGCACAGAAGTCAGTGGCATTCCTATACACCAACAACAAGTCAGAAGAAAGAGAAATGAAGGAGTCGATCCCATTTACAATTGCACCCAAAACCATAAGATACCTAGGAATAAATCTAACCAAAGAGGCAAAGGATCTGTACTCAGAAAACTATAAAATACTCATGAAAGAAATTGAGGAAGACACAAAGAAATGGATAAACGTTCCATGCTCATGGATTGGAAGAACAAATATTGTGAAGATGTCAATCCTACCTAGAGCAATCTACACATTCAATGCAATCCCCATCAAAATACCATCCACTTTCTTCAAAGAAATGGAACAAATAATCCTAAAATTTGTATGGAACCAGAAAAGACCCCGCATAGCCAGAGGAATGTTGAAAAAGAAAAGCAAAGCTGGCGGCATCACAATTCCAGACTTCCAGCTCTACTACAAAGCTGTCATCATCAAGACAGTATGGTACTGGCACAAAAACAGACACATAGATCAATGGAACAGAATAGAGAGCCCAGAAATGGACCCTCAACTCTATGGTCAACTAATCTTCGACAAAGCAGGAAAGAATGTCCAATGGAAAAAAGACAGTCTCTTCAACAAATGGTGTTGGGAAAATTGGACAGCCACATGCAGAAGAATGAAACTGGACCATTTCCTTACACCACACACAAAAATAGACTCCAAATGGTTGAAAGACCTCAATGTGAGACAGGAGTCCATCAAAATCCTAAAGGAGAACACAGGCAGCAACCTCTTCGACCTCAGCCGCAGCAACTTCTTCCTAGAAACATCGCCAAAGGCAAGGGAAGCAAGGGCAAAAATGAACTATTGGGACCTCATCAAGATAAAAAGCTTTTGCAAAGCAAAGGAAACAGTCAACAAAACCAAAAGACAACTGACAGAATGGGAGAAGATATTTGCAAATGACATATCAGATAAAGGGCTAGTATCCAAAATCTATAAAGAACTCATCAAACTCAACACCAAAAGAACAAAGAATCCAATCAAGAAATGGGCAGAAGACATGAACAGACATTTCTCCAAAGAAGACATCCAAATGGCCAACAGACACATGAAAAAGTGTTCAATATCGCTTGGCATCAGGGAAATCCAAATCAAAACCTCAATGAGATACCACCTCACACCAGTCAGAATGGCTAAAATTAACAAGTCAGGAAATGACAGATGTTGGCGGGGATGCGGAGAAAGGGGAACCCTCCTACACTGTTGGTGGGAATGCAAGCTGGTGCAGCCACTCTGGAAAACAGTATGGAGGTTCCTCAAAAAGTTGAAAATAGAGCTACCATATGATCCAGCAATTGCACTACTGGGTATTTACCCCAAAGATACAAAAGTAGGGACCCGAAAGGCTACGTGCACCCCGATATTTATAGCAGCAATGTCCACAATAGCCAAACTGTGGAAAGAGCCAAGATGTCCATCAACAGATGAATGGATAAAGAAGATGTGGTATATATATGCAATGGAATATTATGCAGCCATCAAAAGGAATAAGATCTTGCCATTTGCAACGACGTGGATGGAACTGGAGGGTATTATGCTGAGCGAAATAAGTCAAACAGAGAAAGACATGTATCATATGACCTCACTGATATGAGGAATTCTTAATCTCAGGAAACAAACTGAGGGTTGCTGGAGTGGGGGGTGGGGTGGGAGGGATGGGGTGACTGGGTGATGGACACTGGGGAGGGTATGCGTTCTGGTAAACGCTGTGAATTGTGCAGGACTGTTGAATCTCAGATCTGTACCTCTGAAACAAATAATGCAATATATGTTAAGAAAGAAAAAAAGAAGAAGAAGAATGTAGCAGGAGGGGAAGAATGAAGGGGGGGAAATCGGAGGGGGAGAAGAACCATGAGAGATGATGGACTCTGAAAAACAAACTGGGGGTTCTAGAGGGGAGGGGGTTGGGAGGATGGGTTAGCCTGGTGATGGGTATTGAGGAGGGCACGTTCTGCATGGAGCAGTGGGTGTTATGCACAAACAATGAATCATGGAACACTATATCTAAAACTAATGATGTAATGTATGGGGATTAACATAACAATAAAAAAAATTAAAAAAAAAAAATTCACAAAGTTGACAGCTCTTGAAAGCAGTTTAATAGCTTTAAAGTTCATTTATCCAAAGCAATTAAGAGTTTTCAAAGGAAAGCACTCATAAATTGAACTGATTTTCCAGTCAGCACATACTCAATGAAGATGTCACTGGACATGGGCTCCCAGCTTCGGCTATGCTATGAAGCTAGCTCTAGGACTTCTTGTCCTACAACACAAGGACTGTGGACATCACAAAAGCAAAGCCTAAACACTTAAGTAGATAATGTTAGTGTCTGCGCTGGAAATCATCTTCCATCATCCCAAGTTAGTGGTGAAGAAATAGGCTCACAGATGTAACGTGACTGAGCCAAAGCAAGTAATTCTGCTGACGACAGTTTTCACATGCATCAAGAACTCCTCTTCACCCTCAAATTTAACATCCCTTCCATTATCACACAGCCTATCCACCTTCTAGGCTGGAAACTGAAAGAGGAGGAAGGGAGGGGGTGCAGGAGCCAAAGGAGGAGAAGGGAGAGAAGAAAAAAAAAAGACACACAGAATCCTTCTTACAGTTCATTTCCATACACATCAACCAAATCAGAAAACAGGCAGTTTATCGAGGTTCTGTCCAAGGACAGATGTCAAGAGTTCAAGTCCCCACTGATTACTAGCCAAACTGCTTTTCAGAACCAGCTCTGCAGAGGTGCCTTTATAGGATGTCAGCTCGAGAAATTTCTGTACTTGGAGTCAGTAGTTTCTCCACATCATTTAAATAATCCAATAAATGAAACTAATAAAAGTGGCTAACCATCACTGACTTTCTCCTATATGCAGGCAATTGGCTAAGAAGTGTATTTAATTATTTTCTTCTTTTAACAATTCTACAATCTAAACATTATTGTCTTCCTATTATTTGCTGAAGTCTGTGAGTGTTTCCAAAGGTTGCCACCACATCAAATGACGGAAGTGACATTTATAACCTGGTTATTGGGTAGAATATACTTGCTTAATCCACTCATGCCAAGTAGCCCTGCTCTAAATTGCATCTCAACACGGAACAACATTTCTTAGACTCTATTGTGAGTCAGAGGATCCTAGTTTTTGCAAAAACACTTTATTTTCAGTAATTGTGGCAAACATTTTTTTTTAAAAGATTTTATTTGAGAGAGAGAGAGCACACACAACCAGAGGGAGAGGGAGAAGCAGACTCCCCGCTGAGCAGGGAGCCCGACATGGGGCTCAATCCCAGGACCCCGGGATCATGACCTGAGCCGAAGGCAGATGCTTTAACCGATTGAGCCACCCAGGCGCCCCCGTGGCAAAAAATTTTTAAAAGACAGTTGACAGAACTTTTTTAAATATAAAATTTCTACACTTGGATTAATGTATATAATAGATTCTGTTTGATCCCCACAAGAATTCCATGACATAACGTGGAAGCTGATTTTCCTATATTACAAATGTAGAAACTCAGAACGTGACAGATACGGTTGACAGATTTAGCTAAAAGAAATATAGGACACCCAGTTAAATTTGAATTTTGATAAAGATCAGATGTTTTTAGTGTTTTTCCCAAATACTGCATACCTGTATTAAAAAATTTGTTATGGGGCGCCTGGGTGGCTCAGTCGTTAAGTGTCTGCCTTCGGCTCAGGTCATGGTCCCAGGGTCCTGGGATCGAGCCCCACATCGGGTTCTCTGCTTCGCGGGAAGCCTGCTTCTCCCTCTCCCACTCCCCCTGCTTGTGTTCCCTCTCTCGCTGTCTCTCTCTCTCTAATAAATAAATAAAATCTTTAAAAAATTAAAAAAAAAATTTGTTATTTGTGTGAAATTCAAACTTAACTGAGCAACTTTTATTTTACCTGGAAACCCTATTGAGAAGTGCCCTAACCAAGGTCAGAGGCTAAAATCTTCATCTCTGGACCACCTCTACCATGTGGTGTTAACTGGTAGATATTATTGCTTAGAAATGTGGAAGGGGTCATAAACAGATGGCTATTTCAGTTTCCTTGTCAACTGACTGAAATCTCAATTATGTTCTTCATTTTCTCACACGAAAAGTGAATTTAGAAAAAAATTATTCTAGTTGATATTCACTCTTGTAAAAATGCCTACTGTTTTCTATTTCCAAAGTACTTTACAGTTTATTATCTCATTGATAACAACCTTCAGGGAATAAACTGAAGAGTTGCTGTTCATATTTTTTTTTCCAGATTTGATGATCAAGGCTGAGAAAATTTAGAAAATCCAACCAGTTTCTCACAGCTACTAGGGACATCTAAGCCTGAGGTACAAATCTTGTTATATAAAAATCCAATTACGTGGGCGCCTGGGTGGCTCAGTTGGTTAAGCGACTGCCTTCGGCTCAGGTCATGATCCTGGAGTCCCAGGATCGAGTCCCGCATCGGGCTTCCTGCTCAGCAGGGAGTCTGCTTCTCCCTCTGACCCTCCCCCCTCTCATGTGCTCTCTCTCTCTCTCATTCTCTCTCTCTCAAATAAATAAATAAAATCTTTAAAAAAAAAATCCAATTACGTAAAAGTAACATATATTCTATTTCCATTATAGTAAGATAACAATAGTAAAGGCTATTTTTGACCTTTACTTTAACAGACAATTATTAGGGATGAGCCACTCTACCTTATCCTGGTGTGTATCAAAATGGTAAGATCAGAGAAAAAACATATGATTTCCTGAGTAAATTTTAAAAATCACTTCATTTAAAAAGTCTTTAAACTTGAAAAAAGGGTTGGATGTTTTAAAAACATGTCAGCATCACAGAAATATGGTGTCTTAGTTTTTAATTATAATATTGTCTTAATGTCTTATGATAGAGACTTGGTTCTATTATATTGTTAATATATATATATATATATATAAATCATTCAGCCTTTAACCAAATAAATAAGCCTAACACAGAAAGACAAATACTACATGATACCACTCCCATGAGGAAACTGAAAGAGTAAAGTCACAGAAGTAGAGTAGAATGGTGGTTGCCCAGGGTTGCGGCAAGTGGGAAATGGGGAGGTATTAGTCAGAGGTAACAAAGTTTCAGTTATGCAAGAGGAATAAACCCTAGAGATCTTCTGTTTAACATAATACCTATAGTTAAAAATACTGTATTATACACTTAAAAATCTGCTAACCCTCTTATCACGAAAAATAGAATAATAAATAAGATGGTGGGAAGAAACTTCTAGAGATGATGGACAGGTTTATAGTACTGATTGTAGTGATGGTTTCAGGGGTGTACGTATACTTATCTCCAAACTCATCAAGTTGTACCCATCATATATGACTTCTATATGCCAAAAGGTAGTCAGAAACAAAAGGAAATGAAAAGAACTTAGGAAGGAATCACCGAAGTTCAATTATGTCAAGTGTATTTCACAGCAGTCAAGACAGCTATGTTAAATGACCTCCTCTAACAGGTAAATGAATTAAAGCCATCAGTCGTTTAGTGAACCAACTTGTCTGGCATGCCTTTGCTCAAAAACTAACTACTGCGAGAGGCCGAGGGTTGCTTCCATGGCTAGTATTAGGGGGGAATCGTAAGGATTCAGCTAAATTAAACAGTCAAAAGTCTTTTCCAAGATCAAGTGGACAAATATCAACACATTTAAAAATATATGAAGAGGGTTAAGAAAAAAAATCAAAGCCATTGTCCTTGATTAGCATTTAAAATGAAAGAGTATAGAAGATAATTAGGAAGGCTAAAAGTCAGCTGCTATTTGTAAAAAGAGCCATCTTTAAAAAAATGCTCATAACTCAATTGCTCTTTCCTTCCTCTTCTTGACCCCATGTTCTCTCTCTCCTTTCTTATGCAATCTTCCCTCTGTTCCCTTTCCTATTTCTCTTAGAATCCTTGTCTCTCTTCTTTTTCTCAGCATCATCAATTTCCTTTGGTACTGGGCTCTTGGTTTTTCATTATTACACTAATTTTCCTCTCATCTTTTTCCACCTTTCCATCAATTTTTCATAAATGGAATTTGTAATGAGGCAATACATTTTAAAAGACTTTACAGCTATATAATACTATAAGTTATTGATAAATGCATTCTAATACCTGTGTATTACTGAATAGGTCATCAGGTGTCTAATTACCATGTTTCAAAATGACACTTAGAAATGTTTTGTAAGACCTGATATAACTTTAAGGTTTATTATTTTTTTTAAAGATTTTATTTATTTACTTGACAGAGAGAGAGAGAGCACGAGCAGTGGGGAGGGGCGGAGAAGCAGACTCCCCGCTGAGCAGGGAGCCTGATGTGGGGGCTCAATGCCAGGACCCTGGGATCATTACCTGAGCCGAAGGCAGATGCTTAACTGCCTGAGCCACCCAGACGCCCAAGGTTTATTTTATCACGTTTATTATGTTCATGAGTAGTGTTGCTTTTTTTTTTAATATGATCTTATATACTAAAATTTTCAGTCTCTTGATACATGATATTTAACATATTAGCAAATAAGAATATTTAGAAGGGTTGTATTACACTGAACCATATTTCTTCAAGTAGAAAATTCTACTACAACCTATATGGTAATATTACATAGATACTAACATTATTTTATTAACTCATGATTTTTTTTCAACAATGAAAAATGAAGTAGGCCTTGACCAGCCCATTGGGTTTCTACAAAAGAACTGCCACTGATCTTACCATCTGGCATTTGCATCCATGCAGAATGTCTATCTAATCTTAGTGCTATTCAGTCTGATGATGCCTACGTATTTTTTTTTATTAATATTGCCATACAAAGCTAGATATTAGCTAATGTCTATTTCACCCCATTTTCACTGGTGTGACTTTTTATTGTGAATAATTCTTTTTGTTAAAGATATTTAGAAAACTTAAGTCTCAAGAAGAATTGTTCTATATATTACAATTGTTTAAAGTCAAATTACCTAACATGTATCCCATAACACTCAAGCAAAAGCACTTGTGCTTGTCAGCCCATTCTAAAAGGTGAATTTAAAAATATCAGCGGATATTTCACTTAAAGTCTTTTCAACAGGTTCTCGGGATATATACGAGTCATAAACTTTTCTTTTTTGTGATTGATTTATTTCTCCTTACCCCCCTTTATAAGAGTAAAGGATATTACAAAAGGGTTTATTCATTTTAATGTGTAAAATATATTGATCTTCACTGAATATATATCATCACTAAGATGCCCTCAAAATTAATCCAACCTGACACTTACGGAAGCTCTATTTTCTCTGAAATTTCATTTTATTTCCCGTCATACTCATTTTAACAAATCCCCATTCACTGATTAAAGCAAAGCATCAACACTTTTCATATAAAAAACACAGACTTGAAATCTGGAGAAATATTTCAATTAGCTTCTAAAAATTCTATTCCATTCTCCAATGTGATTCAACACGTTGTCCATCTGAGCAGATGGACCCTCATCTCAGAACCGTTTTAGGATTCATGATTCATGGCAACCTCCTGTCCCAGGTACACAGACACCTGCTCGTGGCATCACTATAGCCTGGCCCGATTCCAGACGCCAACAGCTCCCACTGCTCCTGAGGTCTCGCGGTTTAAAGCGATTTGGGCAGATGCAGAGCCATGTAAGGAAGAGGACGCTTTCCTTCTAAAAGTAGTGTGCTGTCTTTTTCTCACAAGACGGGAGAAGCTAACAGATATTAGCTTAATATTAAGAAATATCAAGAAATATTAAGTCTATGGGGCGCCTGGGTGGCTCAGTCGGTTAAGCGGCTGCCTTCGGCTCAGGTCATGATCCCGGGGTCCTGGGATCGAGCCCCGCATGGGGTTCCCCGCTCGGCGGGAAGCCTGCTTCTCCCTCCCCCACTCCCCCTGCTTGTGTTCTCTGTCAAATAAATAAATAAAATATTTAAAAAAAAAAAAAGAAATACCAAGTCTGGTACTTACCGTTTTATTTGAGACCTATGGAGTCCCCGAGCACTTACCTGGGTAATAGCGGGCCAGGCCTGTGGCACTGCCGAACACCTGCCACAACAACGAAGGATCTTCCTCTCGATTTTTTTTGAAAACTTCGTCTAAGGCACTTGTCCAGTTGAGTTCATTTAACACAATTGTTGCTGATAAAAAAAAAAAAAAGGAAAAATTCAAATTTATAATTACTTATTGAATCTGTCTTCATTTATTTGCAACATGTTGTTAAACTTCTTCATCACTTTAGCTCTAAAAGTACTCTAACCCAGTGGTTTGTCAACAAGTTTAGACATGGAATTATTTCTCCAAACAAATGTTTACATGATGGAGGCCATACTGACATTCTGGGCTGGGTAGTTCTTTGTTGTGGGAGCTATTCTGTGTTTTGTAGAATGTCGAGCAGCACCTATGGCCTCTACCCATTAGATGCCGGTACCACACGCCCCCACCCCCAAGCTGGGACAAGCAACATGTTTCTGACATTGTCAGAATACAAATAAAACCGCTCCCTGTTGAGAACCACTGTGATACGTAAAACAGGCAATAGCAGCTCTCCTGGTTGAGAAGGTGGGGGGCGGGCATACTTCCCCTTGAAGCAGCTCCGAAGAAACCTACAGAACACCTGAGGACACAGTTTAATGGCCACACTTCCCTCAACTACCGATGAATCTCTGTAACACACTAACATAATTTGGTCCCTACTGGAATTGAAAAAAAAAAAAAAAAAGATGTTTGTCATCTAACATCATCTATCAACTGTTTACACAACAACAACAACAAATGTATACATCTTGACAAAGAGAAAATTCATTCAGAGGCTTGACAATACTGACGTTAGAAATCGGAAGTAGCTGATGCTTTACTACTACCTTTGCGAGCAATAGTTCTTTTTCTCTGGTTAGTTCAATTAAATATTAGAGAATGATGTTAATAAGGGCCAGGCCATCGATTTTGACTCTTACTTGTAACTACTGATTGAACTTGGATAGGTATTAAAAACACATGCCATCCATTAGAATTAAAGAGAAGCAATCACAATGTGGGATTTAGCATATAATTTATAATTATGGGCCTCCATGATCAGAGCATCTTATTTCTAACATATTAAACATTTACTTAGCTTAGAATATTATTTTCCCTTTACACAAAAAGATGACATACATCATCTCACATCTTTTTTTCCCCCTTTATATGGAAAATATGTACCGTGCCCCCAGCAGATCAGGAGATTGGACCACTGTGCACTTGAGAATCTATGGTCAAGCCTAAACAGTGGAAATGAGTGTGGGATAAGCACCAGAGATACTTCTTAATTTCTATTCTTTTCTGTGACCACAGCAAATCAAGAAAGCAAATGCAGTCACGGTTAAATCGAGCCCAATATTTTGTAAAGGAAAAAGAAGAGTTTCTAACAAGAAAGATGCACAGCATATGTGTTTATATTTTAAAATTTATCATTTACAAAAAAAAGATGAAAACAAGGGTATTGTGAAATTGTCCTGGGATTGGCATCCTAATGCATTTCTCATTATTCAGAGCTAACAAGATTTCCATCTTTATGGATGTGATTACTTGCAGAAAGATCAGTTGTGTGTGTGAATATTCATGAGCTGGGTCAGAACCATGATGTGTCTGATACTAGTGAATTTATATTCAAAAGCATGATCCAATGAACATTAAGTGGCCTGTTATATAAAAATTTATATTCACATAGATAACCTGAACTAATACTATTCATGAATATTTATAGTTATATACAAAACATCACAGAAAAGGAGGAACATTGTACTTTTCTTTAAACATTCATGAATTTTACAGTAATATTCTACTGAACAAATAATCTTGTTTATTTATGATCCAGATACACTTCATTAATTGCCAATCTACTCTAGCTATCTCTTCAGTTTCCTTCACTCTTTAATTCACATTAAGCAACAACTGATATCTAATTATTTTTAATAAAGTTTTGTTTGTTTTCAAGGCTAATTGGTTTCTTAGTTTTATTTGATAACAACTACTAAGTATCAGGCTTTGATATGCTGACTGTTAATTATACTTTTAGGTACTTGGGGGACAAGTCAAGCTCTGAAATAGTATTATGGTGATGGGTCTTAAAGTTTGCAGTTTATATATCTGAAAATTCTTTTTCAGGTAAGACATTACTGAAGTAGATATCAAAATGTTTTTCTCAAAACTTGTTCATCTGCAAATGAGCCAAGGACATAAAGAATCTGTAATAATAGACACTTGAACTGATTTTAAGTTTCGTTCAAATGTAAGAAATGGTACTGTATACCTATCATATGTGCAAGGCTTAATTCCAGATTAAGGATACAGATGCTTCCATTTGCCCCCGTATATTTATCAAGATTTTTTTAGTGCCATCATTATTCTATTACTCATTATCTTTACTTGAATGTCCGAAGCAAGAAATCAAAATCAAAGAATCTGCCGCAGAAGTGCAAAGTTAGCTCCAGTCTTTAATCAGAGAACTTTAGAGAGACATTCATTCAATTATAGTGTTCCAATTCCTTAAAACACCAAAATTACAAAGTAAAATAAATTGCTGCATTAGAAATTCATTTTTTTCTCAAACTATACTGAACAAGTTAAAAATGCATTAAATATGTAAAGCGTCAAAGCAAACCAAAAAGTATGAATGCATTTTCGATCCTTCTTGGTTATTTGGCTATATTTTTCTGATCCACGCTATTACATTTGACTAATACACATATCTTATTTTAGTTTCTTAAACTGGGTTCCTAAAATGAACAGATTTTTATCTGCTTAACCTTATAAAATGAAATAGCTTCTCCAGAATCACTAAGGTGTCTCATCTCTCTCCATTTCTATGCCATTAGCATAACTCAGGCTAAACAATACTGAAATAACTGGGTAATCTGCAGATGACAGAAGAATGAAACTAATGCAGAATATTGGCTGTGTTAAAAAGAAGTTTATGTTATTTCCTGAACCTATTATCTTCCCCTGCTACTTCCATTATAATTACCTGCATATTTTTTTTTTCTTTCGCTCTCTCCTACTTAAATTCCTAAGTAGACATTATTTAGGAAGATGTTTTTAAGTAATTCTTCTGGCTACAACTCTGTAGAAAAACTGGTGCATTAGAAAAGTTAACAGTTACTATTAGATTTTTTTGTTGTTGTTTCATATTACCCAGTGGTAAGTGGTTACGCTGGTGCCTATCTGTCCTCAACCAGTATTTTTAGTCTCGTCTACTTCCCTACGACCATAGTACTTAAATGATATAAAACATAATCTTTCTATGATGAAAAAAAAATAAAACGAGCCCAAATACCTCAGAAAATTATTTTCAACAAATATTACTGTTTAATAGGAATATGAAAATGTACTGTTCATTCTTATAAAGACTCGACTCTCAAGAAGTCAATGTGGCATCCTGACTCACTAGAATTCAACACTTTGTTTCCCTTTGTCATTGTATATTACAAAGACTTTTCAAAGCAATTACTTTTCCGTAAGTCACAGTCTTTACTTGGAGGTCTACAGAAAATCAAAATGCAAAGAATTTTATTTAACTGAAGAAATAATGATATAAATTGGTAGCCAAAAAATATTTTACATAGGAATTTCAGAATAAATTATTAAAAAAAAATCTTGGAATATTTCTTGGCCCCAAACAGAACTTCATCCTTTTATTTAGACAGATATACTTAAGTACATAGATAACAGCTCTGACTACTTTTCTATAGTTGTTTAGCAATACTTAAAATTATATTGTAGTTCATATTTTCAATTACACATTGTGTATGTATTGCTTTATTTAAGATGTGCTATATTCACTCACTGCTCCCCCCAAACTAGTAATGTTTTCATTCACACAAACTTTGAATTTCTCGCTTGAACAGATCTTAGAAGTACACGAGCAGCCTACATTTTTCTTTCCACTGTGGAAGACTAACTGGTCAATAGTGATCTAGCCTTGAACTTAGTGTCAATTACTAATGAACTTAACTAAGTGTCTTATGGCTGTGTGAAGAGTAAAGTTAGGGCTCATTTTATGCCCACTTCTAAGAAATGGAGATTTTTATCTTTGTTAGGATGTTTTATTTTGCAAAAAAAATAAGTCTTTTATAAATGTGCAAGGCTAAGCCTGTTAGAAGTCGTGAATGCTAGAAAAGTCAACCTTGACTTGGGGGCTTCTATTGTGAATGATATGAGAGGATTTCACCGCTAACTGATTCAGAACGCCCAGCATACATCTCTGTTCTTCCTATGTTTAGTTTTCAAAAACATGGCCTTGGTGCTCAGCAATTCTCTTTCAGAATATTCTATTGTTCAATCTGGCTTCTCAAGGGAACAAAGAAAAATCTAATTTGTAACAGCACAAAAGAAGTACCTTACATTTCCTGCTAATTCTTCTAAGATACATGACTTAAATCTACATCTTATTTATGACATGGATTACAGAATCATCAACAAGTTCTGAATCCCATTTTTCTCCATAAATTTCAACCCATAAAGCGCCGCACTACTGCTCCCTTTTAAATCTGAATACATTTTCTTGACTTAGTCAAGTTTCAGGGCCTCACCACGCTTTAATAGCACCATATGACTATTTGAAAAGCCTTAAGATTATTTAGAATGCCCATAAATGCCAACTACATCTTTCAAATGAAACAGAAGCTAGCTAAACAAAGAAAAAACATAGTAGGATTTTTTAAAATATAATTTTGATTAAGTGTGCATCAAAAATGTATTTTATAAAACACAAGATAGTTTTGACAAGTCTTTGATAAGACCTGTAGATATGAAAGCTATGAAACAAAATAGATACTAAAATTACCTTTGTTTAACAATGCTAAATATGTTACAGTTAAATAAATAAAACTAGAGAACTGGCCAAAATGTTTAATATACTATTTCCATTTAACTAATAGTACTGCTCTATTATAGCCTTGCATTTAGGTAACATTGGTATGAGTTATTTAAACTATTCCCACTGATAAAGTCAGTGATATTTAATTAAGCACATACTGTGGCAGCAAGTGTGTTAACCCCTTTCTATACATTATGCCATTTAACTATTAGAGCGGCACTTTGAGATACTAATATTATCTCCTTTTTTCCATGACAAAAATAAAACCTACGAAAGGTGTTCAATTTGATAAAAAACACAGCGAGAGCTGTAGAGATAGCACTCAGCTGTGTCAGATTCTAAAATTTGTACTGTTTATGAGCAACTGACTTCTAAGCTTTCATTATATGTGTAGCTCTGATTATCTAAAATTTTAAATGTAAAAAAAAATAACTATACCTTTGTGGCATAGTGTTTTTCAATTGAGAGCGCTGTTCCTCCCCGAGGAATGGTCAGGAATGCCTAGAGACAGTTTGATTGTCAAGATGCGTGAGAGCCTACTAGTATCTAGTGGCGAGAGACCAGGGATGCTGTGAGCATCCTACAATGCACAGGATGACCCCCACAACAAAGAATTACCCAGCCCAAAACGTCAACAATGCCAAGTTCGGAAATCTCGCTCAAGTACCACTATAATTATACACAGGACATTCAATGCACTTTTTAAAAAGCAATAGTCTCAACGAGCAGTGTCAACAAAAAGCCGAAACAAAATTTCTTCAAAGTGAAAGTTAATATAATTTAAAAAGAGTATTTCATGACAGCAAATTAATACTTTGGGCCACATTTGGATTGGACAAATTTTCATTTTAGTCTCAGAAATTCTAATACAGTCTTCTCATACCTGAGGAAGTAAGGATTTCAAGGCTAGTTTTTAGTGACACTAAATATCACCTTTTCCCACCCCCCGTTTTTGGACATTCACAGAATACTACAGTTTTGCTTTATTTTTCTTTTAATGAGTCAATGCTTACTCTGTGATTCTAAACTGATTTTATCTTTATAGCAAATGTTCATTTTATCCTATAATACATAAGGCAGTTATTAAAAGTTATATTTAACAGCTGAGCTGAACCAGATGTCACTAATTTTATTCATCAACTTCATCTCTAAAAAGAAAAATGTTAATAATAAGAAACCCACTGATCCAATTAAGTACACACACAAAAAGAATCCACTTTAAGGACTACACAGTATGCATAAATATTAAAATGAACGAATCTTTTCAGTGGATTTGGCTAATGGAATCTCATCTAATCCCAGTGTAAATGAAAGATTAATAAGGTACAGGGAGATTGGAAGACCAAATCTCATCTCTCTAATCACGTATGAGGCACCAGCATCTACCTCCCACTGCGGAAGGCCGAACAGAAGCCTCCAAAGGCACATGTGGACCCTGATGAGGAGATAAGCCTATTCCTACAGTGAATTTGGTACAAATATTAAAAGGCCCTTGTCCTTGTCAGTTCTCTAACGTCCGTATTACTGAGAATCCTGGCCTTACTCCCTCTCTCTTTAGTTTCCCATAGATTGAGCACCTGGCTAATGCCCAGAACCCAGCTGTTCTGCTTTAATGAAATCTGCAAATTGTGGCGTGCATAGAAGGAGCTCAGAAGAAATCCACTCTGTCATTACAGAAAATAAGAATAATGCAAGGGAAATGGAAGACACTAGGATCTAATGTCATGTTTATTAATTGAGGGATTTAAACGTCACTTTCAATAAAATGGTAATTACTTGTAAGATTTTTCTTGGAGGCATGTAGGGATTCTGCTTCAGAAATATTGTAAGTATAGGAAACAAGGAAAAATCTTGGTTTTATCCTTCAGGCATTCTAAGTTTTTCCATTTCTACTATCATCAAGACCAAATAAATGATTAGTAATTTGGTAGCCAAGAGCCTTTATCACTGGTCCAACAGGCTACTTTAATCATTTAGCTCCTAAAGCTTCTGTTTTCATCTGGAAAAAAAAAAATACAAATACAGTAGGGATCCTAGATGATCTGCAGGCTTAGTGTGAACGTCCAACAAGTTTATGAATAAAAGGCAATCCATGAACAATGGCTATGATTACAATTCTTTCCTCAGCTGTTTAAAAACCTGTATGGTACATACCTCCTTTAGCTGTTTGACACAGATGAAAGCGTCCTTCCATTGCTCAGCATATTATGTTAGTCTTGTCAATTATTTTACTTGAACAGTAACATTCCTTTTATATACAGCAATGAGACTGTAATTCTATTCATTTTGTAATGAAGCCACTTCCCTTCCGTCTGCTATATTTAGAAGCTCTCACATGATGAGGTATTCTTCATTGGAATGTGATTGAAATGTTATCATTTTAAATGTAAAAACATTAATTTGTAAATACAAACCAGCAACTTTAGAGTAATTGCCTGAAGAAGACCCAATTGCTCCCACTGATACTATTTCAGTCATTTTTATCATAAATTTGACTGTTTGTAATTAAAATTGTTAAAAAAAAAGTTAAATACCTATTTCTACATATTAGCTTTATATTTCAGTAAACACAGAGCCTGCTAAATTTTGAAGAAATGAAAATACCTACAAATGCCCTAAACATCTTTTATCTAAACTTTTAAAAGTGAAATAAAATGTGGATATGTCCCAAAAAAATAAACTATGAGACCATTCAAATGGAATTGGGAGCCATATGAGAATATTCAATTAAGACCAAATTTTAAAAACCTCAAATTGAGAGTTTTTTTTTTTTTTTAACACATATAATATTTTCCTGGTGGGATGCTCTCCTCTGAATACTTAGCATTTATGAATTTAGTATGTGAATGCATGTAGTGTAAGTAAAGACTACTCTCACTGACTGCCTTCCCACTCATAGACCCCAGGTCTTGATGCCAGAAGGAACTATCTGACCTTGGGAAAATGAACCTCTCTCAAACCTCATCTTCCTCACCTGCTCAATGGGACTAATAAGAGCGTCTGCCTCAGAGCCATGTTGAAGATTACATGAACTTAGAACACTGTCACTTAGTAACTGCACAATAAATATCACCAGTCCTTATCATTATCTTATTTACTTCTTAATATCCTGCATACAAATGATTTTTTAAAAATATCTTGATGGGGGCGCCTAGGTGGCTCAGTCTTGATTTCAGCTCAGATCATGATCTCAGGGTCCTGAGAGCCAGCCCCACATTGGGCTCTCTTTCAGCGTGGACTCTGCTTGAGATTCTCTCCCCCTCTCTCCCTCTCTCTTTGCCCTCCCCAACTTGTGCTCTCTCTCCTTCTCTCTCTCTCTCAAATCTTAAAAAAGAAAATACAAAAATAAAAATATCTTGATGGAACAATTCTGATCGAGCTGCTAAACCACTAGGATGAGGAATTAAAACCTTGTATTCTCCCCTTGCCTCAAGGAACTCTCACTTTGGCCCCAAATTAATGGCCAACAACACTAATTCATTTTACCTTACATGAAGAAAACAGTCTGCAAACTCTTCCAAAACCATTGACGTAAGAGAATGCAAACTGAAAGAAAAAAAAAAAAATCTCATAATATCATTTAATGTACCATGTAGTTTAATTTGGGTGAGGAGGTAATTTGTACAACGGGATACTTCCAGCACTCCTGAAATCAAACCACATTGGTGAACACAGCCCTGAATATAGCAGAGACACACTACAATTCTGGTAGAAGAAATTATATAAGATCTAATATATGTACCAGAAGCCACACATGCACACGTGTACGTGGAGTTATGCACACATAGTTCTGGTAAAGCTGAGAGGAAACTTAGGCTGAGAATTACAGACCAAATTAGACCTGGGAAATCCCTTGCCTTTGCTCAGAGACTGCTTAACGGTATAGGCAATTCAGTGTCTACGTGTAAAATGGGACTGCTGAATTCACTAAGAAGGACCGGGAAGTACTGGAGCTGACAAGATACGGCCGAAGAAGAAGAATAACAAGGCTCCTGGGGAATAGGGTGATGCTGTCAATGAGGCACAGCCTGCCAGGTACTTAGGGGTTTGTGTCAACCAGTTTTATTTATTTATTTTTTAAATATTTTATTTATTTATTTGAGAGAGAGAATGAGATAGAGAGAGAGAGCATGAGAGGGGGGAGGGTCAGAGGGAGAAGCAGACTCCCTGCTGAGCAGGGAGCCCGATGCGGGACTTGATCCAGGGACTCCAGGATCATGACCTGAGCCGAAGGCAGTCGCTTGACCAACTGAGCCACCCAGGCGCCCCAGTGTCAACCAGTTTTAGAACAAAGAGTTGCCTGGTGATTTTAGGATGGAAAGAGCAGATGCACTGAAACACAGTATGTGGTAGCTGACTAGAATCAAGAAGAGCGATCACTTGGTTGAAACATCACGCACTGCTTCACAGTGAAAACAAAACAAATCTAAGATATTGAAGTAGATTGTTACAGACTTGTGAATCAAATCTAACATCATTTCTAAGACGTGAGGTTAACATCCTTGTATCTCTGGTTGCACGTGAATAGAAAATTGTCCCTATGCATCCAGCATACATACCCGCAGAACCCTTAGGACATACTTTGGTATTTATACAAATAGACATCTACAAAAATACATCAACTGTCAGCTTTCAGGATGCTTACAACACACTGAGCATGATTTGTTCAGATTTTAACGTACATGTTACAGTTACTGCCACATGAAATTTGTATTTATCAGTCCTGGCTATTGTGTTGTTCAGCAAATAATTTAATAATAAAGAAATAATTATTTTTCGGGCGCCTGGGTGGCTCAGATGGTTAGGCATCTGCCTTCGGCTCAGGTCATGATACCGGGGTCCTGGGATCGAGTCCCGCATCAGGCTCCCTGCTCCTTGGGGAGCCTGCTTCTCCCTCTGCCTCTGCCTCTCTCTCTGTGTGTCTCTCATGAATAAATAAATAAAATCTTTAAAAAAAAAATAATAAAGAAATAATTATTTTTCTATCTTAATAAATCATGTGTTCAATAATAAATTAATAAATCATAGCTACATATCCCACAAAAGCTTAAATTTATCAAAGTCAAACTGGGGAAGAAGCTCAAGCTATTTTGATATAGTTTTAAAATACAAACGATTCAACACTTGCTCAAAACAAGTAATTTGCACAAACTATTAGAAATGGCTTAAAGGTTTTTGATCTGTTCAATGTAACAGAAGATGGTAAAGGACCAGGTCATGTTGGTTCCACCTCCTACGTACTGATCTTCCCTTACTCTAGGGCCACATTCTCTTAGGTCTTCAGCAATAACCTGCAAATAGTCTCCCTACTTCCAATTTCGCCTCACTTTCACCCATTCTTCCCACTGTTGCCACAGTGTTCTACTCTGCGAATGCCCTCCCTAATTATAAATCTTCAGTTATTCATAAAAGGTGATCTTACCTGGTGGTCTTCCCAATCTCCCGTTTAGGTCTTTCATTGCTTTTCCATTTGCCATAAACCCAAGCTATAGTGAGATCTGCGCCCTTCTCCGAGCAAACAGTGCTGCTGCCTGCCTCCACAGCACTGCACATACTGTCTTCTCTCTTTGACTCATTTGTCAACCTCCTCCCTACTTTCTTAGCACAGCCAGCATCACCTTCTCTGCAGGGTCTTCTGTGATTTTTCCCACCCCACCTGCGCCCCCTCATTTAGCAGAGTATAAACCTCCCCACTCTCCTACAGCTTTTTCTGTTGACCTCTATCACATGCTTCCCACATTTCACTATCCTTGTTTATTTGCACACTTCCAATTATATATTGTCCATTACTAGGGTAGATACTATGTTATTTATTTTTCCTCCAATGCCTAGAATATAGTGGAAGAGGTAATGGGATGGGGCCATTCTGTGTTTAATATAGAGTTATCCAACACTGGGCAAACTATACAAATGTACAGGGTTCTAGTTTTTCACGTAGAAGATGGAAAGAACAGTACCTAGGATATCTAGGGTTGTTAGGAAAATGAAAATAATGCTATATTTAATGCATAGTAGGCATCCAAGGAATAGTAATGACTAACATGGTTGAGTACTGAAAAATAGTTATAATTTAATTAAAATATAAAAAGTAAATGAAAGACTGCATATATTAATTGTATTCTCATGTGTTAGGTCACCTTTTTAAAGAGGTAATTCTCAGTAAAGGGTAAAACATTTTTAGTGTAACCTTCATTAGGCTACATTCTAAGCAGGTACAAGTGATCCAATAATTCCTTCTCGTCCCTTTGATCCAACATGATAGGTAAGTGCTATAATCATCTGAACTGGAGAAGTTGAATCATTCTGGTTGTCTTTTTGGCTTCACTTAAAGTTCTGAAATAGATCAACCCCTTTTAACACCCATGTTTTGAAGAAGCTGGTATACACACTGTAGCCCAGTTTCTAGGAAGCCCTTTAAGTCAACAAAAATATCTAAGAAGCTTCCTATTAAGTATCTCCCAATTTGTGTGCTTCATTTCTTACTCACCTAATTTCTATCATATACTCATTTAACAAACATTTATTGAGTTCCTCTTCTGTGTCAGGCACTTATCTAAGCCCTTGAGCAGGAGTTGGCAAATATTTTTCTTGAAGGACCAGACAGGAAATATTTTTAGGTCTAGGACCCACATGGTCTCTGTCACAACGGCTCACACTGAAACTGCAGAAAAAAAGCTGCCAGAAGCAACACATTAACAAATCCATTAACAAATGGATTTGACTGTGTCCCAATAACACTTTATTTACATGGCCAAAATTTAAAAAAAAGACAAAGAAGGGTTGGTGAAGATGTGGAGAAAAAGGAACCACTGTACACTGTTGATAGGAACGTAAACTGTACAGCCACTATAGGAAACAGTATGGAGATTCCTCAAGAAATTATAAAAAGAAATACTCTACGATCCAATAATCCCACTTTTGGATATTTACCTAAAAAAAAATAGTAACACTAATTCAAAAAGATATATACACTCCTGTCTTTATTGCAGCATTATTTACAATAGCCAAGATATGGAAGGAACCTAAGTGTCCATCAATAGAGAAATGGATAAGGAAGATGTGGTATACACATACATATATATGTATTTTATATATATATATAACACTCCATAATGGAGTATTAGTATTATGCAGCCATAAAAAAGGATGCAATCTTGCTATTCGAGACAACATGGATGGACCTAGAGGGTATTATGCTAAATAAGTCAGACTGAGAAAGACAAATACCATATGATTTCACTCATAAATGGTATCTAAGTATAAAACAAATGAATAAACAAAAAGCAGACTCAAACTTATATATCCAGAGAACAACCTGATGGTTGCCAGAGGGGCAGGGGACTGGGAAAAATAGATGAAGGGGAGTGGAAGATATAGACCTACAGTTATGGAATAAGTCACAGGAATTTAAAAAAATACAAAAAAAAAAATACAAAGCATAATGAATACAGTCAATTACATAATAGTGATGTATGGGGACAGATGGCAGCTACACTTGCGGTGAACATAACAACGTATAAACTTGTCAAATCACTGTGTTGCACACCTGAAACTAATGTAACACTGTGTGTCAACTATACTCAAATAAAAATAGATATATAAATAACACTTTAATTACAAAAATAAGTGGTGGGTCTGTGGGCCGGAGTTAGCAGGCTCTTTCTCCAGAGCCAGAGGGTCATTCCAACAGTCAAGCCTTGCAGCATCCTAGAAGTCACACACAATAAACAGCTGGATAAACAATAGCCTATCAGAGTTGTTTATTCCTGTTTAAATAACTGAAACTGCGGGTGTCACGGAGATCGACTGGGTGGCTGTTAGACTGGACTGTCAGGAATATGCTCTCTGAAATTTTTTTTTTTTAAGATTTTATTTATTTATTTGACAGAGAGAGACAGCGAGAGAGGGAACACAAGCAGGGGGAGCGGGAGAGGGAGAAGCAGGCTTCCCGCTGAGCAGGGAGCCCGATGTGGGGCTCGATCCCAGGACCCTGGGATCATGACCTGAGCCAAAGGCAGACGCTTAACGACTGAGCCACCCAGGCGCCCCTCTCTGAAGAAATACTTTAAGCTGAGACGTGACAGACAAACTACTCACCATGGAAAGACTGATATAAAGCATTCTAAGAAGATAACAGATACTAATGATGCTGACAAATAGGAAATTCACAGAGAGCAACAGAATGGCTTTACAATCTAGAACGGTATTTCAAGGATAAAAACTCACATAGTTTTCCTGCAATGCCAAAATATCTTAACAGATACATGAGGCACAAAAGAATACAGAATAGATTAAAAATGGTTTGGGCACTTTTACTACAATAAATGAAATCCTAGAGAGGTGAAGGTCTAATTCCAGCACTGTATTCAATCATTCAAAAAACATTTATTAATAATCCTTGTCTAGGCTCTTGGAATTAAAATCGAGTAAGTTGTGAAAATTCTTCTCAAGTTGCTCTAAATCTAATAGAGAAGACAGAGAGATAAATCAAAGCAGCTTACATCAAATTTTGCTTTTGTGTCCCAGACTCTAGTGACAGTAAACCTGCCTTGGAAGCTACGGAAATGTTTTTTGAGAGTCAGAGGAAAGTGCAGTGGTCACTCCCGAGTTCCTGGAGGAAGTGGCAAACACGGTTTTAAAGAGGAGTGGAGGGCGCCTGGGTGGCTCAGTTGGTTAAGCGACTGCCTTCGGCTCAGGTCATGATCCTGTAGTCCCTGGATCGAGTCCCGCATCGGGCTCCCTGCTCGGCAGGGAGTCTGCTTCTCCCTCTGACCCTCCCCCCTCTCATGTGCTTGCTCTCTCTCATTCTCTCTCTCAAATAAATAAGTAAAAAATCTTTAAAAAAATAAAAAAATAAAAAAAAATAAAGAGGAGTGGAGACGTGGTAGGAGGGCTAGGTGGTTGATTCAGTGATCACCCCGTGAAGGGCACAGGGTTTTTCGTTTGTTTGCTTGTTTTGTTTTTAAAGAGGCATTCCAGGAGCTGGATGTTATTCAAAATGGTTGAAAGGGGGGTGTGGGACAACCACACAGATTAGAGACACACAGTTATGATGGTCCAGAAGTACTAAAAACAAAATAAATTTATTCTGAGAATTATAGAGACATATAAGCTGATGTACAAAATAAACGTATTTGCACTTGAGACTTCCCTCAGAAGCCAGTATGATGTAAGACTGAATGTAGTTTAGAAGCAAGACAGATGTGAATGGGAAAGACAAGAGAGAAGACTAGTACGGTCAGGTCAGTGCGGAATAATAATGGTCTGAACTTAAAAAAAAAAAAGTGGTACATATGGGGAATGCAAAGAGATTCAAAAGTGAAGAGGAGAGGGGTGTCGGGCTGGCTCTGTTGGTTGAGCGTCTGACTCTTGATTTTGGCTCAGATCATGATCTCGGGGTAGTGAGATCAAGCCCGGTGTCAGGCTTCACACTCAATGGGGACTCTGGTTGACATATTCTTCCTCTCCCTCTGCCCCTCTCCACCTCTCACTCTCTCACTCTCTCTAAAATAAATAATTCTTTAAAAAAAAAAAAAGGAAGAGGAGAAATAATCTGCAGATTGTAGTGACAGACAATAGGAAAAAGGGAAAAAAAGAGAACTGGTTTTCTGGCTTGGGCCTGAATAGCACTATTAACAAAGATATGAACATTGGAGCAGGGGGGATATTTGGGACAACAGTAATGAAGTCAATTTTAAGCATAACGGGGGGGGGTGTGCCTGTGAGATATCCATTAAAAAGGGTTATTCAAGAGGCAATTAGAGAATCGAATCTGTAGCTTAGCTATGAAAGCTACATGGAAGAATCAGGTTGAGGAGTCACTGTTTCAGTAACACTTCAAAGTACTGGTTTGAATGAAGTTAGTTATTGACACCAATAAGCTCTACAGATGCTGAAGTACTAAAGAGCTTTACTTATCAAAGAGATATTGCCAAAAGGAAACAATGTGGACCTCTCATAAACAAGAACATCTTTCCCCATAAAAAGTAATCAGTGGGCAGAATGCTTTACTGTCTAAAGTTTCCATTTTTTTAAAGATTTTATTTATTTATTTGTCAGAGAGAGAGAGTGAGAGAGAGAGCACAAGCAGGGGGGCAGCAGGCAGAGGGAGAAGGAGAAGCAGACTCCCCTGCTGAGCAGGGCGCCCCATGCGGGGCCGATCCCAGGACCCTGGGATCATGACCTGAGCTGAAGGCAGACACTTAACTGAGTGAGCCACCCAGATGCCCCTAAAGTTTTCCTTTAATGAAAAGCAAAAATGTGCCTTTCAAATCTGATTTTCACATCTGCATTAAAATAAATGCACTAAATACAAATCCCATGTATCTATGCATGCCTCACAGTCCATCCAGAGAGGAAATAAAGATACTGAAACCAATAAAAACTCACCATCTTCTAATGCATTTTTTTTAAATTTGCTTTTTAAAATAGTTATTGACTAAATCAGGTACCCAGCGATACAACGCTTGCACCTCTTGTATGTAGAACACTTTAACTAATGCTCACTGCATACTCAGAGAAGCAGCAATTCCCTTCCGCCTCCCTCAGAATGATGAGGTCATCGATTGGGCCTTTACACTTATAGGGCCTCAGGAGACCGAGGTTCGATGATTACATGGGCTTGTAAGACCATAAAGTTCTACCATAGCAGTCGTAGATGAATTGTAACAACACTTGAGATTGCCGAACATGCTCACCATCAATGTGTGGCTCTCTGCCCCAATTCACTTACAACCTTTGACTTTCAGAAATGATTTAAATCAGCATCAGCTCTGAATGCACAAATGCCAACCACCCTGATTCATCAGAAGGCAAGAGTGGTAAGATTTGTTTATGGAGAAACCTACCACATTTTTCTTCCAAAAAAGAAAATTTCAATCAACCTTTTAGGAAAATGGAGCATCAGGAGGTAACAAACAGATCAAGACTTTTTAAGTCTTACGTTTCATAAAACAAAATCAGGCAGTTGTTAGAAATAAACTCCATTTAATCTTAAACATGCAGTTAACATTCTGATACAAACATCGATGGCTTACTGAAATGGATTTTGTCAATCTTCCCAGAATGTATTTTCTTTGATATTAATCTTATCCATGTTTTTAAAAGAAGCCTGTACTTTCTTGTCACTTTGTGTTCCATATCAAACTGATGGAAGCCAGGATCTTTTCTATTATTTGTCAGTTTCTCTGGCCTTCCAAATCAATCTGAAGCAAAGCCTTTTCATTTCTTTGACTCAACCAAAATTCTCTTATATTTATTCTACTCAAGTATCAATCTCCCATTTCTTTGCCCTTTTACCTCTTATTCCTAAATATGACATTGCCAACATTTTGTGTTTAAAACCAAAAGCCTGTGCATAAAAACATACACATAGATCAATGGAACAGAAGAAGAGAGAGCCCAGAAATAAACTCAAGTATATATGATCAATTAATTTACAATAAAGGAGGCGAGATCATGCAGCAGGGAAGGATAGTCTCTTTGGTAAATACTTTTGGAAATATTGGACAACTACATGCAAAAAGAATGTAACTGAATCAGTATCTTACACTATACACAAATATTAACTCAAAATAGGGATTAAAGACTTAGATGTAAAATCTGAATTTATAAAATTCTTAAAAGAAAACATAGGCAGTGAGCTCCTTGATGTCAATCCTGGCAAGAATTTTTTCAATCTGACTCCAAAGGCAAGAGCAACAAGAGCAAAAACACACTGGACTACCTCAAACTAGAAAGCTCCTGAACAGTGGAGGAAATCATCAACAAAATGAAAAGGCAAGCGACTGAAATCAAGAACCTATTTGAATATTGTGTATCTGGAAAGGGGTAATATTGAAAATACTTAAAGAGCTCACACTACTCAATGAAAACAAAAAAAGAAGAAACAATCCAATTAAAACACAGAGAACCTAAACAGACATTTTTCCAAAGACGACATGTAGATGGCCAACAGACACATGAAGAGATGCTCAACATCACTCATCATCAGGGAAATGCAAATCAAAACCACAATGAGATATCACCTCACACCAGTCAGAATGGCAGGTATCAAAAAGAAGTAAGTGTTAGTGAGGATGTGGGGGAAAGGGAACACTCTGTGTGCTACTGATGGGAATGTAAATTGGTGCAGCCACTATGGAAAACGATATGGAGGTTCATCAAAAAACTTAAAAATAGAAAAATTAAAAATAGAACTACCTTATGATAGATAGCAATTCTACTTCTGGGTATTTATCCAAACAAAACAAAACAAACAAAACCAAGCAAACCAATCAAACAAAAAACAAAAACATGAATTGGAAAAGATCTTTGCGCACCTATGTTTACTGCAGCCTTATTTACAATAGCCAAGGTTTGGGAGTAGCCCAAGTGTCTATGGACAGGTAAATGAAAAAGATGTGTGTGTGTATACAATAAAATATTTCACAATGAAATATTACCCAGCCATAAAAAGAATGAATGACACCTTGCCATTTGCAACAAAATAGATGGACCTGGAGTATATTATGATAAGTGAAATAAACCAAAGACAAATACCATATAGTTTCAATTATATGTGGAATCTAAAAAAACCACATGAACAAACAAAACAAAACTCATAGAAACAGCAAACAGATTAGTGGTTGCCAAAGGGAGGAGGGTTCCAGGTGGGTGGGTGAAGGAAGTCAAGAGATACAAAGTTTGAGTTATAAATTAAGTCATGGGGGCATAATGTACAGCACGTGACTACAGTCAACATTGCACTGCATACTTGAAAGTGGCTAAGAGTAAATCTTAGAAGTTCTCACTGCAGGAAAGAAGTTTCTTTTTTTTAACTTTGCTTAGTGATAGATAACTAGACTTAATGTGATCGTTCCACAATGTATACATGTATCAAATTATGCTGTATACCTGAAACTAATAGAATTTTCTGTATCAATTATAATTCCACTTCTTAAAAAATGCTTCTGTATTTTATTAACATTTTTTGAAATTTTTTTACTTTTTAAAATTACATATCCTTAAAAAAAAGTAGCAATACCTTCTACAAGAAGGTAGAGATATGTGTGTATGGGCATCACTATAGGCACCAGATATTTTTCTATCACCCATTTAAACTCCTGTGTACTTATAATGCACATAATCAATACCATTTAATTCATTTTAAAAGCATTTAGTTATAATGGCCTTTCTAGTCACTGTCAAACTTCAAACAAATTTTTGTGTGTGTGTGAGGACAGAAAATACATTTTTTATGCCTTTGGAAATTCCAAATATAATGACATTGCAGTTCAACTTACTATTTCTTTGTAATTCTCAAAGCTTCTCCTGAATGCAAATGTATTCCCTTCCTTCCAAAGATGTGCCCAGTGATCCTTCCACCAGTTGGAACCCATCTTACCACTTTATAGGAAATTTACTATTTTTTAAACCAAATTTTAATATCTCCTGTTTTTGGGGTGCCTGGGTGGCTCAGTAGGTTTTCTGCCTTTGGTTCAGGTCATGAGCCCAGGGCCCTGGGATGGAGCCCCATATCGGGCTCCCTGCTCAGAGGGGAGTCTGCTTCTCCCTCTTCTCCCCCTGCTCATACTCTCCCTCTCGCTCTCTCTCTCAAATAAATAAAATCTTCAAAAAAATAAAATAAAATCTGTTATTGTCTAGAATTTAGCATCTTTTATTTAATAAATCTTTCACAGGTATTACTAGTTGTTTGAGCATAAAAATGTGTTCATTAAAACGAAACCTTCTCTAAAATTCATGAACATTGTTATGTCTACTTCTAAACAATTATTTCCCTTAGCTCAGAAAAAGTTGACATTTATGCTATCAACATCAAAATATAGACTATGGGAGGATACTTTTTTCCCTAGGTTAAGGTTTTTTGTTTTTTTAGATTTTATTTATTTGATAGATAGAGAGGGCACACAAGCAGTGGAGAGGGGCAGAGAAAGAGGGAAGAGCAGACTCCCCCCTCCAGAGCAGGGAGCCCAATGTAGGGCTCGATCCCAGGACCCCGAGATCATGACCTGAGCCAAAAGCATACACTTAACCGAATGAGCTACCCAGGCGCCCCTAGCTTAAGGTATTTTTATTTATTTTATTTTTTATTTTATTTTATTTTTTTAAGATTTTATTTATTTATTTGACAGAGAGAGACATAGTGAGAGAGGGAACACAAGCAGGGGGAGTAGGAGAGGGAGAAGCAGGCTTCCCCGCGGTGCAGGGAGCCCGATGTGGGGCTCGATCCCAGGACCCTGGGATCACGACCTGAGCCGAAGGCAGACGCTTAACGACTGAGCCACCCAGGTGCCCCTTAAGGTATTTTTAAATGAAATTTCAATCAATGCAGTTTGCTGGAAAAAGTTCTACACTCAAATGCTATACATATATGAAATGTATACATATGTGCATTTATACAAAGTAAAATCAGGATTAAGATTTGAAATGGTATTTTAAATATTTCAATTTTCAGAATATTTCAAACAGTTTTTATTTTTCTGGAAAATGCTTTAGTGTCATTCTCTAAATACAGCTTAGAAATTTTTAAAACTTACCATTTTTGAAATGTATAAATCATAGTTAAGACCAGGAGTTCATGGTTATATAAGATAAAAATGAAATTTAAATATTTGGCACTCTTTTACATTGAAATCTATACCTTACTATTTATACCAAACACAAATGTAAGTGCAGGTATAACACATATGTAAATATAGCCTTCCTTGATAGACTCCTATCCTCAGGGATTCTTCTGGGTATTTGTATGATTATATGAATAGATTAATTTTGTAGTAACTATACACTAACATAAAATGAAAATCTGAAGAAAATAACTATGCACGTGTACTACCGTATGTACTAAAAGAATTTGAAGTTTGAAATTAAGAATGTCTTGGTCACAACAGAATTTTCAACTTTCACTGTACCAAATCATCCTTCCGAAGGTCTGAACTCAGCATGGCCAGAATCTCGGGGATGTGGACAGAAGATAATGAGCCACACATGATGTCCTCACTATTTTGCCATAAATTCAACAAATGAACACCAGTAAAATGCCAAATTAGACAAAGAACTCACAAAACAAATGAAAACCTAAAAGCTCCAAAATGCACCTTTTAAACATAGTTCATCATTACTTTGAAAATCATGAAGGCATATACTATTCCAATTTGACCCATTGAAAACCTTTATTTTTTCAATTTTCATTAACACTTTCTGATTATAAGACTTGATAGAAATATTTCAATATGTAATTCAATATATAAAAAATCTGTATTCTTTATATATGTATATTCTTTATAGCGAACTAACCCAGGTTAAACTTAAATCTCTTATTTTGAAAATGCCTTCTAGCCTAATGATTACAATTATATTTTGTCATAAATTATCAACAGTCTAATCATGTCAGTGGGAAGGGTAGTTAACATCACATATTGTAATAATTTAATTTTGAGTTTTTTAAAACAAACTGATAAATTAGAGACTATCATTTCAACATGTAGGATTTATGTATTTTTATAATACCTCAATTTGACTGTTGACTTGGAAATGAACAAAAATGTGGATTTAAAATGGTCAGTCTGAAATTAATCTATCATTCAATGTCCTAAGAGAGAAAGCTTTGAGTTTTTGTTTTTCCTAAGCAGTCATATTTTTAAAATCTCGATTAAAGAAAGAAAAACAGAATAAAAGATTGAGAATAAGAGAATAAAAGTGACATTTATTTTATGGCTATAGAAAAATCTGTTTGATAAGGGATTTAATATTTGGTAAATACCAGGCTTTAAAATTTATTTTGGAGAGGCGCCTGGGTGGCTCAGTTGTTAAGCGTCTGCCTTCGGCTCGGGTCATGATCTCAGGGTCCTGCGATCAAGCCCCGCATCGAGCTCGCTGCTCCACGGGAAGCCTGCTTCTCCCTCTCCCACTCCCCCTGCTTGTGTTCCCTCTCTCGTTGTCTCTCCCTTTCTGTCAAATAAATAAAATCTTTTTAAAAAAATTTATTTTGAAGACAAACTTTGAGATTAAAATTCTGATTCTCAGGCACCTGGGTGGCTCAGATAATTAAGCATCTGCCTTCAGCTCAGGTCATGATCCCGGAGTCCCAGGATCGAGTCCCACATCAGGCTCCCTGCTCAGTGGGGAATTGGCTTCTCCCTCTGGCCCTGCCCCATTCTCATGCTCTCTCTCTCCCTCTCTCCCTCTCACTCTCTCTCAATAAATAAAATCTTTAAAAAAATAAAAATAAAATTCTGATTTTCAAATATTTAGGGAAAAAATCCTAAGAAGCAGAAGAAGCCAGGTAGTTAGTCATTTTATAAATAGAATGATGACACAAAGGTAAGTAGAAGAAAGAGGGATATTTTAGAGCTTAGGTAGGCATAACTATCAGAATATAGTTAATATGTGAGTATGTGAGTGTGTGTGAATATTTACATGCATATAATATGTATATGATTTTAGTGGGTAAAACATCAAAGTAGTGTGTTTTTCCTCACTCATCCTACAAACCCATAGCTTATTGTTAGTGGGATCCAGGCATGGAAGAGGGGTTAGTCAGTGCAGTATGTACTCATTCAACTCAGGGCCTTAGACTGATGCAAGTTTCATCCATTTCCACCCGTATGGTCATGTGGAGGGAAGAGAGTTCCAGAAAATCTAACGCAGACATTTAAATTTACCAGTTGAAAAGCCACACACAGCATTACCACCATAACCCACTGGGCAGCACCAGTCAAGTCCTAATGGCAGGAAGGAAAAGGTCTGATCCTTCAATTTGTCTGAAAGAGAGACTCAGATACAGATGAGCAATGCAGTCTCTACTAAGCTTTGGCATTTAGCACAAAACACTCATTAAAAGTGCATTCATGGAATGATTATTTTTAACTTCATTAAAAACATGACCTATAAACTAGACAATCATGGCTTCTCTTTTAATTATGATTTATATATAAGAACACAAAAGGAACCACCTAATAAAAGGCTGAGTCAGGACTGTCTTTGGAATCATCTGTGGAACATGGTTCCATGGAGAAGACTGCTCTGATAAAGAGAGGAAAAAAACTGGCCACATGTTGAAATTCTTGAAAGGTAGAGATGAAATATTAAAATATTGTGATTATGCTATTATGTGACACATAGTCCAAATAACACATCTTTCTACCTAATTCCTAATGGTCACTACATATAGCTTATATAGTTTGCTGAAATACTATAATGTACAAAATGCACGAGTCAGTTATTTAACAGCCTTATTTTCATTCTTATATTCGGATTTTCTCATATTCTCTGTATAAATCAGTACCAGTTATACAATTAGATCCTTGTAAACTACTTTACATTTATTCAGATTTTCTTAGAATACATAAAAACAGAGATCGCTTTCAATCTTAGCATAGCCTTTAGAGAAAAATAGAAACAATTTATGTAATGCCCTATGAGTAAAATATACCTAAATACCCAGATAGGTATTGCTAATGCTACTCTTAAGAATTGGCCTATCGTAGCAAAATATTTTATCATTTATGTTCAGTAAACTTAACTGCACTTTAAAGATTAAAATCTTATCAACTCTGAAAAAACACCACTTATTACACAAAAGACTGTAAATTAAAAACTTTATGTCTTTCAAAGTAAATATACTCTCAAATTCAGAGTTTCAGACTCACAGTCTATTCATTAAAATACTAAAATATCAAACTTTGCTGAAGTTCATGTTCACAAACTACACAGGATATGGTAATCACCTTCACCAAAGAGCTACAAAAATAAACTAATCAATATCAAATAATTCTAACTTAGTTCAGTGATATTTGAATTTAATTCTATAATTCATCCTGTTTTATTGTTTATTAAAACATTGATTTCTTTTAACTCGAATGAGTAAGATGATATGTATATGTGCTCAATTACACATTAAGAACTTCTAGATGTCATTTTCATTTGACTAAGATTAAAATTAAAAAAACAGGTATAAATTAAGATTTATTTATTAGAGGGAGAGAGAGACAGAGAAATAGAGAGACAGAGAACATGAATGGGGAAAGGCAGACAGGGAAAGAGAGGGAGAGAACCTCAAGCAGACTCCCTGCTGAGTGCGGAGCCCTATCTGGGGCTCTATCCCATGACCCTGAGATCCTGACCTGAGCTGAAGGCAGATGCTTAACCAACTGAGCCACCCACGCATGCCTATAGCTAAATTTTCTTAGAAAAATGAGGGCTGCTGATGTAATAGATTTTAACACTCATCTAACAATGGTCTGTTTTTATGTGCTTTCTTTTAATCCTCTTAACAGACCTTTGAGGTAAGTACTATGGTATGTATTAAAATATTCTCACAAATGCCAACTTTATTTTTGCTAAATCACTGTTTATTTAAATATTCACTGGACTATCATTTTCCTTTCATCATTTTAAAATTTCCCTACCCCTTAATTTTTTTTTTAATTTTGGTACCATTTTCCATTTCTATCAAAGGCTATCCATTGTACTCGAAACTTCACCATTGTAGGACTTCTCAATTTTTCTACTTCAGAAATTTTTCAAAAATCTTCAAAAACAACCTAGAGCATCCTTCTGAGAATAAAAAAAATCAGATAGTAAGTTGAATAAATTTAGACTCTTAAGAGAAGATTTTAACAGGACTGGGTTTAAAAAACAAACTGTAATACAAGTGAAATACAAATAAATAACTATGATCAGCGACTTCACTACAACTAAAATAAATAGCTTTCTGCATTAAGATGATTATATACCTAATATTTGCATGGTCTTTTAATATTATAGATGGCTATCACTCACTTCTATCAATTAGATATTTGAGAAAAGTTTCTATTTCTCAAATATTTTTGTAGATCCTTATTTGGAATTATATTTTAAACTGATGATCAATCAGTGACTTTACTACAACTAAAATAAATAGCTTTCTGCATTAAGATGATTATATACCTAATGTTTGCATGGTCTTTTAATATTATAGATGGCTATCACTCACTTCTATCAATTAGATACTTGAGAAAAGTTTCTATTTCTCAAATATTTTTGTAGATCCTTATTTGGAATTATATTTTAAACTGATGATCAGTGACTTCACTACAACTAAAATAAATAGCTTTCTGCATTAAGATGATTATATACCTAATATTTGCATGGTCTCTTAATATTATAGATGGCTATCACTCACTTCTACCAATTAGATACTTGAGAAAAGTTTCTATTTCTCAAATATTTTTGTAGATCCTTATTTGGAATTATATTTTAAACTGATGACAAACATTTTGGCCCTTTCAGGAATTATTTTATTTTTCAAATAGCTATCAATCTTTTAGAATTATGTGTGATGAAAAAATTTGGCTGTTTTTTAATATGGTAATTATTTTTTATTCTCTAGACTAGACAACTGGTATTGAAGCTAATTACAAAAAGGAATTTTTAGGTCAAAATACCAGAAATAACTATTACATATGCAAAATTATTTCTTAAAAGCTGTTCACATTTAGAAAGTAAATATTTGTTGGGTTTTTTTTTTTAAAGATTTTACTTATTTATTTGAGACAGAGAGAGAGAGAGAGAGAGAGAGAATGCACAGAAGCAGAGCAGGGTATCAGACTTGGGGCTCGATCCCAGGAGATCATGACCTGAGCTGAAGGCAGACGCTCAACCAACTGAGCCACCCAGACACCCCAAGAAAACAATTTTATAAAAATATGTTATTTTAAATTGGAAATACAAAAACTTCAACAATAAATGACAAAAATACAGGGGATAAAACATTTTTTTCCATTAACCTTTCCATTAGAAATGGGAAAAGGCGGCATGTGTGTACTGAAAAATTCCTGAAACACTAGTTTTTGTCAGTTGTTTCTTAGTTTTGGGGTGGAGCTGATAAGGAAAGAAGGTCCAAAAATTAGATTATTCTGTAATGAGGATGTTCTATGGGTTAAGGATGCCCTCTAATTACAAAAGATCAAAATTAAATACAGAAATCATTTTAAGTATTAAAAATACCATTGAGGGGCATCTGGGTGGCTCAGTCAATTAAACAGCCGACTCTTGATTTGGCTCAGGTCATGATCTCAGCGTCTGGAGATCAAGCCCCGGGTCAGGCTCCGCACTGAGCAGGGAGTCTGCTTGACAATTCTCTCTCTTCCTCTGTCTCTGCCCCTCCTCCCACACATGCATGCACGCACACGCTTTCTCTCTCTCTCCTTCTCTCTCAAATCTTTAAAACAAAATGTAAAAAAAAAAAAAAAAAAATTAAACATACCATTGAATACAAGATTAGTTTCTTTGAAAAATAAAGCCTTCCACTATTTGTGTAACTCCTAGGGTCTATTTTCTATATTCCAAGTGCCCTAATAATTGCTGATCACTTCCACATCACTGACAGTGATTACCAAGAGAGTACAGAAACAACAACGGGTCTTCATATACTTGGAAGCGTAGTAATGGAACATTTCTTCATTCATGTTCCAGACCAGGCGAATAGGAAACAAGAAACGGCCCCAGTGTCCATGGGAGCTAATAAGGAACTTCTCCCAGCTTCTACTTACTATCATTGACAAGAAACAAAAACAACTTTTACACAGGAATGAAACAACGAGCAAGGTCTATATCACTGTATCTTTCCAACAGTATGTACCTTAAGCACTATTTTTTTAAAAGGGTTGTGTATTATTCATTAAGTTAAAATATAACTTCATTTGCTCTACTAAGTACTGACTAAATCCCATTTCAATATTCGTGTAGCTCACAGCCCCTGAACTTCTAAAATACAAGCTTTCTATCTTGAGACAAAAGAGTGTTAGAATCTTTAGTCCATTCAAAATCTTTCTTTTCTAATAGGACTTTAGAAAGATCTTTTAAATGCCTTTTTATCTCTAGGGAGAATTCTGCTAAGATTTTATACATGAAGCAAAATGCCAGATGATTAAAAAATTCTCATCTCAAATTCCAGGCCTCCATTTTCTCTCCAATTGTCAATCCCTTTTTAATTTGCTGTGAACAGTACTGTCAGTCTGTTTGGAAAGCTATTCTAATTTAAGATTTCATTATCTCTCTTCTTCAACCTTTGAATGGCCTGTCACTTGTTATACGCATCATAGAAAGCTAGCCAAGTACACTTCTGATTTCCAGCTATCAAGTTTACAGAGGATTGCATTGTCCAAACATCCTTTCAGACCATGCTTCTATGTTCCCTCTCAAATTTCTCTATAGAAACAAAAAAAAACAGTGAATTTTTATTTGTTGTTCCCACTCAACCATAAGCAAAAGTGTAGAGATAACTGGACCTTTTGCAAATTCCTATTCTTGTTCATACATGAACTAAAAAAATTCACAGAGTATTTTCTAACACAGCTCCCGCTCCCAGTAAGGTATGAAAAACAAATAGGAATTAAGGACATTTAATAAACCTGTTGTATAATATTTGATCTCTCCCTTAAGAAAGAGCACTGAGAAATACCAGCTCTGAAAAGAAGTGAAGATCTAGGATATTCCTTAGTGAGATATATGCACGCTAGACCAAGAGCTGGGATTTATGTGATCTATACAAGGATGTTAGTCTAACTAGATGAGGTTTACATTTAATTCAGTATCAAAATCAACCATGTATGTTGACAAAAGTTTTTTAAACACCTTTCTAAGTACTCTTGACTTAGAGGACATTCTTCATGAGGCTCCCAAGAACAGGAGAATTTCCATTTGGCCAAATAGGCAATAAGAAGAAAAAACTTTTGTAATGAAATATAGTACAAGAGACATACAGTAAAACATTATGAACTATGCAACATTTTATGCCCCAATTTTGACTGACTTGGTAGCATCTGCTAAGACTGGCATGAAGCACGTAGATGTTACTATTGTCCTACAGTACCCTAGCTGGTTCTGGGGAGGCCAATCTAAAATGCCACCTAGGGCTATGGAATCAACTAGCATTAAGTTCTCACCCTATAAAGATGTGTGTCTGCTGAATCAAATGAACTACAGAAGAGAAGAACCCAGCAAGAAATGTCTCAATAACCCACAAAATCGTTCCTCAAAAGAAAGAGTTTAAATTATCTGTAAGACCTATCATCTACCCATGTCTGCCCTAAAGCCACCCAGCCCAGCCACAAGGATCTTCTTCCTTCCTTTCCTTTCCTTGCTTCTACCTGGTGGGGGTAAAATTCAGAGAATGGCTAGGAAATGCTCACCTGTTGGCCCCTTTTCTACTGTAGGCTTCCATTAGCTCTCATCTAGGGGAGGGGAGAAGAGTTAATAAATACTAAGTCAAACTGGGAATTTTGACTATTACATGGGAATACACATTTTAATTTCTGAATTGAAACTTTTTAAACTGTTTTTAGGACTTAAAGTGACCAAGGCCACTTTATTATTACAAAGTCCCCAGGAAAGTCACTTTTATCCACGGAGTCATTGACTGAAAAAGTGTAGGAGGCTAACAAAATAAAGTTAGATTTTCACAACAAACCATGTGTCACACTTGTACAACAAAGTGACTTACAAATTTTATCAAAAGTATTATGCCCACTTGTCATTAGTACAAAATTTTATGAATAAAGAGATTAAGTGAAATAAATGAAATATATACTTGAGAGATGTTAATGTGACATGTATAAAATGGAAAAGACTGGGTAAAACAACTTAAATTTTGTTTAGAACATGCCAGAAAAATTCTGCTAGAAATAAGGAGTAGTTGTCAATAACATGGCAGGTGATACAAAAGACAGAAGCAACCACCATTATAAACATATAAGAGGTGAGTGAACCTTGCAATAGTAGCTACCTCTAGAGCTAATTTACAACTTTATTTTTAATGAGATCTACGGATTTTTACAATTCCAAATATCTTAATGGGTTAAAATATCCTTCAAGTTTCAATTAAGGGACTGAGAAGCTTTGAAAATTGAACCAGGAAGAGAGTGTTCCAAAATGAAATCAATGAACAGAGTGTTCCAAAATGTAATCAATGAACAGAGTGTTCCAAAATGTAATCAATTTGTAGTGTGCACAGAACATTATCTGCACAGAACGGTAAACAATTTGTCAGCACCATCCTGGATACTGGGCTCCATGATCGAATGACTAGACAATCGGTTCTTAGAACAGTCTTCTGCCCTCTTTTAAATGTGACAAAACAAAAATCAAACAAAACCACACTTCAGTAACTATAAATTTCAATCTCTATATCTGCAAAGCCTACATATCCACTAAATAACTTAGGGAATTCTCCACGAAAGTGATCAATCTAATCATTACTACAGAGGGTCAGAATTGCAAATTCACTGTCATTCCAATCAGATCTACTCATCTATTGAGTTTGGTGAACATTAATTGGTTTCCAGGGCACAAGTGCTTCAAGGGCAAGCACAGAAATCACGATTCTGAATTAAAATGAAAAAAAAAAAAGGGGGGGGGCTTGTAAATCCAAATATAGCAGCCAAATATTTCTCAACTATTGTATTTCAGTACAAAGTATGAAATATCCAACAGAATTTTTTCATACCTTGTTTTTTATTCTTTTAAACCCTGAGTTAAAAACTACAGCATTTTTTTCCTCAGGAAATAAATTTGCGTTTTTGTCAGCTCTGGCTGCCACAACAAAATACCACTGACTGGGTGGCTTAAATGAGAAATTTATTTTCTCACAGTTCTGGGGCTGAGAAATCAAAGATCAAGGTGATTGCCTTTTTGAATTCCTGTGATAGCATTCTTTCTGGGCTTGCAGACAGCTACCTTCTTATGTCCTCACATGACCTTTTCTCTGTGTGAGTACATATAGAAACCTCTTCTTATAAGGCCACCAATCCTACAAGATTTGGGCCCCAACCTTACCAGCTCATTTTACCTTCATTACCTCCATGCAGCTTCTATGTTTGTGTCCTCCCAAAATTCCTAGATGGAAGCCCTAATCCCCATGAGACAGCATTAGAATGGGGCCTTTGGGAAGTCATGAGAGATAGAGGATTTCATGAAGATAGAACCTCCACAGTAAGATTAGGGTCCCCATAAGAAGAGGAAGAGAGCAGAGCTCTCGCGCGCGCGCTCTCTCTCTCCACATGTATGAAGAGAAGGTCATTCGAGCACAGAGCAATATGGTGGCCATCTGCACACCAGACAGAGAACCCTCACTAGGAACCAAATCCACCAGCACCTTGATCTTGGACTTCACAGCCTCCAGAACCGTAAGAAATAATATCTACTGTTCAAGCCACTCAGTCTATGGTATTTTGTTAAAGCATACTGAACTAGAACAGTATCAGTAAAAATCAAAGCCTTTGCAATTATCCATTAGCTATATATGGCAAGGCCTCTGCTACCCAGTCCTCAAGGCCTTCCTTTATCTATTTTAAAATACCAACTCCCCACTCCTAACCCAGGAACTACCTATAGCCCTGCCCTATTTTTATATAGAACATTTATTATTCTATCATGTAGCCCATTCTATTATTTGTTCATTTTATGTTCCATTTCCATCCACTACAGGCAAAATAAAGAGAATATTTTATAATTTTTCTACTCATGATACATATTGAACATATCTGAAACTAATCTCAAATTAGTAAACTTTCACTTAATTACTGGCTGCTTTTGAAGTAATTCAATAATACCATGTTTCATAAAACTAATGTGGTCCAGGTTATCTTATCGTGAACTTTCCTAGATTTCTACCCTAATACAAGATAGTTAATAACATTTTACCTCAAACCTATAATACTGCTATATTATAAAAGTGTTATTTTTCTTAGCACATATAAATATAATATATATTATTTGGTACTTTGAGAACAGAGCACAACTTTGATTTTTGTCTACAGGTTTTTTTTTTTCTGAGCTATCCCATAAATAATTCAAAATATTTGTTAAATATGCCAAATACAGATGAAAGATATATACTCATGAGATAACTGAAATTAAAATGTATCAACAATCACTATAGTCAAAAGAAGAGAATGCATATTTCAAAACCAAACACTAAGTGAAAAAACAATTTAGCTCTATAGTTGATAGCTCTTGTCCTTTTTTGTTAACTTTTTACAAAGTCTACTTTGGTTATAACCAAACCAGTTACATCCAAAGTAATCTACCTTATTCATATTAATTATTCTAAGTTACATCAAATAATCCTATTCCCCATGGTTGCATTTCCTTCAAATCACTTATCCAAGAGCTCCCAATTTTACTCTTTAATTTCAGTTCGTTAAAGAAAAGACATACGGGACAAACTTTATTTCTAATTACAATTTAAAATCTAAGACTATACACTGAAAGTATTTTACCAATATTATGTAAAGTTTCCTCTTACAAAATGTATTTGGTGAAGCAATAATATAAAGTAACATCAATCCAGTGAAATCTTTTCACATGGACTATACTTTGTTGAAAAAAAATGACAGACTTGTGAATCCAGCCTTTTGCCCAAGAGCACCAAATATTTTTTTTAAAAGAGTTTTCATCTGTCTTTACAACTATTGAAGCTGTAAAGTCAGACAGCCTTATTTTGAGGATGCCAATCAACTAAAATATTAACTTTCTTAAAACTATAAAAGAGATATTACCCACATTGTTACTTGTTGGAATAACAAAATGAGTTGTTTAAAACCAATGTAAACTATTAATTAGCACTCTATAAATAAGTGATGTCTATCTCTTGAAACAGATTTGTTGTTAAAATTTATAAAGACTGAAAAGCTATCTATACAATTGTCAGCAAAGGTAGGGCAGCTTTTTCCTCTATTTTTTATACTGATATCATTTGAGATACTGTAGCTATAAAGACAAAATAAATCAACAGCAAGTTAAATTGCAATTGCAGTATTAGTAATTTTAGGTAGTTCAATTTATAAGAAGTATTGTTAGTAAAGCAAGTGAGACTTTAAAAGACAAACAATTCCTGAAAATTCTGTCTTCCTTTATCAAAATGAATACTCCCTTAAGATAAAAGTTCATTTTTTCAGTTTCTAAAATGGAAATAATTGTCTTGCTTACATTATAATGTAAGTATAAGGACAAAAGTATTGAATACCTGAAAATGTTATGCAATTTGGAGTTACTATTTTCCCTTATTACTGAGATTCTTTTGGAACTATAATAATTCTATAAAATCTTCTATTGATAGATGACTATAGAGCATTCTATGAAGACATTTCCTATACTTGGATCTAAAGTGATTTAAAAAATAAGGTTCTGTAACTGAAAGCAAATTGTCCAAATATTCAATCCTTCTTTTACTAGTTTCTAGGTTTGTTTTTTTATAGTCCAACACAGAAATTGGATCTGAAAATTAAGTATGGCTTGAATGCCCTCTAAAATTAAGGTTGGTACCAGTGAAATTCTCAAAAATGAACACTTTCAGATATGGCTTTAATTAAATGTACTACTCTAAAACTTTAAATATATCAATGAGCAAAGATAATCCCATTTCAATTCTTGGGACTTTAAGAAGTAATTGCCTCTAAGAAATTAGAACATGAGATTCCTTATGAGAATATAGTCACACAACTGTTTTAGAGAAAGAACAGGCTGTTTCCTTCAGTTAAGCCTTCAATTAAAGGAAGCTTTCACATTTATTAAATTCGGAAACCTAGAACAATCCTGTAAATCTGATATATTCCGATGAACTTCATGAAGAATACCGGTAATCATTAAATTTCAAGATCTTCTTGACATTTCTGATTTTACTCCTGTGTCATTTACTCACACAGCCCATAACATGGAATATGAATTTTAAGAGTAGAGGCCAGAGAGGTCAGAGTCTTACTGATGAGATTTCAGCAAAGGGGGAGAAGCCACTATTAAGATAAATGAGACTAAATAATCCAAGACAGAGCTTTCTCTTTTTTTAATTAAGACACGTTCCCAAGTATGCCTTAGACTTCTGAAAACACCTATTTAAATATTTTATCTCATTTTCAAAATCAAAGTATTTTTTATTCCCTGAGACTATTAAGATCATCTTCTGCAGATATGTACACATAGTTTACTCTAAATTGGAAAGAAAAACATTTATAAAATTCGAAACTTTTGAAATATACTAAAAAAAAAAAACCTATGTATACCATGTCGCAATTAATATTATTTTTAAAATTATGTTTAGGTTCACTTTGTGTCTATTTTCATGTCTGTTCCAGCATATAACAGATGAAGACTTTAACTATGTATGATTTCAACTGAAAAGAAAAAAAAAAATCAAAAGAGGGAAAGAATAAAAAGTAAGAAAATAAAGATTATCACGTAGAACACATTATCTTACTAATTCCAGTGGACAATTCTGTCTCCCAAATAACATAAGAGTTAAAATTAACTCTAAAATATCAAGAATTTCATTTATTATAGTGATTAAAAATATAAAGATTGGAATTAGACTTTATTTGAAGTCTGACCCCATCTCTTATTAATAATACGGCCTTTCCTTAAAGACTGCTTCAGTTTTCCCTTCTTCAAAATTACTTAAACAATGTTATAGTAAATAAAGGACATACTACATTAAAAAAGGTTAGCATGGAGTCAAGCAGCTACTAATTCAAAAAAAATGGTGTTATTAATTAACCAGGCCAATGGAATTGTGGGGTCTTCTGACCCTTGTTGTTCACAAAAGGTATGCACAAGGTAATTTAGTAGACTGGTAAATTAGGCACTAATTATCTATGGAAAAAATGAGAAATCCCTTTTTTCACTGATTTCTCAAACATGTCATTGAGAAACTAAGCACAATCACTTTATTTTTTTCTGGGTAACCTACTCCTGAGGAGAAATCTTTCTCCCATTTGCAGCCTTCTAATACTCTAACAAGAATCTCTAAGTTCAGGAAAAGGCAAGTTGAAAAGCAGTGTGAAATATCTCATTTGGACATTAGTTCCTGCATTTAAAGTTATTCTACGGGACTATGGCCCCAAACTGTTAATCATGATTAGCTTCAGTAGCTGCTATTGCTGGACACTTTAATTTTCTATGTTAAATATGTATGCTATATTAAAATTTGCCATAATGGTATACGCTTTTTAGAGGGGAAAAAAAATTTTTAAAATGTGTAAAGTATCCATATCCTTCCTTGAGAACTGAATGAAAAATTTGAGGATTTCTTGACAATCCCTAATAGATTGCCTGAACCGCAAGGAAATTTTTCTACAGAGAGGAAAAAAAGATTTACTGTTCCGTAGGAACGTGAATGAGAGAAACTATGAAGAGCCTCATTATTTTGTATACCTGAAGGGAAAGAACTGGGCTGAGTGGGCCAGCGAGGTAATGGAGTCTTTATACCATACTGGGACTGAAATGGTGTCTCATGCACCATCCAGACCAGGAAGTAAGCTCCTGGCCTTAGAGAGACACCTCATGTGCCATACAAATCAGTAAGTACGCGCAAACCCTCCTCTTTCCCAAGTTTCGTCAGTGAAGGGCCCCATGTCCACTGGCTCTTTCTATCCTATCAAAGGTGGGGAGAAGTGGGCAGAATCAGCACAAAGACAAAGCTCTTCAAAACACCCATCCCAACTTCCCCAAACCTCTACATCCACAAGCAAGCAGATTAAAACCACAATACACTTAAACTTTTTCTTTTTCTTTTCTTTGGGAATGACAAACAATAATCTATGGACTTGCTCAGACAATCTATCTTGACTACTGATTCTGGACAGACCGCCTCCCCAAGAACATGCAAATATATATTTTAACAAAGTGTTCCACAGATTAAAAAAAAAAAAAATCAGTGACTTGAGTATCTTCTTGATAATGATACTGATTTTCAGGAGTAAGGAAAAAAAAATCTCCAAATATGAGGCAACAAAACAGCAACACAATAATGACAGCTTTCTAACAAATTGAAAACACTGAAGTTGGCCTCAAGTTTCTTCAACACAGTAATACAGGACCAAAAAAAACAAAAACAAAAACAAACAAACAAAAAAAAAAAAACAGTGCCAGGAAATCCATAGAGTACTGACCAAAAAATTATTGTGACTCAAAACTTCCATATCCAGCCAGTGTGTTCTTCTAATGTGAATTCAATAGGAAGATATAATTTAAACGTAGTAAGATTATTTTGTTGGCATACCCAAAAAACAATTGGTGATAAAAAAAATTTGAAATGAAGGTGGATGAAAATTAATTTTAAAAAAATTAGAAATAATCATACAGCTTATATTGTCTGAATAGTTTTAACAGTTACAAAATGTAATTGCAAATATCAAGATAGTTCTTTTAAACAGTACACCATGATCAAAGTTTAAAAAAGAAATCTGAACCCAAATCCCAAGTAATTCCTAAAAGAACCTGGAATAAACAGTAAAGAAGTCTAATTACGTTTAATTCTCATGTAACAACAGAAACTACCCATATACATCATTTTGTTTCTTTTATCAATAAAGAAAAATCATACATTTAATATCTTAAAAGAATTGATAGGAAGAAAACGTTATGTACTTTTTTAAAATTAAAAACAGAATACAATAATTTGATCAAGAGGAAATCTGTTATGAAAAGAATTACATATGCATTTCAAATTCCCTTTTAAACAATCTCAGTGAATCCAAAATATAAATGATAATTTATATTATTAGTCCCTGTACTTAGTCCCCTGTGCTTAAATAAACTTGAACTGTAATTAACAGTAACAAAAAACATTTAAATAGCACCTACTACTAGGCTGGAAAACAAGTATATTAACTTACTTTATCCTCGCTCATCTTTTAGTTTAGTAATCTTATCCCCATTTTACAGGTGAGAAAACACTTGCCCAGAAATTTAAAGGATTTGCTTAAGAAAAAAATATCGCAGGGGCGCCTGGGTAGCTCAGTCCTTAAGCGTCTACCTTCGGCTCAGGTCATGATCCCAGGGTCCCGGGATCAAGCCCCGCATCAGGCTCCTGCTCAGCGGGGAGCCTACTTCTCCCTCTCCCTGTCACTCCCCATGCTTGTGTGGGCTCTCTCTTTCTCTGTCAAATAAATAAATAAAATCTTTTTAAAAAAGAAAAAAATATTGCAAAGGGGCACCTGGGTGGTTCAGTCGCTTAAGCGTCTGCTTTCAGCTCAGGGCATGATCCTGGGGTCCCGGGATCGAACCCCACTTCAGGCTCCCTGCTCAGCAGGGAGTCTGTTCCTCTCTCTCCCTGTGCCCACTGCCCCACCTGGTGCTGTCTCTCAAATAAATAAAATTAAAAAAAAAAATACTGCAAAAATTTAGCTTTGAACTCAGGCCATCTGGCTCCAGAACCCAGGCAGTTCTAGACACCCAATTCACTCTACAGCCTCTCTAATTAAGGGGAATATAAGAAAAGTACTTTTAAAAATCTCAAATGGTCCTTTCTTATTACTAATACTTAGGCAAGAAGGCAGAGTAGAAACTGGTTAGAGAATGGTGAACATAGGAGCCAAGAGCTACGACTGAACAAAGACCCTGCTTTCTGGGCCTTGGGTAGTCCTCATAGATAATAGATTATCCTAGTCAGATTCTCAGGCTCTACCCTTACTAATATATAGGGTATCTCTGTCACTCCACTGGTACAAGCTCCCTGCCCTATACCGTCCTAAGGAACTTATTCCTCTCCCTTTCTCTCAGTGAAGCCTTCTCCAGCAAGTCTTCCACTCAGTGGTTCTCTATTTCTTTAGTCTTTCCCAGCATTTATCTTGAGCCCATAACATATGGAGAGGCAGGTATTTTTTATCTATATCCAAGGGTAAGACAGGCAGACACATACAGAAAACCCTAAGATGGGACTGAAAACTGCAGTCTAAAATGTATCGCTCTCTGCCTTTACAGTTTGTCTATTTGCATTTGTGTGCACTTGTGCTATGTAACTTTGATTTTTTAAAAGTCTATCTATTAATTTTCAGTTTCGATGGCAATAGGGAAGGCAGATTTTTTTACTCAATATGAATAGAAGGACATCTCCAATGGACGCAGACTCTCCTGCAAATATTCACATAGTGAGGCTATAAGAACATCAACTGCTCATAAAAATCAGATTTCTTCTTTTATACAGAGTTGACCACAGACTCTTAAATGATATGTAAACAAAACCGTATCCCATTTTTTTCTTTTTCTTCCCCAAATCTGAGATATAAAAGACAGACAAGAGCATGGTATTCCAACAGCTGTTTAAATTCTTTTACTTACAGCCCTCATAGATGTCCGTGGGAATATGGACTGCGGCATGTTGATAGGATATCTGTCGTCCAAAATTAGCATCCTCAATAAAAACAGGTTTTATCCTCTGGCTGCCTGGCTCACTCTCATTTTTTTCAGGCTGTATCAGAAAAGATAGACAAGAAAAATAATATTACAACTTGAGATAACAGATACTCTCACATTCTTGTCTTCATTTGACAAGTGCATGGTCTTCAAAAAAAAACAGATCTACAAGAATATTTAAAAATATAGTACCATGATGACATCAAGACTTACTGTGGTACTTGTTTTCCAATATATAGAAATATCAATAGTTGTGTTGTATACCTGAAACTAACATGTTATATACTAAATACATCAGAGACAAAAAGAAGCCATGTTGAAAAAATATTGTAAAAAAAAATATAGTACCATGATGACATGAGATACACAAATAACATTCAGGTATCAGAATTAGCGTTATCTTTCTATTATTCACATTAAAATCTAACTTCTCTCCTCATTTCTTCAGTGTTGGAGTCACTCAGGATCATCCTGACGGGACCAGAGCTTTTTCATATGCAGTACTTATTAAAATGTACATTTATAGAACAGGATAAATTACTTTAAACACAATTGAATTAAAATTATCCCTCAATATAAATTTCACTGTCTATGCTACTAAGTTTTTATTATGCGGTTGAGGATAATTCTTGGTTTGACAATTTATGGTAAACATGACTGCAAAAAGATAGCAATAAAGGATTATTTTATATCATGTTCCCTTGCTTTTTGCAGGTTTTCCAGTTGTACCAATTTGTGTTTTAAAAATAAAGTATACTAGAAAAGATCTTTTGTAACTAAGCACTATTAAATCCTAACTGCAACCATTTTGTCTCCTGAGGTAGGAGGTAAGGTCTAATCAATAATGATTCAAGAAAAGCCCACAGGAGTTTAAGGTTGAGAATTAATTTTCTATCTATTGAAACCAGACTTTTGATACCGAATTACTTTCTTGCTCTCCCCTGGCAGGAAACTGAGAATCACATTCATTGATCCAAAATGCAGCTCTGTAACCTTTTCGTTGTTGCTGTTTTGGCTAATGATGTTAATTTTTTTTTTTTTTTTTCAGTTCAAATACAGTTTTAAACTCTGCCCTTTTTTTAAAAAATTAAGTTCAGATCTATATTTTCAACTCAATGTTGGAGACTGTTTTCCATATTCCAAAGGTAATCGCCTCAAAACCAAACTGAAAAACAAATCACATTTGACTCTTTTTGGCAGCACACTACAGTGATGCAAGTGATAAACAGGAGAAAAGACGTAACTGGACAACCAGAAAATTTCCCGAGAAGGCTGGAAGACACTGCCAACAACATAAAATCAGCAGGTTTGCAAAGAACTGACATGTCCAACTGTCCACATACAGCCCTGAAAAACGTAAATGACCAAATAACACATTATTATCCTGAGATATTAGGACACGTGTGTGTGTGTGTATTTATTTTTTCCTGGGAAACTGCAACATTGGAAATATTTAGACATAGATAAGAACAACATGGCCTTAAATGAAAAAACAAAAACAAAAACAATGGCTTCCAAAGCTGCAAATCCAACCTATAATCAGATAATGAAATCAATTTTATAGGTACTTATAAACCAAATTATTCTTTAAATGAAATATTAAACTTGGTTATGACCAAATTATTTAAGTGAAACATACTTTATTTTTTTTTTAAATTAAGACTTTATTTGTTAGAGAGAGAGGGAACACAAGCAGGGGGAGTGGGAGAGGGAGAAGCAGGCTTCCCGCTGAGCAGGGAGCCCGATGCGGGGCTCGATCCCAGGACCCTGGGATCACGACCTGAGCCGACGGCAGACGCTTAACCGACTGAGCCACCCAGGCGTCCCTAAGTGAAACATATTTAGAAATATATAAAAGTACACTCTATATATTAAGCTGAAGAGCTATTTTGTGAAACTTGTGTTTCAGACAGGACTGTGTGTATGTGTATATATGTGCACATTAGACTGTGATGTGGACTGTAAAATTGGTCATGGACAAAAATACTTGAAAACCGATCACTGATTTTTTTTTTCATATGAAAGTCATGAATATCTAATAGTTATCCCACAAGGAAACTGAATATATAACCAAAGAGTAGTGTTTCAAGTCCAAAATTTGGAAAATATACCTTCACACAGGAATCACTAATCATACTCTTTTCTAAAAGAAAGTTTGGGGGGGGTGTGTGTGGTGTGTGTGGTGTGTGTGGTGTGTGTGTGTGTACTAGCACGCAAGCAGAGCATGAAGAAAGGAGAGAGAAGAGTTATAAGGAAAATAGGAATCAGAGAGCAAAAGGAATTCTGAACCTAACATTCAATGGTTATTTAATAAAGAATGAAAATGATAAAACTGGGATTCGGCCATGGATTCAACCACGGATTTCAACACATTTAAAAAACTCACCACTGTCTGTTCCTGAGCACTACTGACTTGAATAAGGAAAGGGGCACGTTAAAACGACTTCCAGTAGTAAGATGAATGTAAAGACGACACCAACTACAAATGATGCCCCTATTTTTCTCAGCTGAAAATATTCTGAAAATCTCAACATTTTTTTTTTGAAGATTTTCTTTCTTTGACAGAGAGAGACATAGCGAGAGAGGGAACACAAGCAGAGGGAGTGAGAGAAGGAGAAGCAGGCTTCCCGCTGAGCAGGGAGCCTGATGTGGGGCTCGATCCCAGGACCCTGGGATCATGACTTGAGCCGAAGGCAGACACTTAACGACTGAGCCACCCAGGCGCCCCTCAACATTTATTTTAAAACAATGGTTTCTCAAAGTATGGACCTTGGAGAAGCAGCAGCACTGAAATTTTTTAAATGTGGGCTCTCAGTCTCCAACCCCAGACAGACTCAGTCAGAAACACCCTGGGAAGGGCTGAGCGGTCTGCAGGGTAAGAAGCCTTCCCAGGGATCTGGTACTCGCTAAAACTGGGGGTCCACTGCTTTAAAAAATCAACAGTTGAAATTAGTCACATGTTTTTATTTGGACCTACTTATGAAAAAATTTGGGTTGATCACTACTTAGCATATTAATGAACACCTACTTTTTTTACCCTCAGTTCTATGATTTGTGACTAGAAGCACACAAACGATAATATGGTGAGGAATATTTATCAAAAGATGTTTTCAAAAGAGAGTGGCGCCTGAGTGGCTCAGTCAGTTGAGCGTCCAACTCTTGGTTTCAGTTCTGGTCATGATCTTAGATCAAGGTGCCCCCACCCCAACCCTGCCTGCTTGAGATTCTCAATCTCCCTCTTCCCTGCCCCTCCCCCGGCTCATGCCCTAGCCCGCTTTCCCTCGCGCGTGCTCTCTCTCTCTCGCTCTAAAATAAAATAAATCTTAAAAAAAAAAAAAAAGTTGTTTCAAAAGACAACAATCCCTCAAGATACTCTAGGGGTTAGTGCCACACTGACTTAAGTTGGGGAGAAGCTATTCCATTCAGAGAATAACAAACCGCACTGGCACATCAAAGGCTCTGAGACAGGACCCACTCAAGAGTGTGACCCAGCGTTCTCAAACTTATGGGACCCTGGGATTTTTTTCCATTCGATACATCTTACAAAGAACATACTTACAAAATTCCGTAGAAAACCCAAGTGAAAAGCATGGTGGTCGAAAAATTTGGTTCTACTCTGTCGCATTAATAACCTCTCAGACTTGAGCCGCTCACCATTCCTTGGCCTTCAGTTTTCTGACTTATAAATGATGTAAGCCTACAGGTGGTGTCTCATGGGCCTAATCAGAATCACCTGGGGAACCTCGGGCCCCATCAGTGAAGACGTGATCCCAATGAGGAGGCTGTCCTTTGAAAGAATCTCTCAGTTGATTCTAATATTCTCTCCTATCTTAAATTAAAAACCCTCAAGCTAAAGAACCCACAGTCATTTTCAGTTCTGAAAAAAATTATGGTCCCGTTTCTATAATTTTAGAAAATAACACATTACTTTTCATAAGCCTATCTTTCCCAGAAATTCCACTTGCATCTATTTCTAGCCAATTTTACTAGACATATTTGAAGAGTAGAAGGATCAGATGATAGATAATAGACAGATAATGAAGTACATGTGTGTATTAGGGTAGGACTACGTGGATATGTGCAAGTATTTCACTCATTCAGTCACTCGAGACATATTTGTTGGCAGACTGGAGGAGAGAAGGATTTATTGATATTATGTTTATAGAAATGCCATTTAATATCTAAATCTGGAAACAAGTTAAATGTTCAACAATAGCAAAATGTCACAATTATCACAGATACAACTGGGTGTTATTAAGTAATATAAAAGAGTAATTACATTGGGAGTGTATATATAAACTGTGTTTGTTTAAAAATGACTTGAAGCATAAAAAGGAAATGTTAAGCAAAAAGAAGGAAAAAAAGGCCTATTATATTTATTTGAGAGAGAGAGAGTGAGAGAGCATGAGCAGGGGGAGGGGCAGAGGAAGAGGGAGAAGCAGGCTCTCCCCTGAGCAGGGAGCCTGATCAGAGGGGCTCAATCCCAGGATCCTGGGCTCATGACCTGAGCTGGAGACGGACGCTTAACCCATTGAGCCACCCAGGTGCCCCAAGGCCTACTATTTTGAGAGAAAGAGAGGTAAAGGGAAAAATGAACGGATGAGTATAGAGCAAACGGTATAAACACTATGGTTGGTTTTGTAGTTATGAGATATAACTAGATGTTTCATGTTTGGGTTTTCTTGTTTTTTTCCAATAATACAATGAACATGTATTTGGAAGAAAAATGCATTAATTTTTGTTTGAAGCCCTCTGTAGAGTGCTATTAAGTATTGTATGATTATCTTACTAAGGTGAACGTTGCTTATGTTTCCTCTGAATCCTCTCATACTTAAAAATAATAAGTTTAAATACATTTTATGGAGATTCTTGCACTTTTAAATCACCATGTAAAGAGCTTTTAGGAATAACTTTAAAACAATAATGTAGTTTTCAAAAAAATAAAAAAAAAATATTAGTGTACTTCTCAACTTGTATAATCATATATCAGGACAAGTATTAATGCACACTTGATAAGCATATAAAGAAAAAAATAATATGGCTGGTCTCCATGGTTCTCCCTATTATAGTCTCCATAAACTGAAATAATTCCACGAAAATACTAGACTTTCTAAATGCAACTCATTTATTTCCTTAAACATATGAAATTATTGTAACTTACAATGATACCCTCATAAGTCATGTCTTTGCCCATCTTGATATATTATGGCATTATACAGAATAATGAAAATACAGCAAATATTAGATACCAAAAAAAAGTGAGAAAAGGAATTAGCAGAAAAACTTCTTAACATATATCGTTTAATATGTTAACTAAAAATTTCAAATAAATAATCCTCCTGGAATAAAGACTTCCTATTTACCAGAATACACAGGAGAAAAAATAAGCATATCTCTTGCCAACATTTTTCCCAAAAAATATCTCTTTTGAATTCTCCAGACTACCCTATATTAAAGTATACAGAGAAACTGAGCATATCTATTCTAAAATGTATTCCAATGCATTTATTAGAACACATAAGTGAAACATGAGAAGTATGTTTCTCATACTATTCATCTCAATATAATTTCAGCTATTAAATAGATTAGATTAGATCATGCAGAGACCAAAGTACAGGCCAGTGTTGGATGGGTAGGCCATTCAATTTTACAAGTAGTACATATTAGCAAATTTAATTTGGAAAGTCAAAATGATATGTCTGTGACAGATACAAAAGGCTCTTGCATATTTAATATATTTACCTCAAATGAAACATTCTTAGAATTGGTATTTATACTAAAATATTTGTTTTTAATGTTTTGTTACATTTGTCATGTTAACTTAAAACATAAAAAAAATTCCGATAGCAAAATGTTCAGAAATTAAAAGTTTACATATTTTACCTAAATTGCAATAGAACGTATCTTAATCACTTTGTCACAATTCAGACTGCACATGCTCACCTAGAAACTCTGTTCACAATCACACTATGGCTCAGTTTAACTCCCCTGCTCTCTGTTATTTTTTGTGTTCCATAACAGTGGAGAAAGAGGAAGAATGGTTCACGGAGACTCTCTATAGAAGCATCACACTTGGTGTTTCTATCTCCCTAGTGAAAACAAAGAGTTAAATAAAGGAGTCCTTGTGTAATGATCCAAATTCTTTCATAACTAGAGACTATAGTCTGGTGTACAATTCTCTATATGTACTTTAAAATTTCTGCCTCTAAACACATCCCCTTCTTTTTCACAACTGTTTTATAGATATTGTTTACAACGGAGATATGCAACTTTGACAATGTAGCCATAACTGATTTTAGATTTTATTTTTTTATTTTTAGTTTTTCAGTTTTACTGGTCTTCCCAGTATCAAATAAAATCTTGGATATGTAATATGCCTTTGGGCATGGCATTCTCATCCAATATAATTACCATGCATATATTACATTTAAAACAGACTTTCTTGGTCACTAAATCTGAAAAGTCTGGTATATCGGCATGTTGGTGTCAACTCCAATTAAAAAGCAAGGTTGCCTGGTAACCACCAGTTCATCATTGTTATCTAAGCATTCTGGTGCTCCATTAGTTAAGGCTGGCACCTGTTCTGCCCCTACAGAGGAAAGCTTTTTTTTTTTTTAAAGATTTATTTATTTATTTGAGAGAGAGAGAGGGATGGGCAGAAGGAAAGGGAGAGACATAATCTCAAGCAGACTCCCTACTGAGTGCAGAGCCCGACCCGGGGCTTGATCCCCCAACCCTGAGATCATGACCTGAGCCGAAACCAAGAGTCAGATATTTAACTGACTTAGCCACCCAGGCGCCCCAAAAGCTTCCTTTTTAGTAAATCATTTGCATCAATTAGAAATGGAGATTCATCAAAGTAGCTGCCAGCTGACCATGCCCAATTAATGAATAATGAATAGAGAGAAAAATGTGCTGAGCGTCATCCAGCCTTAATCATTCTGGTCAGGTTGTAAAGCCAGGCTTAATATTAAATAATGAATCCAGTTACAATGGCAGTAAGAACATTGCTGCGTCTCCTGAGTTAATTGGTTTGCGATGCTATTTTCACCTTGAGGATGCTATGATTCAGGCAAGTATCCACCGAATGACTAGTATTAGAAAGGAAACATGAGTTGAAGGACACAGTCTAAATTACACAGTAAAGACTTCAATGTAACATTTGAATTTTGTTTTACTGAATCATAACAATAAGAAAAATTTTAAATTATAAATTTAATGCATGGCCATAGTTTTTCTGCAGGGTAAAGCTAAGGAATTATAACTTTTTAATTACCTGAAGAACTGGGGAAATCCTCTGAATTCATTTCAAAAAACCTCTTGTTTCTTCGTGAAACATATTATGATTAGCTAAACTCATACGTTTCTGCAAGGACAGGATGGCCACGTATTAAATTTACTACTGATGATAATGCCCCATGTTCATGTGGCTTGTTTAGATATTTCCCATGGTAATATGAATAAATCACTATTATTAAGCATCATTATGCTTTTACTTATGATTTTTAATGCCATATGTCCCTTAAACCAATACTTTGTAAAGTCTCACTAAACTTAAAGCCTCTTTTGAGACGTGTCAACATATTAGTTCAGAAGTACTTATGTAGAATTTGTAAGTAAATATTCTTATATCAGGAGGTGCGTTTAGTTTTTAATAATAATAATGCATGTGAAAACCAAAAAAAGGTTGACGATACCATTCAAAACAATCCAGTCCCCATCTCTGTTCACCCTACAAATTTTTACACAGGGTAAGTATAAAATGCCCACATAATGCCAGTGACTTTTCCAAACTTAATGAATGTTCACAGAATTCTATATAGATGTACCATACACTACTTCTGAAAAAAAAGAACTGGGGGCACTGGGATGGCACAGTCAGTTAAGCGTCTGACTCTTGATTTCAGCTCAGGTCATGATCTCAGGGTCGTGGGATGAAGCCCCACGTTGGGCTCTGCGCTGAGCATGGAGCCTGCTTAGGATTCTCTCTCTCTCCCTCTCCCTCTGCCCCTCCACCTGCTGGCTCTCTCTACTTCTCATTTGTTTCCATGAATTTTTTTTATTCTTCTTTAATTTCCTGGTTGACCCATTCATTCTTTAGTAGGATGCTCTTTAGCCTCCAGGTATTAGAGTTCTTTCCGACTTTCCTCTTGTGATTGAGTTCTAGTTTCAAAGCATTGTGGTCTGAAAATAGGCAGGGAATGATCCCAATCTTTTGGTACTGGTTGAGACCTGATTTGTGACCTAGGATGCGATCTCTTCTGGAGAATATTCCATGGGCAACAGAGAAGAATGTGTATTCTATTGCTTTGGGATGGAATGTTCTGAATATGTCTGTGAAGTCCATTTGGTCCAGTGTGTCATTTAAAGTCTTTATTTCCTTATTGATCTTTTGCTTAGATGATCTGTCCATTTCAGTGAGCGGGGTGTTAAAGTCCCCCACTATTATTGTATTGTTGTCGATGTGTTTCTTTGCTTTTGTTATTAATTGCCTTATATAATTGGCTGCTCCCATGTTAGGGGCATAGATATTTACAGTTATTAGATCTTCTTGTTGGATTGACCTTTAAGTAGGATACAGTGTCCTTCCTCAGCTCTTATTATAGTCTTTGGTTTAAAATCTAATTTGTCTGATATAAGGATTGCCACCCCAGCTTTCTTTTGGTGTCCATTAGCATGGTAAATGGTTTTCCACCCCCTCACTTTCAATCTGGGGGTGTCTTTGGGTCTAAAATGAGTCTCTTGCAGACAGCATATTGATGGGTCTTGTTTTTTTATCCAATCTGATAGCCTGTGTCTTTTGATTGGGGCATTTAGCCCATTTACATTCACGGTTACTATTGAAAGATAGGAATTTAGTGCCATTGTATTGCCTGTAAGGTGACAGTTACTGTATATTGTCTGTGTTCCTTTCTGGTCTATGTTACTTTTAGGCTCTCTCTTTGCTTAGAGGACCCCTTTCAATATTTCTTGTAGGGCTGGTTTCGTGTTTGCAAATTCTTTTAGTTTTTGTTTGTCCTGGAAGCTTTTTATCTCTCCTTCTATTTTCAATGACAGCCTAGTAGTATTCTTGGCTGCATATTTTTCTCATTTAGTGCTCTGAATATATCCTGCCAGTCCTTTCTGGCCTGCCAGGTCTCTGTGGATAGGTCTGTTGCCAATCTAATGTTTCTACCATTGTAGGTTACAGATCTCTTCTCCCGAGCTGCTTTCAGGATTTTCTCTTTGTCTCTGAGACTCGTAAGTTTTACTATTAGATGTCGGGGTGTGGATCTATTTTTATTGATTTTGAGAGGGGTTCTCTGTGCCTCCTGGATTTTAATGCCTGTTTCCTTCCCCAAATTAGGGAAGTTCTCTGCTATAATTTGCTCCAATATCCCTTCTGCCCCTCTCTCTCTTTCTTCTTCTTCTGGAATCCCAATTATTCTAATATTGTTTCATCTTATGGTATCACTTATCTCTCGAATTCTGCCGTCATGATCCAGTAGTTGTTTATGTCTTTTTTTCAGCTTCTTTATTTTCCATCATTTGGTCTTCTATTCACTAATTCTCTCTTCTGCCTCATTTATCCTAGCAGTTAGAGCCTCCATTTTTGACTGCACCTCTTTAATAGCCTTTTTGATGTCGACTTGGTTAGATTTTAGTTCTTTTATTTCTCCAGAACGGGATCCTCTAATATCTTCCATGCTTTTTTCAAGCCCAGCTAGTATGTTTAAAATCGTCATTCTGAACTCTAGTTCTGACATCTTACTAATGTCCGTATTGATTAGGTCCCTGGCAGTCGGTACTGCCTCTTGTTCTTTTGGTTGAGGTGATTTTTTTCTGTCTTGTCATTTTGTCCAGAGGAGAATAGATGAATGAGAGAACAAAATGCTAACAGGGTAACAACGTCCCCAGAAAATATACTCTAAACAAATCAGAAAAGACCTGAAACCAGGGGAAAAGAAAGGGAAAGAAAGAAAAAAGAAAAAAGAAAAAGATAAAAAACAAACAAACAAACAAACAGAAAACCAGAATATGATCAAATATGATCAGGCTGGTGCATAGATCAGTGCCACACACTAGATTTTGGGCGTATTTTTGTCTGTTAGAAGAAAGTGCCTCCCAAAACTTTAAAGAAAGAAAAGCTTATATATGTACAAAAATAAGGATTAATACGATGAAGGGATGGAATATGACTGAAAGATGAGAATTATAAAAGATTTTATAAAAGGAGTTGATAAGATAAGAAGTTGGTTGAAAAATGAAAGAAGAGGATTAAAAAACAAAGGGAGAGAATGTGATCAGGCAGGAGACTAGAACAAAGCTATACACTAGAGATTTAGGGTATATTTTGGTCTGTTAGAAGAAACTGTACCCCAAAATTTTAAAGAGAGAACAACTTATATATACATATACCAAAAATAGGGGTAACTACTATGAAGGGATACAATATGACTCTAAAAATGAAAAATAAAAAAGATTTTTTAAAAAAGGGATTGATAAGATGTTGGTTGAAAAAGGGAAAACAAAAAATTCAAAAAAAGAGAAAGAAAAAGAAAATAAAAAAAATTAACTTTGAAAGACCAAAGGATCATGGGAAAAAAGCCATGAATTCTGTGTGCAGTATTCCCCTAGCGCTGGAGTTCTGCCGTTCTCATTGATCGGTAAACTTGGTCTTGGCTGGCTGTTCTCGCTGATCTTCTGGGGGAGGGGCCTGTTGCCGTGGTTCCCAAATGTCTTTGCCGGAGGCGGAATTGCCCCGCCCTTGCCGGGGCAGGCTAAGTAATCTGCTTGGGTTTGCTCTCGGGAGCTTTTGTTCCCTGCAAACTTTCCGTACAGCTTTGGGGGACAAGAGTGAATCTCTCCCAATCTCCGCCCCGAAGGAGCCAAGAACTCAGGGCCCCGCTCCTCAGTGAGCCCCCAGAGAAAAGCAGTCACTTACTACCGTCTCCCCGGTCTCCGGCCGCTCTCCGTGCTCACCCGGCCTGTGACCGCGCGTTTCTATCTCTGGCACCCCACTCCGTCTGGAGTCCCCAAACCCAGCAGATCCCTGTGGTGTGCTCCCACACCGCTCCTCCCGGGGGAGGAAGGGGAGTCTCCCCGGATCTGCAGCTTGTTGGGTCCCTACTGGAAGAGCAGTGGCCCAACTGTGCCGCGGATCACGGTTTATGGCAACCCCGAGCTGAGAGCCTGCGCCTCGGCACCGTCTCTGCAGCCGTCTTCCCCGCTCCGATACCTGGGAGCTCTGCCGCACTCAGGCACCCCTGGTCTTTCTGTGACCCCGAGGGTCCTGAGACCACACTGTCCCGTGATGGTTCCACCCCCCGCTCAGCCACTGGAGCGACATCCCTCAGTGGAGCCAACTTCTGAAAGTTCCGATTTTGTGCTCCGTGGCTCTATCACTTGCCGGTAGCAGCTGATGGAGGCCCCCCTCCCCCACCGTCTATCTTCCCAAACATTGCCTCGGATTCGCTTCTCTGCACATCCTACCTTCCAGAAAGTGATCACTTTTCTGTTCAGAGAGTTGCTGCTATCTTAATATTCTATTTCTCTGCCATCACCTAATTGAGGAATCAATGTCAGTCATTAACAGAGCCTGAAAATAAAGGTTGCATATTATAAGATAGCGTTAAAAAAAAGAAAAGAAACCTAGACTTTGATTGTTTCTTTAATAATTAGAATGGATTGCCTTGCTGTTTGATGCATACCTCTACTAGCTCATTCTTGAATCACATTTAGTTCTCTAAAATGAAATCATGAAAGATGGGGCTTTTAAAAAGACATTTAGATAGGGCATTACGTTGGAATTAATTTTAATGTGGACAAGATTCTGCTAAGAAAATAAATAGCAACATAAATATGCAAGGGAATTCAGAAGACTAGCCAAATGTCGCAGACAGGTCAAATTTTTAACATGATCAATACAATAAAATGTAGCAAATAAATCAACTCAATTTATTGACATGGGAATTCTGGGTTGAACTCATTTCATTTGGATTTTAGTCAGAAACATAGATCTTGGAACTAGGTTAATAACGGTTTGTAATGATCTGCTTTCTTTTTGCTTGCTCTGGGAATTAAGAAAATAGTGCAGCTTGCTGGCACAATTCAAGCCTTCTGGGGAATCTGCTTCACTAACCTTCAGGGAATTTAAGGATTTGTTGGGACAGATGTCTCTAAAACCTAAAGTAAGAACCTCAATCAATTTCAAATTTAAGGAGAACTTGAATGTGAAATTTCATTTAAAAATGTTGCATTAGTAGCATTTTCTTTTATTTTTTTGACATTTAATTTTCCTTTCAAATCTGGTTATACAAAATCTACAATGATATGAAGACAAATTGCTGCATTGTGTTCATATTTTTGTTTTTTGAGGATTCTACTCAGATTTTTATTTTGTTATGCATTGTCTTAAGTTTTTTACACAAATGAAAGATTATATTCATAATGATAAAATGGAAAATAGCTCAATCTAATACCCCTTCATTATTTTAACAAATACACACATACAAACAGGCTCCACTTGGAGCTAAAATCATGTCAAATAAATCTTAAATTTATTACAATCATATTAATAATTACTCTTTTTTAAAATTACACTCATTAACATTCCTGGATTGCCTACTATAAGACAGGAAAGTTCTACAAGCTTTATATGTGTTAACTAATATTCACAGTAACTGGGTGAGGTAGGTATTACTATTACCTTTATTTTACAGATCAAGAGAGTAAACCACAGAGAGATTATATGACTGCCAATATCACCCAGCTAGAAAATGGCAGAGCTGGGATTCAAATCCAGGCAGTGGCGCTCCAGAATGCAATCTCTTAACCATCACACTCTACTACCTCCTCATACAGCAATGTGTACAGTGATCATACGTGTATGCCTTGTCATTATTTAAGGGGGAAAAACAAGTTGCATACAGAAGCATATAGGAATGAAATGCCATATCTCTAATTTATCTTAAAATATTTAAACAATAGATGAAGCAATTATGGAGATATTATACTATTCTGTCTCCTATATATTTAAGACATTTTTTCCTGGTAAAAAGTTAAAAAAAAAGTCTTACATTGAAAGGTACCCATTTTAAAGCTATCACCTCTTTGGAAATGAAATTCAATAACTATTATTTATTCTACTTATGTGCATAATCAGACAGAACTTTAGTTTGATGGAGTAAATACAATAAGCCTGATACCATGTGTCATCACAGAGATTCATAATAACTTAGCTTAGCAGATCTGCCCAGACTTGGAACCCAAAATCCTGATTCGTATGGCACTTGTAGTAACTGAAAACAAATATTCTAACTCTGCTAATCCCCAACTTGAATCAGTTTTGGATTGTCTGTTTTGACGTTACTCTTAGTCCTCATGACTGTTTCAGAGGCCAAGAGAGGGAGGGGCAGATGAGAAAATATGAGAAAACAGCGTCCATAGTCAAGTCCAGCTTTGCCATTTCCCTCTTAACTTGTTTCCACCCAACCTCGAAACAAAACATTTTCACTTCCACCATGCTTGCCAGAGATTTCCTAGTTACTCTGCAAATAGAGCGCCACTTTAAAAAGCAAACATGTCCTGGGACACCTGCAGGGCTCAGTCGGTTAAGCGTCTGGCTTTGGCTCAGGTCATGATCCCAGGGTTCTGGGATGGAGCCCCGCATCGACTGAGCAGGGAGCCTGCTTCTCCCTCTCCCTCTGCCTCTCTGCCCTGCTTGAGCTCTCTCTGTCTCAGATAAATAAATAAATAAATCTTTAAAAAATAATAAAAAGTAAACATGTTCTTACAAATGCTATGTAAGTAATATGGGGATTGAAACACATGAACACCTACCCAATTTAACAGGCATTATCTCAACCATTACTCCAAACTATTACTAATACTAGAGAGAAACTGAGTAAGATCCTTATCTCAAGTTGCTAAAAATTTAATAGATTATCCTGGTATATAAATACTACAGTGTAAAGTATTATACCATAAAACCAGATAGGTGTAACTGCTTGTTTAGAACACCCAGAGGAAGGAAATACCATTTGCTTGCTACCTAGAAAAACCTAGGAAGGGGTGCCTGGGTGGCTCAGTCATTAAGCGTCTGCCTTCGGCTCAGGTCATGATCCCAGGGTCCTGGGATCGAGCCCCACATCGGGCTCCCTGCTCAGTGGGGAGCCTGCTTCTCCCTCTCACACTCCCCCTGCTTGTGTTCCCTCTCTCGCTGTGTCTCTCTCTGTCAAATAAATAAATAAAATCTTCAAAAAAATAAAAATAAAAAAATAAAATAAAATAAAAAAAACCTAGGAAGGCTTCCAGAGAAAGCAGTACTTGAATTGGTTTTTAAAGAATACTTAGTATCTGATTAGAAAAACTGTAGGACGTCATGATCACGTAATTAGAGGAGAGAATATGTTAACATTAGTCAGCACACTGGAGACGGGAATGACTGTCTCAAGTTTCCAGTAAGGCTATGTGCCTTGCATTCTGCCTGGAACTGTGGCTCACCAAATAATTTAGCCCAGTTACACCTGCACCTTTAGGTTTCAATTGGAAAATTTGTTTAAGTAACTATAGTCGTAACTTTTTATCATACGATGCAATCCAAAGGGACGTTAATTTTACCCTTTATTTCAGCAACTGCTTCAGCTAAATCTTGCTGTCACTGAGTATTTTTATACCCATAAGATGAATATAAATACCACTTATGCATTGTCTCATATCACAGCCCTTGTAAAGCTTATAACCCAATAGCTCCCTGCAAACTGACTAATTCAGATGCAGCCAACTGAAAGGTTATATTCCAAAGGAATAATTGATCACCTCTGAATGCTTGTTTTACCTTTAAGTGAGGCCATGTATCATCATTATAATGAACTAAATCAATAGACTACACTTGAATATATCATTCTGTAAATTCAAATCTTAAGTGGTGATAGACGAGCATAATAAACATGGAAGGATAACAGGAAACCGAAGATTCCAAATTTAATCTGGAATCCAACATATACAAAATTTATGGACTTCTTTGTAAGATTTATTTCTATTATGAAAGCTACTCCTTCTTCATTTCCAGCTACTCATATTGTACACTCCCAACCCCTGCCCACACCTTCCCTTAAATGTGCTAAGGATTCTACCCTGTACATTTTTATTTTTTATGTTGTGTAGATAAGTGCAACAGGCTGAGAGTGAAACAACAGAGAGTAATGGGATTGTGGCAAACTGGACAATGTACCACATCCCAAATCACTCAGACTCCTTTTGATTTTCACATTGTGCCAGCACACCAAAATGCATCTGTAATTCAATCTGGCTTTGCTATACCTGGAACTTTACATTTGCTGGGGAAATTTCAGGTACCTGTTGTCAAAGTCCACTCATAAGCTAAGCATAAAAATATTCTAGGCCAAATTCAATTTTTAGCTGCCTACTAGAAATCTCCTCTTGGATATCCTTGAGCAAGTTTTTGGTATAAATGTTTTTGTCTTTTGAGAATCTTGGCTAAATCCTTAAAAAATCTTTGCTAAAAAATATTCCTATGTCCAGTGTCCTAGCTAATGTTCCTATATTCTCTCCTCTAATGAAAGAGACACTGTAGCCTTTCAAGTCTACAATTATATACAGATTTCTCTGCATGCCTCAATGCTTTCTTCCATTAAATATTTGTTTATTATCTCTAATCCATACGCTTTGACTTGTTCTTAGAGAACACATGATTTATGGTTTACCTCACTGCATATTGTCCTCCTCCATATGTTATCTTTTCTCCCATAATTTTTTTTAACCTTTTTGACATTCTGGGAATATTTCCTGTCTCTTCTGTGCATCACTGATGGATAATGTGCACTGTCAAATTTGTTAGTTCTTCCAAAGGAATTGTTATTTTAGCAGTATTGATCTTGATGATTTTATTCCAGTCTATTCGTCACACAGATCACTGGTTCTTTCTTTGGAGATACTAAGCATCCATTTAATGTTGTTTTCTGTGAAGTACCTGAAATAACCCCTCGAAGGAAAAATGCCTTTAATCTGGGTCTTTAATACTTCAGTATTTCTATTGTACTGTTAATGATCTTTTCATGTATTCCTCCACTGACTGGTTTCTATTTGATTAGTATTAAATGAAGAAAGACCTTTCTTGTCTCAGGATTAGGAAACAGTAAAATGGTACAGATTTCTTTTCAAGCATTTGTTCTGTCATATTTGTAATTTGAAGGCAAAGAAAGATATATGATATGATATATGGTATGATATATGGTATGGTATGGTTTCTGGTCAACAGGAGGCATTTGCAAAGGGCAAGTGTTTTCTTCAGGGTCTTTTGATTCCAATCCTTCAGATTACAGAAACTCACGCAGGTCTGGGCTGAAATTGGGGGTGGTGGTGAAAGGGCATCCTTAAAAACAAGACCACGTATGGAGCACAGAGATGGGAGATAGATAATTATGACTCTGGTATTCTTCAGCCAGTTCGTATTTGTGTCAAGAGAAGCTGCTGTTGGAACTTTGATTCACTGACTTATTGGGAAAAAAACCTCACTGAGTGAGTACAATGTGCTGGTTACTATAAGAACTAAATCACCTGCTGTGAGTACCCAAGAGCTTGCCCCCCAGAAAGTTATACTCTAGGGAAGGACCCCAAGGGAATAATTTATAAAGACTGGTTGTGCCTCCAAGAAGAAACTGCCATTTCTTTACAAAATTCATGATGGCTTAGGAAAGAACTAGTAAACTTTCATCAGTGTCTTAAATATCAAACAAAGGCAATAATAACTGATATGAAGACCTTGACAATGGGAAAACAATTAGAGATATAATATTTTAGAAATATTTATATATTAATAATGTATAATATTACTAAAGGTATATGGATAATTTAGAAGCATAAAATAAAATGTGAGCCCATTTCAATAGCCCTTAAATAAATATTTGAGAATAATGTCTAAAATCATACAATCATCATGGACATGGAAATGAAATGATTGATGTAAGAGAAGTACAAAATAGAGAAAATGACCACCATCCCACTAGGCATGATGTTGGAAAAATGAATCCTCTCCTACTAATGCAGAAATGGGGAAAAAGTTAAAAATCACAGCCAGAGGCTCAGGATTTACAATCCTTTAGTCTCCTTCAGGGGGCATAACATTTAAAACAGAAACTTTATTTAGCTCTCAAACATTTATATTATCATCCAAACAATGAGGACAAATTTATTAATTGAAAATGTTGGCTAGATATTTACTATTCCAATTAGTTCCTCTGTTCATTAGATATTAGCTGCTGATGTGTAAGAGAAAACTCCCATTCTATAATTTCCAATCACCAATTTTTAATAATGGATGTGGCTTTATGGGTTTGAGCAATAAAAATACTGTACACAATTAAATAAGTATATAAAAATTCCGGGACAAAGAACAGTGGCAGCAAGCCAATTTGAACCAAAACAATGAGATGGCTTAGGATTTGTGAACATTTGATACATAAAATATCAAGCACAACATGTATAAGGCTGTGAGTATAGGAGCCAATTAAATCCACCTCTTATTGCAAAACTTTTGGTAAGGTTTATAAATTTCACCATCCATGAAAGTCCAACTTCATCCATCAGATAAGCAACAATCTTCAAAAAAATGTGTAACTACTGAAAAGCCTAAAGTAGAATATCAAAGTGCAACATTTACTTACACTTCTCAACTGTGTTTCATTGTAAGATACTAACTACTTCCATTGCAGAAAATAATTTGATTGTAGTGATCAAAACACATGCATTAGGGGAAACTGAAAAATACTCATTACAGCATATAATTTTATATACATTCTACTGTAAAAAAGAATTTTTTTCCTCAGTTCCAAGTTGAAGGATCTGACTATATTTAAGTGATAAAAGCCACTCAGATAGTGAGTAGAATTTTGGAATTAACTTCACTATGTCAAGAAGAGCAAATGGAGGATCTGTTCATAAGCTGCTAATTATTTTGCAACAAGCATTCTCTCTGTTCTCTCTTTAGTAATAGAACCCTCTATTTTGTTTGGGTGCATGCTATGTTGGGGGGAGGATTATATTCCACATCCTGATGCAAACTGGCAAGGCTGGGCACTAAACTGGGCAATGGAGGCAGATAAAAGTGCTGTGTACAGTTTCCAAACATACCCTTAAAGGCAAAAGGCATGTCCTCGACTGCCACTCGCCTCCTTCCTGTTCTCTAGAGAGCAAAAATCACTGTGTATGTTGGAGCACCAATCTTGGATCCCAACATGAAAAAACTATACTGAGGAAGGGAGAAAATTTGAAAGAAGTACCCTGGGGCCTAGAAGATTGAGACTCGCCACATTAGGCTTTATATCCAGAATGTTTACATGAGAGAGGAATAAACTTTTGACTTCTTGTAGCCACTTTTACTTTAGGTCTATAAGAGCCAAACCAATACACCAATCATTAAACATGGTTCATTTTTATTCAATGTTCTAAGGGTTTCCAAGAGCAACGGTATTATACCTAAAGCACTTTAATCTTCACCAATAAAAAGTTTTAGTGAAACAAAAATAAATTAACTTACAGTTCTTAATAAGTTCTCAAAAAATTTACATGAAATAGTAAAATTTTCCAGCAAACTTGACCCTGTTAGCAGTATTCCAAGAATATTCTGAACTGCAATGAAATTTGTGGCTCATCTCATCACCCGTAGCATGTCTTAGGTGAGAGGCAAACAGTTCCAATTTTAATAAGCTTTCATGTCCTACGAGTGAGTACAGTTTTAAGGGTGGAACGGAGTGTGAACCAAAGTCTCTGATTCCAATCCTAGCCCTCTTCCTACTATACAGTATTCTTTGCAAATTATTCTGGCACTGTTCTTCTTATTTTTTTTTAAAGATTTTTTATTTATTTATTCATGAGAGACAGAGAGAGAGAGAGAGAAGCAGAGGGAGCAGGTCCCTGCGGAGCAGGGAGCCCAATGCGGGACTCAATCCCAGGACCCTGGGATCATGACCTGAGCCGAATGCAGACGTCGCTTAACCAACTGAGCCACCCAGGCGCCCTAGGTATATTTATAACTAATGGTAATAATACAGACTTTTGGGGGATGGGAGAAGGCAAAAAAAAAAAAAAAACCATGTCAAGTTCACTAGGTTCACTTGTATTAATCCTTTTCTCTCCTACACAGAGTTTTATTTGAATATAGGAATAAACATCTGTGCAGGCAAATTATGAACCTGAGTATTGAGCACAGCTCAAGTGTTAGAAGTACACGCCCGTGCAGACTTTTCCATTTATAATGGACATATTGCTAACTTTGCAGCATAGTGGTTGAATACTATGAATTTTACTATTGTACTATTCAATTATACCCCTGAATACTAACTGGGGTGACACTCACTAAAAAGTTGCATCTACATCTGTGCCTGTGATTATTAAAATCTTGAACAAAGAAAACTCACAATTTCTATGCAAAATAAAAGAACTTTCTAATTAAGAAGCAAACTTGACTTAATAAAACCGTTTTATGTGACATCAAAAATAGGACTTTCTTAATTAGTTTAGATGAAAGAAAAACATATTTGCAGTATTGGTTCATCATCTTTAGGCAACACTCAACTGGCAGATTGGACCAAGCATGTCAATCCATCCACTTTATTATGAAATCTTTGTCATAGTTTTACAAACTAACTGCTTTAAAAAGCTGTAACTGGTGTACCACCAGGAAGGTTGATAAAGATTTAGCATCTGTATTTTAAATGACTATATAACTTTTAAATATCAAATACTAACCTTAACAGTGAAATGAAATGTCTGTCCAAAAATAATATTCATTCTAACACCAATCAGTAAACTACTGTTTAAGATTTATTTAGAGAGAGAGAGACAGTGTGAGCAGGGAGGGAGGGGCAAAGGGAAAGGGAGAGGAGACTCTCAAGTGGACTCCCCGGTGAGCACAGAGCCCAATGCTGGGTTTCATCATCTCAACACCTGAGCCATCAAGATCATGACCTGAGCCGCAATCAAGAGTCAGACACTCAACTGATTGAGCCACCCAGGTGCCCCCCCATCAATAAACTATTAAAACATTTTGTGTTAGCTGTTGGTTTGCCTTTAATAAACATCCTACCTCATTAAAATGATATACATCATTATCATAAAAGGATAATAATTATCATAGAAGCACTAGCAAAACACCTATGGCTAGTAAAAAGAAAACGCTTTTTAAAACAATCCTAGTTCTTCATTTATTAAATGGAGAAAACATAACCTCCTTCCTTCACAGTGTCATTTTAGAAATTAAATATAAGAATTTGTGTAGAGTGGTTAGCAGCATGCAGGCAAATAGTGCTCAATAAACTATGATGTTCACCAATAGTGGTGGTGCAATTTGGAAAGATGTGGCATTTCAAGCCAACTATCTTGTGTTGTTTTTTAATTGTTTTTTGAAGGCCAGCTTTACTTGATTTATATATTTTTTTCACACTCCATGAAGTAGCTGGAAAAAAGTAATATACAAATATATTTTTTTGATTCAGAAAAAAAGTGTGAATAACAAACAATAATTCTTTTTATATTTGTTTGACTTGTTCACTGATAAATCATCCCAAGCTCATGGAAGAACACCAAAAACACAAGAAGCCCTCAAAAAACAGTTTTGGATACATAAACAAGTGTATATACAAATTTTTTCCTGATAAAAAAAAGTCACAGATACGATAATTTAAATGAACTTAAGCATAAAACTTTGTTTTATAATTTTGTAAATGCTTCCACCATAGCCAAGTAATTAAAATGTCTCCTGAAAGTCCATCCAAAGGTGGCAACATGAGAAGTAACTTATTTGTGCTAAAATAATCCATGTTGGAACATCATCTGAATATGTACATTACAGTCATCTGTTTAAAAAGGCAGACTGAGAAGGGGGCAGAGCAAGATGGCGGAGGAGTAGGAGACCTGGATTTCGTCTCCTCTCAGGAATTCAGCTGGATAGGGATCAAACCATTCTGAACACCTACAAACTCAACAGGAGATCGAAGAAAAGAATAGCAACAACTCTCTGAACAGAAAAGCGACCACTTTCTGGAAGGTAGGATGTGCGGAGAAGTGAATCCGAGGCGATATTCGGGAGGATAGACGGTGGGGGAAGGGCCTCCATCGGCCGCTTCTGGCAAGTGATAGAGCCGCGGAGCACAAAACCGGAACTTTTAGAAGTCGGCTCCGCTGAGGGACGTCACTCCGGTGGCTAAGTGGGGGGTGGAACCCTCGTGGGACAGTGTGGTCTCAGGACCCTCGGGGTCACAAAAAGACCGGGGGTGCCTGAGTACGGCAGAGCTCCCAGGTATCGGAGCAGGGAAGCCGGCTGCAGAGACGGAGCCCAGGCGTGGGCTCTCAGCTCGGGGTTGCCATAAACCGTGATCCGCGGCACAGTCGGGCCACTACTCCTCCAGCAGGGACCCAACAAGCGCCAGATCCGGGAGACTCACCTTCTTCCCCGGGGAGGAGCAGCGCGGGAGCGCACCGCAGGGATCTGCTGGGTTTAGAGACTCCACCCAGGGTCGGGTGCCAGAGATAGAAACACCTGGTCACAGGCCGGGTGAGCACGGAGTGCGGCCGGAGACCGGGGAGACGGGAGTGACTGACTGCTTTTCTCTGGGGGCGCACTGAGGAGCGGGGCCCAAGTTCTCGGCTCCTCCGGGCGGAGATTGGGAGGCCGCCATTTTCACTCTCCGCCTCCAAAGCTGTACGGAAAGCTTGCAGGGAACAAAAGCTCCCGAGAGCAAACCCAAGCTGATTACTTAGCCCGGACCGGCAAGGGCGGGGCAATTCCGCCTCCAGCAAAGACATTTGGGAACCACGGCAACAGGCCCCTCCCCCAGAAGATCAGCGAGAACAGCCAGGCAAGACCAAGTTTACCGATCAATGAGAACGGCAGAACTCCAGTGCTAGGGGAATACTGCACATAGAATTCATGGCTTTTTTTTACCATGATTCTTTAGTCTTTCAAAGTTAATTTTTTTTTTAACTCTCTTTTTTTCTTTTTTTTTTTTGAATTTTTCTTTTTCCCTTTTTCAACCAACATTTTATCAATCCCTTTTTTAAAAAAACATTTTTATTTTTCATTTTTAGAGTCATATTCTATCCCTTCATAGTAGTTACTCATATTTTTGGCATATATATATATAAGTTGTTCTCTCTTTAAAATTTTGAGATCGTTTCTTCTAACAGATCAAAATATACCCTAAATCTCTAGTGTATGGTTTCTTTCTACTCCCCTGCCTGATCACATTCTCTCCCTTTTTTTTTTCTTTTTTTTTTTAAATCCTCATCTTTCTTTTTTCAAACAACTTCTTATCAATTCCTTTTATACAATTTTTTATAATTTCCATCTTTACAGTCATATTCCATCCCTTCATCATATCAACCCTTATTTCTGTACATACATAAGTTTTTCTTTCTTTAAAATTTTGGGAGTCACTTTCTCCTAACAGAACAAAATACACCCAAAATCTAGTGTGTGGCACTGATCTATATACCAGCTTGATCATATCTGATCACATTCTGTTTTTGTTTTGTTTTGTTTTGTTCTGTTTTTGTTTGTTTTTATCTTTATTTTTTTCTTTTTCTTTTTTCTCTCTTTCCCTTTCTTTTCCCACTGCTTCAGGTTTTTTCTGATTTGTTTAGAGTATATTTTCTGGGGACGTTGTTACCCTGCTAGCATTTTGTTCTCTCATTAATCTATTCTCCTCTGCACAAAATGACAAGACGGAAAAAATCACCTCAACAAAAAGAACAAGAGGTAGTACCGATTGCCAGGGACCTACTCAATATGCACATTAGTACGATGTCAGATCTAGAGTTCAGAATCATCACTTTAAAGATACTAGCTGGGCTTGAAAAAAGCATGGAAGTTATTAGAGAAACCCTTTCTGGAGAAGTAAAAGAACTAAAATCTAACCAAGTCGAAATCAAAAAGGCTATTAATGAGGTGCAATCAAATATGGGGACGCTAACTGCTAGGATAAATGAGGCAGAAGAGAGAATCAGTGATAGAAGACCAAATGATGGAAAATAAAGAAGCTGAGAAAAAGAGAGATAAACAACTACTGGATCATGAGGGGAGAATTCGAGAGATAAGCGATACCATAAGACAACATTAGAATAATTGGGATCCCAGAAGAAGAAGAAAGAGAGAGAGGGGCAGAAGGTATAATGGAGCAAATTATAGCAGAGAACTTCCCTATTTTGGGGAAGGAAACAGGCATTAAAATCCAGGAGGCACAGAGAACCCCTCTCAAAATCAATAAAAATAGGTCCACACCCCGACATCTAATAGTAAAACTTACGAGTCTCAGAGACAAAGAGAAAATCCTGAAAGCAGCTCGGGAGAAGAGATCTGTAACCTACAATGGTAGAAACATTAGATTGGCAACAGACCTATCCACAGAGACCTGGCAGGCCAGAAAGGACTGGCAGGATATATTCAGAGCACTAAATGAGAAAAATATGCAGCCAAGAATACTATATCCAGCTAGGCTGTCATTGAAAATTGAAGGAGAGATAAAAAGCTTCCAGGACAAACAAAAACTAAAGGAATTTGCAAACACGAAACCAGGCCTACAAGAAATATTGAAAGGGGTCCTCTAAGCAAAGAGAGAGCCTAAAAGCAACATAGACCAGAAAGGAACACAGACAATATACAGTAACAGTCACCTTACAGGCAATACAATGGCACTAAATTCCTATCTTTCAATAGTTACTGTGAATGTAAATGGGCTAAATGCCCCAATCAAAAGACACAGGCTATCAGATTGGATTAAAAAACAAGACCCGTCGATATGCTGTCTGCAAGAGACTCATTTTAGACCCAAAGACACCCCCAGATTGAAAGTGAGGGGGTGGAAAACCATTTGCCATGCTAATGGACACCAAAAGAAAGCTGGGGTGGCAATCCTTATATCAGACAAATTAGATTTTAAACCAAAGACTGTAATAAGAGATGAGGAAGGACACTATATCCTACTTAAAGGGTCTATCCAACAAGAAGATCTAACAATTGTAAATATCTATGCCCCTAACATGGGAGCAGCCAAATATGTAAGGCAATTAATAACAAAAGCAAAGAAACACATCGACAACAATACAATAATAGTGGGGGACTTTAACACCCCGCTCACTGAAATGGACAGATCATCTAAGCAAAAGATCAACAAGGAAATAAAGACTTTAAATGACACACTGGACCAAATGGACTTCACAGACACATTCAGAACATTCCATCCCAAAGCAATAGAATACACATTCTTCTCTGTTGCCCATGGAATATTCTCCAGAAGAGATCGCATCCTAGGTCATAAATCAGGTCTCAACAGGTACCAAAAGATTGGGATCATTCCCTGCCTATTTTCAGACCACAATGCTTTGAAACTAGAACTCAATCACAAGAGGAAAGTCGGAAAGAACTCAAATACATGGAGGCTAAAGAGCATCCTACTAAAGAATGAATGGGTCAACCAGGAAATTAAAGAAGAATTAAAAAAATTCATGGAAACAAATGAAAATGAAAACACAACTGTTCAAAATCTTTGGGCTGCAGCAAAGGCAGTCCTAAGAGGAAAGTATATAGCAATACAAGCCTTTCTCAAGAAACAAGAAAGGTCTCAAGTACACAACCTAACCCTACACCTAAAGGAGCTGGAGAAAGAACAGCAAATAAAGCCTAAACCCAGCAGGAGAAGAGAAATAATAAAGATCAGAGCAGAAATCAATGAAATAGAAACTAAAAGAACAGTAGAACAGATCAACGAAACTAGGAGCTGGTTCTTTGAAAGAATTAACAAGATTGATAAACCCCTGGCCAGACTTATCCAAAAGAAAAGAGAAATGACCCAAATCAACAAAATCATGAATGAAAGAGGAGAGATCACAACCAACACCAAAGAAATACAAACAATTATAAGAACATATTATGAGCAATTATATGCCAGCAAATTAGATAACCTGGAAGAAATGGATGCATTCCTAGAGATGTATCAACTACCAAAACTGAACCAGGAAGAAATAGAAAACCTGAACAGACCTATAACCACTGAGGAAATTGAAGCAGTCATCAAAAATCTCCCAAAAAACAAAAGCCCAGGGCCAGATGGCTTCCCAGGGGAATTCTACCAAACATTTCAAGAAGAATTAATACCTATTCTTCTGAAACTGTTCCAAAAAATAGAAATGGAAGGAAAACTTCCAAACTCATTTTATGAGGCCAGCATTACCTTGTTCCGAAAACCAGACAAGGACCCCATCAAAAAGGAGAATTACAGACCAATATCCTTGATGAACACGGATGCAAAAATTCTCACCAAGATACTAGCCAATAGGATCCAACAGTACGTTAAAAGGATTATTCACCACGACCAAGTGGGATTTATCCCTGGGCTGCAAGGTTGGTTCAACATCCGCAAATCAATCAACGTGATACAATACATTAACAAAAGAAAGAACAAGAATCATATGATCCTCTCAATAGATGCAGAAAAAGCATTTGACAAAGTACAGCATCCTTTCTTGATCAAAACTCTTCAGAGTATAGGGATAGAGGGTACATACCTCAATATCATAAAAGCCATCTATGAAAAACCTACAGCGAATACCATTCTCAATGGGGAAAAACTGAGAGCTTCCCCCCTAAGGTCAGGAACGCGGCAGGGATGTCCACTATCACCACTGCTATTCAACATAGTATTAGAAGTCCTAGCCACAGCAATCAGACAACAAAAAGAAATAAAAGGCATCCACATTGGCAAAGAAGAAGTCAAATCCTCACTCTTTGCAGATGATATGATACTTTATGTGGAAAATCCCAAAGACTCCACCCCAAAACTGCTAGAACTCATACAGGAATTCAGTAAAGTGGCAGGATAGAAAATCAATGCACAGAAGTCAGTGGCATTCCTATACACCAACAACAAGACAGAAGAAAGAGAAATGAAGGAGTCGATCCCATTTACAATTGCACCCAAAACCATAAGATACCTAGGAATAAATCTAACCAAAGAGGCAAAGGATCTGTACTCAGAAAACTATAAAATACTCATGAAAGAAATTGAGGAAGACACAAAGAAATGGAAAAACATTCCATGCTCATGGATTGGAAGAACAAATATTGTGAAGATGTCAATGCTACCTAGAGCAATCTACACATTCAGTGCAATCCCCATCAAAATACCATCCACTTTTTTCAAAGAAATGGAACAAATAATCCTAAAATTTGTATGGAACCAGAAAAGACCCTGCATAGCCAGAGGAATGTTGAAAAAGAAAAGCAAAGCTGGCGGCATCACAATTCCGGACTTCCAGCTCTATTACAAAGCTGTCATCATCAAGACAGTATGGTACTGGCACAAAAACAGACACATAGATCAATGGAACAGAATAGAGAGCCCAGAAATGGACCCTCAACTCTATGGTCAACTAACCTTTGACAAAGCAGGAAAGAATGTCCAATGGAAAAGACAGTCTCTTCAACAAATGGTGTTGGGAAAATTGGACAGCCACATGCAGAAGAATGAAACTGGACCATTTCCTTACACCCCACACAAAGATAGACTCCAAATGGTTGAAAGACCTCAATGTGAGACAGGAGTCCATCCAAATCCTAAAGGAGAACACAGGCAGCAACGTCTTCGACCTCAGCCACAGCAACTTCTTTCTAGAAACATGGCCAAAGGCAAGGGAAGCAAGGGCAAAAATGAACTATTGGGACTTCATCAAGATAAAAAGCTTTTGCAAAGCAAAGGAAACAGTCCACAAAACCAAAAGACAACCGACAGAATGGGAGAAGATATTTGCAAATGACATATCAGATAAAGGGCTAGTATCCAAAATCTATAAAGAACTCATCAAACTCAACACCCAAAGCACAAAGAATCCAATCACGAAATAGGCAGAAGACATGAACAGACATTTTTCCAAAGAAGACATCCAAATGGCCAACAGACACATGAAAAGTGCTCAATATCACTCAGCATCAGGGAAATCCAAATCAAAACCTCAATGAGATACCACCTCACACCAGTCAGAATGGCTAAAATTAACAAGTCAGGAAATGACAGATGTTGGCGGGGATGCGGAGAAAGGGGAACCCTCCTACACTGTTGGTGGGAATGCAAGCTGGTGCAGCCACTCTGGAAAATAGTATGGAGGTTCCTCAAAAAGTTGAAAATAGAGCTACCATATGATCCAGCAATTGCACTACTGGGTATTTACCCCAAAGATACAAAAGTAGGGATCCGAAAGGGTACGTGCACCCCGATGTTTATAGCAGCAATGTCCACAATAGCCAAACTGTGGAAAGAGCCAAGATGTCCATCAACAGATGAATGGATAAAGAAGATGTGGTATATATATACAATGGAATATTATGCGGCCATCAAAAGGAATGAGATCTTGCCATTTGCAACGACGTGGATGGAACTGGAGGGTATTATGCTGAGCGAAATAAGTCAAACAGAGAAAGACATGTATGATATGACCTCACTGATATGAGGAATTCTTAATCTCAGGAAACAAACTGAGGGTTGCTGGAGTGGGGGGTGGGGTGGGAGGGATGGGGTAACTGCGTGATAGACACTGGGGAGGGTATGTGCTCTGGTAAGCGCTGTGAATTGTGCAAGACTGTTGAATCTCAGATCTGTACCTCTGAAACAAATAATGCAATATATGTTAAGAAAAAAAAAAAAAGAAGAATGTAGCAGGAGGGTAAGAATGAAGGGGGGGAAATCGGAGGGGTAGACGAACCATGAGAGATGATGGACTCTGAAAAACAAACTGAGGGTTCTAGAGGGGAGGGGGTTGGGAGGATGGGTTAGCCTGGTGATGGGTATTGAGGAGGGCACGTTCTGCATGGAGCACTGGGTGTTATGCACAAACAATGAATCATGGAACACTACATCTAAAACTAATGATGTAATGTATGGGGATTAACATAACAATAAAAAAATTTAAAATAAATAAATAAATAAAAAGGCAGACTGAACACTCACTATGCTTCAAAGATTGGCTAGGCAGGGCCAGCTGTTGTACCATTTCCAGGGTGTCGTTCACACTGTAGGGGAAATAAGTGGTCCCCCCTGGTGTGTGCGGTTCAGGCCAGAGGAGACCTGCCTCGTTACCCGCGTAAAGCGCTTGGCGACAGAGATGGATGGGATCCAACCTCTGTCTGCCACATGGCTAATGGAGTGCAGGGTATCCGAGTCAGTGCAGTGGATGGAGGTCTGGACAGGAGGCAGAGAGAGTTCAGATCCAGTGAAACACATGGCATTTCTACCCCGGAAGATGCCAATGATAATTTGTTAAAGATCGCATAAGCCCTAAGATTCATCATTACCTTGTTAGGTCCAACCAGTAATTCTGCTGATGCTATAGAACATTTTCTGAAAAATTCAACCTGCTAGGTCAGCTTGTTCTGTAAAGCCAGTCATCCTAGCATAATTCATTTTATCTTGAAATTTAATGTAAAACTTTTAATACTCACATCAAGATCATCCTTTGCATTGTAGTAGACAACTTCATTGCTCTATAAAAAAAAAGAAAAGAAGAGTGCTTTATTGATTTGAGTAAAAATGTAAAAATATACTGGATCCAGCACTGAACACATTTTATGCATATTTTAAATAATAAACCCCTCGTGATATTCCTCTCATAAAATACTCCATGAAGATCCATGAAGATTAGCCAATATTTTCTAAAAACATATTAAAACACTGTATCAGTGATATTGAAAAGTACATCTTGCATTGAGGAAAAAGTATATCAGCATAGGTCTGAGACCCATTTGTCAAGAAAAAATAAAGAATGCATGATGCAAAGAAATTATATATATACACACTCACAACACACACACACACACATACACACACAGACACACACACCCCTAAATCATGAAATTATGAACAGAATAATTCCAGAAAAATATAAGAATGTGGCTTGTTAATACTTTGCTGACACGTGACTTTTAAAATATATATATATATATATATATATCACATGTTGAAATTAGTAAGGAAAGGTGTATCTGGACAGTATTGGCAGAAATTTCCTCATGAGATTCAGAAAAGGGATCAAGAACAATTGAATTTAGACAGCGAAAGAATCAGATTATTTAACACACTAATATTATCATATTCTATCAAAGTGGTGAATGAGCATTGGCTCTTCAAGAATAAATGTATTCAGACACTTCTGCCAGCCCTCAGTGTTGCTGAAATACGCCATAACTATAAATTATGGATATAAATTGTGTTACAGAATGAAAATGGAAAGGAAAGAATGAACAAAATGATTGTCAAGGAATTTAAAAGTTTTATTCTTTGAGGCTTCAAGACTAGTTCTATGCACTGTTAAAATAATCCACTTATACTGATTTCCTTTTCCTATCTTCTCCTGACCTGATTGAAAATATAATCCATCTTTCATACGTCTTCAGTAGTAACTGGAGCACTATGCAAAAATAACATCAAAAACATGGATACTCTAAAATCCTATTAAAAGAAAATGCAATACACATTTTTTAAAAAGAAAATTACTCTAAAAAATTCAATAAATTAGTGCTTCTTAAAATATATACCACCTCCACTAGTTAGAAATCACTAGTTCTTCAAGACATTCTATGGCCCTTTGACTTTAGAATAAGCAATGAAGTTAAAGTCATTTCTTTTTGGCTTCTAAGTCTCAGCATATTAATGTACACTATACATCTTTAAGAATAAAACAGATCTTGTTGTATTTCTCAAACTTATTTGCTGCCGAATCTGCCTCCCTTTTTTAATTTGAGAAATATATCATGAGCCTGAAGTTCTATAAAAGATAGATTGCTCTAAGACCAAACTAAAAACTATATTAATAAATAATAGAACACATAACTCATAATAGTGAATGAAACCATGACTTTGAATTTATTTCATTTAGAATAAAGAGCTCTAAAAATTACCATTTAATTAATTCTTTTAAAAAGAATTAAGTTGCTAAAGAATTTTAACATGCATAAAAGTTCTACTTCCTGAAGCATTTCTTACAGCATTAATTTTGTAACAAAGTTAAAATACAAAATCAGAATTCATCACATACACAAAGCAAGAGAATCTTTTGAATCCACCAGAGTCCCAAATCTAATTACTAGTTTATTGATCCTTCTTGCAACTCTGAAATCTATACTTAGGAGACAATTTTCAACTTAGAATGTGGATTCCATCAAAAGATAAAATATTGAATAAGTTTATCTTCATTTTAGACTTTATTTCTGCCAACTCCTTCCTTATATTTACAGAACTGAAATGTAGAAAACAAGGTGAAACTGCATTAAATCTTAAGTGATTCAACATCATTATTTTCAACATTCATTAAAAATCTATATGCACACACTGCTGTGCCAAGAGAGACACAAAATAAGTTAAACGTAGCTATCCCTATCCTTTAGATAAAATAACAGATACAGATCAATTATATAAAACAACTAATATGTTTAGACTTACATTTGTACTAGAGCTAACGGACTAAATTGTTTAAATGTTTTTTCTTATATGTGACACAGGGTCACATATAACAAATAAAAAAGAGAATTTAATTAAACCTAAAATTAAGAGTATCACATACAGTGTCAAAAGAGTATAAAGTACAATAAAGAAATGCTAGTTTTAACTAAAACTAAGTATTTTGATTCTATTACAATAAAGTGTGCCTGAAATAAAAATAAAAATGAAGAAAAACTAAGTTTGAGAATTTTCCAAATGTTTTTCCTCTTGTTACTGCACTACACTTTATGTAAAATCCTATTACTTTTGTTCTAGAAACTCTATATTGCTTCTAAAACTTATTGAAAATGTGTATTGCAAAGTTTATTTAATTTTTATGCATTTGCACAAGGTCTTCTGGACTCCAGAAGACATAAGATCCCCAAAACTGATTTTTTTTTTCTAGTAAGTAAACTGGGGGAAAAAAAAAAAACCTTAGTCATAAAATTATACTGCATATACAACAACCATACTCATTGTAACTAGGGTATTTTATATTTCTACTTTTAAAAAGCTTTCTTTAGGGGCGCCTGGGTGGCTCAGTTGTTAAGTGTCTGTCTTTGGCTCAAGTCCTGATCCCAGGGTCCTGGGATCGAGCCCCGCATCGGGCTCCTTGCTCAGCGGGGAGCCTGCTTCTCCCTCTCCCTCTGCCTGATGCCTCTGTGCTTGTGCTCTCTCTCTCTTCCTCTCTCCCTGTCAAATAAATAAATAAAAATCTTTAAAAAAAAATAAAGTAGCTAATTAAATATGTGTTCTTAGACAGTTTGTCATGATTTAATAAGAGAACAAAGACCATAATGGAATTGCAATTGATTACATCCCCTGCCTTACAGCAAAATTTCCTCTTCACCAATACACGTGACATTGTCTTTGGCTTAGAAGCATTTTTTTTTTACCTAATTTTTTATAAATATACTTTCTCTAACCCTAAACTTTGCAGTGAGAGCATGCACATTTCATTTATTCCCTGATTTTACCTAACAGAAAAGCTCAAGTGATCCAATTCAGTAAGCATACATCTATGTAGGGCATCAGGATTTGGGGAAAGTGTCACTGCATTTAATTTGTCAACCAGCACACTTACCTGGCAGTATGACACTAAAATAAATGGCAAACATTCACAAAACATTTAATTTATATAAGCATATATAAATAATTTTTATATATAACTGACAGTTCCCCATGCTTTCTTGCAGAAAAGTATAATTATTTACTGTGGCTTTTGTTTGAAGAGTGGCTCAGAAAGAATTTTAAATATAAGCTTGAGGATAAGTCTAATTTGGTGAAGTCATAATTCTCTCTCCTATCACATTCATTTATAGCATCTCCTCTGCTATATACAAATATATGACATGTGTAGCTATGTTAAACTACATCAGTCTGAAATCGAATCGCTCAAAATATATCCAAACCCAATCCCAACAGGATTAGGATAAAAGACAATTCTCAGGAATAAAGGACAATTCACACTGAATCAGCCTAATTTTGATGTTCTGGTGTCTTACAGGAGTGACTGTCAGTTAATATTAACTCCGTGCTAAAAGAAAATTAGGAGACCAAATTGTATAAAAACAATTAAATGGCCTGAGGGGGGCAGAATTAAAAAGAGGAAGTATCAGCTGAATTCTTTCTTCCTTTACTGGGTCCCTGCCTCCATCCCACTAAGATTGTGTACAAGGAGAATTTTGGGTCTCCCAACCAACAGAGGGAGCCACACCTCACTCCTTCAACAAACTTTGGCAACCTCACTTTGTAGTGTTTGGGAGAAATAAAAATGAAGACTATCTATGCCCTGAGTATAAGAAGGAAGTTTCTCACCCCCCTGATACACAAGGGGCAGGAATATCAGAGTCAGTTGTTCTGACCTGCTATCATTGAAGAATATCTCATGTCATCCTTGGATGACATGACCACACAAACCAAAACTTTCTCAGGTTTCAAAATATGTGAGAGTGAAGAACTTCAGAGAGCTAAAATACGCCTCCTCTATTTACAATCAATTCAAGCGCGTGTGTATACGCATGTGTGTGTGTTTCTGATTCATTTACCTTTCCTATCGCTCAAACTTCCCTCAATCCCTCCTCCAGAAAATAAAGTTTAATATTTTAAAACGATGGCATATAAGCTAATTATCATAGGCACAGAATACAAAATTGAGTCATCTTGTTTCTCTTCTATACTTCTGGCTAGATGTTTTCTTTTTTTTTTTTTTAAAGATTTTATTTATTTATTTGACAGAGAGAGACACAGCAAGAGAGGGAACACAAGCAGGGGGAGTGGGAGAGGAAGAAGCAGGCTTCCCGCAGAGCAGGGAGCCCGATGGGGGGCTCGATCCCAGGACCCTGGGATCATGACCTGAGGCGAAGGCAGACGCTTAATGACTGAGCCACCCAGCGCCCCTGGCTAGATGTTTTCATGCAAATTATTAAACAACATCATTTTGGAAGGTATTTACACTCAAATACAAAGGTTTTTAGTGGATTTTAGGGTATTACATGCAGTTTGATAGGATAAAGCCAGCAACAGCCTCAAACTAGATTCAAGATTAGTGAAAACTTTAGAGAGCTATTTTTCATCATTTGAGCACCACCAGATGACAAGAACAAATTGTTTTGTTTCTGATTTTTAACCAAGTAGTTTAGTTATTATCTCCTCGAAACAAATTTACCCAAATGTTCCACGCTAATATAATACCGCTGCTTGCTGAAATTTAAAGCATCCCCTAGCAAGTTGAGAGATAAATTACTTCAGTTTCTCATTGTCTACTGGGAGTCAAAATTAAATCTGGGCAAAATAGACCATTCCATCTTAAAAACGTGTATTGTGAGTGACAGTCCCTTGAATGCCACTCTCCTATAAAAGTTGGCCTCTGATGAATAGAATGAATTTATGTTAAAAATCGGAAGCAGAAGTACAAAGCTTCCACATGGAAGTAAGATGGTGCCAAAGAAAAGATTTAAATATTGGAACTGAAAATCAGGATTTTATAGCCAACATCTGAAATATATGACACATTCAAAATTCAAATAGAGATTAACTTCCTGTCCAATTTACTAATTCTCTTTTCTTGGCTGTACACTTGACTGTGCACATGATCCATACCCTGACAAATCTGAGCAACCGTATTGTCTGCTAAAGTTGCTTTTTAAAAAATCCCATTCTTAATCGTTTATCACTCTTCAGTTTCAAAAATGGAAGTCAATCAGATGAATATTAAGAATACTCTTGTAAAAAAAAAAAAGGATATTCTTGTTATAAATGAGTTGTGTTAATGGTTCTTGCCCACCAAGATCCATACTGTTTAGCCCAAATCAGTTACAATGCAAATATTCTGATTAATATATCTTTGTAACAACGTGACCTGGTAAACCTACACACCACTGACCTCTGCTCAAGTCAATTAGGGTACATGGGATGCAATAATCATAGCACTGAAGCACTGTGTGAATAAAAGAACTTAGGAGCCTACTGTGTATGTGTCATTGTGTGTGCATGCATTTCGGGGGGGGGGGGTGGTTGAATGTGAGCAAATCTTCCCAAAGATAGCTGAGAGTGGTTGACACAGTAGGTTAAAGACAGGGGCTTTTGAAAAAAAAATTTTTTTTAAAGATCTTATTTATTTGAGAGAGAGCATGAGCAGGGGGGAGGGGGACAGGGGGAGCGGGAGAAACACACTCCCACCTGAGAAGGGAGCCTGACACTGGGCTCAAGAGGCGGGGCTCGATCCCAGGACTCCAGGATCATGACCTGAGCAGAAGGCAGACTCTTAACCGACTCATTGGACACATGAGCACGTTACTGGTGAAAATAAAAAGGAAAACTAAAGATGAGCACATTCCATCTGGAGATCAGTGTCAGCAGATTACTGGACTGAAGGCATGAGAAAAACCTACATTCACATCATATGACGAGAGACAATAAAAAAGACAACTGATGTCAAGTGTCTAGCACAGTGCCTGGCGTGCAATATGTGCCCTGTATGTTATCAACTATTATTTTATATATTGAAAAAGAAAAACCAGGAATATCCATAGAAGTTATCTATTAGCTTTAGCTTGTAGTTATATATGAACTAAAGTAAACTGTTACCACTTACTTTTCTTAGACTAGTTAGTATGCTGTGAGTCTATTTAATTCATTTAAAGTCCTTTCTTCAAGGATTCCACGTAGCAGACTGGAGAAGAAATGTGATTACTAGTTGCTGTTATTGTTTTTAATCTGATATTTTAAATGAGGTAATTTATTTAAAAAGTCTAATATAGGGATGCCTGGCTGGCTCAGTTGGAAGAGCATGCAACTCTTGATCTCACGGTTGTGAGTTCAAGCCCCATGTTGGGTGTAGAGACTACTTAAAAAAAATTAAAAATAAGTCTAATACAGATGGTAATGTGTGATGGTTTTGTTTGCATCCTGTCCATTAAATGTGTTACTGTCCTTCAAATTTTTCTGTGATTCTAAATACTCTTTCCAACCCCACATCTCCTTTACATCTCCATCCTCATATGCTCCTGCCTGGAAAAATTCCAACTCTGTATTAAACCAGAAGTTTGTGCATCCTAACACCCAAACTGTGGCATCTTGCTGAAGAAAATTGTATAAATGCTCTTGCACAGAGTAAGTCAACGGTTCTCATGTTTTAACAACTATAGTAAACATGAGGATTTGCTTTGTTTGGTAGTTGTTTTTGTGCGTGTGTTTGGTTTTTTTTTCCTATTCAGAAACTCTACTGTCTTTGGGGAACCATTTCTTCCAATCATGTGATTCAGTTGTCGGCAAATTATACTAGCCCACTTCTCTGACCAGAGAAACTCAAGAGGTGATGAAATCTATACAATAATAGTATCTCATTTCCCTATTTCTTTCTTAGGAAGATTCTATTTTTCCAGGAGTACTTATGGTTGCAAAAGCTGAAATGCTTAAAGTCTGAATCCTGATGTGACGAAGGCTATTTCTATCCGTTTGCTCTCACTTATATAGAACCAGTAATTTATTATTTATTATTTTTTTTCTTAAACTAGTTAGGATGTGTTTTCTAACTTCTACAACTGATACTACTTATACAATACCAAACTCCCTACAATGAGGGTTTTTTTTTCCCCCCATTCTATTTTTCTGTGACTAACAGTCAATACTATATGCTTAACTGACTGAGCCATCCAGACTCCCCAAATATAACAATTTCTTTTAGAGCGCCTGCGTGGCTCAGTTGGTTAAGCGTCTGCCTTCGTCTCAGGTCATGATCCCGGTCCTGGGATTGAGTCCTGCATCGGGCTCCCTGCTCAGTGCAGAGCCTGCTTCTCCCTCTGCCTGATGCTCCCCCTGCTTGTGCTCTCTCTCTCTCTCTGTCAAATAAATTAAATCTTAAAAAAAAATTTCTATTAAAGAAGATGGAAGTGTAATACTATTGCTAAGATGGTGTTCAATGATTATAACAGAAAAATACAGATAATCTATTCTTTCTCTGAACTCTCAGCATTCATTCATAAGAAATAAATACTTAGCCTTATACATATGCCAAACTTCATGTCAGAAATCTAAATACATGTGCTTTTTTAGATTGATTGTTAAAAATAAACTAGTGAGATATAACCAATAAAGAGTGTCTAATAATCTTTGAGACATATTCCTTTGTCTTATCTGTTCTTTTAACGTGCCTTATAATCTGTTTTAAAATGTGAATTTAATTTAATACTACTTTTTTTTAGCTTAATGGAAGAAGAAAGAACTGGAAAATCACTTTGGCCTTTTTAAAGCTTACTTCTACTTTTAGCAAATAACATTTTACATTTATTCATCAAGTAACTGCTATTATATATTTGTAATATTATAGTTGCTGTGTTTTTGAAGTTTCCATCATGTTGCTAGTAAATTGAAGAATTCCTTAGTAACTGCCCCAGCACATTAACCAATCAATGAGCCAAAGTCCTCTAAGAAGAGTCATCACAGCAAAAGATAATAGACCCAGGTGTCTTTGCTATAGTTAATTACCTAGTTACAAAGACGCTCAAGTACTCCATCCCCAAGCCATACTATGAGGCTAGCGACACAACTGGAAAGATCACCCTACATGAAAAAAAAAATTGTAATATTCACCAAAGGAAATGTTCATCACTTCTGCATAAAAGAAATTTAAAAATAAATTGAGATAAAAAAGAGAGAAGACTAAATTCTTTTGATTTGAGTAGAGACAGCATTCTATTATGTGTCTATTCAATGCTTGCACAATGTCTACAATGTTGTATGAACTACTACTGAATAGACAGATGAATGAATAAATGAGTACCATAAGCCTAGATGGAACTATTAGAAATTCTAGACTAAAAATAACAACAAACACACACAAACGTACCTATGTGCACACACACAATGCATCAGAGTAGAGAAAAAGTATGTAGCTTTAAAAAAGTTCCAAATAAGCCAAAATGTACACCATTTTCACTCTAAAAGAAATCAAAGAGGAATTCCAATCGGACTGTGATTTCAGAGTTCCTTGGTTGTTGAAATTTAAAGATCAATTCCTATTAAACACTAAAAGCTATAGCAATTTATTTCTTCATCTGATAAACTTTAATAAGAATCTGCCTGTAAGGTTTTTTTTTTAGTGCTCCAAATAAAATTGATAAATATATGATTTAAACTGCAGGAGAAAAGCAAAAGTAGAATATGAGAAGATAAATATATTATTTTCTTCAGCTACCAAATCCCCCAGGAAACTCAGCCCAGAATTGGACAAACACATCTATAATGCTGAGGAACTTGCTTTAATCTCCTTTAATCTATAAGTCTAATGAAGCTTTGGGTATAATCATCTAAAACATTAAAACTTAATCCACCAACATAGTCTATTTTCTATGCTTCTTCCTATTGACTTTGATAATCCACAGATTCTCTTGACTCATGATCAAAGTTAACAGCACTTGATCATAACAATATATGATGTCCTAGTAATAGAGTCATGTTAATTTGTCCAATTGTAATATTAGCACTGCCTTTTCAAATTATCATTATCGACTTCAGCAAATTATCATACCAACACAAGACTTACACTATGACCAATGAATTACTGAGCATAAAATAATCTGGTCAAAATCAGAGCTTTGAAGAACATTAAACCAATAACCATTATATCAATTTAGTTTATCTTTCATTGGGGTTAAGGGACTATATGGGATGGGAAAGAAGGAGGAGAAGAGATTTTGATTATGTGTGCATTACATGAAAGGCATTTACGTATATCATTAAATGTTATAAAATTTCCTGAACAGGGGTGTCTGGGTGGCTCAGTCAGTTAAGCGTCTGACTCTTGATTTCAGGTCAGGTCATGATCTCGGGTTCCTGGGACTGAGTCCCGTGTCCGGCTCTGCACTGGGCTTGGAGTCTGCTTAAGATTCTCTCCCTCTCCTCTCTCTGCCCCTCCTCCCTGGCTTGTGGGCCCACACATGTGCGTGTGCTCTCTCTCTCTAAAGTAGTAGTAATAATAATAATAATCCCTGAATATATCATAGATATGATCTTATTGAAAATAATAAATCGATAAAAACGTAATTAGCCTTATATCATGGTATCACTTTGCTTGTTGGATTTCCCTTCCTCCTCTCCATCCCAACTCCCCACTATGGAGAGAATCAGTTTGGCACTCTAAGGTGAAAAGTGGGGCTGATATAAATACATCATTGTTCAGCCTGGGTTTTTTATTAGGTTTAAGTTCCTATCAGGGAGGCAATAGTCTTAAAAGCCAGTTTTATTAGAGAAGAGATTTCTAAATTTAAAAAATAGATAACTTTATATAGAAAGACAAAACTAGAAATTCTAAACAATAAGCGAGAGTTAGAACACAGCATATGGAATAGGGGGTGTTCCTTCCCATGAGCAAATAATCGCTGAGACTTTCCTGAGTTGGGTTGGAAGAGCACAGAGAGCGCGCAGACGGAAATATACATGGCCTAGCTCCTCTTACGGGCAGAAAACAATAAGAAAGGAAAGAGGCATTTGGGAGAAATTTTAGAGGAGAGGGAAAAATGCCACCTTTCCTATTTGGAATTCTGGAATAATGCCTTTTCACACCTTGTGTATGGCCACAAAGCTTTTCTTGTGCAAAATCTTCCCCCACTTTCCCACTTCAAATCACAGTTAGGTACCGCTGTTAATACCTCTCATAGCACCTTCTGACATTTTCCTCCTCTGTAAATCAGGGAGAACAACAGTAAGTAGGAAACTCACTGGTTTGTTGTGTGGAATTAATGAGTGAAAGTCAGATCCAAAGATCAGCTAAACCCCCTTCCTCAATCCTTGTACTTATCACACTATATTGTGTTCACTCATCTGAGCCTTGTAAGGGGAGAGACAAAATCTTGATCATCTTTGTGCTCAATGCCTGGCCGGAGGTCCGTCAAAAGTTACGTGCCAACAACTGAACTGAACAAGCCTGCCTTCCTCACAGACTTGTTGAATGACCTGCTTAATGATCTTTATCCTCCACAGACAAGGTCTTTGAGAACAGGTTTCCACCCCTACCTTCAGTTTGGTTCCCAGAAGCAGACACTCGAGGATTTAAACACAGATAATCAATGTGAGAGGTGACCCCAGGACATACTAATAGGACAGTGGAGAAGTGAGATATGGAGACAAAGGATTTCAAAGTGAGGTGTATTAAAGAGCACGTGGGCAACCAGGGCTCAGAGGCTCTGGGAACCACTGTTGATCAAGGGTAGTATTCACCAATACCGGTCATCATTGCTTGAAGGTGTTCATTTCTGCAAATTTCTGTCCCCACTGAGGGCACTGAAGCAAAGATTTGCAGATGCTTGAATAGAAAGCTACAAAGTGTGTGTGTGTGTGTGTGTGTGTGTGTGTGTGTGTGCTGAGAAGATGTGGGCAGGGAATCAACATCTATTATAGGCACATAAAGAGTGTTGTAGAAATATTTACTGAGCACATGGCTAAATCAACAAATGGCTTTAAGCACTGACTAGTTAGCAGTGTGACTTCTTAGGCTTTGGTTCCTCAACTACAAAATGATGACTCAGTTGATAAATATGGTCTCTAGAATCCTTCCACCTATATATTTTGATATTTCCACTAAATGTTTTGTTTTAGATCACACAAGAAGATCCAATAGCTGTGTTCATCTATTTCTTTCAGTGAGCCTTTGATTACTTCCTCTTCTCCTCTGAAAACTCAACAGAATTTAAAGAGATATCTTTCAGTTCTGAAAAACAAAGGCAAAGCTTATTCTTTTTATTTCACTTGAAATTCCTCTAACATATTTCTTCAGAAATATGTACAAGAAGCTCTACATCATTATTTTTCTTTATATCTTGAAAGATCAAGTCAAAGTATATTCATTTATCCCTGAAAAATAATTAACTGTTTTTCTGAGGATGGATGTGTTGAGATAGAAACATTCCCCAAAATAGCTCGAATGAACCTCTTTAAGCTGTAATATGAAAAAAATCAAACCCCTTTACTCCTACCAAACAACAACCTGGCAATCTCTCCTTTATAGCATAAATTAACTGTTCTAGATCAACCGCTGCTACCTTTCATTAATATAATGAAATACCATTCATGTATGTTTAACTAAAGTCAAAAGCACAGGTTTTTCTAGGGGATAGATTACAGTTTAAATCTGTACTACCTCTCTGTGAAGATAGCTTCACTAACAGTACAAAGAAAGGAAGGCTGTTGCAGAAGAAATGAATAGAATAATTTCTGACATTTTAGAAACCTCCATTCCAGCTGAATAATACAGAATTGCTTTGGAAACAAACAAATTGCTACCAGCCTATACTTCATTAGCCTAGTTTTAGTAATGGTATTTAATTAAGTTGTATTTCATATAGCTTTATTTCAATTCAAACTGTTCACTCAGATATAACTGTCTCTAATTAAAACATGCATAATTGTTAAAGTGTTAATTTATGAAAGCCACAATCCAAAAGATTCTCAACATACTCCTAGTTGCATTTGGTCTGTTGTCCAAAATTTTTAAAAAGACGGACAGAGAAAGGAAATTCTGTGGATCAGGCTTCTTCCCTCAGACATACTTTTACACATTATTCATTTTAATTTTCATAATGTGTCATTTTTTAAGGAAATGTAATCTTTTTTCTTGAGAGTATTAAAGATATGCTTAAAAATATTACAGAGCTGTACCAAGCAGAGGCAACATGATGTAATACAAATAACAACTTAAAAAATCTGAATTCTAGGGCCGCCTGGGTGGCTCAATCGTTAAGCATCTGCCTTTGGCTCAGGTCATGATCCCAGGGTCCTGGGATGAAGCTCCGCATCGGGCTCCCTGCTCAGTGGGAAGCCTGCTTCTCCCTCTCTCACTCCCCCGGCTTGTATTCCCTCTCTCGCTGTGTCTCTCTCTGTCAAATAAATAAATAAATAATCTTAAAAAAATCTGAATTCTATTCTTCAGTTCAATTATTAATTTGATGTGGCACACACATTAATCAATCCAAAGTTGTTTGTCGTCTAATATCACCTGGACAAAGAACTCCAACTTCAAAGGGTAGCATGATAATGTAATAATTTAACTGAAAGAACTTATAAATTTTGAACATATATATGTAATTAATATTATTATCTAGTAGTCAAATTATATTTAGACTGTTTTATACAATTATAACCAAGGCCATTATTTAAGTACCCAGAAAATATTTGTTTCAGTGATATAATTATACAAAAAATAGAATAAGAGAAAGTTGAAATATCAAATAAAATTTTCCTAAAACAAACAAACAAACAAAAAAAGGCATTTATCTTGGCTAAGTATAAGTAATGAAATTTAGATAGTTTCAAACAAGAAATTGAGGACAAAGGAAGATTGATGAGCTAAAGAACTTGCCTAAATGAAGATATTTCAATCACAAGAGGCTGGTGTCACTTCAGTGGAAAGCAAAAATCCTGCAGAGAAGCCAAGCCAATTATAGAGTTGTCTAGATTTTAAACTATGCTTCCAGATGTGTTACTGAACAAAGGAGCACATCAACATACTCATCGTTTGATCATACTGGCTTCTTTCCTAATGCATGAGAAAATCAGTATGAAAAATATTTTACATTTAAAGAATCAAGAAATTTCAAAGTCAATATCCAGGTGAGAAGTGGGAAGAGAAGGTATTAGCAGCCAATTAACCTTTACAGACATAATTTCCTTTCTACAAAATTAGAAGGCTGTGTTTTTTCCACCAATCTGTTGTATATTTTGGCCACTTTCATGGATTATTTGTTTGGTAAAAACATAGCAGCTCTAGAAACATCCAAGAAGAACAAGTAAACTAAAAGCAGTGCAAGTGAAATTATCATATTTTACATGTTAAAGGTAAATTTTTCAAACAGTATACAACAGGGTATGAGAGAAACCTAAAAATGATTAATCAAGGCTGGTAAGTATTAATATACATAACGTCCTTTCCAGTCCCCATCAAGTAAATGATACAAAAATCACAGTTATGTAACTGACCTAGTATTGATTACAAACTGCTTAGGATTCCTCAGAAAAAGAAATCATAGCTCAACAAATAGAAAAAGTTGAGGAAAGCTTGGGCTAAGAATTTTTAGGTATGAGCTTTAGAAAATGTTAGTGCTTTAGCACTACAAGATAAAATAGAGATCAGAGGACACCCAATTAAATGTGAATTTTGGATAGTGACATTTTTAGTAAAAAGTATGTTTCAAACCCATGCGAAAGATATATTTATTGTTTATCTGAAATTCAAATGTAATCAGGCACCCTGTATATTATGTACTAAATCTAGAACCCTAATTTGTAAGATACTATTATATCACTTAACTATATTTCATATTATTTCCATTTTATTATTTTTCCAACAATTTTAAAATTAAATATTGTTGCAGGAATGTTTTGAAAGGGACAGAGATGCTGTATCATTGAATACTAGAAATTAAATCTGGAACAAGCATCTCAAAGAAGTGACATCAAAATTACAAACTGCTCCAGCCTTTAGAAAACTTAACTACCTAGAAAATCCAAGGATTATTTGTTTTGCCAAGTTGGAATAAATCTTTAGGCAAATGCATTTTATGCTTCAATGATATTTCCAATTTTACATATAGAATTATCTGGCATTGTTCATTTAATTGTCATTTGAAATACACCAAGGCATCATCAAAATGATGATCAATAATTTAGCAGCAGTTTGTTATTTATTGATCCTTTGAGAAAAGTCACAAAAGAGAAAGATGGCTGTCAAACCTACCAAAACACAGATCACCTGGGTTGATGGCCATGACCTGACCAGCCAGTTAGTTACACACTTAAATTCAAACCTATCATGTGATCCTTTTAACTTCGCACACCAGGTTAAATGGTACAACCTTCCCAGACAGAGGTGATTCCTGACGTCAAAGATACATGAAATGCTGACAACTTGGTAAAACCCACAAACTAAGAACTTTAAGTGACACTTAAGTAATGTTCTTCCTGTGGCCACCAGTTATTTTGTTGGGATGATGGTAAGTCTAGCTTCCTTGGGAATTCATAAAAAGGACACAGGACTATATGCAATAAAAATTCTAGACAGTTACAATGTCTAAACTAAAGGCAAACTAGTCATATATGAACAAAACAAAGTACGCTGAAAGTACAAGGTGATAAGTTATATATAATTAAAATATATATGGATTTGTTTTTAAGATTTTATTTCCCTAAGAGTTAGTTTAATCATTGTAGACTTAATTTCTAATTTCCATAAGTATAAGGTAATAGATCAATCACACAATTAAAAGTTGCTCATTTTACTATTTTTCTCCAATCTTCATTTAAATGACTCTTGGATCTATAGCAGCATCTAAAAATGACAAATTATGTAAAAGGATATAATAGATCATCAGATCTCTACATGCAATAAATATAAATTTATTTGTGATAAAATACCGCTTTTACAAATTCCAATGCCTTAAAACTTTTAACCACAGTCTCACTGATGTTTGCATGACCACTATTTGATATTTAATCGACCAGTCACTGATTTATAACTGGGTTTTGTATAAGGACATCAAGAAAGTTGTATTTGAAATGCTCTAATGGAGATTTTTCTAAATTTCTCTCCCTATCCACCAACACCCTTTAAGCATTATTGTTCTAAGGCTTATGATTCCATTCATTTTTTCTTAAATTTTATTTTTAAGTAATCTCTACACCCAAAGCGGGGCTTGAACTCACAACCCCAAGATCAAGAGTCACACGTTCCATCGACTGAGCCAGCCAGGTGCCCCTATATGATTCCATTTTTAGAGCAAACCACGAAACACCTATTGAACAGGTCAGTTAAAATAAATATTTCAGCAACAATAATTTTTCAAACCTTAGAGGAAGGAAAAGGTTAACCACTACAGAACCTATAATCCTGCAATGAAGCATTAAATTTAGCCATGAACTATTTGACAGACTGGAAGAAAGGAAATTGTGACCAGTAGCATCAGTCTAGTCTGATGAAAAAGATAAACAAGATTTTTCCCTTGAGCCATAAGCTTCTTCTTGTAACCAAAGCCTGAAGGACATTGAAAAATACAACAGCCAAAGGTCTTCAAAGGTGTTTTCCCAGCAAACACAAAAAAAATTCTTCAAATAGTCTCCCTACCACCTCTGTCTCCATACACTTCCATACATAGTAAGTATTATATGTTTGTATACACAGACAATAGACAACGATCTAATATCAGTCTTTCTATTAAGATTTTTTAAGTATTTTCCAGCACAAAACTTTAAGTGAAATATTTTAAGAAATGCGTGAGTTTTGTAACTGTACAGAGGAAAGAGAGAACCTAAGATGACCAGCCTTCGTTTTTCTTCCCAGAAAGAACACTACAGCACATGGAACATATACAGATGCGCACAAAAATACTGAAAGTCTTGCACTGAGCTTAAAATGAGGTATAAAATAGGATTCAAAAAATGAATGCCAATCGATCTTTATAGAGCCAGATTTGTAAAACAAGGTATAAACAATAATAATGACAATGCTGTGTCCATTTACTGATAATTTAGCATGGAAAACTATACAACCTCATGCAATACTCTCAATTATCAAGGAGATGTATATTACGATAATCCACAGATGAGGAAACTGAGGTTTAGGATGGTAAGCCAATTTCTCAAAGTTTCTCAGTGAGGAGCAAAATAGAATTTGAATCTAAATCTATCTAACACAAAAGCTCATGTAATTTCCTCTAGAGCAAGTGAATGTCCTCTTTTCATTTCCTAATATCACACTAGTATACTCTGTATTTGTAAATATAATACATATACCGATAAACAATAGAAGCATCCTTACTATGGGAATACTAAGTCTTAAATCTCTCAATTTCTAAATAACAGTATTCCCTCCTGGTCAGCTTCTAAAATAGTATTTTCTGCCATTAGTGAAAGAAAATCAGTTCCTCAAAGCTTAAATTTTCTCTAAATTGGTCTCTGAGCTTCTTCATATCTCCCTGACTGGTTATTCCCAGGAAGCCCAAGTGTAAGGCAGATGACCTAAAAAGAAGAATGATAATCAAAGCGTGAAAGGGTATAGAAGATGAGGTTTCATTGCCCCCCCCAAAAAAGGTGTGACAAATTACCGTCTTCCTTACTGTGTATTTCACTAGAGGGCCACCAAAATAGCTCAAAGTTGAGGGAAACACAGTCAAGAACATCAACAAAATATTATTATCTTTGGATAGCAATATATTGAGCATGTCACGTTTGCTTAATGTCAATATTCATGTGTTAATAATAATATTTTATTTACCATCTCATCTAATTCTTCAAACATTCAATTTACCAAAAAATGGAATGTGAATAAAACAGGTGCAGCTGCTTTAAAAAAAAAAAGCAGGTTTAGAACTACAAATGGATTTTTCTATCATTAAAGACTTGGCATCAATACGTAAGATTTAAAATATTAAACACACACCAAAATGTAATTGCAAAATATCTAATGGCGTGATATTTAAAAATAATTAAAAATTTACACAAAATATGTTGGCAAGCTAGGCAGTCAACTTTAAGTCCACACTTCTGCTTTAACTCAATAAACCTTGCTTTTAAATTTAGCGACAATCAGCACAGACAATGCCTATTTAATTACCTGCTTTGTTTTACCTGTTTACCTTTACTTTTGCTTTCTATGTACTTTTGGTATCAGGTATCCCAGCAGGAAACCCTTTGTAACCAAACTGCCTTGCACAAATAAACCTGCAGGGAAGCTTGCAAGCAGTTAAACTCCTGCCCTACATCAGTTTCTTCCAAGCTGGGAAATCAATCGCAAGCAACTCAGAAATCAGCTCTGATTTCTCTATGTAATGAACCTGCACTCTATAATCCCCCATAATATATTGCTACCCTACTTTTAAAAGAATTACATATCTCTCCATTTACATTAATTGCACCTCTTAAAAAGCATATAAATAATTGAGAAAGAACTATAGTTTCAGCATTAGTAAATAAACTCTCATTTTTCTCCCCAAAAAAGGAGATGTTCACATACACAATCTCAAGTAACAGATTCATTTATAAAATCTCAATAACCAAACTATTAACCACGATTAATCACTTACATTTTCTTTCCTTTCTTTATTTTGAAGTGAGATAGAGCGGGAACTGAAATGGAAAGCCAAGTAGATTTCTCTCTTTCACAAAAATGTGCTTGGACTTTTTTGCTCAAAGGCTTTTGTAAACATTCTATAATCTACCATGAAAGTTGCTTAAAATTTATAGTCTCCATATTACCAAGTTGACTAGCATTAACGTGATTACATAGACTTACTCTCAAACCATGCAATAGATGTTTGATACCCTTAGAAGTCAAAGTAGTTTGATGAATTTAATTTGCCCAACAGTAACCTTGAATCTTATATCTCCTGAAGAAGTTTAAAGCTGTTGAAAGATATGGCTTCTTGGCACTCTCAGGCAGAGCTATGAATTATAGTACAATTGCCCAACTTCATTCAAAATTCACAAAGCTTTCAACATAGCCAAGCAGTGCTTTTGTAGATGGACCTTGGCTTTTCTTGTCATTGTTGTTTTTCCGGGAGAGTCACAAAGCACGAATCAAGACAATTTATATTCTTCAATGAAATACCCTTGACATTTGAGAGTACTAAGAAAAGAAACAACAGCAAGTAGGTCATACAAAGCCCCCATGCTAGACAATCCAATGTTCTAAAGTTCCACAACATTCTCTTGGTGTTTATTCCATTGCATTCAGATAAGAAAACAGAGTTTGATGGAAATGGCACAGGCTGTGAATATTCATTTTTGGATTAAAATTATTCAGTTTTCCACCATTCTGACTTGTAATCATAAACTAATAACTATGAAACAGAATATAGAATTAAAAGCCTGCAAGATGGGGTGCCTGGGTGGCGCAGTCAGTTGGGCATCCGACTCTTGGTTTCTGCTGGGGTCATGGTCTCAGGGTTGTGAGAAAAAGCCCCAAATGGAGCACCTTGTTGGGCTCCACGTTGGGCACCAGTTGGCCTGGGATTCTCTCTCCCTCTCCCTCTGCCCCTCCCACTCATGCTTGCTCTCTCTCTCTCTCTAAAAATAAATAAAATTTTTTAGAAAGTTAATAAAACCCAACAAGATAAAAGAAATTTTAGAGACTAAAACATAGGTTATCAAATCAAAAAGATAATTTCATGAATCAGAAATTCAGAGAAAATTCAGGAAGCAGACAAAAGTGCCGATTCTCACCACTCCTGTTTAACGTAGTACCAGAATTCCTAACTAGAGCAATCAGGCAAGAAAAAGAAATAAAGGGGCGCCTGGGTGGCTCAGTTGTTAAGCGTCTGCCTTCGGCTCAGGTCATGATCCCAGGGTCCTGGGATCGAGCCCCGTATCGGGCTCCCTGCTCAGCGGGAAGACTGCTTCTCCCTCTCCCACTCCCCCCTGCTTGTGTTCCTGCTCTCGCTGTCTCTGTCAAATAACTAAATAAAATCTTAAAAAAAAAAAAAGAAATAAAAGGTATCAGAATTGGAAAGGAAAAAGTAAAATTGTCTTTATTGCAGACAATATGATTTTATATATAGAAAATTCTAACAACTCAACCAAAACATGGCTAGATCTAGTCAATGAATTCAATAAAGTTGCAGGATACAAAATTAACATACAAAAATCAGTAGCATTTCTATACATTAACAAAAAACTTTCTGAAAAACAAATACAGACATCAATTCCATTTACAACAGCTTCAAAACAATAAAACATTTAGGAATAAATTGAACCAAGGAGGTGAAAGATCTCTATGCTGAAAACTACAAGACGTTGATGAAAGAAATCAAAGAAACAAGTAATGGAAAGGTATCCTGTGTTCATAGACTGGAAAATTAATATTGTTAAAATATCAATTGTACTGAAAGCCTTCTACGGTTTCAATGTAAACCTTACCAAGATTCCAACTGCATTTTTTTTAAGATTTTTTAAATTTATTCATTTTAGAGAGAGAAAGAGAGAGAATGGAAGGAGAGGGCAGAGAGAGAAGGTGAGAGAATCTTAGGCAGACTTGCACTGAGCAGAGAACCCAATGTGGGGCTCGGTCTCACGACCCTGAGTTCACAACCTGAGAATCAGATGCGTAACCAAACTGTGCTACCCAGGCACCCCTTCCCCCTCCGCCCAACTGCATTTTTTACAGAAGTTGAAAAAACACTCCTAAAAGTTACATGGAACCATAAAAGACCCCAGATAGCCAAAGAAATCCTGAGAAAGAAGAACAAAGCAGGATGTATCACAACTCCTGATTTTAAGCTACACTATAAACCTACAGTCATCAAGACAGCATGGTACTGGCATAAAACAGAGACCAAGAACAGAATCAAAAATTTAGAAAAAAACCCAAGCATATATTGTCAACTGTGGAAGACAAGATATGGAGAACAAAGGCAAACAAATACAGAAAAAAAATTAACTTCCTTACAACTTACAGCCCATGACAAGTACTTGGGCCAGGCAGAGTGACCTTCTTCCAGGAACTCAACTGCCTCCATGTTAATACTTTGGTAAAGGCAAGCAACCTTAGCTTGACATGAGCCCAACCTCCAGGATCCTCTGTCTCTTTACCATATGAAAATCCCTTTGGAAATTCCCTTTATTTCTACTGCCCCCCCAACATGATATATGTTAGCAATCATCCTCCAAACATATGGCCAATGATATACATCTGAAGGGTCTCATGACTAAGAGCTTACTAGACGTACTAAATGAATGTTTCCTAACAACAGCTAGCCCCTCAAGGTCCTGGAAACCTTGCTTCCAAATTCCTTAGAGACTTACGCTATCTCTAACCCACTACTAACTTGAAAGTATATAATCAGTCATTTCTCACAACACCAGTGCAGCTCTTTCTGCCCATGGGGCCTATCCCCATGCTTAAATAAAACCACCTTTTTGCCCCAAAGACGTCTGAAGAATTCTTTCGCTTCCAAACCCCAACATTTCAAATCCAACTAATATTTGACAAGGGAGCCAAGATACTCAATGGAGAAAAGACAGTCTCTGGATTCACATCTTATACCATTCAGAAAATGTTAACTCAGAATGGATTAAAAACTTAAATGTAAGACCCGAAACCATGAAAACATAGAAAACACAGAAGGAAACATAGGAACAAATTTCCTTGACATGGGTCTTGATAATAATTTTTCAGATATGACACCTTAAAGCACAAGCAACAAAACAAAAATAAGTAAGTGGGGCTATAGCAAACTAAAAAGTTCTTGCACAGCCAAAAACAAAACATAACAAAACACCATCAACAAAGTGAAAAGACAAGCTTAGGGATGAGAACAAAAATACTGGCAAACCATATACCCGATAATGGGTTAATATCCAAAACAGATAAAGAATCCATACAACTCAATGGCAAAGCAACAACATGTAACGTACAACATGATAATGATAGCTAACACTGCTGCATGATACAGAGGAAAAACTGTTCAGAGTAAACCCTACGAGCTCTCGTCTATTTTTTTCCTCTATTTTACCTTTCTTTTATTGTAATTATATGAGAAGATAGATATCACCTGAACCTACAGTAGTAATCGTTTCATAATATATGTAAATCACCGAGCTGGATGGGTTAACCACATACAATGATGCGTGTCAGCTGTTACTCAATGAAACTGGGAAAAACAAGAATATCAAAGAAAACCCTATAAAAACTAGAGAAATTTCTGGGAAGCCTCAGAATTAACATCTACATTATTAAAAAAACAAAACAAAACAGAAACATTGATATTCTCTGTCAGGCGGTTTCATTTCCCTTTTAGCCAAAGAAACAGGCTATAGTCATCTCCAATATATCATTTGGTCATTTTTACTCAGCACAAGGATTACGAGGAAAGAATTTAGCAGTTGAACCATCAAACATACATTTTAGATTTACTACAACTTGGATTCTGTAATCTGTTCTCTCCTGAGTATAACCAATGCCCTTTATTTCAAAACCTAAAACCCTCAGAGCATAAAAGCATAAAAATGCTTAAGATTTTCAAATGAAAGTGTGGAAATGTAAAACTTACTAGATTTTGCCGATTGTGAGCTGGCAGGTAACAGGATTCCAACACTGATACAAACACCAGGAGTGCAGAAATGCTTTCAGGACATTAACAGCTTAAAATTGTGTGTTTCTGGGCGCCTGGTGGCTCAGTTGGTTAAGCGACTGCCTTCGGCTCAGGTCATGATCCTGGAGTCCCGGGATTAAGCCCCGCATCGGGATCCCTGCTCAGCGGGGAGTCTGCTTCTCCCTCTCCCGCTCCCCCCTCTTGTGCTCTCTCTCTTTCTCTCACTCTCTCTCTCAAATAAATAAATAAAATCTTTAAAAAAAAATTGTGTGTCTCTGCTCAAAGCAAGAATATAATTTATCAAAATCGATATTTTGATTCTGTACTGGTTGTTTTTTTTAACATTCCACAGTTATTTGTTCCGGAAATCTTTAAAAATATGTTTCCAAAGGGAAAAACAGCACATGTGCAAGCAAAATCAATCTCAACAAAGTGTATTGATTATGTATATGTGTTTGATGGTGACAGATTGTTGGACACTTTGCAGATTCCAGCTGGAAGCAAGCAGGAGGAATATAAGAAAGGGAAAAAAAGACTAAATCTGATTGTTAATAAAATTTCAGTTATATTTGTTTAGCCAACATTGAATGCCATCAATTTCTCAATAATGTGACATCATTTATATTTCCTTTATTTAAGCTTGATTCTACTTCTCAAAAACCTCTGTGAAGGCTTCCATGCACTATTTCAACTAAGTTTCAAAATTACTCTACCCTATTGGTACCAATATCATTCCCATTTTATTGGTGAAGAAACTATGGTTTAGGGATTAAATAGCCAAAAATCACACTATGAGAAATAATCAAACTCTTTCTGGCACCTAGGTTGAAAATCCTATTAATCAGAGTATGTCCCTTTTAACTATAATATTTTCTAACTTGTTTAATGGCTCAAAAATAATATTAGACTTAATATTAAATTAGACGACAAAATATTCTATTGAAAGAAGTGGAATCAGAAGCACACTCTGAAGGAATACTTCTCATGTGCAAATGGTAGCACCTTTAGGGTGTCTGTTTAAATATCAGATTATTTTCTGCTTCCTAGATCCCTGCAATGGTTTACATAATATTTTATTTCCCTCTTCATATTTTCTAATAATTCGTTTAAAAGTAGAAATTATAATATCCACCTGGTATTTAGGGTATAATCAGATATATATTTGCAGGAACACTGCTGTCGGATATTCCCTATTTTGGCTTTGAAAATGCAATTAATTCTAATACCAGCTAAAGTTTTCTATTTTTTACCTAATACATGATAGCTGTAGAACATAAAAGGAAATAAATCCTAGTAGGAAAGAGAAATGGCAATCATCATATCGCTACAAGAAAAGCCAGGATTTAATTGTTTTTATCATAAGTCTCACAGTCTTCTTGAACATTAAAAACAGTTTGAAACTACGCAAAGTACAGAACATATTTTGGAAGGCAGTTCAGACTATTCACCTTAGTGGAAACCCTAGACTACCTTGGGATTCTCTATTTTTAATTCTCCCTCATCATCTTTCATCAAATCATTAGTTTATTCAGAGATTCAGGAATCCATACAGAGCCATTTTGTGGGAAGGAAGAAAGGAAAACTAACAAAAGACATGCAATTCCAAAATAAAAGTAAGATTTAAGACCATGGCCCTTCACAGTCTCAGAGAAATTATAGACTTATTCTTTAAAACAAGGGATAGAGAGAGAGGGTCAGGAAAATAATGAAAGAAAATAAAGGATAAAGGAGGCCTAACGATGAGATTATTTATAAACTGGCAAAGGAGCTGCCAGAACAGACAGAAAAGGGGGAGATGCAAAACAGATTATTTAGAGAGGAAAGCTACATGAAAACAAGGAAAGCACAGATGCGTATGAAAAGACCATCATTCCAGACAGGCTTCAGGAAATCATGCCAAATGAAATGAAAAAAATAAGTATCCTTAAAAAAGACTGTAATAGAGCAGATACCAGTTATGGAAAACAGAAAAGGTGGTCCAATTTACATTAAGTCATATTCCTGATGAAAAGAGCATTAAAAAAAAAAAAAACTATACAAAAATATTCAAAAAGATGCTGAAAGTATACAACTCTGAAATAAAATTAAAACTTGAATACAAAGACACCAAACAATCAACAATAAGATGTATCATTCCTAGCTCAACCTCAAGATTGAAGAATGTATTAGGGAACAAGCAAAAAATTCAAGTCAATTCAGGATGGGGTCCAGGGGTTAGAATCAGACTGGCTTAAGACTTCTTTAGAGCCACTATCAATGACAGAAGACAATAAAACAATGCCCCAAATTTTGAGGTTAAAAAAAAAAAAATACTTAGCTGAAGTTTCTTTCAAGTCCAAAATGAAATCCCAGAAATTCTCAATCATGCAAGAACTCAGGGATTGGAGCATCCTATGGCTCTTCTTGGTCAAACTACTTGACAACAAAATCCATTCAATCAAATTATGAATTAAAAAAAAAAACAACGTAAAGAAATAAGGTCAGTATGGAAGAGCTATGGTAGAAGTTCTGATGATAGCATTTAAGCCATCAAAATATAGAACCAGACTTAAACACTGTGGGAATTATGGTTTTTGAGCCTAAATCTTAACATAAAAGTAATAATTTTATAAGATTGGGGGATGAATGAGGAAGGTGAGAGAAACACGAAGAATTTGATTTATTCATAGTAGAATGCACTCTCCTGTTACAAGTTTGTATGTTCTGTTCAAATCACGTAACTATGTTTTGCCCCCTGGTGTATGTCAGGAAACAATACATGAAAAAAAGAGATAACAGATAAACTGAACATCATGATCCTCACTAAATATAAACAAGGCATACATCTAGTTGTGGCAATTAAGAAATATTTTAATTTTCCTTCTGTATCTATACCTATATCATTTGGATTTTTGAAGTAATGATCCTGAAATATCCTTACACAAACATTTAAGGTATTATTCTTTCAGAAGGAAAGTGATTGAACAAGCTTGATTACTGTCGCTGTTGCTGTTTGGGTGTTAAACCCAACTAGATTTTTTAGAGCATCCAATTTCTTATTACACTTTTCTTTTCTATATTCAAATCTATTTACCACTCCACCCTTTCTTTCTAAGCTTTAGAATTGCATTCAGACTCATCATGTGTATTCTTATAATTAATAAGTCCTCCAGTGAGTGGTTGTCAGCCTTTCTTCAATCTTAACACACGTGACAGCTAGATCACACTCCATCAGTTACACTGCCCACTAGAGAAGGATTCTCAGTGTCTTGGCTTCACCCCCATAAGGAAGTCACTGAGAACTCTGTGGAGAGGACATAAGGGAAGACTTTGGGGAAAAAAAAAAGCTTCCAAGTGATTCTTATAAGATCCCCAGGAGAACTGTCCACACAGTGGTGAACCACTATAACAAAGTAAAGCAGTTTTTGCAAGGTAGCAATTTCATAATTTGGGGAATCTAATAATTTAATTAACATATAATATATCCCATAGCACACAATACTACAATGCCATGATAAATAATTTTCTGTAACATTCAGCAGTTACAAACTCTATTTCTCAGACCGGTAGGTCTTCCGATGGAGCCAGAAAAAGGTATCTGTAACTGTTAATTTAAACCTGAATTCACATATAAAACTTCACATTTTTTTGTGCAATTAATTTTCACTAAAAATTATATTTGGTCTTTTTTTTTTAACTTGTTACTTGTGCTGCCTTGATTTTATTGTTGCTGCTATCATTTAGGCACAGTTTTCACAGGCAGTTTGAGAAAAGCAGCACATTGCTTTCAAAACTCAGGTTTGTGGCACCTACCCTACTCTGTTCTGATATTTGGTTGTCTTACTGGTTTAAAAATTTTTAGACTTGTTAGTCCTACTTGATCCTCAAAATGTTTGTGTCAGAAGGATATGCAAAGCTCTACTGTCTATTGATAAAGCCTCATCATTCCATTTAATTGAGAGTCTAAAATCTTATTTAAATATGTATATAAAACAACTTTGTGGATACCATAGGGCAGTAGACTCTTTGACTCATAATTTGATTAACAATTTCAAAATTATTCTGCAGGATGGGGGACTGGATAAAGATGGGGTAAAGGAGATAAAGGGAAATAAATAGATGCATGATATATTTGAAATTGACAGAATTTACACATGAATTTTATGAGGGGTTATGGCAGAGAAAGAAATTAAGGATCACTCTTTAATTTTGGCTAAATTAACTGGGGAGAAGGGGACATCATTTGAGATGGGAAAATTAACAGATGATCAGGATACTAGGGGAGAAATTCATGGAAACAGCAGTTCATCTGAGCATGTTAGTGATATGCAGGCAAGACAACTAACTGGAAAAAGCCAGTGGTCAGTTAGATAGTGCAGAAAAGAGACTTGGGTGGAATTATATTTAAATCTGATGAAATGAATGAGGTGTCCTGGGACAAAGTAGGTAGTAAACAGGAGATTGAGAAGGAACAGATAGTGAGAAAACAGGAAAACTGGGTTCAGTGGGGTTTCCTGAAAACTAAGAAAAGAAAGTGTTTGAAGAACGGGGAACTAGTAAGTGGTCCATTAAAATGATATAAACAGACCAAATATGAAGATACACAGAAGATGCCCATTAGATTGGATGACAAGGCGGTACACGTGAACTACAAAGAACTATGGATGATATTCACAGTCAGGCTGGAGCAGGCTGATGGGGGGACGAAGGGGAAAATGGAGAGATCAGGAAGGTCTACGTTTCTTCTGAGTATTGCAGTGTAAGATAGCAAACAAATATGGTGAAGCTAAAAGAGGCAAGAGAGATACAAATATATTTTTAACGATAGAAGATACTGGAGCAAGTTTGTATGTTGATGAGAAAGTAAAAGGGAAAAAAATGTTGATTAATTACAGAGAGGACAGCATGATGAATAAACCCACTGCCAGGCTCTTCTGGAAAGTTAGATGACAAAAGGCATAAGCTTTAAAGAGGTTGGCAATTTTGCATGGATAGTGAGAGTTGGTCATTCCCCCAAATTCCCATAGCATTTTTCTCATATGTATTCAAGTCCAGTACTAAAGTCTAGTCGCATAATTTTTGAAACTTGTAGATGAATATAACTAGGTTTTCTTTCCATTTTTTTAAACCTCTCAGGTTTAAATCAGAGAAATCTCAAAACTTTCTTCTGTCTACTTAAAGATTTTTTTTTTTTTTTTTTTGGTTAAGCTTCTGAGTGCAATACCCACTCTCAACACTATCCAAACCCGTTTGAGCAGCTTTCCTACATTCTGGACACATAATATCCCTCCGGCTAAACCAGTATGCTAAACCCTAAGTCCCCACCATGGTGTCGGCTATCCCAGCCAGCTTCCAAAGTCAAAATATATCCTATTTGTGACTGAACCCCATGACCTACATACATTGCCTGTTCCTCAAAATTTGCTTCTTTATTTGAAAGCTCCAAGTCTCACCATAGTGTTAGCCTTTAGGAGGAAAGCTCTCTAGGCCAGTTCTTCAATTCCTGAAACATTCTCTTTCCCATAGCAATATGAGCAAAGGTAATAACACAACCCTAACTCCACTAAATTGAAATTATTCCAGCATCTGACGTAATTCACAAAATAAAAATTATCTCTGGGAATAGAGCTATTGCCCTGGGGCCCCAGTCCTTAAGGATCTACAGTAAATAAATGCATGTATTAGTTCTGTACCCCCTAAAGATCCATTCAGATACACTTTTTTTTTTTTTAAATTACAGAAAGGTGTACCAGAGCTGTTTTAGGCACCAAGTAAACCAGAACTTCCTATAAATATAAAGACAAACATCAATAATAAGTAAAAACTTAATTTTGTTACCCTCCATACCCTCCTGTCACTTCCAAATGCAGTCATTCTACATGAATGCAGTCTTACTACCCAAATGAAATGTAAGGTAAACAGAATGTAAGTCAATTGAATGAGCATTCATCTAGTGCCTATTACGGACGGGCATGCACATTTTCTTTTTTCAAAAGGTGTAGCCAGCTGCACTTAATCATTAAGAAACAATATGCCAACTTTTTGGAAGAAAGAAATCTAGAAGGAGACAGTGCCTCCTCTACTAAAATGATCATGTTGAAGACCTTCCAAAGTGTTAAGCATATTTATATAAACCATCTCATTTAGTCTCCAACAGGTTTTTGGAGATAGAATCTATGTAGAATAGGGTCCTCCATGATGAATCTGAACTATAATAAAGGTTAGGAGTTGGAAATCATCAGGACTCTGTTTTCATGCATTCATCTGCTGGTGGTCAACTGATTGCTTCCTAAAGGAGAAATAAAGAGACAAGAGTTGAAAGGGACACTGAGGAAAAGGAGGATATGGTAAGAAATAAGTCTCCCCAAAGACTCCTAAAGAAAGGTATTTATGCTCTCACTGAGAGAAGTATTAAATAAATGACGAATGAACTCTTTTCTTCAGGAACTTTGTGACACAGGGGATATGAGAACTTGCTTCAAAGCCCTGGTGATTAAAAACCTGTAGGATTGGAATTTTTGTTGTTGGGTTCTAGGAGTTCCATATGTATTTTCAAGATTAACTCCTTATCAGATATATGGTCACAAATGTTTTATTTCATTCTGCAGGTTACCTTTCCCTCTATTGATTGCTCCCTTTGCTATGAAGCTTTTTCTGTTTTGTGTAGTCCCACTTCTTTGTTTTTGTTGCCTATGTTTTTGGTGCTGTATCCATGAAACCATCGCCAAAAACAATGTCATGAAACTTCTCCTCGATGTTTCAGTCTAGGAGTCTTACAGTTTCACATCTTATCTTTAAGTCTTTATCTATTAGACAACAAGTATTGGCAAAGACGTGGAGAAATTGGAATCCTTGCACGTTGTTGGTGGGAATGCAAAATGGTGCAGCCACCTACACAAGAGGATATGAAGATAACTCAAAAAAATTGAAAGTAGAAGTACACATGATCCAGCAATCCCACTTGTGGGTATATATCCAAAAGAATTAAAATCAGGACCTCAAAGATACTAACACTCCCATTTTCACTGTACTCTTATTCATAATAGCTAAGATGTGGAAACAACCCAAATGTCCATCGACAGAAGAATGGACAAAGAAAATGTGGTGTATATAGCACATACACTATAATTCAGCCCTTAAAAAGTAGGGAATTCGGCAACAAAACAACATGGATGGACCTTGAGGACATTATGCTGAGTGAAACAAGCCAGACACAGAAAGACAAGTACTGTATGATTCCACTTACATGAAGTATCTAAAACAGTCAAATTAATAAAATCAAAGACTGGCATGGTGGTTAACAAGCATTCAGGGGAGGGAGAAATGGCAAGTTATTAATCAACAGGCATGACATTTCAGTTAAGCAAGATAAATAAGCACTGAAGATCTGCTGTACATTGTACCTGTAGTCAGCAATACTGCATTGTATTAAATTTTGTTAAGAGAGTAGCTATCATGTTTCTATTCTTCTCACAAAACTTCAAAAATTTGGTATTCGGTTTAATGGATGTTTACATTAGCTTTTTCTTTTTAAAATGGTGCAAATATTATTTATCTAGGTTTTTAAAAACGCTTCCATAGTTGGAAAGAGAGTCCTTTGCCCTATTTCTGCACAGGGCACACTCGGCCTCAAGCTCAAGGGCTTTGGAGCCTGGCATGTACCAGATGACAGCCACCTGAGCAGAACCATATTCTTCCATCGGAGCAATGATGGCAAATAGAAAACAACCGCCATGGGAGCTAACAGATGCCCTCTGGACGAGGTGAACAGCCATCCACGGACCTCTGGTCAACCCGCTTGCGAACACATGGACAAATCATGAGGCTTCTGGAAATTATTTTTCCTTGGTAGAGAGACAGGGCTTACGGGAGCACAGAGAGACAATTACTGAGCAACTAACAAATAATTATGCTGGTAGAGAATACACAACCAAGAGTTTTTAAATAAAGGAAGTGATATTCAAAAGGCTATTATTTTCTGAAAATTGTATTGCAAGTTAGCGGCAAAGACAAAATTTGAAACAGATTTACAGAATTCCAAGCCCAGGGTTCTGTAACTGTGCCATGGCTATGGGCAAATGTATTCAGACAGACAAAGTGCTGTTCAAATACATTTTTCACTATAGCTCCAGTATAAGTGACCATAATGTTTACAGTAAAAATAGATATCTCAAAACTACAAGTAATTTATTTTTAATTTAAAAAATTACGTAAAGGCTACTGTGTGTTATGTATTGCATGCTAGACTACAATTTTCTTAGCAATGCATCAGCCACAGTTCTTATCCCCAGGAAGTTTACATTTTAGTGCTGATAGAAAGTAGAAAAAGGAAAATAATGTAGTGAGTACATATTTGAATAGGAATACATACTGAGAATGAGGGAACTATATAAAACAGACAACAAATCCAAGATTAGGGGCTCAAAACCAAGAGAAAATTGGAGAGGGAGGGGGAGACGTCTAGGCAGACATTATCAAAAGGTCTGAAGATGAAGTAAATGTCGTAGAGCAACATCAAGTAGTTCGCTCTGTTTCAGGCTCAGGATTTCAGAATGATAATAGCTATTGGGGAGATGTTGCAATAGAAAATTTAGGAAAAGACAGGGGCAGACAATGGTATGCGATTTATGCTAAATGGAGAGTCACTAAAACTTTTTCAATAGGGAAATAAAATGGACAGAAGGTTATAGAGCAAATCTTTGCAGACTATGCATTATGTGTAAATTGCAGTGATTCATAATGCTGATACATTTTTGTTCATCTTTTTATTTCTTTTGTGGCTGAAAAATTAATATAGTAAATCCCACCTCAATGCAAATAAGTGGTGTCCAAAAATTTTAATAAAATGCAGCTCCAGTTATGGAGAGGTTAATGGAATCACTAAGTGGGAAAACTCTCTTGTGACAGCTACAAGTTGGCACCAGCTGTGACAGTAATCAACTCTAACTTCAATGTCAATGAGAATGATTCTGGGTGCTCTAGATGGCTAGAATTTTTAGAACATTGGCACCAATTCCAGGAATCTCCCAATTATTTAGCAATGTTTCTACCAGTTCAATGTTAGGATACTAAGGCAGCAGATTGGTCTTAAAAAATACAGAGACCGGGGCGCCTGGGTGGCTCAGTCATTAAGCGTCTGCCTTCGGCTCAGGTCATGATCCCAGGGTCCTGGGATCGAGCCCCGCATCGGGCTCCCTGCTCTGCGGGAAGCCTGCTTCTCCCTCTCCCACTCCCCCTGCTTGTGTTCCCTCTTTCTCGCTGTGCCTCTCTGTCAAATAAATAAAATCTTTAAAAAAAAAAAATACAGAGACCCACGATCCACCTCCCCGTTTCCTAAGTCAATTATATCTGTCCTTTGCAACTTCTCCCTCCCTTCCTGAGAGGGGGACAAAAAAAGAAAAAAATTTACACAGCCCTTTTTGGATCTAAGTTTGCATTATTCCAAACATACTGTCACAATGTCTTACTTTAGGGGGTTCTACTATACTGTCATGTACTAACATGTAACCTTGACTTTAACAGAAATAATAGAAAGTGAAGTTAGGAAGATTATTAGTAAATATTAAAATTATGAAAAATGAGGGCGCCTGAGTGGCTCAGCCGATTAAGTGCCTAAGCTGGGAGTCTGTTTCTCCCTCTTCCTCTGCCCCTCCCCACTGCTCATGCTCTCGCTCGCTCTCTCTTCTCTCTCAAATGAATAAAATAAAAAAATCTTTAAAATATTCTGAAAAATTAAACCAATGTTAATGTATAAATATTTAGCTTCTATTTTTCAATAAAAGAAACAGAACATAAGGGTTACCACCTAGAATAACTAACAATTTAGAGCCCATGGTTATTATTTTCAACTCTGCTATATTATAATGCTCTAACTATGGACATTCATATATATGCATAAACAAAAAGAGTAAGGCATCACAAATATGCCTCTTTCCCATAAAACTGGTTTTCCAGAATTTGGGGGGAAATCAGTTTTGCACTGTGGCTCCTTTTCATCTATCTTCATAATGGGAATAGATTGACAAGACTCTTAAAAGAAAGGAATAGTAAAAAACTGGAAGACATGTAGCAAAAACATATTAAAAAAATTTTTTTTTTCCCAACAGGGCAATTCTACCAAAGGAAGAAGCTGGAAAAAAAAAAACAAAAGCAAAAAAAAAAACAAAAACAAAAGCTAAATCCATCCAGAGCCTAAAATTGTTTTGGTAATCTACTAAATTCATTCATTTAATTCATTTATTCACTAATACAGCATGCCACTCCCCCAGTTTTTAATCCCTGAAAACAGCTAGCTCTGCCACATCCAGAACCTATACCAATTTATAACTTAGAACAATGTTGATCTTGATACAATGTAACCAAAATAAATATGGTATGTTTTTACAGTTCACATATTCACAATTGTTTGTTCCTCAATCAACAGAAGAGATGCATTTCCATGAAATGAACAAGACAGATGAAATAATTGAATACCTAACACCAATACCTATTAATTTAATTCCTATAAACACAAAACTCTTAAAGCAACATTTCAAAATGCAATTTGAGCAAAAGTGATTTTTTTAAAGATATAAAAACAATGCTAAATTAGGAGAACGAAGTTAGCATGATTGACACTCAATAACATTCAGCTTCACCACAAAAATTTTCACCTTCTAATTTAGTTTCTCTGTAGAACTGAAGCTAAAAAAGGCTCCTCAAATGTTTTATTTACTGGCCAATTTCTAGACATCTGTACTCAGTCTGCACAGTAACAAGCTGATGCTAATAAGCCATACATAAAGATCCTACTTATTAAAATACAAATTAGGCACCCCTTATGTTTATACATGTGTAAGTACAATTAATATCGTAGGCTTAGTTGGAAACAAAATTGCTTAAGTTAACCAACCATTGCAATGTAATCAAATGAGATTTCAAATGCAATTGGAAAAGATCTGTTCAGTAGAAATAACAAGAACTATTGCATGCAGAACAATTAGTTTTCTAAGCTTTTTTCTTTTTCCACCTGCCCTTAATAATTTGTCCATCATAAGTGACACGAAATGTGACCTTTAACACCCGTAAGTTGCGTGGAGACCTGAAAGGCAGCTGGTAGATACAGCTTATTTACAAATATTGGTTTGAACTTGTAAATGCATGACCGCATAAATCTTAATCCATTTAGAGTGTATGCCCTTTGTTAGCTCAATTGTACATTCAATTGGGAACTGAGTGGCGCTGAGGGAGAGTGTGAATTACATGGGCCTTTTCTTGTTGCCAACATTTGCAGCATTTTAGTGCTTTGCCTTTTGTTCTAGCTGTTCCTGAGATTTCACTACACTAAAGAAATGGAAATGTTAATCAACATTTTGCCTAAGTAATATGAGTGAATTTTGCCCACTTATCCTGGAGGGAAGAATCAGAATATTGTATCTTTGGGAAATGTTAACGTACCTTTAGGAAATGATTTCTGCCTTCTAAATCATCCTACTGTTAAATTATTAATGGTGGCATTAAAGAACTATCACCCTGATACAAATAGTTAAATATCTTAAAAGATAAAAGGATTATAAAGTTTAAAAAGAGGACCTTTTGGAATATGGTAGCACTTACCTTCAAATTAAACATTTTTAAATGTTTGGCTAAAGTATTGGGCGCCTGGGTGGCTCAGTTGGTTAAGCGACTGCCTTCGGCTCAGGTCATGATCCGGGAGTCCCTGGATCGAGTCCCGCATCGGGCTCCCTGCTCGGCAGGGAGCCTGCTTCTCCCTCTGACCCTCCCCCATCTCATGTGCTCTCTCTCTCTGTCTCAAATAAATAAATAAAATCTTTAAAAAATAAATAAATAAATAAATAAATAAATAAATAAATAAATAAATAAATGTTTGGCTAAAGTATTGATAAAATCTGCAATTATTTTGGGTGGTCTCCTAAAAGAAGAGGAGATTTAATGTTGATGATCTCTAGTTTCTAGCCACAAATTTAAGTTTGATTTGTTTTATGGCTTCGAAGTATTTGTTTACCCTTGCTACATGACATGCATTGAAGCATCATCTGGTTTATCAGCGGGGAAAAAAAGGAAAAAGGAAAAAGTGTGTCTTATTGTTACAAAATTTGAGTTTAGGCAATCTGCATTCACATTCTGTTCTTCAAACATAGAATAACTTAATGATATTTCAAAGGGCTCTTAAAATGGGAAGGACTGTTGTGAAGACGGGGTATGGCTGGCATGGTCAGAGACGGAAAGTATCAATTCTCAGTGTGCAAACTGGGACAGCTATGTGTTCTGTGCACATTGTTTACAATCCTTCAAGAAAGGTACTCACGCAATGAGTTGACAGAGCTCTAAAGTGGACTAACTTGTTTTCCCTTTAACAATCTCTTTTGATGTCAATCAATATGTTCATAGGTCCTAAATAAATTGTGAGGTAATCTAGGGGGAAATTAAGAACAGAATTTGTCCAAGAATTCTCTTACATGGAGGTCACTATTTGCTAAGAACTCTTAACGCTTACTGAGAAAACCATTTACATTCTATTTAACCGCGTAAGATTGAGTAATGGCTTCTGTGTCATGGTGGGACCAGTGCGTCCTCTTGCATGACTGATCCTAGCAGTGCTACTCGGTAGGGACAGGCACCGAGAGGGCAGAGAACAGGGGTTACATTTCAAGGTAAACTTTTTCACATTTTGACATGTGTCAAGTCAAAATACATCTCAAAATTGCTGATGCATCATAATTTAATTGGCTTCTTTTTTTCTTTCTTAGCAATACATAAATGATAGGGTGTTTTACAACTGAGAAAGGCTCAGATGCAGTGAAATATGGTAAAATATGGTAACAGCCTACACACATTGAGAGTTCTTGCATCATGGACAAGGGTTGCCCATTACTTCTGCAAGGAGAAATGTTAATTTTGTGTTAATGATTTGACAATATCAAGGGTTTTACAATATATCTGGAAAAGAAACCCTTATAACCAGAAACCTATAACATGATAATTAAATAAAACAACACCAATGATATAAATGGCATTACTACATCCCTGCTTGCCACTTTATTCTCGACCACATTATTTCTCCTTAGGAAACTGAAAAAGACATATAACTAATAAATGACTATGAGAAATATTACCGAATTCTTTTAACACGAAGAAAAGTTTATGAATAGCAATGGAATCAATATATTACAAGCTGATCTGTGTAAACTTAATGATTTTTTGAGTTCGAAGAATTACTCAAAATTTAAACTAAAACACCAATTGTACCAACCCAACACTAAGCAGAATAGAAGGTCTAGCTTTATACCCATTATGTCTTCACATTGCTTTTACTATGCCACCTCCGAGATGGGAGGAAAAAACCATTTCCATTTAATATTAATCAATCAAAAGGATATTTATTTGGACAAATTAGTTTGGCTGCTTTTTGTCTGAGAAACAACAACAAAAAATTAAAGTTTGTGTTCCTTTCATCTAAAAGAAACTAACAATATTGTAAATCCCCTCATTGGATGAGCTTACAATTTGCCCTCAATACTCAAACTTACATTTCTAATTTAATCACCATTTTTCCCTCTATGTATTATGGATGACACCAATTATGTCCAATTATGAACTAAGCCAGTACCTACCTGACACCAGCAACTCAGGCAATATGACCAATTGAGTAAAAGAACCAAACAAACTGACAATAGTCAAATAGAGTCTCCAGCTGGTAGACTAAGTATTGGTTTAAGAAATATAAATTTGTGGAAAATATAGTAAAGATAAAAAACATCAGAAGCATGAAACATGGAAGACTAACCTTTATCATATATTATAAGTGAATGACATATCATGTAGTGTATTTTCCTTTGATATATAACGTAATCATGCTAACACAAAGCAAAAGTGCTAATTCCTAAACCTCAATTTTGTGTTCTTTGAAGCACAACTTTCTTACCTTCAAACTTGACTTTTGTTTTACAAAACATTCAAAACCAATTTAATAGTACCAAGCTGTCACTCATACTCTAATTCTATTTTAAACATCCCCAAAATTAGTTATATGGCATTTTTCTATGATCAGAAACTAGAAAGATTTTCACTATAAATAAAATAATTCAAACATATAAGATAAATATTTTAACTATTAAGGGCAAACTTTTCCACTGTGCCCCTGGCTGTAAGAAGATTGATTGATTAATTGACAAGATAAGTTGAAAGACTGAATACATTGATAGATGTATGAAGAGATATGTGGATGGATACACAGATACAGAGATAGAAAAAAGAAGATGGATGGATAGGTGGATGGATACACAGATGGAAAGAAAGAAAGATAGATGATAGAGAAGATGGATGGATGGATGGATGGATGGATGGATGGATGGATAGATAGATAGATAGATAGATAGATAGATAGATAGGTAGATAAACAGACAAAAGTCATTACCAGGAGAATTTCTGCTATTTCTATAATTAGCTCAGTAATTCTTAAGGCACAAGTTTATCAAAAATATATATGGAAAAGCTAGTATCAGCTGGAACTTCTAAAAGTAGACCACAGTAAAAGAAAGATTGTTCTAGCGAAAGTGGAGCAAATTAAATTATAAAAGTTTAATACATTCATTCTTACTTCAATCACATTGCCCACCACCAAGGTGATGATAATATGCATATCACTTCTTACAAACTCCAAGCTGTTAAATGCAACTTGTTTTTCAACTAGTATATCCATAATATCTACAATGGTGATTGAGATATTATAAATGTAATTCTGTTTAAATGTAATTAATTTTATAAATAACTTTGATTATAGGAGAACATTTCAAAAGACTTGTTTGAATATGGAACATAATAAGCAAAAACATTTTGACTAACGTATTGGCTCTCATTACCCAAAAGCAAATTCTTTAAAGAAACAAAATATAGCTGAGTTTTGCTCATATAACATCTTAAGATTCTTTCACTAAGAAAATGTTAATGTAATCATAATGATCAAGCACAAAACGTCACTAATTAAAGTGGTTAAAAAGGGTCCTTACCGCAAAATCCTCTCTCCACTGGTGGGCTGCTTGAACCTTCTCTGCTTCCAAAGCCAAGCGCTGAAAAGGAAACATTATATCTTAGAATTCAAATGACCACATGAATATATACTTGTGAATACACAAAGCGCTGGGGTTTTCAAATCAATTATAAGGATATAAAAAGCAAAAGAAACTCCTTATTTATGATTCATAATTTCTCAATCATTTAGTAATCTAATCTACTAGAGTTGATATATGTGTATTTACTCTTAAGTAATATAAATAACCTACTATTCTTGAATACCATGGTTTACTACCTCTGCCGTTATCAGAAGATGTGGACACCATGAGTACTTTCTTTCAATGACTAACATTGCAGTTTCAGAGAAAGCTTTAATAAGTAGGGTATATTCATCTTGGTAGAACTCTATTTTTAGTAAACCCTTCAAACATTTCTATATAAGTAGAAAGGAAATGATACTGAGAGACCAATCAATACGTGCTAAGCGCTATCCTAGCCACCTTCTTTTTTTTTTTTTTTTTAAAGATTTTATTTATTTATTTGAGAGAGAGAGAATGAGAGACAGAGAGCATGAGAGGGAGGAGGGTCAGAGGGAGAAGCAGACTCCCTGCCGAGCAGGGAGCCTGATGCGGGACTCGATCCCGGGACTCCAGGATCATGACCTGAGCCGAAGGCAGTCGCTTAACCAACTGAGCCACCCAGGCGTCCCCCTAGCCACCTTCTTAATAGCATACTGAGTTTTGTTTTGGTTTGGTTTGGTTTTACCAAAAGCCATGAAAATGCAGTAATTTCTTTCTTGCTGAAGTATACTCTTATTAGTTCTTTCAGAGATAATCTGTGAGTACCAAACTGTCACAAGCTGTACATCTGAAAATGGCCTTATTTCATACTTGCTCTTGTACATTCACGTAGTTCAAGAATTCTAGCCTGACTTTTCCTTTAGCACTTTCAAAAACATTATTCCGTCAAGTATAGTTGGAGACAAAATGTCCATTGTCAGTCTGCTAATCCATTTTATAGATAAATTCTATTTTTTTCTTTCTCTAATAGTTTTCAGGTTTTTCTCTTTGTAGGTCTCAGAGTTACTATCGCGCTGTCTGGGTGATGAGCTTTTACAAGAGACAGGGACATTTAGTGATGAACACAGATCTGAAACCAGACTGCCTGGGCTGAAATACCAAGCCTGCTATATACTAGCTGTGCAAACCTGGGAACTATCTCAGGTGAATAATACCAAGGCAGGCCTCGTGGATGGTTGAAAGGATTGAGTGAGTAAGATTTAATGCGAAGTGCTTAGAACACTGCGTGGTAGACAAGAATATAGATGTGAGCTATCTAACTTAGATAATTATGATTCCATTTGCACTCCATGTCCCTTTGTGAAGATGATTCAGTGTTAAGTTCAGCAGGACCTGCCCCCAACACAGCTAGAAGACAGTGGCAGAAACAGGAGGAACGTAACAGTAAATATAATAAATACAAATATTAAATTCATTTTTAAGAGACAGAAACAATCAGGTTAGGTTTTAGAAAAGTGTAAGTCTTGTAGGGGATTACAATTACTGGTTCATGTTTTGATCTTTCACTATGAACTGTATTTCAGGGAGTGCTCTTCCAAAGGAAGTCCAGACTGCACCAGATAATGGAAACATATCTTCATGCCAGTGTTTATATTAGTTACTGATTTTGATGCCCTGTTATTTAATACTCTGATCTGTTCACTTACTAAACTATTAAGTAGGTATTACCAATGACTATAAAATACTGCCAATGGGAGATCTAAAGTTAAGAATTCCTAAGCTGAATTTAAAAGAAAAATTCTCCAGAGTGCTTAAAATGAGAATGGTTTCAGTTTATCAGCCACTAGGCAAACATGGATTAAAAGAAGATTAGTAGGGGCTCCTGGGTCGCTCAGTTAGTTAAGCATCCAACTCCTGATCTCAGCTCAGGTCATGATCTCAGGGTCGTGAGATCAAGCCCCTCATCAGGCTCCATACTGAGCATGGAACCTGCTTAAGATGCTCTTTCTCAAAAAAAAAAAAAAAGAGAGAGAAGAAGAGCCAGTAAATGTTAGAAATAGGACCAGGGAGAGTAACCAAAAGAGGCTCTCTATCCCTAACAAGAACAAAGGGCTAAATAGAGTAAAACCAAGGGAAAAGTGTATGCCTTTCAGTGATATTGCAACACAATACTTCTGAGAATTCAAATTCAGTGTGAAAATGTAGTAAAAAGTGAATAAAAATTAAGCGGAAATGGAAGCAACGTCTCTGTAGGAAAACTTTACGATGGGAAGATAGAGAAAGAAAAGACAAAATGCGAAAATAAACCAGAAGGCATATTCTTGACAAAATGCAGAATACAAGGCTTCATTTTTAACACGCAACACAAGAACAGCTAAACGTTCATGTGTATAGGATGAATAATGAACTTAAGCATTTTGAGAATTTAAACAAAATACTGGGTAAAACTTACCTAAGTTAAATAAGTTTTTCGACTAAGAAATATTAAAACTCTAAAATGTCTAAGTCTTGGAGAGGAATGTTAAGATTTTTTCCTTGCGCAACACACACAACGAGGATGCCATCCGCACAAACAAAACACACTAGGGGACATTCTCACCCACGGAGCCATACATGCTTTGCAAAGCTCCAGCTCAAACTACTGCATTGTTCTCTACTCTGGAGAGCATACGGAAGTACAACTTAATTGATCTGACTCTGAATCACATGGCTTATGATATGAACATAATCCATGTTTAATAAGCCATAATGACAGTAATCATCACAGTTAATTATTTTTAGAAAAAAAAAATTGAAAGGGATGGACAATGGCAACAAACTTCTAAAAGACAATTCTCCTAGGAGGAGAGACCAAATCAGCTTTATTTCCTTATTGTATATATTTGTGTGTGTGTATATATATATATATATATATATATATAATTTTTTAAACACTCATTTTATGAAGGAATGCCATTTATTGCAAGATTCTAAAATGGTTTTAGAAACTTAAAGACATGTAGTTATGTATAAGGAAAAAAAAGGTATTTGAAAGGTTAGTTTGAAGCTCAAAAGTTGCTAAATTTTATATCACCAGCTTAGAAATCTATAAATACATAATCATGAAAATGCACTACTTTGCTTATGCAAAAATTAATGAAATATTTTTTATCTAGTAAATTTCATGATAAAGCATAAGACTGAACTTTGCACTTAAGGAGTCTGTCTTGGGGACTAATACAAATAGTTGATGATGGTGCTCTTTCTTGTGGCAAAAGACCAGCTAGCCATGACTTATAGAAAACTGACATGTCTTCTGGACACTTCAAGTCCTTAATTAACTTCTATTCTGGTCAAGTGACATTTTAGTTTTAAAGCCAATGATCTACTGCTAAATGCCATTGGCAAATTGTGTTAAGACTGATAAAATTCCTACCTAATTAAATGTGAACATTTGCTCAGTCTATAACTACAGTTATGGCTATAGCTACATAAGTATATCCTGTAACAATAACTTAATTCAGAGTAAGGAAAATGTGTTTTTTTCTCATTTAATTTATAGTACAGTTTAATCTAGTATCAAACATGAAAACCAGACCAAGTATAGATAGATACAAAAGACTCAACTCAGCATTAAATACCTATGAGAGGAGATGGAAACAATTCTGCTCTTACTAAGGTAAACCAGATAGATTCATTAAATGGCTTTATCATAAATGAAACAGCGTATGTGTTTATGAAAATTCCTTGGATACAGAATGATAAGTATATATACAATGTCATGGATGTATTAATAATATATAAATCCCCGGGGCGCCTGGGTGGCTCAGTCATTAAGCGTCTGCCTTCAGCTCGGGTCGTGATTCTGGCATCCTGGGATCGAGCCCCGCATCAGTCTCCCTGCTCAGCATCAGGCTCCCTGCTCAGCGGGAAGCCTGCTTCTCCCTCTCCCACTCCCCCTGCTTGTGTTCCCTCTCTCGCTGTGTCTCTCTCTGTCAAATAAATAAATAAAATCTTAAAAATATATATATATATATACATCCCTATCTACCTATTGGTTTGAGCATTTAAAACAGAAAATCATTTCAAGACTATTCTGAGGACTCATAAGCTTAAGAAAATGGACTTTAAGGCTTCTGACTCCAAAGCTTGTACTCATACTACAAGACCAACATTTAGTCTCCATTAAAGCCATTAAAAATGTTAACATCACCAAACATTCAGAGAATATATAAAGATATAGTAGTACCAAAACCAGAAACACTGGTAGAAAACTATTTCAGGCTAATAGAAAATTTCCCAGCAAATTTTTAGAAATCGCTAAAGACAAAAAACAACAACAGCACAAAAAATCATATGTCAGCTGGCAAACTGTCTTTACATAGGTCTTGCCCTCAGATCCTGAGAGAATACTGCTAATCACAGAGAAAGCTTTTGATATGCAGTGATCTGTAAGAAAAAAAGAAAAAGAAAAAAGGAGAAGAAGAAGACAAAGAAAAAAAGAAAGAAACAGAAATAGGGAATGGGAGAGGTTTATCAGATCAGAGAAAGATCATCTCCCTTGAAGGCCTATTCATTCTCAACCTTCACTTTTTGTCATATCCTTATCTCTTCCACTAGCACTGAATTCTGTCAGGTGATATGAAAGTCTAATAAAAGCAGTATAATTATACAGTGTATACTGAAATAATTCTATCATTCTCTTTAACAATACCTAAATATATTTTCTCTTGGAAATAGACTATTTTCTAAACCTGTATGTTATATGCTTCCTAGACTGTTAATTGCAGGTGTAAAATAAAAGTTTTCTGAAATATTTAATTATAAAGAATTTTCATTTAATAGCTTTGAAAGGAAACCTTTAGGGATCATATGACAGTTCAGTTAGACTCCAACAATGTCGATAATCATGTTAATATCAAGAATGGCTTAGAAACACCATTCAAAGAAGCATCTCTAATTGAAAACAATTTCTTTGGCTAGTGTATGGCAAGATTTTTCCTTCTAATAAAGAGGTAACAGATACACACAATAGACTAATCTAAGTAAAATAGGCAAGTTAATGTAATTAATGTACAAATAGTTAACACCCAATAAGGATTAGCCATTTATTGTGTTATGCCTAGGTTGACAATTTTTTAATTACTCTAATGAGTTTTGCTTATCTTCATCGATGTTTTTAACATATCAAAAGAATCAGGATAATCATTTGAATGGTCTAACAATACCTTCTGAAAATAGCAGACTTGGATGAATGAACAGACTTCTATGTTTGTTCCTACAGGTACAAGCAATTACTTTGGACGTATAATATTATAATGGGCATGCACTTTTCAATCAAACAGATCTGGTTTCCAATTCTGGTGCTGCTACTCACTAACTATGGGATTTTAGGCAATAGACTTAACATTTTTCAGCATTTAAGAATAATATCTACCTTTATATTTTCTATTTCTATGCTAAATATCTAGCACATTAGAAACTCAATGAAGTTTGCTTCTTTTTGAACCCTACAAACGTAACTTCATAGAATAGCCTATGTTAGAACTATAATCACTGATGACCACTTCAACATGGACATATATGAATGAAATGAATATAAACATCTTAATGGTCCCTACATTTTCATTGTATTTTGCCCTAAATAAAAGCTCTTGCCTATAGAACCACATGGCAGTCCAAATGCAAATCAGGAGATACAGTGGTTTAATATAGTAGGCAATAAAATGAGCTGAGTTTTATTTTAATTTATTTTTACCATAAACAGAATGAGAAAAGAGAGCAGATCATTAGTATTCTGCTTTCTCACCTTATTTCCTGAAATATTAAAAAAGGGAGTGAGGTGTAACATTTCTTTAGCATTCCTTATGCTGAAAGGAACTAGTGAAGACTTCAAGTAGACAACACCATACTTCCATATCTAATATAGTGTTCCATCTAAAAGGTAAAAAAATATACTTCTCTTTCCAATATCTTTAAGCAAATAATGGGAAACAATGCAGTGTTTCTTTTTTAATTCACATAAAATAATGCATAAACAATTTTATTTAAACTGATGTAAATACATATGCCCAGCAGAATTCTATCAAAGCTTTCGAGCAACTTCCTATATCCTGGTGAACAAAAATATCACTATGGAAATTTTAACGTGTAGACAAATTGCTTAATGTGTTTTTCTTAAAATCACATCTATTATACTTACATATTATTTAAAAACATTTCTATAAAGAAACATTGGTACTTTGAAAAAGATCTATTGGCTGAAGAAGTTGGGTTGGAAATTGGGATTTGAGATTTAAAAGTTATAAAATTTGAATAGGCTAACCAGGATGAGTTAAATGTGGCGCATTTCAACACTTGATAACTGTGATCACTATATAAATACACATCCTGACTGGGAGGAAGATATATATAGGATAGCAAGTGTAGAGTGTGTTTACTTGTATTCAATAAATATTTACTAAATACTTGCTATAATGGAAGTGTTCAGGAAATAAAAATATAGGACATAGTGCCTGCTTCTAAAGGGTATTTATACACATCCATATATCATATACTATAAAACCAGCACAGACACACACAGACACACACACACACACACACACACACACACACACACACAGATCACGTGATCAGTGTTTGACAGATGGTTACAAAATACATACCTTGTTAGTGGAATTTGCCACATGGAGAACACATTTTTAAAAGTAGTGCTTTTATCAAAAATGGAAATACCTCAAAATTAAAGAACAGGAAAGATTCTAAAAAGAGGGCGTACTGCTGGCCATTGACACTTTTTTAGCCATGGGTCTTTTTATTTGTTTGATCTTGGGGGGAGATTAAAAATACTGAAAAGCATGAAAAAAAATAGTCTGAAATCCATTACTCAGAATTCATCTTTATCTTTATGTTTATGTTTGCTTTAAAACATTTTATATACAAAATAGAATATTACAAGTAACCTTGACGTTCTCCTCATTCACCTCCCCTGACCAATTTCCCTACCCAGAGCAATCTCTATAACGAATTGGTCTGTATCCTTTGCCATTGTTTGTCGTGTATTTTTTAAATAGCATAAATGTTATCTGATGTTGACACCACTGATTCTTCTTTCTAATTAATAGGTTGCATGCAGGTTGAATGCTAAAGAGAAAAACTCTACCTGCTTCAAGGGGGTGGGGGTAATTTGTCTAAGGAGAAACCCATTACCCTTGCAAGTGATGGTTTACACTGAAAATAAGAATTAGTTAATGTCAATGAGTTTTGAGAAATGGTTTACTGAGGGTTTTGGAAAGTAACGATAATGCCTAGAGGGGAGAAGAACGCTCAGGGAAACAAAGCTGCACCTATTTCTAAGACCACTTTTTAGCACCAAACCTTTATGCACTTAATGCATCTTCATCATCAGAACATAGTTATTCCTTCTCTCCACCAAGGGACCATCATTCCTTCTGCACAGGCATTACACATGTAGTTCGAAAGAAGCTAAATTAACACTTAAGCAAAACTACTTATCAAAAGACTTGTCGATTTCCTCTCACTATGGAGCAATGTATGGGTTACTAAGCCCACATTTACAAAGATAACTAAATGCTGGCGCGCCTGGGTGGCTCAGTCGTTAAGCATCTGCCTTCAGCCAGGTCATGATCCCAGGGTCCTGAGATCCAGCCTGCATCAGGCTCCCTGCTGGGCGGGGGAGTCTGCCTCTCTACCTCCCTCTGCCTTTCCCCCCCTCGCCCCGCCCCGCCACCGGCTTGTGCACTCTCTCACTCTCTTTCAAATAAATAAATAAGATCTTTTAAAAAAAAGATAACTAAATGCTGTTTTTATGTTTTACTTATGCTTGCTTAAAATACTGCTTTTGTTTGATGACATGAAACATGAGCACATAATTATAATCATTATCTTTCTTTTTTTCAAACTCACTTTTGTTTTTCTAGCAGAGCAACCTCAGATTGATTCCAAGACCAAAAAATTTATTTTTAATAAAATCCTATTTTAATTTAGAAAAATATATTCCAATGATTTGAAAAATTCTAACAGACCCTGATAAAATAGCTTAGCACAAGTCCATCAATTTGAGTTTATGGAGGAGAAAAAAAAAAGGAGTTTGCCATCTTGACTATTGTTTATTATGAGAAACAGAACAGGTTACATCATATGTAACTTTTAATATATACTTTGATTAAAATTATTCATAAATAAACTGACCAAGTAGAATAAAGTATGTAGTCTTATTATTTATATCTATACAAATATTTTAATACTTCTGTAAATATTGGAATTATGACATAAAGGAATTATGAAAATTAATAATAGAACATTAATTTGTGATTATATTAAGCCAAATTACATATAAGTCTTATACGGTATAAGATGCAAGTAAGGCTACAGATTAATTCTTTTTGGTAGCCTATCATTTTCTTACAATTGATTTGATTCCAGGTTAAGTGAAATAAAAGTTTCATAATACAAACACTATTTCTCTTTCAAGTGCAAGCTGTAAGGGAGTATAATATATGCAAACCATATAAATAAAAGCTGTTGAAATCAAGCCAGTCATCATTTATTCTTCTATTAGTGGGTCCAGGGAAAAATAAATCTTTTGGAACATGGCTTCTGGATCAGGTTGTATAGATTTCAGTCTGGATCTGCCGTATTCAGAAAACGCTTTTGAAATTAACCACAAAGCTTCACGTCTAATCTTCAGAGATGTAATTAGCTCCAAATATATTGGCAGACTCTTGGAACACAGAAACCAGGGTAAAGGAGATGTCATCTGGTAAGAACAGCAAAACTCCTTTGAGTAGTAGTGAAAGTAAATAATACACAACTGGTAATTATCATTACCTTTTTTTTTTTTTTTTGGCTCAACAGCACAAAACAATAAAATAAAATGATTGTTCAACTGAATTAATTTCTACATCAGCTCTCTACACTGACACCTGCAAAGGATCACCAGATGGGCTTGTTCAACATATCTCATACAAACCCACTCAATCCCACCACCATCCAAAGATTCTAATTTCTATACATGGTGTCATTACCAGAAATCTACATGTTTAATATAGTATACCTTTTCCTGGGACTAAACCTTGAAAACCCTCTTCTAGAGGGTAACATTTTTAGCTACCTTAGACATCTGGATTTAATTACTCTTGGAGAAAGGCTGTTCTAAATAGAAGCATACTTTAATGGAAATCAACAAAAATAACCCACTGCCCTTGATTAGTGCCACACAATGCTGTACTCATCTCCCTCCCTCTCTCTCAACAGACCACTAATGTGAGTTCATTAGGTTGGAGGATGCAGTTCTTTCACATCTGTCCACCTCCAACATCTCACACAATGTGTAGCAAGAGCAGGTGCTCAATTAAATGTGTGAGAAAATGTGAGAATAATCATTTCCAAGTATTTTCAAGGTTTTTATCTCAGTTGCTTTAAGACTTAAAACTAGGTTTACTAAATTATTGTCATTCATTATCATGATACTTTGAGAAGCCACAGAAGTTGTCTTCCTACATGACAAGCATCTTGCTAGACTAATACACCACTATCTAATTCTCAAAAATTGCTGGATTAATTCATTGTCACCTAATCCTTAAAAATATTAGTAGAATTTGGCTGTGAATGTGGTAGGGATCCAGAGTAATCCATGTGACTGCACTCTGGGATTCTAGAATTAATCTATAATCAGTTGCCTTATTCTCTGAATGTTGAACACCAATGCAAATTCAGAAACCAAGAATCAGTGTGGAAAAGGAAGAGAATTTGATCAGTGCTCCAGAGGGAAAGAAAAACAGCAACAACAAGACAGTTTCTAAAACTAGTCTAGCCCTATTCCTGCTGATAATCTGCTCCAGAGTCCCACATAGTTAAAAGCTACAATATCAAGCTACTTACATGAGGAAATCCCATACTCAAGTAATACAAACATCTCCTCAGCTGAGAACTGAATTCTGTTGGATACATCATGCTAACACTTTGCCTACCAACAAATTGCCTACAAATATATCAAATACCAAATCTAAGTCATCCTAATTTGGTCATTTTACATCCCTAGGTGACCTCACAATTACACATCTAGCATTTATTTTTCACTACCGACAACAACAGAAAATCACAGTACGGTGAAAACAGCCCTACCACTTGCTAGGCATGTGACCAGTAGTAAGTTAAATAACAACTTTTTACCTCAATTTTCTAAACTATAAAACAAGGATTATAGTAGCCCATATATCATGTTGTAGGTAAGAATGATCGCAAAGTCCTCGATAGATGGAAGCTACTACCTATTAAAAACTGAAGTACAAAGCAGTTAAGTGCCTGAAATTATAAAGTTAATAAGCTGAAAATCCTGAGTTGTTATCAGCAAGAAATATTATACATACTTCACTACTTCAGGGTGAAAAATCCATCTTAAATTCTTTCTGGAATAAAGAAAGCCATCAACAAGGTATAAGTTCGCTGAGACTAGAAACATCAGAAGGGTTTTGACCGTTCCTCTGAATTTGCCCTACTTCCAATCACCACGTTGGAAGACAATTCTCCATAGGTCTCTCATGTTTCTGCATGTCGTGTGAACAGAGGAAGGGAGAGCCTCTGCTCTAGAGTATCTTTTCTAGAACCACATCTGCATAGCAAACGGCCTTGGAAGACAGAGGGATTGCCTCGCTGCAGGGTAGAAAACAGATTTATTTGTTGCTCAGGAAAATGCAGAGCAAAAGTTAGACAGGTCTGCTGGTAGGCTCCCTTTAAAAGATTGGGGTCTCCCAAGCCAGGCTTCCTCAGCTGTAAAACAAACTCACAGCATATGAGTGTCCATTGGGGCTACTCAGCATGGCCCCCACCGGACTTAAGGGCCAGGAATAACTCACGTGAACACGGTGCCCGTGCAGTCTACCGTGCTGGGAGACATCAAGGCCACTGTGTTTGACTCAAGGGAGTCTCTGGATCCCTGACATTGTGGCCAGCTAGCTTGTTAGCTTGCAAGAAGAGTAAAAACCCCAGACCTTTTACATTTCTTGACCCACCCCCCTCTGGGTGCGTCTGCTTCCATAAAAATGCTCACTGATCCACCTCCATACCTTCAAACTCTCACCAGCATTTAACTGATGTCATATTTATTTTATCATCTGTTCTTTACGGAGCATGCATTTTCACCCTGCTTCGGAGTCTTGGTGTCTCTAGAACAGTGCTTCTCAGAGTGCACCCAGACCAGCAGGGGCAACATCACCTGGGAACTGGTTAGACAAGAAAATTCTTAGATCCCACCGTAGGCCTATGGAATTAGAAACTCTTGGGGTGGGTCCTAGCAATCACGGTTTAACAAGCTCTCCTGGTGAGTCTAATGTATGCTGAAGTTTGAGAAGCACTGCTCCAAAATAAAAATTCATAGCATTGTTCAAGCAGAAGTTTGCATTATCTTAACGTCAAGCTCTTACAGCTGTGGGAAATAAAACAGCAAACTATTTGTTCTAAAGTCCCTTTTTTGACAAATAAACCTGGTGAGTCAGACTTAACTGGAGATGCAATAGGTGAGGCAGAAGTCTCTGACTGGGTCGATACCAATTCAGAAGGTTAATCATGATTTAGAGTCTTACTTTTACTGACTATCATAGTTTCTGAACTCTGAGACAATTAACATTAATTTCAAAACAGTTAAAATAATAACAAGGAAAATGATATTTGCCTTTTTGACAAAATTTATAAAACAAATGCATAATGTTACAAATGCAATATTAAATGTACACAGAAACTGTAGAAATGTTATTGAATCCTCAAGAAAATGTCCCCAAAATAAGTAATTGGCATTGATAAAACTGAATTTTACAACTTTCTAAAATTTTATCTTCTTATATTTCTTCTTTGAAATATATTATTGTAACACACTACTTTGTATGATAGTCTTTATGATTCCTTCCTTCCATCCTTGGATACAGGATACTATATGGACTCAAACTTGCTTAGGCCTTGGGGGCCCATTATTTAAACTTACAGGCATGTGCAGGTTGCAGGGTTCACTTTGTTTTTAATATGTTGATTGCCAAATAAAGCATAAAGCACAAAAGTTTACACAAGGTAGAAAGGGGAAAATTACTATAGTAATAAGAAAATACTCAAATCTTTGTAGGAATCAGGTAATAGAAAAGAACTGACATAAAAGAACAATCACTTTAAAAGAAGGAAAAGGGGGTGCCTGATTGGCTCAGTCGGTGGAGCATGAAACTTGATCTCGGGGTTGCCAGCCTCACATTGGGTGTAGAGATTACTTTAAAAAGACGTCTTTACATAAATAAACAAACAAACAAACAGAAGGAAAAAGATCTGGAAAGGCCACTTTTCCGATGCTTTGTGTGAGGCTCCACCGTCCTTTAAATCTAGAAATGTATCAAAGTTCATATGGATTTCATTAGTTTATGAAAACAGCAAAGACACAACTTAATTGAAAATGATGCAAATTGACATAATAAAAAATGTATACCAGATGAAAAGTGCCTTTGAAAATTATTTTTTGGTACGTCACTTCTACCTTTTTTGTTCGTTTTTAGGAAAAAACAGAAAGTGAATCTAAAGACTTCAGCTCTTCAAAGACCATAATTAGAGGCAAGAATATAAATACATACAACAAAAAGCCATATACTTATAAGTTATCATTAGTTTCATATACTTATACATACAAGTTTATATATGTAGTAAAAAAGTGAGAAAAAAAAAGATAAGCAGGAAGGGCAGATAAAAATGTTTACCAAATTGGGGGCACCTGGGTGGCTCAGTCAGTCAGTTAAGCATCTGACTCTTGATTTTGGCTCAGGTCATGATCTCTGAATCGTGAGACTGATCCCTGAGGTGGGCTCCACACGGAGCATTTTCAGATTTTCTCTCTCCCTCTCCCTCTGCCCCCCGCTTGCCTGTGTGCACATGCACATGCGCTCTATCTCAAAAAAAAAAAAAAATTACCAAATTTATTTTGCTATTTCATAGTGGAAACTAACTTAAAAAAGGTTTATCCTCTCAGTAAAGGATCATTTCTTTTTGCATATATAATTTACCTTTCAACATTTTATAATCCCTAAATATTTACCATTATATTTTCCTTGCCATAGTTTAAGAGTTTTGAAACAGTTTGATTTATTAACTTTCCAAATCAACTCACAGACATTCACTACCTCCCACCGCCCCCGAACTGCTCTTTGAACAGATAACTGACCGGGGCAGCTACTATACGTATGTTTTAATTACCCGTAAATGCAATAACATCTTAACAAAAAATATTACATAAAGTGCTCCCTCGGCTGGCCTGAATAAAATGTTGAAATCAGTTTTCATTTTGAGTTAAAATCTTGTGCAGTGCTTGTTCAAAAAGAATTCAGGAAGCCATAAAACATGCATTGATTTTGAAAATATGAGACAAGTTACTTAATTTCTCTGCACTTCTGTCTTTCATCTGTAAAACAGAAATAATAATACCCATTTCACAGAATTGTTTAGGGATTTCATGATTTTTGCAAAGCAAACACAGCAGTGACATCTTTGTCAACATGAGCTATTATGAATCATCAGGAAGGGGAAAAAGGAGTTCCTTTATTTCACTGATGGTTATAATCAAACAGGTGTACATCACTAGGGTCTAAGTATACTGCAGCGTACCCCAGATCCTGTCAGATTATATTTCCTTCCGCCACCCTCCATCCTTTTAATTTTACCATCCCCAGCTCTCCTCCTCCACCAACCCTCCCCCTTTGGTTCTTTTATATCAAAGGAGATGTGTTTCCTTTACCTCAGGGTATGCTTTGACTGGTTGTAAACAATTTATCATTCCTGCCATGTTATCTTAATTTCTTTTTACTTTTAAATAATTTATCTTGAGTTTAATTAATTCTCACAGGCTTCCAATTTGGTGAGTGGGTGGGCTTAAAAAAAATGTGATCTTAGACAGTAGGCAAATTTTCTGTTTTGCTAATGTTGCTATGGAAACACTTTTTTTTTTCTCATTTTTGTTAATACATTGGGAGTGAATGTATCACACTCTGTAGCGGATAAAAGTGTATACCATTTGCTCCCTCCCCACTTGTATAATTTTTCCTCCTAGGCCTTGAAAAATCATTATGATGTGTAAATCAGTCAATCACATTGGTAAAATATTCAATTTACCAGGTTTTTAAATATCAGAAACATCATCTACTACAAATCTGGAAAAAAAAAAAAAATGCCATTCCTGATTCCTCCATTTCTAGAGAATGTGCTTCTTAAGTTGCTGTAAAATATTCAATAGTTCTCTAGATTTTCACTTTTACTTGAGTCATACTGTTATTATTTCTCCACGTTCTCAAGTGAGCTTTTAATGATCTCAATAAAAAGCTTCCAGTAACTGACATTATTAAAATTCTCTTAATAATCTGCACAATTATTCTATAATCTTCTGCTCATATTTCTTAGATATAACAACTTCAAAGAAATGACAAAATTTTAAACCTCTGGCTCTCAAGTGGAAAGCTCAAGAAGGCTTCTTTCTTTTTTCTAGGAAAAAAAATTGCATATTCATTATACAATGTACACATGTTATTAAGAATAATGATGGTTAAAACGTATGTCACTTTTTATAACTTATAAAATTACTTTTGTCATATGTGGAAATTAAGGAATAGCAATGGAGGACCACAGGGAAGGGAGGGAAAACTGAATGGGAAGAAATCAGAGAGGGAGACAAACCATGAGAGACTCTGGACTCAGGGAAACAAACTGAGGGTTTCAGGGAGGGGGGGGAGGGGGATGGGATAGCTGGGTGATGGGCATTAAGGAGGGCATGTGTTATGATGAGCACTGGGTGTTATACGCAACTAATGAATCATTGAACGCTACATCAAAAATTAATGATGTACTATATGCTGGCTAATTGAACATAATAATAAAAAAAATTACCTCTAAAGATGGTATCTCAGTTGACCATCAGAATGAGGTCTAAGTAACAGTAAGGGATGACATCTTTTCAGTACTTATTCTTTGCCCACCACCTTAGAGGAATTATCCTATCTCTTTCCTACAAACTCAGTAGATACTCTTTCTAGAAGAATAAACAGACTTCCAAGAGCCAGAAATGAAGGTCAACTTAAATTCTCTAAAGTCTGTTCACTCATCTGCAAATGAAGCTAATGACAGTATCTACTAAGTTTGTAGGAACGATAGAAGGGATAATTCCAATAAAGGGCTTGGCAAAGAGAAAGTGGCGGAGGAGTAGGCATTTGAATACGGCTACCCTTTCCAAAGCCCTTGCCCCAGTCCCACCTGATGAAAGAAGTTATACAACTTGCTCTCAACATCACATAAGTAGAAGACAAACTATAAACAAGGAGTAATTAATTTCTTCTGATTCCATATACAGTAGAGAGTAGATCAAATCTGTATTAAACAATTAAGCGCCTGAAAAATATCTCCCATAGAATTTCTTTGATTTTTTGTTCATTTTCTAAACTAGTAGCATCTTTTTACATCTGATTATTTTTCTCTCCCCATCCCACCGCACTCCACTGCTTTGCTGCAGCATTCACAGGCTAGGACAATAGGTCAAATGAGATAAAGCCATGTAGCTAAAAATTAGAAAAGCGTTACCCATCCCGATAACTCAAAAGTAGCTGTCACTCAGAATGACTATCAAAAATGGGACAAAGAATCAGATCATAACAAACAAATAAAAAATACATTGTGGAGGTAGGGTTTTCTCCTCTAAAACTCTACTGGCTCTATTCCTTCCAGAGAGATCTAGGATATCCATGATTAAAAAGGCAAGTGAAAGAGAGGGATTGTACTTAGTTTGGGCACATAAATTGTATTCACCCTGGCAACGTTTCCACAGAGATTTATCACCCAAAGTATTTAGGAGTTTTCAAGAAAATAATTTATCCTAAAGGAAGGGAAAATAGATGCAAATACATCTGCTATAAAAAGAGGGGGGAGAAACTACATTTGGGAAAGGTGGAAAAGGTTAATGCTGAATGAAGCCTCTTGACTATTATACCTCTAATTGTCTTTATCCAGGACCCCAAGGACTCTTGAAAAAAAAAAAAAAAAAAAAACAGTAAAAATTACTTGACCACAATCTCTGTAAGAGACTAAAAGCACAAGGCAATGTAACTTTGATGTGTGTTATAGAGCAAAGCAAAGTGGAGGGTGCAGGGTATTTCCTGTCATTGGCAATACTGAGGCATGTACAACTCACAGTACATTCCAAAGCTCCCCAGACCTGACAGAGATAGAAGGTTATTATCATATCCATGGGGCACCTGGCTGGCTCATGTGACTATTGACTTCAGGGTCATGAGTTCGAGTCCCACCTTGGCTGTAGAGATTACTTTAAAATAAAATTAAAAAAAAAAAAAAGAAGGTTATTGTCATATCCAGAAACAATCACAAAGAAATGTTTGGATAAACATGATTTTTTTAAAGTTTATTATACCTTATTTTTATTTCTAGGATGGGGAACATGTTACAACAAAGGGAATGGAATGAGTAGAATGGAAGATTTCTAGAAAAGTGATCTAATAGCTAAAGACCATAATAGCTAAAGAGTATGTATCTATATATGATGATATATCTGAGAAAGATGCATGATGGAATCAGACACAGATCTGAATTCTAACTATAGGTTTAGATCTCTAAATCACAGTTTCTCCTCCTGTAAAAAGAAGACAATGCTCACAAGTTTATGGTAAAGGTGTAATGTCACAACAAACATGACCCATCTAAAATTTAATGAATTCCGTAAATACCAGATCTCTGAAGTTGTCTTTTCCTTCCATAACTCCTGATCTATTTAAAAGGTCACAAACAAGAGTAAATGATTTTATAAAACCCATGCATTTAACCCTTACAAATATCTGGCTTTAAATACATACCAGTAATAAAAAAAAGCTGGCATAGTGAAAAAAATGATTTGGTAAAAACTTAAAAAAAAATTGATGTCTCTACCCTCAATCAACCTCAAAGGCCGAAGGTAAGTACCATAATAATACATAAAATGAATACATTTCCAAAAGGATTAGTGATTCAACATTCTTAATTATACAGAAAATCATTAAATTGGAATTCTTTCAAGCATCATGGAATAGCAAACCCAGAAATGATCTAACCTACAGAGTAGGCATGGAAAAACATAGGCTAATTTAAATTCACCTGATAGAAAGTTAACCTCAAAAAAAAAAAAAAAGAAAGAAAGAAAGAAGTTAGCCTCAGAAATACAGATAATGCCCAACAGTATTTATTATGCCAGTAATATGTGTAGATGAGAATCATTTGAACTGCAACATCAGAGAAGATCAAAAGATAGGTAAACATAACAAGAAAAAAAAAGAAATAGTCAAGATTTCTGAGGAAATAGCAGAGAGCCATCAACAAATTAAAATTGATTTAATTAATAAAATCAACTAGGAAGTATTTATAAGCACCTACTTTCTATACGTAGAACTTTATTTTAGAAGCTTTGTAGAATGCCGTGATACCTATAAGCTAAACTTCATGCCCAAATCATGGAACATCATCATCTAGCAAGAGAAAATACCAAAGAGAAAAAATATATATAAAACAGAAGAGAGGTATACTAAGAGAATATTAGTCTTGATTAGATGGATTTGTAAAGAAAGAAGGAAGCAAAATAGGGTTTTAGCAGACTGGGAGAAAATGATACCTGGTGGGTGAGACAGGGAAAACAAAATAATATAGTGTTCATATTTAAGGCATATAGTATTTGTTTGGCTCATTGAATGTCAAATAAATTGATGTAGCACAATTTTGTCTCAGAAAATAAGATAATATGCTATTGAAAAGTATCACTGTAGGAACTTGGTACAAGGTCTACTTTCTAAATAGCCAGTAAAGAAAATTAAGGGTTTTAGGAATCCACTAATTTCAACACAATGAAAGGTGTACTGGGCCTAGAGTATTCTGGTCTTATTTGACATATAGGCAGATTAATGAGATTATTGAACGGTTAAGCAGAGTAAAGAAAGATAGAGCAGGCTGTATTCGTGCCTCATTTTTTCCCTGCTTGACCAATAGAGCTCAAAAGTTTCTCCATCCAAGATTCACTCACCTGGCCCAAACATACACTACCCGTTCCAAAAGTGCTTTTATTTATTTTTTTATTTTATTTTCAAAAGTGCTTTTAAATTGAACTATCCATGAGAATAGTCACCATGTGTTTTCTTAGCATGAAATTACTACAAATTAATTTATATTGGTTTTAGATGGAGGACAGGATACCAGAAAATGGGAAACTTTACAAAGATTTAAAAGCAAAGGAGAACAAAAGGATTATTTTAGAATAAGAAGTACCACCTGATTATGGCATGTGTGCTTAAAGGTTCCAAGCAGTGAATGTTGTAGAGTAAGGGAAGAATACGGAACTTGATTCTTACAGGAGGGGAAAAACTCACGCAAGAAACCTTTCTATAGGAAAAACTTAACTTTCATTCATAGAGTTTAGTTGAGCTTCTACCAGGCTAGCTGCTGGAAATACACAGATGAATAAAGAGTAGTAGCTGCATTAGGGCTAATGCAAGGGATACATATAATTTTGCTTTAGGAAGAATTTAAATGAATTCTTTTACAATTTGAAAACTGTTGTGGGTGAATTAAAAGTTTACACTAAATAAATAAAACAACAGTAGCCACAAACTTTATTACAGATATATTTCAAAGATAAGCAATTTTTTTAAATTTTATTATGTTATGTTAGTCACCATACAATACATCATTAGTTTTTGATGTGGTGATCCACGATCCATTGTTTTCGTATAACACCCAGTGCTCCATGCAGTACGTGCCCTCCTTAATACCCATCACCGGGCTAACCCATCCCCCACCCCCCTCCCCTCTAAAACCCTGTTTGTTTCTCAGAGTCCATAAAGATAAGCAATTTAAAATGAATTTATCATTTGAAATAATTAGCTAAACCCTACCTTGCCTTGGAAAAAAAAAAAAAGAATCCCTACTGTAGAGTTTGCAATCAAACAGTGTAGGGTCTGACCATGGGAAATTGCCATTTTTGGACTCTTCAATGAATGCTTTGGAAGAGTCAAAGATACAAAATTTTGTAACTGAAAGTAACCATTTTAGAAGCCAAAATGATATTGCTATTCACATCCACAGAAAAAAATCATCTCCACAGCAAGATTGTACTACTGTTGTTCTATGCATGAAGAATTCAGTTTATCAATTAGTTTTCCTTTGTCCTGAATGTAAGCCAATGTTTAATTGCTTCATATCCATAATTGTATTAACTGTGAATAAATTGTTTTAAATAAAAAAAATTTGTTCTATGGCACAAAGGAGATTAATTACTAAAAGACAGTAGCAATCCTTTGCTATCAATCAAACATGAAGAAAAGCATGGCCACCTAATGAGGATTCAGCTTCATTAATTATCCTCAAATCTCATTTGTAATATAAAAGACCACCATATATTCAATTTTCAGAAAGATAAATTTAATCAACCCAATAGTGTGTGGATTTGTTTACACCCTTACCATCTAACTGCAATCTCATGCTCTCTTCAAACTGCAATACCATCTTGTTAAATATTTTCTGATAGTGCTGTGGACTATTTTCAATTAAGTAAAGGAATCCTCCCAATCTCCTTAAATCCATCACCACTTTCTCTTATGAAAACCAAAAGCAAAAAAACATCAAGTCATAAAATCTTACGTTGTTAAAGATTAGAAGGGATCTTTGAGATCACTGAGTCCATCTATCTCACTTTACAGAATGACAAAATAGATAATATAAAGAATCAGTATTTTGGGGCATTGAAAAGTCAATAAGGGCAACCCAAAAATATTTTAGTTAGAAAGGAAGGCATGTTATTGAATGATACTACAAAATTACAAAATGTATTCCATTGCATTCACAGTAAACAATTCACATTTAATACTGTATACTGCGAATGATGGTAATCATAAACACTACGCTCATAGAGAAGATGAAGGCTTTATGTACAACTCCAACAAACCTATGATCTGTAATGATTTGGTTTTCTTTCTTCATCCTCATCTCCATACGATCCCTTTAATAAATAATTATTAAGAATCTATAAAGAGAAATCTGAGATCTAAGGGGTCATAAAGTTATTAAATTAATATGTCTTAACTATTATTAGAAAATATGTCCCGCCACACTTATGGACTGTATATCTTATACTTTTGAAGAAGATATATTTTTGCATCTATTCAATGTAGGATTCTAGCATGCACATTTATTTAAATATTTTTATAATTTATTTTCGGTCTGGGAAATACTTTTTCAAAAGCTATTAGCTTAGAAGACTTTTGCAATATTAGCTTTCTGATAAAAGCTTTGAGAGGTTCCCAAAGCAATCTGGATTTATCGAGCTGCTTTTCAGCAAAAAGGTGTTTAATTAGGTTGTCTCACACTTCTCTAAAGCTGAAAACCTAATCACCACCTTCAAACTCAAAGAACACAGGCAAGTTGCTTTGAATATTATCCTGTATAAAACCTTTGGTTTTTCCTTCCACTCCATTCCACCTTCTATCTGGGAAAACTTTGACTATAAAAAAGTATTTTGTATTTTTTTTAAATCAAAGAAAAAGTTGTATATTAAAAAAAGTCAAAATCACAACATGAATACACCCAAATAATTTCCTTCTTCTCTTATTTGGAGACGTGTGTGTGTGTGTGTGTGTGTGTGTGTGATCAACTTCAAGCACAAATGGGTATTTGAAAGCAGCAAATCAAAAGAAATGAACAAAGAAAAGTAAAGAAAATGGAAAAAGTGAATTACAGTATTAATGGATCTATTTCAAAGGAACAAGCTGCAATATACCAGCTTAGTCAGAAATACTTTTCTCTCAATTAGGACTCACATTCATCATAGAAAACCAAAGAAAGGTAATCACAATGTACTGAGAGTTTGAGCCCCATGCCCCTCCACAAAAACCTCACCACATACTACAGGTAACTTCTTTTTTTTAAAACATGTTTTTGTAGGGGCTAGCTTTTTTTTTAAATTGAAGTATAATTAACATGCAGTGTTATATTAGTTTCAGATGTAAACATAATGATTCAACAATTTTATACGTTACTGCGTGCTCACCATGATAATAAGTGTAGTCACCATCTATCACCAAAACAACATCATTATAATCTCACTGACTATACAGACTTATTGCCACAGGTAACTTCCTAAAGCCATATTCTCAGAAATTCATGCATTTGAAAAAATGTTTGACTCCTGACTATCCCGCTCTAGTACACGCTATAGATAAGATATAGTTCCTGCCCTTACGAATTTTACAGTTTAATGTAGAGAAACAGAAGAAAAAAAAGAGAGAGAGAGAGAGAGAGAGGATGACCAATGTAGTGCCCCAGAGTTACTTAATATTCATTGGGACTCCAAGGAAGGAAATAAGGGAATTATGACATTTACTCACTTAGTAACTGAGTGCCAAGCATCGTGCCAGGTAATTTCACAAAAACCTATCAACAGGAATTACTACCACTGTATTAAAGGTACAGAAATCTTTTTCAGAACAGGCCCAAGGTCACCCACCTAATTAAAACAGGAAATCTAGAAGTATTTTATTCAATAATAAATGAAGTGAATCTCTAAAGGTGGAGGAAAAATTATGAACTGAAAGTCTGGGGGGGTTGTGGCTCACAGAGAAGAGAGACCCAACAAAGAGGTGATTTGGACTTCTGAAACTAAATGGAATACGGGACTGCATAGGGAAGAAACGAAGTAAGGATAACTGATATTACAGAAAATTATTCCTACAAATAATGAATTCCTTCTCAGGAAACTAAATCCTGTAAAATAGAAGCCTACTGTTTTCAGGGGGTGCCTCTAGCTGGGTTTATAGATACAAGCTTGGGAGTTAAGCTTAGGCAAGTGGAATTACTCTGCATAAGGGAAAATGAAACCACCAGGGAGGCGGTTCTAGAGGGTGTGAGGAAAGGAAGGAAAAAAAGATACTTCAAGGCGGACTCTGTATGGAGAATACATGGAATGAGATCAGTGACAATTTCTTATTTTTGGATAGTCCAAAAACTTTAATTAACTGGGAAGCTTAGTTCTCAATTTGGTGTTATTTTTGTGACAGACCTAAATCCCTTTTCTAACTTTTCCCCGAAATCTTTAGAATGACACTCATGATCATTCTGGAAAATCAAAGAAATGTGTTTAGTTTATTTGAGGCCAATAGGCGTGTAAGAAAGAGACCATCATGGTGCAGGCAGAGTTCAATACGAAAATTACACTGCTATTTCATGAAAATACAAAAATACTGAGAAAGGACTTTCTGAAGCAAATGTTAAATGCTCAGTTTGGGATTTTGAGGTGCATGTGGAAACTGGGTAGAGATTTCAATGTTTGGGGAAAGGGAACTAGGGCCTAAAAAAATCTAAGTTATTGACTTGATAGCCATCTTCTTATATGTGAAAGAGAATGTCAAGGAAAGTCAAGGGCCAGTCCTTGAGAAATATGTTTATTAGGTAGAAGGATCAACCAGTAAAACAGAGAGCAGGCATTCAAGATGTTTCAGCGTCGGTTCCATTATGGACACGTAATTACATTTTGGATAGCAATAATAATGGAAGTAATAATAACAGAAAATAATAATAAAAGCAATGGGGGCCAGTATTAAATCCACTCCCTTTGGCTGGGGGCCAACTGCCTAGTAGATTTTCCTATGCCTTCTCTTCAATATTTTCTATTGTTTCTATATTTTCTACCTAGATTTTTAAATGCTAATAACTGGAGCAGTGATCCCTTTTCTATTTTAATTTATTGCAACATCTACCTTAAATACTATTCACACACAACACACACCTTACATTCTCTCTCTATACCTTTGAAATTAGCTCCAAGAAGTATTATTCTCTTGTACAATGGCAACTACCCTGACCTACAGAGAAAATATTAATTAATATTTTAGTCATTTCCTTAAAACAACAAAAATTGTATTATCAAGGTCACCTTCAAATCATCGGTTCAACTGTAAGTAGATTCCATCTGTTCTGATTCCTAAGCCCTTTTGTCTGATGCTTTTTTCTGCCAAACTATACTAGTGAGTACTATACTGATCTCAAAGGGGGTACCAAGATGTAACCTGAGGTTTTACAGTTAGATAGACAGAGAAACATACATTTTACCTGAGCTCTAACTCTTCACAATCCAAAATGGTAAACAAGGCCAAACATCTGAGAGAAATGCTTAAATACTATTCTGTTAGACACAGCTGGAAATATTTCTGAAGTAACTTCAAACAATATACATTAACACATTATCTGGGTTTTTTTTTTTGATGACTAATGGCCATATGACAATAGAAGATTAATCTCTTCTACCATTTGTGTCCAAAATAGTTCCAGGCAAACTGACAAATATCTGGGATATTTTTGCAGTCTTTGGAATTAACAATAATTGCTTTCATTGTGGTTTGCCAAATCTTTTGAGATGTGTGGGTTTGTGGGGGTATTTTTAAGTCTAAAAAGATTTAGCATGAACAAAATGAAATGTCTCATTTATATTGTATATTAAAAAAAGAATCTAAGCAAAACATGCATTATACCTGAGCCTTAATCTTCAGAAGTGCATACAACATTAAAGCGAGTATAACAAAATTAACGCACCGAATTTCATAGAGTTTTCTAAATCACTGTGGCCACATTTTGGAGACCTTGTAGAACGCTTGAAGTTTTAATCCTTCCCTGAACTACACCCAAAATTCAGTGTTGGAAGAAGGTGCATTATTAAAAACAAATGCATTTAACACGCTAGCTAGGCAGGACACTCGATATGTTTTGACTTTACCTTTGATTAGCTGCTCTCTAACCTGAAAATTCATTTGGTGGTCCCGAATGAAATCTAATAACAAACTTATAAATGCTTTCAAAATATTCCCTTTATCTATTATGTATATTTTATGAGCTTTATTTTATGTATATATATTTTTAAAGTAGCACCTCTGTATAGTTCCTTTCACAGAGTAGACGACAATCTGACTAAAATAATTCCGGCATCAAAATTATGAGACTCCACTGTTGTTTAGCAAATCCCCTTAAATGAGGAAGTCTGCGTTAAATTAAATTTCTTAAACCAATCAACCTTATTAGAGTAAGATTTCGAAGTAGCTGCTAAAAGCCCTCCACAGCTCCAGAGGAGCTGGCGGCCGTCGCTGGAAGAGTCCACACTGTTCTCTCGTGAGCAGCTCAGCAGAGCTGGCTTCTGGTTCCCGTGAACAACGTCCAGCTGAGGACCCGCCGGAAGCAGTTCTCCTAGTCCTGTCATGGCGCAGGAGCTCCCGCGACTGTCTCAACTCAGCCCTTCAAGAGGACAAACTTCAATATGCTTTGTGCCAAAATCACAAATAACAATAAGCCTCTGCAAGTTCATACAGGGTTAGGAAAATAGGTTCCCCTATTGGAAGGGCAGAAATTGAACATTTTCTTCCCTGCATGATTTGTACACATGGGAGTGGCTGCATATGGACCTACCATAGGAGGGCTGAGGTACCTGCTCGGGGGCTCTCACACCCACTTTGCCTTAAATCGCTTTTGGTTTTTGTTTTTTTGTTCTGTTTTATTTTTGTTTTTGCTTTAATGAATTATAGCTACTAAGCTAAAGTCATAGCAGAAACATTAGAAATCTTAGTAAGAAAAGCGAACAAAACCACATCGTATTTTTATTCATATGTATTAATGGCTTCAAGAAAAATTAATTCTGGAAACACGTTCAGATTTGGGGAAATGGCATCAATAGCAATGTTTGGCAAGGGTCAGGTCAGGGAGAAGAGGTAGTAGAAAGAGAATAAAATTATAAGGAAAGACTGAAACATCTATAGTGAAAGGGAACTCTCAAGTGTATTCTATAATGAGATACTTGACGGATGAAGGGTGAGCAGTATTGTACTTTAACATTTTCCCAGCACAAGGATACAATGAGAGACAGACACAGAGATAGAGACAGAGACAGTGCACACATGAGAGCTTTCAAGTAGTTACACGAAGGGAATCATAATAGGCACAGGCAACATTTTGAATTTCATCTTTCATGGAAAGTATTTTATCTGCAATTTAAAAAAAAAAAATTCTAGTTAGTGAACTACACTCAAAAGTACTTTTTTCAGATTTATATTATATCTCAATGTAATGCTAACATTATCAATTAATTTTCATTTATAAAATTATTTGAGTCTATTAAAGACCCTGTGACCTGGGTCAGGGATGCAGCTATAAAAGAGAATTACATAGTCTCATAAGAAAGATAAATACGGGCACGCCTGGGTGGCTCAGCTGGTTAAGTGTCTGCCTTGGGCTCGGGTCTTGGTCCCAGGGTTCTGCAATCGAGCCCCACTCTGGGCTTCCTGCTCAGTGGGGAGCTTTCTTCTCTCCCTCTGCTGCTCCCCGTTTGTGCTGTCCTCTCTCTCTCATATCAATAAATAAAATCTTTAAAAAAAAAAAAAGTAAGATAAGGTCACCAGGTTGATGGGTGATCAGAAGGAAGGGAAAGGGGTGCCATAAGAACATTTAAGGGAACACCTAAGGTGACATGGGGTGTGCTGCGACATTATGGGAGGCTCCGTTGAGAAGGTGATCACTGAACTGCATCTTAAAATCAAATAGGAGTCAATCAAGTCAGGAAGGTGATGAAGGCTGTTCAAAGTATTTTGATCAGACACAGAGTTTAGGATTGGAGAGCTGGTGATGAAAGATGAAGCTAGATAAATAGAGAACAAATATTTAAAGATCTTGCTTGCTACCAGAACTGGAGTGATTTTCTCTTTTAATAAGTCTGTTGGACACCATAGGGGCAAGTGGCTGCCTCTCTTCCTTCAATGTCAAATCTCCTTTCCTTGACCCTGGAATGTTATCTCCTCCAGATTCTATAATTTTCTAATCACTTTCTGGTATTTAAAAACAAACAAACAAAAACACCAAAACCCTCTGGACTAATGAAATTTCTCTCGATCGAACTTTTCAACCCTCTTTCTTGTAGGTTGTCCTGACTCAGGTAAAGAAACTTGCAGAATAACTCACACTATTTTTTCCCAGGCTCTATACCTTTCCCCTCCCACTTGCTGCAACCCTTTCTGAGTCGGCACAGGGGAAGGGGTGATAATGGCACGGAGGGTCATCCTTGGCTGCAACAATTACAGTTCACTGCTATTGGGTGTGAGGGAATCCCAGTGCTAACTCTGCTCCCTGGGAAGTCTGAGCAGTTCTACAGAAATTTCCTCGCTGGAGGTTTCTAAATTCGGCCACCTAGAAATGGTGATTCCTTCCCCAGCTAGCCTGTGAACCTCTCCACCCAACTAGGATTCTGGTAATCCCACAGCCTGGCGCTTTTGGTTGGGGACATCTGGACTCCCACCAGGGTTCCTCTTTGCTTTTTATTAACTAGCCTTAAGGTGAGAGGTTAGCAAAAGTTATTACTAGATCGGTAACTATTCTGCAAATCCTATACACATGGTATAATATCTCTCCTTAGAGATCCTTGGCACTCATGATTCTTTGCTTTGGGGCCCAGCCAAAATGTCCAGACAGGAACAGTCTCATGTTAACGACCAATTTAATATGCTATGAGGTTTGGGTTTTAAAGGCCCCTGAAGCATTCCATGATGGATACTGGAAAGATAGACAAGAAGGACATTCCTGAGGTAGGGATTCCTGTTGAATAGTTACGGACCTAATACAGTAGGAAGAAAATGATGAGCTCCCACATTCAACCAGGGACATTAGGAATGGTGATGCGAAGGAGATTCAAGAAGCAGAAAAGGGGTAGTAATGAGAAGAACTGGGCCTATGTGGCCTAGAGATAATGCTGTTATATGTTTCATTAGTTGGTCTTTTCATAGATTTGTTTACGTTAAAGAAAGAACAAGAGAAAACAACAGTTGATGGAGGGGAGCGAAGTCATTAAAGAGTGGAGAAACACATCCAAATAACAAGAGAAGATTGCTGGACTTGAACAAAGGAGAGTCCAATTAACCTGAGTCAGAAATAAAGGAGAAAGATGAAGACGGTTGCCGATGAGAATCAGATGAGCAAAGAAATTGAAGAGGTTCCCACCTGACATCCTCTATTTTCTCTCTGAATGAACAGAGGTCAGTTGCTTTAAAATAAAGGAGGATACACAGAGTGGAAGGAAAGTAGTACAGTTTTGAAATAATACTTTTTTTGGAGAATTAAGTGAGGGCATTATCTAGGGATAAATAACATAAATTGTATAATCTTTGATAATTTTTTAAGGTAAAATATCCTTTTCTTAGGCGAATTGAAAAAAATCAAACGATGGTGTAAAAACAAATCAATGAAAAACTGTGGCTACTTAAAGTATTTAACTGTATACATGATTTGGTTATTATAATACAGAAAAGTAAAAAGTTACTTCATTAGAGATTAAAGTGTATATGAAGATTTAATGAAAAACATTGTTCATGTGGCAGGATACAATAATTGGGAATGTTCAAAGAGAGTATCTAAAATATAAAGGAAGTTTATGAGATGAATAGAAAGGGGGTATTTTAAATTTCACCCTATCCATAGTTCTCTGATTAACATATCTGATGTTTTAGGGCCTTCAGAATACATTTCTAAAATAAGCTGATTTTTATAATTCAAGAATATTAGAAATGTTTAAAATCATGTATGTGCTATAACTCTGTAAACCATAAATCACAATATAAATGTAGGGCATTCTACTGCAAAGACTAGAATTTAAAGTCATGTAACTTTCTAATATATGAAGCAGAATAATGAACTACAAATGTTCCTTTTATTGTGTGGTAAGAATTACTTTTAATGCACTGTAATATGTTACAAGCACTTAAGAAACCTACGGACTTTTGTTAAACCTGGTGATTCTTCACAAATTCTGTTGTTACATGGATATCCCACAGACATGACACAGACAAGTTAGAAACCATTTTTCAGGAGACTTAAACATTCAATTATAATTACTTTTAACACAATATGCAGAAAACTAAGATTCAAGAAGAAAATTAAGTTACATATTTTTTCCTTCTGATGTCTCTTTAAAAATCTATCTGCTGCAATGTGATTCCAGCTGCATTTTAATTTAGCTTGTTATCCTAATGTCAGCGATGTCTATGGGGAATTTTATATATATGATGTAACAAATTGTATAAATATATGCGTAAACATGTAATAAATAAAATATAGAAATAAATATGCAAATACATATATTTTGAAAAAAGGGAAAGCACTTTTTCCCCCGCATTGAGAAAACGTTCATTAAACATCAGAGTCTGTATTAAATGCCAGATACAGAGAGAGGAATCTCAGTCCCTATCCTCAGTGAGCTCACTGTCCTTTGGGCATCTCATTCATTTCTGGGCCCCCAGTACAAACAGCAACAATAACAGTAAGTGGATATTACATGCTGTAAATCAAGCACCATGCTAAGCACTCCAGAAGCATAATCTTTTTTGACCAGCACAACCACCCCACCAGTAGGTATCATTAAGACCCCTATTTTACAAATGAGAAAACCAAAGCACAGGGAGGTTAATTACCTAGAGAAGCAGTGGGATGGGAGGGGTACATCAGTGGGGTGCAAGAATACTATAGCCAATCTTGGCTCTGCCACAGATAGTCTATGTGAACCGGGGCAAGTCCTTTCCTCCCTCTGGGCCTCAGCATTTCCACCCGCCAAAGGAACGCATGGAGCCCTAGGAGCTACGAGGCTCCAAGATGGCGGTTCCCAAATGCTGCTGCACATGAGAAGTACCAAGGAGCTTCCAAATATCTTGGTACCACAGTTGTCTTCCAGGCCAGGGAAATCAGAACATCTGGAGGGGGAACCAGGCAGCGGTGTTGATGAAGAACTTTGAACACGCCTGTGTTACTATCTAGTTTGGTGTGAGAGCAGGAAAACAAGCTCGTTCCTTCTATTTATATTCAAACCAATCAAAGAGATATTGGGATTTAAAAAAAAAAAAAAAAGGTGCATGCTATTGCCCTCTGGACTGCCATCAAGGAAAGAAAAGAGATTTTAGAAAGGAAACCTAACAAAACCTTAATCCGCTGCTCTTTTAACACTATGCTGCTCCAGAGATTTTTAATCTTCCTTTTTATTCAAAACTAATGAGTCGCAATTTTTGTACCTTCAAATTACTCACAGGCTTTGTGAGGAGCTTTACTTAATACCTTGAATTGGGGTTATGATCATTTCTTCTCATTTCTTCAATATTCACAAGGAAGAGCTTGGATTTCCTTTGCCTCTGTCTTAACGGAAGAGCCAATATGTGGACATCTTCCCTCCCAGACATTCATGATTTTACTTTATAGCTGTGATAGTCACAGGTACTGTTCCCCATCATGATGTCAACTTGTTCAAAGAGTGAGATATTATTTACATGTCTGTATTATTTTCACTGATTTATTTAGCTTTTACTGGTCTGTATTTACTTATCAATTATTTGCATCAATGAGTCAATTACATAAATATCGATGATCATATGTGTGTTTTATCTCTGAGTATAGCCTTGATATACAGCATATTACAAAGGACAATAGCAAGAGCAGGAAACAGATATTTTAGAAAAATTAATGAAAACAAAATGTCTTACGCAGTTATATTATGATAACTAATTAACTATTAAATTAATTTGTTTTATCATAAAAAAGCATGAGTTTGGGGGCTCTGGAACATGTAAAAATGATTTAAAATAATTCACCCTAAAAGCTTTTATTCCCTAATGAATTATACTGGCTTTGTGAGACAGAGTTTTATATAAGATACATCCATATACAGGGACAAAGATTCTAAATGCTTCTGAACACTTCATCTTTAACCCTATTTATACAATGAGAGATATATTAGAAATAATTAATATTTTTTTAAACCAGAAATTATCTATATGCTGAGTTTTCCTCTTTGGCAGTTTCTTTTGAAATTACATATATTCCCATCTTATAACCCAACAGCTCCACTCCTAAATATACAACTCCACTCACCCCGACACCAAACACATGCAAAATAAAAACATGTCCAGAAAAAGCCTTATAGAAAAATTTTTACTGGAGTTTTATTCACAACAGCAAAACAAAACATCAGGAACACCATAAACGTACATCAATAGGAGAATGGATAAACAAATTGTGGTGTATCTGTAAGAAGTTACTACTATACAAATCAACACATAAATGAATCTAAATCTCTTTAAAAAAAAAAGAGAGAAACATATCTGCTATGTACAAACATACATACCTGTACATATATATTACAAAGACAATGCAGCAAAATAAGGTTCAAAAATTATGAATGTCTAACATTCTTTTCTTTTTTATTTAAATTCAATTAATTAATATATAATGTATTCTTTTTTAAGATTTTATTTATTTGAGAGAGAGAGAGAGAGACAGAGCATGAGCAGGGGGAAGGAAGCAGAGGGAGAGGGAGAAGCAGACTCCCCAGTGACCAGGGAGCCTGATGTGGGGCTGGATCCCAGGACCCTGAGATCATGAACTGAGCCAAAAGGCAATGCTTAACTGACTGAGCCACCCAGGCGCCCCCATAATGCATTATTATTAACATTCTTTTCTTATAATCCCAACTAGAATGTACATTGTGTATTCTTTACCAAAAAGAAAGGTGTAAATGTTTTTATCTACCACATATATATTCATACAGATATTTATAAAATATTCATATATTGATGAATTACAACATTAATAAGGATATACCTTTGGATGTTAAAATAATTACATCTTTTTATTTTTGTCCTAAAATCTTCCATACTGTCCTATTTTTCTTTAAATTGTAGCATATATTTTTATTTAAAAAGAATATTTCTATTTTGAAAAAGAATAAACACAACAGTTGAGTTTAACCTCATTTCTATCTTCTTGATGAACAAAGGATATGATTTCTTATACATCATTTGCATGGCTTTGAATTTGTACCATGGTATCTATATAATTTTTTTTTACTCTTTATTTCTTGATGAACTTTCTTCTTTAATGCCTTTATTTTGATCCTTCAACATTTTACCTTCTCTGTCATAAAATGTTGCCTATTTGTGAACATACCCTAATCACAGCTATTCCATACCTTTTACCATAATGACCCTTAAAAAAAGAGTCTGAACACTGATTATGCAAAAGAACATTGTTGGAGGAATGAATTGTGTGAAACCCTGAGTATTCAGGAATGCGATGCTGTTTAGATAAGCTGTTTAGCTTATCTAAGCGAAGCCAATTATACAATAAGAAAGACAGTGAGTTATGCAGCTTTCACGGCTAGAAAACCTGCTACGGGAGAACGAGAGCGCCTGTCTGTGTGCTCGTGCACGTAAGCTAAGCACGGAAACAGAGATGTGCCCTTTACAAAGGATTCTTAATAAACACAGTTGACAAAGAATCACAAAGTATGCATGTTTACTCATCATTCGATTCTAATACTAGGTGGCTCCATTCCCATACAAGTATCCCCAGTTCATTCACTCAGCAAATACATAGGAGGAACCATTAAATATCAAGGCATTGAAAGAGGTGCTTGTGACAGAAGCATAACACCACACCGTAAGAGTGCTATCAACCATATGACCCAGTGTGCTGAGAATGACAGAGGACACGGTGAGGGTGTGAGAAAAGGCTAAATGATATAAATAAACAAAAGCGTCCGTTAGTGACACTAAAACCTCAGAGAGAATTTCCGTCAACTTGTGCGGTATATAGTTTGCTTTTTTGGGTCTCACAGTTCTAATCACATTGTCTTAGTCACTAGAGAATGCGTATCACAAAGATACTTCAGGGGCGCCTGGGCGGCTCAGTTGTTAAGCGTCTGCCTTCGGCTCAGGTCATGATCCCGGGGTCCTGGGATGGAGTCCTGCATCAGGCTGCCTGCTCAGCAGGGAGTCTGCTTCTCCCTCTTCCTCTCCCTCTGCTTGCTGCTCCCCCTTCTGCTCTCTCGCTCACACTCTCTCTGTCAAATAAAATCTTAAAAAAAAAAAAAAAATACTTCAAACAATGCATTGCTTGTCTGAATGATTTGACAAGTATTATAGCCTCAGAAAGATTACTCTGCAAATACTTCCAGTTACCAAACGTGACTTAATTGATTGGACAGTTGTGGTGCTTGCCCACTTCTCCTCCGTGGAACTTTAAGGTGGTCAAGCACACCCATCCCTCAGCTACAGTGGGCTTTAGCTGCAAACAGTTTGGCTGCCCCAGCTGACTGATCTCTTTCCCTGTGTGTGGGAAAATACTGTTGCAATGGAAATCTTGATAGTATCCTGTAGCAGGTGGCCAATACTTTATCAAAATAAACTGGTATAGACTAATAAATCTTTGCCACAGTATTCAGTTTTTTAACCTCTTGCTCTTATACATTGTATATATATATTTTTATTCTGATACTAATTTACATCAATCTCTGCTATTCTTAAAAGATTATTTATCTGAGAGAGAGAAAGAGAGAGTGAGGGCAGGGAGGAGCAAAGGGGGAGAATCCTCAAGCAGACTCCCTGCTAAGTGTGGAGCCCAATGCCAGGCTTGATGCCATGACCCCTGAGATCACGACCTGAGCCAAAACCAAGAGCTGGATCCTCAACAGAATGAGCCACCCAAGTACCCCAATCTCTGCTATTTTAAGCTCCCAAATAAGTAATTTATCCTTTTAGGCTGGTCACTATAAAATCCCGCAGTGAGATTCTGATATTAATTTCTGGGCCGTTTGTTCTCTATATACAATTGCAGCAATAACTAGAACACAATACTTTTAGGTTTCAACAATAATTAGGATAGCACATTATGATTTTCCACTGTTGGAAGAGGACAGAGATAAAATAAGGGAATAACTATGGATATACACTTTAAGAAATGTCAACTAATTTTTCAGGTAAAAAAGTGATTACAATCAAATATTCTTAGTTACTAGAACTATTTCTATATTATATGTAATTTCAAATAATAGATTTCCCTATGAAAAGGGTTTTTTTTTAAAAAAACAGCTCTACACAAATATAAATTCAACTCATATCATTTATAATTGTTAATGCTTTGAAGTATTAAAAAACTTAAGCACAGAAACCATAGAGCTATGATACACTCTGAAATAGTTCCCATAAAGAAAAACTAAATCAAGTTCAACTGATTCCCTCTAGCAATTTCAATGCTACTATGTATGACATTTCTCATCTTTTTTTATGTTGGTAGATAGGCAACTTTAAAAACTCTTTGTAAAAAAATCAGTTAAGTAAAAGTTAAAGAAAAATATAAGCACACAGAATGGAGGTTTCCTATTAACGTCTAAAGGATAATTTGTTTCTGAGGTATATGGTACGTCTATTAAATGTAACTTTAAAATATGTACGGCATGAATGTGAATTTTATGTGTTCGTTTCCAATTTATTAACTAAATGTTATTTAGTTTATTAACTAAATGTTGATCTATTACTTTTGGAAGCATATTTACAAGCTCAGTGTGAATCAACTACACACAGGCCATATATTTTTTTTATGGCAGATAAGTATACATATATCTCTCTCTATATATATATATTTTATTCTAAGACTATGATTAACAGGAAAAGACTATTAAAAATTTACCTACTTTCTGATCCCCCTTCATGAATGAGGAAGGTAGAAGAGGTAAGTCTACAATATCCATGAAATCAAATATTTATTTTACTTAATTGTAATAAGTAGCAACACTGTACAGGGTATTTTATTTTTATTTCTTAGCTTGTCAAATGGCAACAATAATACTACTCTTAACATTTTATAAGCCAAATTAGATATTCAGGAAATAAAATAGCACCTTTCAAATCAGATATTAAATATACGCAAAAAGATTCAAATTTAATTGCAAAAAGAACACTTGCTGCTATTTTTTCAGGCAAAGCCTGAGGCTAATTACCTTTCCCCTTGGTCTCAGAATAGCAGGAGCTAACCAGTGTCTTTGGTGACATGGTATAATAGTAGGATACCAAATTTAAGACAGGGTGAAAAATTATTGTTCCGAGAGTGACATTACTAACATGGAAGGATGAGAACTAAACAAAGTACACTGGATATATAGAAAACATAGGTGTTTTTATGTGTATATGTTATAGCTGAAAGCCAAAATGGGAATGAGGAATTATAACTATCCATTTATTATTTTACTAATTCTACTTATAATATTCTTTAGAGAATAAACATTTTTAACTCTATAATCTTACATGTTTTATAAAAGCAAATGAAAACAGGGATAAATGTACTAAGTGGAAATTAAAGATGCAAATAAAATTATAAGAATCTCCTTTCCTGGTATGCATAGGGATTGTAAATGTTTCTCCACAGACATATTACAGGATTTGGGGGCAGTAGAAGTCTGCTGTGAAACTATCCCTGGCCCCCCACCCACTAAATGCCAACAACTGTTGGGGCACCTGGGTGGCTTAGCCGGTTAAGTGTCCGACTCCTGGTTTCGGCTCAGGTCATGATCTCATGGTCCTGAGATCAAGTTCCTTTAGATTCTCTCTTCCTCCCCCTCTACATCTCCCTCCACTCATGCTCTTGCTCTCTCTCTAAAATAAATAAATAAATATAAATAAATAAATAAATAAATAAATAAATAAACAAACGCCAGCAGCTGTTATTGTGACAACTGAAACACCCTTACACAATTCAAAAACTTCCCTGGTGGGAGGGGGATGAGGGAGGATGAGGAGACGGCTGTTAGATCAGCCCCTGGGTGATAACATGATCAAAAGGCTCTAAAGGAAGTGGTGAAATTCAGTAAACCTGATCCTATCCTAGTAGCTGTGTGATCTTTGGCAAATTACTGCTCTCTCTGTGCCTCCGTTTCTTTTCCTGTGATGTGAATTTAGTAACAGTCACCCCGGAGCCTCACAAATTCATTGTATGGATGAAATGAGACAGTGGTAATAAAAAAAAGCTTTGTACAATGTCAAGGGCCTCCCAAAATTGTAACACTTTGTTCCACTTAACAATTATCCAAAGTTGTACTTTTCATGGTTAATTTGGGACGATGTGAGATTTTTTTTTTTAAGTATGTAATACTGTCTAATTTGAATGCATGTGTAGTAATTTAGAGGCTCTGATTTTTTCCAGTCATCCAAGCTGGAAGCAATTCTAATCCTTGACCCTGTGCTACCGCCTTAATGAGACTCCAGTCACCTGCTGGTAGCTCCAGTGTCCAAGGAAAAGAAGCTGGTACTTAGCAGGGATTTAATAACCTCTTAAGGGGTTGTTCTGAAAAATCCAGTCTTTTATAACTAACAAAATCAACAATATGCCTGCTTCAACTTACTTCGTGGATTTAGGAAACCACAGAGTTTTCCAGTCCATGGTTTTGTTTTGTTTTTTTCCCCTAGTGTTTTTACAAATATATACAAAAAACACACATAGTATCTCACTAGGGAAAGGAGTGTACACATTAAGTACAAAGCCCTCTCTTTTCTTCATTACTGAAGAAAACTTTGGGCCTCGTAAAAAGCTTATAAAGCTGTCAGATTTGTAATGGCAAATAGCAACATGTCACATTGACTGGCTGTGAACTTGTGCTATATACCTTAAGGGTGAGAAAAGGGGGCTGTCACTTTATAGAAAGAACGGTGCTTCTGTAATAGAGTGACAGAATTCACAGTCTCAATGTGATAATGCAAGAATAACTTAAAAAAAAAAAGACTCAATTTCAGATTTGTTTCCTAAAATTGCTTCTTACTTTTTAAATGTTTAATAATAAGGCATTATATATGTATGTATCTAATATACATGAAGTATACTACTTAGATTCTATTCTTTGACATAAGCTTTCACGTCAAACATTAATGACTTGATGACATAAATAATTTATCAAAAACCAACAAAATTTACATGAAAAATATTATAGGCTAACGGTCCAAGCTATCAAACTTAACTTTTTGCTATTTTTGTATCATACCAGTTTTATGCAACTAGCTTAGATTCAAATATATAATTATAATGAAATTACCACAGGTAAGTTCTCATATAAAAAATACTTTTTTTTTTAAGAAAAGTCACTTAAAATGAGTGACCTATTCTTATCATTCAGACTTTAAAGCCATTAGTCATTCACCCATCTCAAAGTGCTTTCTTCAAATGTTATTTTCAAAAGACGTCTGAAAATGATTTTGAAATCACTATAAAGCATTTAATTAGAATTTTAACAACTTATTATTCCCCAATTTTATTAGCTTGTATTTATCCAAAAAAGTCCAACTTAAAACAAAAAGTGATTTTCAACAATTGCTTTATAAAGTCTTACCCGTGAAGTCATCGCAAACTCGATCACAAACAGGTAAAACACACACACACACACCCCTACACACACACACACACACACACACACACACACACACACACAGCTTAAAAGGAAATCCTGCAGAGCACATTTCAACCAAATATATCTGGAGAAAATTAAACTGGGAAACAGAGACCATTCAAAGATTCTCAGGGCACTAGCAAAGTCTCCCTGCCGTTACTTTTCATTCGTGAAAGGTGTCATAAATCTATGTCCACTGATCCACTAGCATTTGGCATAGGGGTGGGTAGATTATTTATTGAAGAGATTTCTGTCATACTGGGATTAAGATGTCCTAAAAATTCCCAAGTGGGGAATTCATCACAACACAATTTAGAGAGCCACAATAGACCTACTTGGTAACAAAGTGGAAGTGAGTGATAGGTGAACCAAAACCCCCAGCTTGATCTAAAGAAAGCAGACAACATATACCAATGGTGTCAATCAAACTGCCTCCTGAGCAGCCTCATGAATATGAAATAGGGAACAAACAGATTGGTTTTTCTTTCCTCGTTCCCAACAGTTATAAGAAGATATTCCAACACTAATGAGCTCATTTCTGTATATACGCCAGGTAAAGTTCGATCTCTAATTCTTTCTTACAGTCAAGGAAACAAAACCAGGCGTCGTTTCTGAAATAATGGAGGTCGTGAAATGTTTTGCTCTTGCCAAATTGCTCCCGATAAAGCTGGTGGTACATGTGTGCACTGTGTGAACCAAAAAACATCTCGCCTCTTTGTTTCTAAAAATTAACAAACTAAAGTATATTTTTGGCCCTTTCAGACCAACATTTACAACACAACCTAAAAACATCCTCAATGTTAAGTGTGAATCTTAAATCATCATGTTAATCTTTGAATTTAAAAAAAAAAGAAGAAGAAATAGCTTCCAACTATAAAGCAAATGGCCTTATGTACCAGAATTCTTTTGAGATCAGCCATCATTAACTTAGATAAAATTTCTCAGCTTAAATATAAACCAATTTTTTCACAGCTGCTAATATAAAATGATGATCAACAAGAACCCTGCTTAGAAAATAGCATGCACTATACAAATACTGTCATATAAATGAATCAAAAAGATAATTAGTAATAGGTTCATTGTTTTGTTTGTTAACATTAGTTCAAAACAGCTCTCTTTAAAATTACACCAGATATGCAAGAGTTTGAAGCTTTAACTCTCATTTTATTTGAAGTATTCCTCATCTACTGTATTTATTGCCTTGGGACATTTTTTGCCCATGTTAACATCTATATAATCTGATGAGTCTTACAATGGATGACGAGTCCTAGTTTATAGATCCTTTTTTTAATGCAATATTATCCTAAATCCTACAATCGATGCCATCTCAGATTCAAAGAACATTAGTGAAACTAGTATTTCCCTGCCATTACTCTTATCTCCAAGCATGTTAATTGTCTCTAGCATCCTTTGTGATACTAACCACTAATTTCCTTGCATTATGTGTTTGCCTATATGCTTTGTCTTCTCAGTGGGACTGTGAGCTTCTCAGAGCAGACTAATTCTTATATTCCTTTGTGACCCTCTAATGCCTTACACGATGCTGGCACATACAGTCATTCTATATGTAATCAACCAAATAGCTAATGAGATTAGTGTTCAGCATGGAAACTTCCCTTTCAGCCCCAGCTTTCTGGGAATTTCTCAGTCTTGGATCACCACAATCTCTTTTCTTTTCTGCATCTACACCACTTTATAAATTGGTACATGATGTGGACTGAATGTATGTGTCCCCCAAAAATTCATGTTGAAATCCTAACCCCCAATATGATGGCATTTGACTTAGGGCCTTGGGGAGGTAATTAGCTCCCGAAGGTGGAGCCACCATGAAGGGGATTACTGGTCTTATAAAAGAAACCCCCAGAGAGCTCTCTTGCTTATTTTCCACTTCATAAGGAAAAAAGAAGTCGGCTATAGCTAACCCGGAAGAGAGCTCCTACCAGAACCCAACTGCGCTGGCATCCTGATCTCAGACTTCCGGCCTTCAGAACTGTAAAAAATAAATCTCTGTCGGTCATGAGCCACGCAATACGGTATTTTGTTACAGCTGTCCAAGCTAAGAGGATACATAATCGTAGTCAACCAAACTCACATTACTGTTTGCCTTTTAATTTATCACCATTTGCCTCAATCCTCTCCTCTCCGTCCATCTCAGAGGAAACTCTTCCTTAATTTGGAAGGCTCACCTCTCTTCACTGGGCTCAGCAGCTTCCCTTGGATTGTTCTGTTTGTTTTCTCTATAGACCTTTTCTTCTTAGCATATCAATATCCTCATACTGAGGATAGGGAGTTAAGAGCTTCCCTAACTTAAAAAATAAGTGGTGGGGGCGCCTGGGTGGCTCAGTCGTTGAGCGTCTGCCTTCAGCTCGGGTTGTGGTCCCAGGGTCCTGGGATGGAGCCCCGTGTCAGGCTCCCTGCTCGGCGGGAAGCCTGCTTCTCCCTCTTCCACTCCCCCTGCTTGTGTTCCCTCTCTCGCTGTGTCTCTCTCTGTCAAATAAATAAATAAAATCTTTTTAAAAAAAAATAATTGGTGTGCTTTTCCCTCTGTAGCAATGGCTAGCTCCCATGCATACGAGAGTTAAATGAGTTAATGGTTGTCATAGGCTAAGTACAACATCTGTCATACCCAAGGCACTGAATAAATGGACATTATCACTAGTATTAGGTACTAATAATGCACCTTCTCATACACTAGCAACATAATGTGAGGCACTTGGTCAAACAGCACGTACCTATACTTTCACAGAATGATAATTAAAGAAATGGAATAGGGCGCCTGGGTGGCTCAGTCGTTAAGCGTCTGCCTTCGGCTCAGGTCATGATCCCAGGGTCCCGGGATCGAGTCCCGCATCGGGCTCCCTGCTCGGCGGGGAGTCAGCTACTCCCTCTGCCCTTTTGCCCCGCTCCTGCTTGCCGTCTTCCTCTCTCTTTCTCTCTCCCCATCCCAAAACTAAATAAAATATTTTTTAAAAACAAAAAATAAAGAAATGGAATACAGTCAAATTTATGACAACGCTGCACATAGGTTTTCTCTTGTACAGAAATGCAAAGTTATTTTACCACATTATGGGATAAGAAAAGCCTAAATATCAGGGTATGATGGAATTAATTTTCTAAATAAATTAATGCATGTATGTATCTGTTTATTGTTAATTTTCAAAGAACCTGAGTATCTGTTCATTGTTAATTTTCAAAGAAGTTGAGTTCAAAGAACTTGTGTAAGTAAGTACAGATTCGGGAAAAGATGATATTGGGCTGAGAAGATTTGTTGGTTAAAAGAGTTAAGACAATAACTGTTGTCTAAACTTTATATACTTAACAAAATTTACTTCAAAGAGATAAATTTCAATTTCTTTTTAGAGAGATGTGCAAAGCAATTCGGAGATCTTGGCTGGCCCCCTGCAATGCTCCCAGAATGGATAGTTAAGGTATAAATATGCCTCCCTCATGTGGTTCCAGTCAGATCCTTGTTAGGGGGACGTTTTACTTCCAGCTTTATCTTTAACAGACAAAGCTAAACATCAGTAAAACTATTCTTCCTTGAGGTTTCTATAATAAATAAATAAATAAAATAACTGCAATCTTAGTCAATTTTATCTTTGGTTTTTCTGAACAAAAAGAACAACTGGAGAAAATGGTAAACGGAGAATCATTCTTTGAATAACATTCTTCATGGAAAGCAAATCAATTTGGTCAGTTGGAATGAACAGAGATTCTTTATTCTTCCTCCTCAAAGGGTCATTTGAGCAACTTCACAACTCTGGTTTTTCTCTAATATCAGGCTTAGTTTGATAGGGCTTTCCTAAGTAAGACCTCTTATCTACTACTCATTTTATCTGTTGTGTGGATTGCCTAGGAGGACTGGTTGATATCAGACTATAGACATACTGGTAGAAGTCACCATAAAAGGAATAAATAGCTCCAGGAAAACAGTAATAACATTGAATTGTCAGGTCTCCTGAACGGTCTGAAAGATGAGACTTCCTTTGTGTTAGGGTAGAAGTTGAGAATGTCTCTCCTGGGCTATAGAACTATAGAAGCAGTCATTTTTAACTTTCACCTGTGACGTTGGCAGTAAGGGGTCATCCAAGCTGGGCTCTGGAGACAGAGTTTAGATTCCTGGATGGGTCTGTGGAGAGGTTACAGGAAATACGACTGAGCCCCAGGTGGAAGGGAGACAACCAGCCTCTGTGATTGGAAACAGGATTTCTGCAGAACTATCACCAATAGCCAGCTCAACATAAATTATCTGGAGACTTAAAATGTCCCTTCCCTTTGAGCTAGTTAGTAGTTTCTCCCGCTCCTAGGAAAAACTCCATTTAGGGAGAGGGTGCATGAAGATGTTCAACAGAATTACCTCACCATTCTCCTATTGTTTCCTTTATTCCTACATGAGAATTGTGAAATAATACAAAATTACTCAGTATCTGTTCCCTTAATGAATGGAGCAACCACTTAGTGTTAGAATCACTAGAACAGTAATAATATGTATAATAGAAAACATTTACTGAGATTTCTATGTGCCAGGCACTGTGCTAAGAGCTTTTAAAGAATTACCCATATGATGCCATCTTCACAGTTCTATTAGATACCATTTTTATAAAACATTTTTATTTGTTGATATGTTTTTGTTTACGCTGTGCACAGCATCTCTTCTTCAATACCAGCACTTCAATTTTTGTTGTGGGGCTACTTCTCCCCCTTTCTCAATCCATTTGCTTTGTGGGGGTGGGGGGGGTGGGGGGAGGGCGGTGTTAGCTAACCAGGCCTAGTGGACACTACTCCATCATTGTGATGGGGGGTGGGGGGCAGTGCAGGAAAAGACAAGGGCCCCAAGAAGGGTGTCTATCACTAGCAAATAAAAATATAGGATAACCAGTTCAATTTTAATTTCAGATATACAACAAACCATTTCTTAGTGTAAGCACATTCCATGCAATGTTTAGGTCATAATTTTTTAAAAAATGATTCACTGCTTATTTGAAATTTAAATATATTCGAATTTTATCCGAAAATCCTACAAGGAGAAATGGTAAGACTCTGGCCAGCACTGATACTGAACCATTGGATGAGAGGCACTTCACATTTGTTCCACGATTGCTAAATTTGTAGAACATATGCCTAAAGTTGCTGGGTACCACCTTTTGCTCAACGTTGGGGAAGTCTGCCTGGGAATGAAGCCTTCACAGATTCAAGCAGAGCCACGGTTCTGATGATATCATTGGAACTCTTGGATCCATGAGGGCCCCTGGAATCTGGATTGACACAATTCAAAGTTATTGTGCCAGTATACCAGGGTATTCCATTCTTTATTCTTCTTTCCTTTTTTTTGAAACATGAGTTTGGTTTATGTCACATAAAACTGAAACATTCTCACCTAACATGTCATTATTATTGCCATAAATAAAGACATAGGTATTCTTTTTTGGTAGATTTAAGGTCTCAGAGAAAGTATGTGGTAGATCTGAGATTTAAAACATGTAAGTCTGTAGTTCTTTTTTTTTCTTTTTTTCTCTTAAGTAGGCTCCATGACCCAACATGGGGCTTGAACTCATGACCCTGAGATCGAGATTCACATGCTCTACTGATTGAGCCAACCAGGCGTCCCACAATCCTATTTCTTAAACAACACTCTAGACTGTCTTGCTAAACGACAAATAGTTCTTCAGAAAATTGCAAATAGCCCTTCGAAAAATATATTTACACACATAAACTCAAAGAAAGACGCTCTTGAGGAGCCAGTCCCTTTTAAGCTGACAGAATGGAGAATCCCATAGGTATACCCATATGGCTCACATATCTATGGGCAAATTTATACCTCCAAATAAAACAGAAGAAACGTCTCTCCCTCCTCAGCTGGTCATACTTCTATAAAACTATATTCTTTCACTTCAAACCACTTGGCAGATTTGAAATCCAAGCTCATTAAAAACCAAAACCCAAAACAAAACCTGTTCACAATTAAAATTATATAAGAAGATACATCTAAAACTTACACATCTAAAATTTGATCATGTCACCTTCCCGCTTACAGGCAAAATACACTTTCACTGCGTTGACATATAAGAATTTTAATTATCTGGCCACAGCCTACTGTCATACTTATCTCTTGTCGTTCTCTAATTGCACCTGCTGATTCATCATGCTGAACTACTGGCAATTCTGTACATGACCCATGTTTTTTTTTGGTTTTTTTTGTTTTGTTTTTTTTTTACTTCTAAATGGCCTATGCTGTTCTATGTATGTACCTGGAAGACCCTGCCAGCCTCTTCTCGTCTTTCTCACATTTGAAAAGGAAATTAATGTATCTTCTCTGCGAAAGCCTTTCTTGAGCTGTTACCACCCAATCATTGGTAAGATAATGTTCTTCTGTTTATGATAGAATTCAAGGGCTAGGATGCCTCTTTCACGCTGTATTTAACCCTAATCAGCCACTTATGCAGACTCCCTCCCTGGAGAGGCCTAGACGTGGGCAAGGTGGCTTTCTTGGGCTGAGTGCCACCAACTATCAAATCTCCTAGCAGCTGAGAGAAGAAGGGCCTCTGTCCTCAGGGGGGGGCTCCAAGTGAGGATTTAAGTGGGGCAACAGAGCACACAGTGCCCAGTCTGGAAGTTAAAGGAGTCTGGAATGAAACTGTATCATCAGAAATCAGATAAAATATTCTATAATTTATAAAAACGAGAGACACCCTGGCTGGCTCAGCCAGTAGAGCATGTGACTCTTAATCTCAGGGTCATGAGTTCAAGCCTCATATTGGATGTAGAGATTACTTGAAAAAAAAATCTCAATATAATAACAAGCATAGTCAACACATCCATTTAAAATGAAAAACAGCACAAATGATTGCAGCAAATACAGTGTACATACAGTGTTTTCTGTTCACAATACATCAAAATTACTCCTTTTAGCAAGTTAAGTATCAAGAAAATCAATTAAATCTTAGGATCTTAATAACCTAGTAAGCGAGGGGCACCTGGTTGGCTCAGTCAGTCAAGCATGTGACTCTTGATCTCAGGGTCATAGGTTTGAGCCCCACATTGGGTGTAGAGATTACTTAAAAGTAAAATCTTTAAAATAATAACAATAATAACCTAGTAAGCTAAAAAGCATCCATAAACTTCCAAAAGGATTTAGTTATTATGAAGCAATTTAAACAATAGAATATGTAATTCCAGCTTTATCAACAGTCTCTTTCTTTCAGGGAAACCTCAGAAAGAAATATCACTTAAGTTAGCATTCCAAAGAACAATTAATTTAAAGGAAGCTTTTATAAAAAGCAGTTAACTGTATCTTAGAATCAGAGTAGCAAGCAGAATTTCTTATAATTTTGTTCCAAATACATCAAGAATCTGAGCCCCAGCACTTATATTTCACATTCCGTGAAAAGAAATACTAGTTTCTCAAAATGTTTTAGCAATAAATGATACAACATAAAATATAATTAATGTCTACTGTAATTCATGTACAATATTTTATAACTATTTTTAAAAATCACTGTTAAACCTTTTCGTTTATTCAGTATGTCCTACATAGTAAGCACCTAAAATAATTTTAATTGATTAATACTCCTTTAAAATCCAACGCCACAGTCTCATATTTCTTCTTCACCATGAGTTCTTCTTTTATGCCAAAATCACTTTAAGAGCAATCATTTTCTTAAAGCACTAAAACCCAAAATTTCCTTCACCTAAAAATGTTTCTCTGGGGGTGTCTGGGTAGTGCAGTCGGTTAAGCATCCGACTCGATTTCAACTAAAGTCATGATCTCAGGGTCCTGAGATCGAGTCCCCATATCGGCCTCCATGCTCAGCAGGGAGTCTGCTTGAGATTCTCTCTCCCTCTCCCTCTCCCTCTCCTGCTTATGCTCGCGTTCTCTCTCTCTCTCTCAAATAAATAAATCTTTTTAAAAAAGCTTTTTCTGATTAATACTAAAATTTTTTCAACTTTTTTTAATAATCAGTTACATTTACTTTGATATGTCATGAAAAATTCTGTACAAGATAAACATATCCTATGTCCAATTTAATCAGACATAAAAATAGCAAACAATAAATCTTAATTGTGCCTTCGATAAAAACTAGTCAGTCATTTTGCCTCAAATTGAGATTTTTCAGCTTAATAGAGCACTTTTTCACTTAAATCACAGGTTACTTGGCCATATTGACTAATTATGAAACTACGGCTCTTCATTCTTTAGTACGTACTATCCTCACGATGAAGAGGTATTATATCATGGCCTTCAAAAGTAGACCTTTTGGGGCACCTGGGAGGCTCAGTAGGTTAAGTATCTGCCTTCGGCTCAGGTTGTGATCCCAGGGTCCTGGGATCAAGCCGCGCAGAGGGAGTGGGGGGACGTCCTTGCTCAGCAGGGAGTGTGCTTGTCCCTCTCCCTCTGCCACTCCTTCCCCACTGATGCACTCTCTTTCTCTCACTCTCTCTCTCAAATAAACAAAATCTTTAAAAATTTTTTTAAAAATATTTTTAAAAAGTAGACCCTTCTATGCTATAGAGTTATAGAGCTTCAGATATAATCACACCACATATAGAGCCTTGGACAGAGGCAAGAACATTTTTTAAAGTATCTCAAATGAATGCTGTGGTTGAAATAATTTTTCATAAATAGTATGTCAGCTCAGGACCAATTTGAGGAGATGTTCCCAGGTCTAGAATAATCTAATAGAAAGGTCAGAAGGAAAGCACAGAGTCCACCAAAATGGAGATCAGCAAACTATTTCTTGTCTTGAACATAGGCAAGTCATTGCAAAGCACTGCTGTACTGGATTTGTTCTAGCATATTTTAAAAGTAATAGATAGCTTTTCTTTTTTCCTTTTATTCTCTTGACATTCACGCCTCTTTTTGTTTCCAAATATTCTTTATACTGTTTAAATTTCTCAGCACACAATGAAAATTTTTTAGACAGACTAATAACAGTAGAATATGAAGCAGTTTATCAAAATCAATTTGGTTTGCTACATATTCATGAGGTATTTCACTGTAAATATTCTGAACTTTCCTTTCCGAAAATTAAACTACTGATTTATTCTTCCTTCCATGAAACATTCTGGAACTTAAAGCATCACAATAAGACAATTTACTCCTAAGAATGGTTTCACTTTTGTCAAATTATTTTAGCTATGCAAAGACCAGACTTCTGGCAAAATCAAGTAAGGAGAGTACAATGGATCCAAAAGTAAGCAAAAGGAGATGATGTTCCACATAGCAAAAAACGTCCATAAATAGACAACTAAATGGGGCACCTGGGTGGTTCAGTCAATTAAGCATCCAACTCTTGATTTCAGCTCAGGCTGTGATCTCAGGGTCGTGAGATCCAGGAGTAGAGAATACGTAAGATTCTCTTGCTCTCTCTCTCCCTCTGCTCACTGCACTCTCTCTTTGGGAAAAAACAAAAACAAAAAACAAACAAGCAACTAAAAAACTAGTAAACAAATATAATGAACAAAAACCAAAACAAAGCAAATAAATAGCTATGGACTTAAAACCTCTTCATCTTCAAACTGGCTGTAAACCTAAATGAGTATCACTAAAAGATTAGGTAGCTGAAATATGGAAGGAAGGAAGGAAGGAAGGAAAGAAGGAAGGAAGGGAAGGAGGAAGGGAGGGAGGGAGGAAGGGTGGTGGGGAAAAAGAAGAAGGGATGGGGGAGAGAGAGAAGGGAAAAAGAAAGGGAAGGGGGGAAGGGAGAGAGGGAAGAAAGAAAGGAAGATAAAAAGAATTCTGGGGAATTCAACAACTACTGTATTTTCTAGAAAGATGGTGTTGAAGACATTTTAAGTTACATTATATGATATCCTTTTTATGCCAAACCATAAGTGGAGAATTAGCTCATAGTCACTTCCTATATAAAGTGCGATCTCCCTTCTCTTCACATAATGTCTGACTTTCTCCATTAATGACAGAAGCTCACAATTCTTTTATTCACATCACCCATCTGACTGGCCCAGCTTGTGAATGATTTTTAATTTACTCCTCTCAACCACCTCTTCTCTGACCCCTTTAAACAAAATACTTTGAATTAATCACAAGTCACACACACACGGTGACAGCATTCTGAAGCTGTAAGATCTAAACTAGGAAACCAATCAGAACACGTAGAAATCAAGATTTGTACTTCACATTACATTTATGTCTGTTACATCTTGTTTTCTTGTTTTGTTTTGTTTTTTAAATACCAGGAAAAAGACTATGTCTTTTTGACCTTGCATATCCAGGTTCAAATAAATTAGATACATTTCCAAATTCAACCAAAAAATTATTCAAAAAAATTAAACGGAGGCAGGAAATTCCATTTCAGGATCTAGATGCAATAGTTTTACTGCAGCTATTATATTATTGCCACAAGCAAAATCTGCCAAGTTATGGTGAGGTTTCATACACATACACACACAGAAAAATACTTGTATCATAAGAGTGACCAGATGTCCATCTCATTAATTTCAAATAAAAGCAAAAATAAATTTCAAAGCTATTAAAATTCAGCACAGTTTCAGGGGCAAAAATATCACTATCTTTCCTTCTGAAAACTTTTCCAGTTCTCTCTTCATCACTGTTGCCATCCTCATCACCAGTGTCACTATAAACAACACATATTAATTTCATTTTCTCCATAGCGGCTGAGAAACAGCACAACACACGTCCAGCTCAGTCTTAGACGTATACTGCCGGTTGGTAGAAAGGGATCTATTTTCTCAAGAAATGTCAGTCTGTTCAAGTGGTCTATTTATGCCATGAGCCAACTGAAATCCAGAACAGTTACATATTTTGGATTGCCTTTTTTTTTTTTAAACATTTCTATATCATGAAAATAAAGAAATCAGCCTACAAATAGGAGAAAGCATGGGTAAATTTTGCCCAAATGGTCTTCATGGGATCCTCTGTTTCAGGGCAGCTCCTTTTCCTTCTGTGGTGTGGATAATTCATTGTAAATTGTAAGCATTTATTAGAGATGTTTTTGGAATGTATTCACTTGTAAAATCACAATGGTATAACCTAAAGAACTTACAACTGTTTGAGGTAGTTGCCTAATACATACCTAAAAAATATAAGAAGTGTTCTTGGAGGGCAAAGACTTATAAGGCAGAGATATATACAGTCTATAATCATATGGATAAAAGTAATATAGGTCAAATGTTTATGATTTAGTAAAAAGTAATTGCTAGCTTTATTATTGGTAATCATAGCATACTTCACAAAATTATTTTATAGATATTTTTAACTTGGAAAAGAGCAAATGTACTTATGAGAATATGTACTTACGTGTTTTCAATTTCTGTAGGACTTAAATGAAAGCATCATGATCCCTTCCATGTCTACAATTATGTTTCCAATAGTAACACAAAGTCACACATTTTGAGCTATTCAATATTTTTGCTCTTTATGGGTGACTCTTTTTTTTTAAGATTTTATTTATTTGAGAGAGAGAGATAGCCAGGGAGAGCACAAGCAGGGGGAAGAGGGAGAAGCAGGTTCCCAACAGGACCTGAGCCAAAGGCAGATGCTTAACCAACTGAGCCACCCAAGTGCCCCCTACGTGTGACTGTTAATGTATAAAATTAAAATATTATCCACTATCTATAGTATTTAATTTAAGCAAAGAATTGTAGCTAAAAGTCTAGGTGACATTGTATTTCAGTATTTTAGAAATATTTTCAAGGAAAGTCATTTTCTGGGACGCCTGGGTGGCTCAGTTGGTTAAAGGTCTGCCTTCAGCTCAGATTATGATCTCAGGGGCCTGGGATTGAGTCCCACATCGGGCTCTTGCTCAGCAGGGAGCCTGCTTCTCTCTCTGCCTGCCTTTCTCTCTCTCTCTCTCTGGCAAATAAATAATCTAAAAAAAAAAGTCATTTTCTTTGTAAAAAAAAAGATATTTTATAGTTTTCCCACTGTAAATTTTTATAAACAAGAAAACTGTCCAAAAAATTAACAGAGTAATTTTAAATCTATTTATGCTTAAATAAAAATTACAAACTTGATCCTTAAATTCCAACTACATTTTAGTTACGAAAATACCTGAGCAACTTTCTCATCTATGCCTTATGATTTAATTTCATCTTATTCTGATTCAAAACATTTAAAAATAAAAAATAAAGAATCAATAGTGAAGGTACCTACCAAAGAACAGAATATCCATGCAAAAATACTTTAGACATTGAAGAAAATCCACAATGTTGCCAATGGATTTTCACATGTAGGATCTTTATGAAGTGATTGTAATTTTTCCTTTTCATGACATAAAGATTATTGTAGGTTTGTTAATTGGTTTCGTCTTTAAAAATAGAAAGCATGGGGGATTCCTGAGTGGCTCAGTCAGTTAAAGTCCAATTCTTGGTTTCGACTCAGGTCATGATGTCTGGGTTGTGAGATGGAGACACGTGTCCGGCTCCGTGCTCAGAATGGAGTCTGCTTGACATTCTCTCCCCCTCCCTCTCTCTCTCTCCCCCTCTACTCTTCTTCCTGCTCACACTCACTCACTCTTTCTCTCTCTAAATCAATCAATAAATAAAATCTTTAAAAAAAAATAGAAAGCACGGCTTTTGAGCATGGCATAAGTCAGTCATAAGTGAAAAGCCTATATAAACACATTAGTCAGTTTGGGCTACTCTTTATTACAAATTGTCACAGACTGGGTGGGTTAAACAACAAACATTTGAAGTCTGGAAGTCCAGCAGTTTGAGATCAGAGTGCCAGCCTGGTTGGGTTCTTGGTGAAGACCCTCTGTCTGGTTATGTCCTCACATGGCCTTTTCTGGATTCCATAGGTCCTATTCTTTTCATAAGGACATTCATACCATCATGAGGGCCCTACCCTCATGATCTCCTCTAAACCTAATTACCTCCTGAAAGCCCCACTTGCAAATATCATCACATTGGGAGGGGGGTCAGAGTTTCAATATATGAATTTGGGGGGAAACAAACATCTACTTCATAACAATAAGATTCAGAGTGACAACACTTTGTTTCCATTTCACAACAGAGATCACAGAGCACACCTTTAGTCTTGTCAGTATTTGTTAAAACCTACACAGAGTTCCAGGTATTTGTTGTCTTATCAATACCAAGAAGAGTTTGAAAGGAAAATTCTTTTGAGAACTTCGTATTACAGGTCTGACAGAAATCAACAGAGTGACTCTAATTGCTTTAAAAATCCACAAGATGCAGACTTTGTATTCGAATATCAATGTAAAATTGCTTTAAAAAATTAGCTGCCTAGATTTAAATGGATCTTTATTGTGTTTCGTTGAAGTCAGTGCACATCTTTATGTCATGGACAACAATTTTTTATACCAGTTATTTCTCAAGTGTTTTGGTTTCATGACCTCTTTAGACTCTGAAAAATTATCAGGAACCCCAAAAAGGTTTTGTGTATTTTGGTTATATCTATTAATATTTACCATAATTGAAATTAAACTGAGAAATGTTTAAATCATTATCCATTCATCCATTTAATAAAAATAATTCCACTAATAATTTAATGATATATTTTAATAAAAAATAATTTTTAAAACAGTGAGAAGAATGGAGGAAGTATGTAGTTTGAAAACAAAGGAATATTTTAATAGTCCTTATTAATAATAGTGGATAATCTTTTGTGATAACTGCACTAAAAATGAACAAGTGGACATTTCTTAGTTTCTTAAAGAGTAGTGCATTGTGGGGGTGCCTGGGTGGCTCAGTTGGTTAAGTGTCTGCCTTTGGCTCAGGTCATGATCCCAGGGTCCTGGCATCCAGCCCCACATCGGGCTCCCTGCTCAGCGGGGAGCCTGCTTCTCCCTCTCCCTCTGCCCCTCTGTCTGCTTGTGCTTGCTCTCTCTCTCTCTCTCTCAATAAATAAAACCTTAAAAAAAAAAAAAAAAAGGATTTGTGCATTGTGGAATCTGAAATCCTACCAATGAACTTTTCATTCTCTGCTAAATTAAATCCTTTTGGTCTGTCTTACACATGGAATGTATCCTTTACCTATGCATGATTTGTACCTTGCAGACCCTCTGAACGGGTTCTGGAGACTTCTAGATGTCTCTGGACCATATTTTGAGAACCAATGTGTTTGAGTATTTATAGACAATTTCTAAAACACCACTGCATTATACACACATCAAATAAGTATTATGCTTCAGGATTGACTATTACACATAAGACTCACTCCTAATGCTTTTTCTGCAATAAATTCTCAAGGATCCTATAAGAGCTACCACGGGGCCTTGGATTTCCAACCTCAGAGCGAAGCAACTAACTGTTGTTAAATCAGTTCACTGTTAGAAAAGTATTAGTTTACTACAAATTCTAGTGGTATATCAAAACAGCTTGGAGACAAGTTATAGGACATTTTATATAATGGTACTTTTAGTAAATTGCCATGATTTTGATATAAAGAAAAACTCCTATAGTCTGAAAGCTGAGCAGTTTGGGGTGATGAACAGCCTGCCAGATGCAATGAAATGAAAATAAGGGGTTCCTTTTAATCTATGTATAATGTCAAGGGTTTTTTACCAGTAGATGAGGAATCCCAACCTCCACTCAGAAGTTAAGACCATTTTTTTAGGTGCTAGAAGAATATCATTTAAAAATGAGCAAAATAAGGACTCTGATAGGGGATGGGAGGAGATCAGACCAAGCGCTTGCAAAATCAAAAGCAGCTGCCCAAAGATGCAGCTCAAGTTAAAGACAATAGAAAGTGGAAGGGCCCAAGACAGTTATTGCCGCATGGTAGGGATTCAGACAACATTCAGTCAGGAATGCCGACTTCTTAGAAGGGATTTCCAAGAGAGTAATGACCAGAAGCTAATATGATCCATGAGAGGCTGAGATCTGGATGGCCAGAGAGAGCTATCCGAGACTGCAGACAGGGTCACATATCCCGCTAACTGTAGTCAGATGTACCTGTGACTACATTTATATGGCTTTCCATACTGAAGAATGAAGACTTTTTTACTCCATGGTCAAGTCAACTTTTCAGTTGTTTCCAACTGTAACAGAAGCAATGATCTTTCACAAAGGCATTCTCCTATCTAAAGACTTTCTGTCATCCCCAAGACACATAACCGCTTACTTACCGCTTTCTAACTTACAATAGAAACTTAATCTTTTCCTTTGATATAGGCTATGATAATTTATTATACAGCTAAACTCTTGAGGGTAGGTATGTCTTATTCATTGTTTATCCCAAGTATCTAATATAGTACCTGCCACATACTAGGTATTAGATAACTGTAGCAATTATTTATTCAATAAACAAATACCCAGTTAAAAGTTAAAACTTGTTTCAGGGTTTTTTGTTCTTGTTACTTTTTGGTTTTGAACTTCCCTTCTAGTGCTTTATCTTAAAATGTTAAATTACTGTTCATCTTGTTCCAAAATAAGTTTTGCATTTTCCTTTTTTTTTCTTTTGTTTTCAATGCATTGGATCTCAAAACATTAAAAATTCCAATGCCTCAGCAGAAGGACAGAAGGGAGTACAGAGGAGGAGGAAAAACAAAAACAACAAACTCTAAAACCTACTACACAACCCTTATAGATTCTCTCCTCAATCTACCACCTTTACAACCTTTTTCCCCGAGGTACCCACTGGGCTGGAATTTATAGTATGTGTGCAAAAAGAAAGTTTAAACTTAGCCGGATAGTGATTGATGTGCCGTACTTGTGATTTTTCTTTTTGTCTTTTATTTTCAGCTACAGAAAGAGCATCATGCTGTATTTCCACTTCAGTTGCATAACCTTGGGCAAATCATCCCTCTAAATGGCAATAATATTTTCCTTTTCGGGTTGTTGGGTGGATTCAACAATATATATGTAAAGCACCTGGCTCATGGTAGGTATTTAATATATTATCAGGCCTTTTTCTACACCTTCACCCATTATCAGGCTAGCCCCAAACACCATCATTGCCAACTTAAACCACTGCAATAGCTCCTAAATAACCTTCCTCATTCCATGCATGCCCCCCATGCTCCACAGAGTATCCACAGTGAGGCTTCTTACGATGTAAATTAGATAGATACATCACCCTGCTGCTCCATCCGATGGCTCCCTCCACCTGTTAAGGCTGACATGACATGCACCACCCACCTACCAATCTCATCTCTCAGTCTGACATTCCTACCATTGGCCTCCTAGTGGTTCCTTGAACATGCCAAGCACACTCTGGCTTTGGAGCCTTGCTGTACCTGAAAACCCACTGCCTGGAATGCTCATCTGTTCACTTCTCATACTTGACTTCAATTGTTTGCTCCAACATCCCCTTATCGGCCCCCATTAGCAGCCTCTCTCAGCCCCACCCCGTCAATGTTTCCTTCATTGTTACTTGCCCAGGATCTAGAGCAGTGTCTGGTACATAGTGAACCTTGCTCAAAACTATTTGCTGAATAAATGAATATATTATTGGTAATAATTTCTAAAATTCCTAGGTAGCATGCAGCAGAACTATAAAATCACGGAGAAACATTTTTCATTACCTTAAATTTAACAATAAGAACAGCTTTTATTAATTGGGCGCTTATTTACTACACACAAGGCATTAACTCATTTGGTCTTCACACAAAACGTAAAACAGAGATAGAATCATTGTCCCCATTTGGCAGTTGAAAAAGCCGAGGTTCAGCCAGTTACATAACTAACCCAAGGTCTGGTTTTGAACTCTGGCGTTCCAGGTCCAGAGACCACCTCAATCACACACTCATTTCCAAAAGGAACTTCCCAACAAAAATACCCTGGTCTCCTCACAACATTCATTTTCTTGTAGGGTTCATAAAATCATTTGATCTACTGTTACTATGTGTCAAATGATTTGTTACAATTCAAAGAGCATTTTTTTCCTGTCCTGTTAGGAAGGGTAAGAAATAAGACAGGACCTATTTCTCAGTCAGCCCACACTTGATAGTTCATATAGGTCTGAGGAGATGTAGCTCCCTGTCTTAACAGAAACTGTGTGAACTGCTCCTGTTCATCAATCATGTAGTGGCTGTTTACTCAACCCCAGGCCACATTTCTCTCCCCGTGGCATCTGGGTCTTCCCCTCAGCAAAGCTAAAATGTGCAATGACAGATGAAACTTCTGCTTCTATTTGGATGTGAAATTCAAACCTAAATTGGAATGTCCCACTGTTGGAAAACAAACTTAGATCACTAATGAGACACAAAATTTCTGTTTGATAAACCCAGCCAATATAAAAATACATCAACTACTGATCATCACGACAAAAAGTTAATACTGAGAATTATCCAAAAAGTGTTCCCTTTCTCTCTTAACTTTCCCTGTTTTCTCATTTATACATTATACATTGTCTAAGTGACCTTGTTACTTTGCTGAGAAAGTGGGTTAAATGCAGAAAATAAATTGACAGAAAAAATGGAAGGAACAGTAAGAATTACGAACAGAAGTGTTTATGTAACGTACAACACATGTTACAGGCTCTGCTGATTATGGCATTAAGTCACTGTGGACACAGCTAGGAAATAAGGGAAGAAAATGCTAAAGAATTAAGAAGTAGGGTTTTGGTTTTTTTGGGTTTTGTTGTTGTTGTTGTTGTTGTTGTTGCTGCTTTTGTCCCTGAAAAAGTAGCTGAGTGACTTCTCTACTCCGAACTTCAATAAACTCATTATAAAATGAAACAAATTGCTAAGATTTCCCTTAACTCAAGTTCCCTAAAGAACAGTGCTGATTCTGAGATTCATGAACCACCTACCAGAATTAGATTCAGGGGTTCCATCAATTTCTAAAAACCATTCACAAAATTTTGTGTATGTATTTATATATCAATTTTTCTGTGAAAGGTTCCCCATCTTGCACCAATTTTTCAAGGGAACCTAGGACTTAACAGAGGTTTAGAAAAAGGCTATTCAATCTAATTGTTGATATTCGATATTTGTATATTTTATATGCACACATACACATACATACATATATATGGAAGAACATTATAAGACATGCAATCAAGTCTTTCCTTTTCGGAAAGACCCATCCTACATAAAGGAATGTCGACCCTTCCTCTATCAGAGGACAACTTCTAAACTGTTGGCTTTACCAATGTGTTTAGTAAACACAGGTGTTCCTTCTGATTCTTAATCTCTTTTAACATGAGGGTATTTCTAAAATGGCTTTCAATTGAGTCCCTATGCATATTAATTAAGGCTTTCCACACAAATGGAGACCTAGGGTAGGACTAAAGTCTGAAAAGAAACTAAATGCTAATCAAATTATCGTTCACACATCAATCAAAATAAAACCAATTCCAAAATGTAAAATACATGTTAGGAAACCCAACAGAATTCTACTTTAACAATGTTTTCATACCAAATGTGAAACTATTATTTCTTTAACGGGTCCCAGGTAGGTAGTTGTTTAGTAGGCTTACTAGGCAGTCAGTTCTCTGACAGCTTCTGCACAAGCACAGGTTAGTAACAGTCTCACTGATGGCCAAGTAACTTTCTTAAACCAAAGATGCATTGATTCTCATTGACTCACAGAGGCGCTAATAGCTCAAAGTACTAAATGACCACAGCCACGTCATTTATCGAGGGCTGACTCACACTCTGCTAGGCATTTCATTTTCTCATTTGTCCTCACAACAATCCTTCAAAAGGGAGATTGAACTGCACTTTAGATGAGGTAAGCAAGTATTACAGAGACCTCCTTTCTGAGATGAAGGTTTTTCCTATTGCCCATTCTTCTCATTGAAAGGGAAGACCTGATTTAACTCCTCAGGCAGGTGTGCAGGGTGCGACATTCTGTCATCCTGCTAGCACACTGGCTCCTCAGAGGGATCGATTAAAAAGCAATTGAGCTACGGGACCAACAGAGTCAGGCTTCCTGAGTACAGACGAGGAAGGAGCTCACTCAATCACCCATTATATTAGAAATTAGAACAGATCCATAGACCAAAGAAAAAGCCATTAATATCCTAAAGGAAGAAGAAACAGAGGATTCAGAGGCTTAATTCTGTAACTATGGACCTGGAAAGTATCTTAGTATTTTGTACCCCTCAATTAAACCCCAAATAGCGTGTTTTTATATACTTTATTATGTACTGAATATTTTCAACATTCCTTCTAAATGAAGGATCCTTTGAGCCAGACACAGGGTACAGTTTCACTTGTAATATAAAAACTGTCTTAAAAGGCCCTCCCATTGTATTACATAAAATACATAAAATATTATCATTTTTATTTGTCCAAGGACAGTGAACCACTTTATACTACCTTGTAACTTTTTACCTTCTCAAAATCCATGTTAATAATTAAAAATATATTCTTTTAAAATCTTGGATACAGAGTAATAAAATTGAAAGATGTTGCTCCAAAGGTCAATATAGCCTTCAGACATAAACAGTTGAAAAGGTAATAAAACAGATCCATTCTCCCACTTAGGGAGCAGAAATTTATTAATTCTAAATGAGCTGAGACCTTCAGCCTAAAAGAACACGGCACAAGCTAGGAGAAATTGAAAATTAGTCAGCTGAAACTATTGTCATGGTCTTAAATGACTCACGGAAAAGAGCAAAAGGGCCTTAAGAGCTGAGATACACAAATGCAACTGATCTTCTGAAAGGAAAAGAAAATAAACTGTATAAACGACAAAGTTGAGAGTTTGCTAGTGATTCTGGACCAGGCTCTAGGATGATGGTTTTGGAGCCCTGAGAAGATGGGGTAGAGTCAAATATCAGGTTAGTGATGGGTTAAGCAAGCTATTAAAATCTCTTTCAATCCTGAAATTAAAGATGTACCCATAATAGGGACTTGGTTTGGGTTCTTTTGATATGCATGTTCTTAGAATGAAGATGGGAAATTCACTAGATTAGCGCAGCTTTATAAAAATACCACATGAAAGCGTACAGCCTGGTGGTTCAGAACGTTCCTCCAGATTTCATTAGACCTGCTTCTGCTACTTATTCCAAGTCCATAATTCCTCACCTAAAATCTTGAGGCCAGATAGTCTAGAATTTCCTTTAAAAAAAAAAAAACAAAAACTTTAGAAAGGAACTGTGATGAATATTCTGTATATTATATTAATATTTCCAGCACCCGGTAATCAAACATAGTGACCTGTCTGAATATTCACACCAAATAAGATAAATAAAGGCTTCATACAGCCTGACTTCAGTTTAAGTTTGATTCCGTCTCTGTAAATAAGGACTCGCGTACTTGTGTAACTTTAGATAAATTATTAAATTGCTATAGGCAAGTTATTTAACTACTATGAGCTCCAGTTTCCTCGTCTTTAAAAGAAAGATAATCATGGGGCGCCTGGGTGGCTCAGTCGTTTAGCATCTGACTTTGGCTCAGGTCATGATCCCAGGGTCCTGGGATCGAGCCCCGCATCGGGCTTCCCACTCAGCAGGAAGCCTGCTTCTCCCTCTCCCACTCCCCCTGCTTGTGTTCCCTCTCTCGCTGTGTCTCTCTCTCTCTGTCAGATAAATAAATAAAATCTTTAAAAGAATAAATAAATAAATAAATAAATAAAAATAAATAAAAGATAATCATAGCAACTACCTCATAGAATGCTGGTGACGATTTTAAGATATAAACACTTCATAGAATACCAGGAACAACCACCCAGTCAAACTTTATAGACAGACAGGTACACAGATACAGACATTCATTTTACAACCTTTGCTCTAAACCAGTGGATCTCAACATGAACCACACAGTAAAATCACAAGATCTTTTTTTTTTTTTTTTTTTTTAAAGCAGTTCCTGGGCCCCACACCCTGTCAATTACATTGGATTCTATGTCTGCTGGTAGGAACAGTACCATGTACGATGTTCAGTCAGATTAAGAACCACTAGCCCAAATATATATGGTCACAGAGAATCCACACTTTTTTGTGTGTGCCGGTAGCATTTTATGGCTATTTCTGAACAAATTCACCCTCAAGAAAAGGAAAGTCCAATTGTTGAACAAGATATGCCCACCACTTCATATAAATAAACTGTCTTTCCATTATAAATCCCTTACATAAGGTCAGTCACTATGGGCTTAGATTAGTTAAGTAGGTATTTTCTCATTCCTTATTTGAGGAGAACTCACAGATCACAGGTCTAGCCCCCAAATAGAAGCCATCAAGACTGCGATCCGAAGTATACCAGAAGTGAGGCTCTCACAGAGCACATCACTTCCTTATAGCCTGTCTATTGGTTCTGCTTCCACATGGCTCTTTCCACGATGACACTGCACAGCCAAATGGACTGCTCAGATGGTATATGACAGGAGAACCCTGACCCACAACTTCTGAAGCAACCAACCCGGGAGGCCAAACCACAACTCCGCAGCAACTTGCCCAGAACTAACAGAACTTGGTTTGAGACTGCCAGCTTCTCAGGTTTTTTTTTGTTTTGTTTTGTGTTTGTTTGTGTTTCTTTGTTTTTGTTTTTGCCCTGGCTTCCAGCTCAGGACAAACCCAGCAAAGCCAATTATGCTCCCCAAACCAATCACATAAGATGCCCTGCTTCTCGCCAGCCCACCTCCGGCTTCCCACGCCAACACCCTCCAACCACGCACAACCGAAGCCTTCCATTTTTTCCCCTCTGCTTTCCCACTCCCCGCCTTACCTCTGAGTCTCTGCCCAATGCAAGTGATGGTGGCTGCTACAGGAAGCTCTGACTAAAGAGCCTCTGTGCTTGTTGGTCGTGGTATGATCTTCATTTATTTCCACAAACAGCATAATAGATGAGGAACATGAATGTTAGGAGGACAGCTCCACCTCCTGTTACATTTTTCCAACTGGTCACTTACTTTGCTTATTTTTAAACTCTGTGTTGAAGTGTAACATCCTAAAAATACTTAAGGGTCAAAATCAGTGAATTTTCACAAACTAAACACACCTGTGTTGTCAGTACGCAGGTGAAAAAAACTTCATGTAACCAGCAGCCCCGAAACACCCTCTTTTGCTGAGTCTCCCCCCAAAAGAGCAACTTCTCTGCTGTTAATACCATAGAGTAGTTTTGCTTTATACTTTACTGATATAGAATCAAAGAACGGTATCTGTATTTGGTGTCCAGCTTCCTTCACTCAACGTTATGTTTCAGTTTTCCTTACTATCGCCTGTTTTCACTGCCATGTGATATTCCTGTGTAATAAATGTACCATATTCCAGTGTCATAAATGTACCGCAATTTATGTTCCATTTTACTATTGATGGGCATTTGGGTTGTTCTAGCTTGGGGCTATTAAAAATAATGCTGCTATGAACATTCTACTGCATGTCTTTTGGTAATTTGCATATTTCTGCTAGGAATGTATCTAATAGTGGAACTGAAGGATCATAGAGTATGTGTGCGCTTCCCTTTGATAGATACAAAAATTATTCTTTAATAATAAAAAAAATCATGGTAGGCATGTATTTGTCCTCAACTAAAGGAAGGAATTTACTGTCCAAATAGGCACAACGCCAACCTTGTATTTTCTATTATCCTAATGTTATTTTTTTAAATCATATTTTTTTCCCAAGGGGGTGGGGGAACACAGATAGTATGCCAGTTTTACTTCTGGAAATATATAGGCTATGTGAAATGTAATTTACATCCCTCTCTCTCTCTTTATATATATATATATCTGAGAATACCAGTGTAATAAAAGCATCCTTGGCTTTCTTTTTGTGTCGTATAAAAAGAGAAAGAAGCTGCTTGCATTTTAGGGAACCTTGAAATTAAGCAGGACAAACTTCTCACTTACATAAACTGCTTGAGGCAGGGACCAGGCCAGATTCATCTTCATATCCCCTACATCTGGACTTCAGGTACATAGGGGGCTCTGGCTGAATGTGGAATAAATGAATCCTCAAAAAGCCATGTCAGCAAATGTTCCCCTTGAAATGTTCTTTTAAGGAGGTGGTAGGACAGTTGATAAAATTCATTAAATCTGCCTTCCTAGCCCTTCCTTTGTTGTTTGTGCTTCTGGCCCTAGAGCACAGGGCTGAGAACCTGCAGACAGGCCGTGCCCCTCTGTGGGAGGCTGGAAAGGGCCTGAACCAAAAAAGAAAGGAAAGTAAATGTTTACCTTTTACTCACTCTGCTTACACAGACTGCTCACCTATGCATTCACATAGATGCCCTCCAACCCTAAAGCCGGATGAAGAGAGATTCTGCTCTATGTGGTTAGAGCTAGAGTTGAGCCCAAGAAGGGATAATAGCAAAACACAGGTTAGCAACCAAACCTGGAAGCTTCCAGAAATCATAGCATATTCACAGTTGTTGCTCCATGAACTGTGCTTATGAGATAACTTACATTTACCTTTAAGTTTTCTAAGACATATTTAAGTCAAATTTCAGTGATCTGTTTTGGAGAGAACCAAACACAGACAGAACTCCATGGCAAACATCTCAGTTTTGCACGATTTTAATACACTGCCTTAAAAAAAATTACATTGTACGGTAAATAGAAATCAGTGTGCCAGGAAAAATGCTCTTGGTCTAATTAAAAAGCAACTGCTCTTATTTTCATTCTGTACTCTCCCTTTCCCCTTCACCTTATCCCAAATGTAAAGAACAAAATTATAACATTAAAGAAACATTATCACCCCAAATTCTACCACCTTAGCTCAAGAGATGTTTCCATTTTCCTAAATCTTATAAAGTCTTTGTTCAATTACATAATTACAATAATATTATAATAATGATAATAAATAACGGTAATCAAGATATGCATAGACTTCTTAAATTTTACTTTACTCCATGAAACACTGCATACTAAAACAAACACTTCAAAATATTTGTTTTTAAATTAGATAGTACTCTACCAACCAGATACATTCAAATTCTTTTTTTTTTTTTTTTAAAGATTTTATTTATTTATTTGACAGAGAGAGACACAGCGAGAGAGGGAACACAAGCAGGGGGAGTGGGAGAGAGAGAAGCAGGCTTCCCGCAGAGCAGGGAGCCCGGTGTGGGGCTCGATCCCAGGACCCTGGGATCATGACCTGAGCCGAAGGCAGACGCTTAACGACTGAGCCACCCAGGCGTCCCAGATACATTCAAATTCTAACTACTCTACTATTGTGTGACATTCAGACCACAATCTTTTAGTATTCCATGTTTGTGACTTTGCAGCCTTTTTTCTACTTTTTAAATTATTTCTTGAGGATACATAGCCAACAAAAGGAATTCAGAGGGAATGAACGTATTTATTGTTTCTAAAATAATTTCGCCAGTTTTACAAATTAAATAGTCACAGAATTAAAATGTAAAACTAAGTAGCAGATGAAATTAGGATACCATCCTCATTTAGCCCATTCTCACATCACATTGATAAATGCCATCTACACAATAAAGATTTTTCATCTGGCTAATGCTCTCATAAAACGATGCATATTTCAAAGTAACACATGTTCATTTCTTTGTATTGCCAACAAGCCAGAAAACCCATCCATTTCCAACAGCAGACTGAGGTAAGATCTCCATGGAGGAAAAAGAAAAAAAAAAAACACAAAAAAAAACTAACTTTCACTGAAAACACATCCAGTGCCATACCTTATGCTATAGACTTTCTCATGTGTCATCTAATTTAAGGCTGACAATTATATAGTAACTGCTTCTATTTTTACAAAATTCAGGGTAAAGCATAGGCCACTGTTGTTTCTACTACAACAGCCGAAGGACACAAGAAAGAAATTAACAAACTAATTACAAAGATGCTTCAGGACCACTTTCAAGCAGAAGTGTTGAAACACGTAAAACCAGTTAGCTAACTTCTTCTTACATACAAGCATTTAAGTGATCATGTAGAAGACAACTTTCTCTTTCCTGACTTTGAGCTAATTATAGGGGGAAGAAACACTTCGTAAAATTTATTGTAGGTGAAACAATGCATTCTAAAGCATCTTAGAGTGAATTCTGTATAGAAGTATGTTTCAAAGCACATTTTTAACTTCGACATGTCAATATTTTCATAACATGACCAACTCTAGAATTTTGTACAGGTGTTTACAAGTTTTTTCCTAGTTTAACTTACTGCTGAAAATAGTATACATACAGAAAAGTGTATAAATCATGACTTTAACAAAGTAGAAGTTTTCATATGATGCACTTAAATCGAAAAGACAAGAATTACTAGCATTCCACAAACGTCCCTTGTACTCTTAACTTCTAACCCCAGTGATGAGTTTTGCCTGCAGAGATGTTTTTTAATCTAGCAAAGCTCTGATAAATTTGTTGTGACCTTTATTGAAGTATTCATTTAATTTCTGCTAGCTCTTCCATTTCTTCACTGAAGAGACAAGTTTATTCCATGAGATCAAGGAAAGTGAACCTGATAAAAATGTAATACCAAATTGGCACTGATTGAGACAGACTTTGAATGTCTGTCATTGGCACACACTATACATTATAAGACCCTTATTTCCTCTCTACTCTTACAACCACATCAAAGCCAAAGAGACTGTTTCACTAAAACAACTCAGAGATAGTACTTATATTTGCATAACATGATTTATTTCTGCTTAGTTCACTACCATCTGTTTTCATATTTTAAGTAGAAAGGTTTATACATAAAACAATCTTATATAACGTTCACATGCTATTTTAAAGAACAATTGGCCCAAATCCAGATTATTTTTTCTATGTATATAACGTTGTTTCCAAAAGTAGAACGTAAACTCTCCACATCAGTATTTTTTGCAGTAGGAATAATTTAAGACTTATCACAATGGTGATAATGACAACTGCTTGTTCCATTTACAATAAATTAATTGAAACAGGCATAAAGACATATACTTCCTGACATCAAATGTTTTAATCCCTAAATAGAACATAAAACATATACTAAACATGGGAGAAAAAGAAAACTTCAAAAATTTACTTTCATTAATGTTTATTTTCTCTGAAATGGCTCAAGATTCTTTTCCTAATCAAGAGTAAAATAGAATTATGTGAGAAGCTAGATAATTATTTCAATAAAAATGTTAGCATTTAATTACCAAAAGCGTACATGTAATATATGCTGGTTCATATCCTATCTTAATAGGTTTTACATATTAAGTGATATTTAGTTAACAAATTCAGCATCATAGGAAACATACTTTTTTTAACTGCTTATTAACACATCCACACTAAAATGTCATAGAGGCTGGAGTAGGGAATGTAATGATTTCAAATGTTTTATTTACATAAACCTGATCATTTATTTACTTACCTAAAAAAATTAGATACTTGACCATACATTAAATATCTATTCAATGAATTGATGTCTTTATTATATATAAGACTATTTTGTGATTTTTGAAACCATAGCCTTAGAATTTTCAACAATATCATTTTAGAAAAAGCTAACTATTCTTCAATCTTGGGAATTTTACATTATTTGACCACAAGGGGGCCATAACTATCTTTGAATTTTTTAGGCAACCCAACTAGCAAAGAAAACTGAAAATGGAACCAATCAATTCATGAAAATTAAATAGTTAACATAAGAAAACATTTATTAACATAAAAAGATGATTGTTGAAAGTGAAATGAATACGAATTACCTGGTTTGTCCTATATATGCTATGCATTTGAAGAGAGAAACTTTTTCCCACTTCTCTTTCCAAAACAGGCATATCCCTACACCGTCTGGACTCATAACAGATCTTCACTTTAAACAATTAGTATTAAATATGATGGCTTATGAGGATTACTCATAAAGATGTAATTTTTCAAAGGCCACAACTTATCACTTGACAAATAATCTCTACCCAATACCTAACTCAGTGACCGGAGGTGAAATGAGAATGAGTAAAATTACCAAAACACGGTCACCAGGCTAAAGAAGGAAACTAAAAGATTAAAGTACTAACAATGGTCTGCTTTAATTCTGTTCCTTTATCGCTTGATTAAAATTACTCACAAAACAGGTAGAATGGTAAACTTTATAAAGCAACTAAACATTTTCTTCAAATATTCTCTATGGTACAATGGGCAAAATCAACCCTTCCCTCTGCAGATAAAAACATTATAATGATGCTTCTCTCCTTAAAGAAACATTCTGAACCAGTGCTAATATAAAATGGAACTAAACCAATTATCTTTTAATCCTTTAGTTAGTGCCTGAGAAAACGTGATCTGGCACACCAAAGGCAAATGGACTTCCATTTGAGAGGAAGAAGCTTCTACAGCACTGACAACATTATGAACTCACTAGATCGAATGATCCTTTAATTGCCAATAACTCATTCTATTATCACACTTTAATTTTGTGATACCAGAGAAGTGAGGTGTTGATGATGATCATGATCGTGATCATGATAACAATAACAGCTGGAATAACTAAAAAATTTCCAACTGTATCTTTTATATTCATGCTCATGGTTTCATAATGTTTGAATTCATTTCATTTTTCTAGATTTTGCCTAAAATGTCAAGGAACAATGCCAAACCACTCTGGTGGCTGGATCCTGGAGTCTGGAGCAATAGTGTCCTAGCCAGTCAATGGGCCACAGATAAGGGGACAAGATTGGCCTGTGTGTATCCCTAAAATGTCACTGTATATGAGGCCCAATGACATCTCTGTACTAAAGAATTGAGATTTCCATGCATCACACTTCTCATCTATCTAATGGAAATATACTGCATGTCCAGAGCTGAGCAAGGGCCTTATATGAAGTAACACTATTAACCCTCCCGCTTAGTAAGTGAAAGGCTTAGAAGTGAACAGAAAGAAGCAAGCTAACCACACTTGGCAACATTCTTAGTCGTGTGGCACTATACTAACTAAAATACTTGTTTATTAAGGAGAACCCATATTTAAGAACACAGAGGAGAGGAAAGGCCTCTTTGGAAACTAATAGCAAGTTACCAGATACATCTCAAATTATAGAAAGTGAAAACCAAGTCCCTAGGCAAGAATGTTATTTTCTACACAGATTTTAAGAGGCTCTGGATCCATTCTGTAGCATAAGCTCATTCTCTTCAAAAGGAAAACAGAAACAATGTGATTCCAAGAGCCAGCCTGAATTAAAACCAGTGGTGATCAATAGCGTACTTGGCATCTGTATTCCAAACTGGTAGGTACTCTAGGCATGCATAACTAATGCACAGTCTTTCCTACTTGTTTTTCAAAAGATCTTCAACAAGTTGCACTTGACATTCACAAAAGTGCACATTCTCTGTGATGCTCTTTCTCTCTTTAGTTTTAAATTAAATGTGACATTCATAATTTAATCCTACACTAACCAATTGTATATCAGAAAAAAATTCACTTGGAGTAAGCATTTTCTTCATTGATTTAAGTTAGAATGAGGAATTCAAACAATGGTGTAAGAAGCCTTTGTCCCTTGCTGTTTAGTAATGTTTCTTACATTGGGCTATTTTGAAAAGTATCTAACTTGATACAACACAAACGGAAGAAAAACCTTAGTATTTTTAAGTTCTTTTTGACTGATATGTTTTTTTTTTTAAGATTTTATTTATTTACTTGAGAGAGAGAGCAAGAGAGCATGCACATGAGCAGGGGGAGGGGCAGAGGGTCAAGTAGAGTCCCCGCTGAGTGCGGATTCCGGGTTCCCAGGACCCTGAGATCATGACCAGAGCCAAAGTCATACACTTAACCAACTGAGCCACCCAGGCGCCCCTGACTCATATGTTCTTAATAATATTTCCTCACTTACAGCATTTTCACGCCATAAAACTAATTTATCATCTATGGAAGGTGATTTTTACTCTAAATTTTGAAATTGTATATTGATGAGTCAAATAAATTAATAAATAATCCAATTAGCAAGATCTTGCTAAAGTAGATCTGTTTCCTCCATAAATGCTGGATCCACTTACATTTCTACTTGAGTGTTTTAGTACAGTTATAAATAAAAATGTTCTTTATTTTAATGGTCCACCTAAATCATATACTAGTAGCAGTAAAAATAAAAATTATTGCACTAATTCCATGACACAATATATTTTAAAGTAACTTTTTCTAACAGCTGTTTCCTTACTTAACCAGTGCTTATGTAAATTATGCAAAAACTCAGAAACAGAAAAAAGAATACGTTCTAAACCCTAAAAACAACTTTTCAAGTCTCCTCGCATGTTTTATAAAATTTCACATACAAATAAACCTTTCCTTTCTTCTTCTTTTTTTTTTTTTTTTTAATATGGGGTAAGGTCAGAAACTAAACAGAAAATCTAATACCTAACATTTTTTTTAAAGATTTTATTTATTTATTTCTGAGAGAGAGAGAGAGTACACAAGCAGGGGTAGTGGCAGGCAGAGGGAGAGGGAGAAGCAGGCTCCTCCCTGAGCAGGGAGCCCGATGTGGGACTCGATCCCAGGACCCTGGGATCCTGACCTGAGCCGAAGGCAGATGCTTAACCCACTGAGCCACCCAGGCATCCCAATACCTAACATTTCTAAAACTAGCTCGGTGAATTTTTACTGAGCACAAGATACCAGAGTTGCATGTGTTATTGGCAAAACATCAGACATACACACACAAACACATGGATACATAACATACTTCTGTTCTGTTTTTTGTTGTTGTTTTTTTCCCCCCTATTTTTTGCTAGTTTTTTTTTCCCCCTACTGGAATTATCAGGTATAAATAGGCTGTCTCAAGCTTTACTCATTTAAGTACTTTTTATTTCACAACCATATCATGACCAATCATTAATCTCACGTTAACATTTCGATCTCCCATGGGATTATTTTCTGAATGCAAAGCAACTGGTGCAATTGGAGGCTTACCTAGAAACTAAAGATGTCAACTACAAAATAGGAGATACGAGGTACACGTAGAATGATGGAAACATTACTTACTACTATTGTCACTGATAAGTGTTTATAGTTAAATAGTAATACCTTTTCAAACACTATCTCCTATAGAGTTCATTCCATCAACCATCCTACACTTAGACAGATACTATCTTCCTTTTGTGGTTGACGGAACTGAAAGGCAGATGTCCTCAATTTTCTCATACAGTAAATCACACAACAAATTCATACTGAAGAAGTGAATAGGATTCAGGGTGGTCTGTACTCTAGTCCAGGGCCCAAACGCTATCTAACATGTGACAGAACCTACATTTTCTTGTGTTTTCCATTAGTAAATGGACTTAGACTAACCTTCTGAATAAGTTCTTATTTTTGACACCCCAGTTCACGTAAGTCCAATCTAAAAGGGAAGCAACAAAATCACATCACACTAGTAGTCACTCCCAAATGCGTACTGGAACTATTCATTAGCCATGTGAGGGATAGTTCAAAGAAAATCAGGTCTGAAGAGAAAGGCTCAATGACTTGAAAATGGACTGGAAAGTTCCTAAGAGTCTGAAGTCTTCAACATTAACATGGACTACAAGCCAGGCCCTAGCCACCACTGTAGGAGTCCATGAACACATAACTAGCAGCCAGTTATGAACACATTAGTGCCTCCTCTGGGTGATTTCCATAATCTTTGCAAACTTTTTTGATCATCTAAATATTTTGGAGCCTGCCCCGTTGTAGAGCTCTTAATAACTGCGAATTGGGAGAATAAATAACAACAAAGCCTGTTATAAAATCAGTAATTCTTTGAAATGATTTTCTTTTTTATTTATCAGAAAATAACATACTAATTTGAAACACAGTGGCGTGTGTAGGGGTGTGTCATCCATTCTGTCTGTAGCTAGTCTATGGTGCATATTGGGCACCCCCAAGGGTCCAAGGTTTATAGGCCCACTACACTTCCGTACGTACTTTATGTTCTTCTATAGCCTCTCTTATAATCTGTTGGTCACTAAGAGTATGACATGTAATTCTGAGACATCTATTAGATATAAACCAGTGGAGCTCTGTATTAAGGTTAATTTAATTGAAAAAATATATATTGAAAACAAATTTAGGAAGTGTCTTCAGTAGGTCCGACATATCTAAAGATCATCTCTAACAACCTCAGGGAGGGTGACTATAAATCATGTTTGTCTAACTTGTCTAACAGGAAATGCCCATGGAAGTACCCATGTTATGGTCTCCTTTTAGACCCCAGAAAATTATAGGTACTTAAAGAATTTTGTGAAACAAATGACCTACCAATTGTCCACAAAGAGCCAGTGGCCATGGGTCCTTCACAGTGAAGTTCTTGTTAATGAGACAACTTGTCTTGCCTCTGCCCTTAGTTTATACTCCCAGGGTCTATATTTTTAAAAACCAGTGTGATCCACTAAATTCCCTCTGTTGCTGGTTGCTGGAGTGGTGGGGAGTGGGAGGGATGGGGTGGCTGGGTGATAGACATTGGGGAGGGTATGTGCTGTGGCGAGCGCTGTGAATTGTGCAAGACTATTGAATCACAGATCTGTACCTCTGGAACAAATAATACATTATATGTCTAAAAAAAAGAAGAAGAAGAAGAAGAAGATAGCAGGAGAGGAAGAATGAAGGGGGGGAATCGGAGGGGGAGATGAACCATGAGAGACTATGGACTCTGAGAAACAAACTGAGGGTTCTAGAGGGGAGGGGGGTGGGAGGATGGGTTAGCCCAGTGATGGGTATTAAAGAGGGCACGTCTGCATGGAGCACTGGGTGTTATACGCAAACAATGAATCATGGAACACTACATCAAAAACTAATGATGTAATGTATGGTGATTAGCATAATAATAAAAAAATCAATTAAAAAAAAAAAACTCCCTCTGTTGCTGCCTGTCATTTTCAAGAAAAATCCCAAGTTCTCTAACATGGCAGTCTGTGTTGCTACCAAAAAGACACAAGAAAAAATAATTTCTTCTGTGGGTTTTCTCTATTTCTACCAAATTACTTTCTTTTTGTTTCTCAACACGTTTTACATTCATCATTCCTCAGGGCAGGTAGCAGCAGTATTATTCTTACTCCTGGCCCAAGACAGGTAACCACTCCTTCTGTGCTTCCCAGAACCCGCTGGGCAGGGAGCCCTATGTGGGGCTCAATCCCAGGACCCCGGGATCATGACCTGAGCTGAAGGCAGATGCTTAACCGACTGAGCTACCCAGGTGCCCCAGACGGGAGGAATCTTGACTTCGACACTTTTGTATCTTCAGTACTATCACTATGTCTGTTATACAACAGACATTCATTAAATACTTGTTAAACTGAAACATTAAATAATACCAAGCATGTAGTGGGCTCTGATGGATCTGACTTTGTTGATAGACTAGATTTTGCTTGAAGACAAACATGGCAATTGAATTCATTCATCTTATTCTCAAAACTCATTATAATATCTGACACATGATAGATGTGCCAAAAAAAAAAAATCTTTGTCTAATGAAAAAAAAAAATCACTGAGTAGATGAATGATGTTTTAAGATATGGACATTTTGAGAGAAATAAAATATTACTAAGTGATATATTCTTAGGAGGTTCCTTATAATACGTTGGGAACAAATACACTCAACTGATAGAAAGGAAACAGCAATGCAGGAGAGGTTCTAATAATGACTATATTTAATTTTTACAACAGTACTTTAGTTATATCCATCACTTTTTCCCCTTTTCTCTAATTTCTTTAAGAGCAACAGAATGAATTTAGAAATACTACTGTGTCAGGAAAACAAAAGTCATTAAAGAGGATGCTGCTAGTAGAAACCTAGCTCTTCTTGCCTCTAAACGAAAATAACCATCAAATAAAGCCAAACATGGGCCTACTGTGATAAATTTAGAGTATGTTCTAAAAAAAGACCAAGCCCATGTGAAGACACCATAAGGAAAATAAAATTTTAGCTCTACTCAAGCATGATTCAATGGACCAATAATCTGAAATACTCAGTAGACCCAATTCCCTCCTCAAAAAATCCACTGCTACAATGACGCCTCCCTTGTTTCTTCCAAGTTTCTCATTAGTAATGATACCAGTAGCAGCTAAAAATAATTGTGCTATCCGGTATCTTTCTTCTAGTAAATGTATTCTTCTCTTTAATGCACATTTATGTAGTGTAAAGCTTTTTACTACCAAGAAAAAAAAAAAAGATAAAGAGTAATATTCCCAATATCCATTATAAAGATATCAAAACCTATATTGTTAAAGTCAATGCCAAAGTTTGCCATAGAGTAGAAGTCTGTCTCTCTGGTTTTTATTATAATATATTAGGAGTCAATTGCATTGTCATACTTTGTTGAAGGCAGAAAAGCCTATTGAAGTATTTAGCCTATTCACAGGGTCTACTTGAATTTGTCTATGTGCTTGTGATATACACATCCTCGCGCGCGCGCGCGCGCATACACACACACACACACAAACACACACACTACCACCATTACCACATAGACCAATTTTCAATTTCTTTACGTACTAACAAGATCTCAGACACTGTGCTTGAGCTCTTTGCATAATAAATGACAAAAAGACATGAAGTATAAAGAAGCAAGAACTAATGTAGATGTCTCTGATTTAGCTAAGAATTGTCACACTAAAAATGAAATAGTACTGAGCAATTTGCCAACTATAATGCCAACTCTCCTACAGAGTGTATGGAAAAAGGAAAGGACCCTCAGCTTTGGAGTCATGCAGATTCAGAGGTAAAGCCCATCCCACCAGTTGCATCACTTGGGCAAATTAATTAATATCTATGAGTCTCTGTTTCCTCCTCTATAAAACTGGAATAACATCAGTGAACTCATAATTTTACTGTGATTAATAATCATTTTAATAAAATGATATCTCTAAAAGAGCAGGTTCTCAATACACGCTATATCCCTTCAACGTCTCCATTTCCTAATTTACTATAAACTTCAAGAGCATTCAAACTTCATTCCTGATCTACTAATCCCATTTTATATTTTGAATCTAAATCTATGCCTGAGTTTAGAAAATTATTAGCTTCCTTTCAAGAAAACATAAGACATACTCTGCGTTTAAAATCTCAAAGCTGACTCAACACGGTCAACACATCAAAATATTCTCACGAACCATATCTCTTATTTTCTATTGCTTTATATATCATTAGTTCATCAATTAATTTATTAAATTATTTATTAAATTCCTAAAGCCCTCTTCCTTACATTTTATCTAAAAGGCACCTTTAAGGTTTGGCTTAAAAGGTGTTTTAGGTGAAGGGAATTAAGAGGCACAAAATTCCAGTTTTTAAAATAAATAAATCACAGGGATGAAAAGTACAATATTGTAGTAATGCTTATGGTAACAGATGGTGACTACACTTATCATGGTGAGCGTATCATAATGTATATAAATCATCAAATCACTATGCCATACACCTGAAACCAACATAATATTGTATGTCAACTACACTTCAATTAAAAATAATTTTTAGAAGGTGTTTTGAGGTGTAGTTATTGAAATACTTCCAAATTAGAGTTGAATTAAGAGTATGCAAACTTAGGGTGCCTGGGTGGCTCAGTCGGTTAAGCATCTGACTCTGGATTTTGGCTCAGGTCATGATCTCAGGGTCATTAAGATTAAGCCCTGCATCAAACTTTGTGCCGGGGGAGCCTGCCTAAGATTCTCTCTCCCTTTCCCTCTCCCTTTGCCCCTCCCCCACCAACCTCTCTTCCCCTCTCTAAAAAAAAAAGTGCACAAACCTAAGGGTCCAAAACAATCCTTAAAACATCTACAATTTGGTCTCAGGCTCTCATATTATAATTCTACCAATTGTATAGTTAGGACTGATGTAACTCGTACATATACTGAAAAGAACATTTCACATTTTCGCAAGAGTTATTAACCTGATTATGAATCAGACACCTTTATAAGCTTTATTAATGGTTTAGATTAATAGATTATTGCTTATTAAAGATAAAACTATGTCTTCGTATTTCAAAGCCTTTGTATTTCTGACCTAAACACTTTTTTTTCTATGTGTTGCTCTCTCCACCATGTGCAAGCTGCAGAGAGAACGGTGCTACTCGGGACTACATTTTGCACTAATTCAGGGACTTCTGGAGCTCCAGGGAACTGCTACTCAGACCTGCTTATGGTCAGGCAGCTGAAGAGAAGCCCATACCCCACAATGAAATTTCAAACCTCCTGGGAATCCTTCTTCTGTGGGATCAATTTGGGGATTCATGACAAAAGGAGTCCCAGGAGACCTACTTATACCATCACCATCTCACCTTTCATATCTTAATCTCTTAATCCTTCTAGAAGGCTCAGGAGAGAGGGAGGAGAGAGAAAATGCACATGTGTGTGTGGTGTGCGCGCGTGCACGTGCTAATAATGAAAGAAAGGGAAGGGAGAGGGAGACACGGTCAGAAGGGTTAATGCTGGGCCCAAGCACACAGATGCAGAATTAATTTCTAGGTTTAGTGCAAATACTACTATAGCAACAGTATGAATTTAAATACAGTAGCGAGCTAATTGCATAAATAGATGCTACCATCTTTAATTCCTCTAGGAGTAAAATTGCCTCACTATTCATAGTACTGTCGTATTATAATTTCCTGGGCTGTAAGAACAGACTTATGATGACGCCTCTTCAACTGTTCTTAATCATTAAAATGTTTCTAAAATAATTCTCCAAAATTCCTTTACCTTCATAAAGAAGATAAAATCTGTCATCAAAAGGTTACTGTGAGGCTTGAATAAAGAAAAAAAAAGGTGAAAATGTCTAGTATAGTGCATGACCTATTTTAGGGATTAATTGACATTATGTGAATTTGAATATCCTTAAAGTAACGGTAAATGAATTTTATTGCCAAGAATGAGAAATAATGGATTAGAGGTATAGAGTAGCATATGATACACTAGACCAAAATAATTAATAATGCAAAATGTTTTAATCAATCATCCAACCTATCTGAGACATTATTATTTTCAGCAGACAGTATTCTAGGATGTAAAACTGAAAAAACTTAAAACAGAAAAATGTGATCATGGTACTACAATCAATTCTCATAATGTTAGATTAAACATGTTATTTGTTTCACATTCAACTTCACTAGAACTACTTCATTTTTCTGTTAGACGAAGAATTTTATTTATGGATTTTAACTAATTTATACTCATCCTAGTAAGATTTTTGGTGTTGCATCTTTAAAAAAAAAAAAAGTCCACTTTTTTCTGCTCTTATACTAGCTGCATTGAAGTCATGTATAGGCAGCAATCGCTGAAAGAACATGCCTCTGTCAAATGCAAAAGATCCTATTCAATAAAACAAATAACACAAAAGGGATTTTCATTACATAAAATAGAAAATTTTCCTTCTCCAATGGGCTCACTGCGTTGATTTTTTTTTTCTTGATTTGTTTGTTTTGTATTATACACAGCCACACGTTCCAAATCAATGTTGAGTCAGGCTCACACTGATTTATTGCAGAAAGGAAAAAAAAAACATTGTAAAAGCCATGAAAATGTATTTCATTCACATTTTATTAAAATTAAGAGTGTGCCTTAACATCACGTAGTGCCAGAGTTAGGAAACAGTTCCTTGTACTATAAAAGTCAATTTTGTTTTAAAACCACAAATCAGGTTTTCAAGGAAAACTTTAAATTATTTAGAAGTTGTACATTTAACTCTGGATAGTTATGATACTAAAGCATTTTGGTATATGTTACACAGATATTTGTGCTTCTAATATCTATTTGAATTCTGTAACAAAACATTTTAAACTGTACTGTTCTGGTTTTATATTTTACAATAAAACCAAGCCTTTAAACATGGCATATGAAACTGAACTGGTTCTCTCATTCCCTCTACCAGCCCACCTTCCACAAGCACCACTAAAGAAAAAAAAAAAAATCTTATTTATAATACACCTTTCCAAAGATGAGAAGAAGGAAGAATCCTGGCTGATTTTAGTTAAAAATCATTTAAAGTTCACTTCGGCAGTGTATTTCATGCCTTGCAAATCTTTTTCACATGTTTTCAAGTATACATATTTACTTGTCATTGCCAGTAATTATTATTATCAATTCATGATTAAAAGAGGCGTTACTGAAGAAATGCTACTCGCCAAGCAATATGGTCTTTTACACACACTCTCTCTTCTAATCCCCACAGCAAGCCCATGAGCGAGGTGTCATGCCCACGTCAGAGGTCAAAAGGCTGAGGCCTGGAGGCCCCACAGCTTCCATGCCCTTACACCACACGACCTGACTGGCCGGAAGCAAACACACAGAGCTAGCCTCCAGATCCTAGACCCTGAACCTTTATTCTATACAACCTCCATGGCGAAACCACAGAATTATTTACACTTAGCTCTAGCTTTTGAATTTTTAAAAGTATGGTTTGTAGTTCCTGCATTTAAATGTCAAAATTTCCATTTTCAAAGGTGACCAGAAATCCCATACTGGCTTCATAAAGGGAATAAAGACCAAAGACTTTTAAGAATTTTCTGGGCTGAGCTCACTGTTTTTTCAATGGACTAATTTAGAGGTATAAAGCCTTTCATATTTCACCTTGATTTGTATCTTAAAATTAGAGGGAAAGAGTTTTCATTCATTCATTAATATGCACATTAATGAGATAATTTGTGGATTTTATTATTTTTCAAAGTCATTGAGCTTCTCAAAGGAAAATACCTCACAGACACAAAGTTCATTCTTGTTATTAAAAATGCCATTTTTATCTCAATCGATAAATACTTCATATCTATATTCATTTATTAGGATTTTAATCAGCTTTAAATTCAATCCTTCATGACACTAAGGGATGAGGCATCAAAACCTTACACACAAAATCCTTTTATTTATCAAAGAGGTTTCTATAATCCCATAAGACAAAAGGGAGAAAGTGAGCTTGAGAAACAAAGAAATCTAAAATAACTATTAATCATAATTTCATTTTCAAATGGTCTTCACAGACATTTTCTGATGTTTATACTGGATGTTTAGTTTTAGTTTTCTACAGTGGACCAACAGCCCTATCCTATGTTAAACTGAATCAAGTAAGAACTTCTAAGAGATATACTTAAAGCCCATTTGCAAGTAAAATAATAGCATGGCCACATGTCTTCACATCATTTGAAATAAAAGGAAAATGAAATTAAACAAGAAACAAAGCAAGAACTAAAACACAGAATGATCATGATTAAAGAAAGCTAAAAGCCACAGGAAAACAAGGTCACATGAAAGAACATTATTGTCAATAAGAATCATGTTCTTCATTACTTAGGAATTCTTGATGTAGTGTCCCCTCTTACAAATTGCCTCCAAGTGTAGTATACTCAAATTTTTAAAAGTATCACCACATCTGTTATCTTATTTGATCTTCTTAAGTACATTGTAAGTATCTTTCATATGCTTCCTGAGGCCATACGTGAGTAATTTACTTTTACACAATGTCACATGTGCAAATGGGTGGCAGAAGCAGGCATATCATCGGTCATCTTATTAATTTAATGTTTTTGTGGTACACTTAGTTTAAAAATGTGTGTGTGTGTGTGTATTAAAACTGTAGTCTCATTACTGTTAAGTTACACCTATTCCTTTACATAAGGCCTCTCTGAAGTCTTTCTCTGCAAGGTTTACTTATAGATTAGCTTATTTAACATGTCTTTTAAAAATTTATTTAAAATTTGTTGGAGAATCTGGGGGAAAACATATACAGCTAAATTAAAGTGCCAGAGTAACATAAAGAAAACTCGGAAATAAATAAAGGTAATGAAAACGCAATGCTGGGGGGTGCCTGGGTGGCTCAGTCAGTTAAGCGTCTGCCTTCATTAGGCTCAGGTCATGGTCTCAGAGGCCTGGGATCTAGCCCCAAGTCGGCTCCCTGCTCAGCAGGGAGTCTGCTTCTCCCTCTGCCCCTCCTCCCCGCTCATGCTCTCTTAAATAAGTAAATAAATAAATAAAATCTTTTTTAAAATGCGATGCTGGGCAATAGAATATATTAATGCACAAACATGATTTGCTTCTGGAGACAGATAACATACTTCTTACATTAGATGAAGTGCTAAACTAAAGGAGGCAAAGCAGTATTTCAGAAGTAGCTTAAAAGTTATGAAGAGAGGGACACCTGAGTGGCTCAGTCAGTTGAGCATCCTACTCTTGATTTCAGTTCAGGCATGATCTCGTGGGTCATGGGCTCGAGCCCAGCGTTGGACTCTGTGTTTAGTGGAGAGTCTGCTTGGGGAATCTCTCCTTCTGCTCTTCCCCACGCACGCTCTCTCTCTCTCTCACAGATAAATAAATCCTTTTTTTTTTTTTAATTTATTTATTTGACAGAGAGAGAGAGACAGCGAGAGAGGGAACATAAGCAGGGGGAGTGGAAGAGGGAGAAGGTTTCCCGCAGAGCGGGGAGCCCGATGCGGGGCTCGCTCCCAGGACCCTGGGACCATGACCTGAGCAGAAGGCAGATGCTTAACGACTGAGCCACCCAGGCGCCCCAATAAATAAATCTTAAAAAAAAAAAAAAAAGTTGTGAAGGGTTGCCTGGGTCATTAATGCAGACCACAAGCATTCCACAAACTTCATCTTCATTAAGGTGCACAAATTGATGGCTTGATAAAATACACCCTAGAGGTTTGTGTTAAAGAGTAGCTGAAAGATCAAAACACTAAAGCCTTTGAAAAATCTATTTTCAAAATCTTTCCGTAACAGTCCCACATTTGCAACTTTAACACACACAAACACAATTACCAGGATTATTTTAATTGTCTAATTTTAACCACATTCTACTTCTACAGACAATTGCAATATGCTTTCCATCAAAATCGTATGAATTATACATGGGAAAAATCTTTGATCATTACTGCCTCTCACACTTGGGAAAAGTGTAATAAAATTGAAAATGTAGCAAGGGCTCAATGCTGATTTTCTAACAAAGCATAAAGCATCCTCCAGCATGTCCACTCAAATGTAGTGAGCAGCACTGATTCCAAGCAAGAAATACAATGTGTCACCTGGACAGCAATTCCATGGCAAACCTTAGGCTGGCCATTGGAACATTACTGTTTCATAGTATCAATGATTACAGTTTTACTCAAATCACCGCCCTCACAGTTGAGGCAAAATTCTCTGAATCTCCCTGGGCTTACGGCTTGCTCAGCCCTGCAATGATGCATAATTGTTTTCATCTTGAATAAACCTCTGAATAATTCTCTATTCATGCAAAAGTCCCCACTATGTAATTGAAGTTCACCTTTAATGGCTTCTAAGGAGAAAAAGAACTCTTTGGTTTGCTGTCTACCAAGATGGAAGAAAACTCTAAATATGGCATAACTAACCACTATATATAGTAAAATTTGGTGAAGACACTTGTTTTATAAATAGCAGTGGAACCCCAACCCTTGCTAAAAGATGAGCATTCTTAAAAATTCAGTAATTTGACATGTTGCAAATTCTTTATCCAGCTAAACACACACACACACAGTTTAGAAAACAGTTTTGTTAAAATTCACTTTAAAGAAAAGGTGGAAAGATCTCCATCTTCACTTACTAGAAATAAACTGGCAACATTAGAGAATAAAATACATGTTCATGGTTTCTTATAAAAGTCTTGATAACTTCTCTCGGTAGCATAGCATAAGCTATAGATTTACACTTAAACACATTCTCTTTGATAGTTTATAAGCATTTTATTTAATGCTATATATGTGTTCTACATACCTGTATATAAATTTGTGGCCTCACCTTATTAAAGGTCAGGTATTGTATTGTCTGTATACTGGATCCATTGCATTCAGGGTAAACTCATTTCAGGCTATCATAGTAATAGCCCTTCAGAGCACTAAGCCTCTGTATCTGGGAATCCTGATGAATCACTATGTTTAAAAAAAAGAAAAAAAAACCCAAAAAATATTTATTTTATAAGGCCTCATGCTCATTATAGGAAAAAACTAGAAACTACTGATAAGCAAAATAAGCAAATGCTCTTTAGACCACTCAGTTAATATCTCAAAGTATGTATTATACGCATATATACTTTACATTTTATGCATAAATAGAGCTATTAATTCATACATTTAATGTATAAATATTTTAACACTTTAAAAATATACCTGCGTAACTCTTTTGTTCACATTATAGTAGAATATGAACGTATTTTCAGGTCAATAAACAAAGAATGGTACCATAAACATACACTGCTTTTAATGAACCAATCCACGATTACTTATACCAAAACATCAAAGAAACATCACAGAACTTTTTTTTTTTTTTTTTAACACTGCATAAGAAGAATTTTATTTTAGAAACTACTTCATGAGTATAGTTGGGACAAAGTCTCTCTTAAGCCTTGTCTGGGGTGTGTGTGTGTGAGAGAGAGAAAGAGAGAGAGAAAGAGAGAGCAGGGTGGGGAGAATGTTGGTGGGGGTAGAAGGGCTGAGAAAACGGACTTTCAGCTGACAAAACAGTTGAAATATCTGTATAAGCTCCTCCAACTGGTAGTTGTTCTACAAAAGTGTTTTAAACTTATTTTGGGGAATATTCAGACAGCTCTGATCTTTATGAAAAGGGCAGACTGTCTCTGGCTGGTGTTACAGATACATAGGCCTGTGGGAGAATGAGACAGAATTCTGCTGCCCTTTTGGCTCAATTCTGTCAGTGCTGTATATCAACATACTCTTCATTTTCACTCCCCTCCCCACAATTGTGCACACGCATGCACGAGCTCGCATGCACGCGCACACACACACACACAAAACCTGAGAGCAGATGAGCCATAGAGAAGGCTCCCACATCTAGGGTCTTCTTCCAGTCCCTCAGGTCACTGTTCATCCTCCAGAGTTACCAGCTTTGAAAGGAAGAGAAGTCACAATGTGCTGGACAGAGTACAAGCAAAAGTTCTAGGACCGCTGACCACGTTAGTCTGCTTTCTCTTCTTACAGGCCTCTTGGGAATTTTTAAAACGGGGATTTGGAGCCGGGAAATAACATTTCAGTAACTAACTAATTTGGAATTAAACCATATCCATCTTTTTTTTAAGCCAGTTTGAGTGTGTAACTCTGCAAGTCAAAGTAGAAGGGCCAAACTCTCCTCACAGGGCCCACTGAGCTCTGCCCTGAAACACACCCATTCGTGTTGTTGGCTTTGTTGGTGCTTTGTCATGGAAACAGAGGCTCACTTGATTTGATGGCATCAGGTAGACAAAAACATTTGTTTTATATTATTAACTATAAGGAGAGAGCCTCCATGACCATTTTCATCTAATTTGTGAGATTTCCTTAGGATAAATTAAGTCGGTGTTTTAACACCTTTATAAAGATGTTTTAACATTATAAATTCATTATTCAGTCATCCTGAAATTTGGGGAAAGAATGTACAAAGAACAAATCTGAACTCTATGGAATACACACACACATATATACATTCAAATATACAGAAAAAGAAAGAGGGGGAGAAAGAGAGATGAGCCCTAAGCTCTTCAAACAATAAACTTTCTGTTTTACAAAAAATGAAAGTAGGAAGTACCAGAAATGTGTGAAAAGGTGCGGGTATAAGCAATAGACACTAAGCACCTTATAATGCAACCAAGCTAATACTTGAAAACACTGAGCAGGCCAAGCAAAGAGTATAGATATTACACAAGGCTCTCTTGTAGATTCTAAGATGCCACAGGCCATGACCATGTGTATTAATAATAATAATAACCACACTAAAATAACAGTGACAAAGTACTTCATGCATTAGTTTAGTGATGCCCACTCAGCAGTCAGGCATTCACTTTGGCTGTTTTTTCTAAGTTGTTGGCAGATTTCCATGGATCCATACATGTCTCCCATGAGAGTTCTCTTCCGTAATGGCTCTCCTTTTGGTAGACCAATAACTGGGGTCAAGGACACTTCTGGTGACCTGAGAACAGAAGGAAGCTCTCGGGCTCACACAGGAACTAAATCCAGGTAAGACCCTATTTGACTTGTGCTATTTGTTTTCCCGAGCACTTTGCTCTCACAATCATTTAAAACAGGATTTTCATAAATATGAATATGTGAAAGGTAAGAACAGAAGCTATGTTTTCTTATTCACAGGCTAACACTTCAAATAACTAAGTGATTTGTTTTCCAATAATTGAAGGTGACACGGTGAACCCAAGTTAGCAATATTTTTCTTGCATCTGATGCCATTTGAAACGTGATTATTGGGATCAGTTTCATAAAATGAGCGCCACATCAGAACGCAGCCACCTCTCAATTATGAAAAAAAAGTGTTGTCGTCGTCTATCAAGATTCTGTGACAGTACTATCAGGGAGAAGGGGCGGTTCTTTGAACACAGTAATGAAAAACTATCTGTATTAAAGATGCTCTAGAGAGAGAGAAGCCAAAAATCCTCACTTAAAATTCAACATAGAGGTTTTCTGCTTTCCAAGGTGTCATGAGAGCACAGAGGAAGCACACCATCGTCAGTAGATACAACAGGGGGAAAAGATGCGAAGAAATACTTCAATCCAGTCTGGCTACTATAACAAAAATACCGTAAACTGGGTGGCTTATAAAAAAAAAAAAAAACACCTCTATTTTTTATAGTTCTGGAGGTTGAGACATCCAAGACTGTGGTGTCTGGTGAGCGGTCAGTCCTCTAGGGTCATCTTTCCACTGTAAATTTATATGCCAAAGAAGCAGGAGAGCTCCTTTGGGTCTCTTTTAGAAGAGCACTAATCCTATTCAAGGGCAAACCCTCATGACCTCATCACCTCCCAAAATCTGACCTTCTAATACCATCACATTAGGCATTAGGTTTAAATTTCAACATATCGACGTTGGGGGCCCACTAACATTCAGACTATAGCAGACAGGTGCCCTAGAGTTGAGTCAGGCACTCAAGAAGCATGATTAAAGGATTCTAGATAAAGGGACTTGTAGGAAAAAAAGAATTCAGCAGAAATAACAGTATGGGACAATCTGGGAATTCTTCACAGATTCACATGGCTGGGGAACAGATTGGAGATGAGGTTGAAAAGGTGTGCAAACAGCCAGATCACGAAGGACTGATTTTGGCATGTTAAAGAAAGAAAAGGCATGTCCTTGGCTCTGACCAATTTCATGTGTTATGTTATCTCTAGCACATGATCTTCAGCTTTGCCAACCTCATGGTTGCACAACGGCTGGAAAGAGAGCTGAAATCATCCTTGCTTTTATCCTATAGGAGAATAAGGGTCATATTCTCACTATTATCAAATATTCCTGAGCCTAACTCTATAATCAAGCAGGGATCTTGTGCTGATTGGCTTTGGCAGATTATATCTCCAATCCTGAACTGAGTTCATTAGGAACCATCAGAAACCACCCATGAAGCTGCACCTAGTATCAATCCAACCTAAATCTTATGACTGGTACAGTAGGGGAGCTTTGAGAAGGAGCCGGGAGGGGGGGTGAGGGGTGGCGGGGAGCTGGGAATGGGTGGTAAGTAGGCAACTAGCCAAACGGTCTCTACACTTGCCCTGTCATTTTTCTGCATTTTAATGAAGCTTGATAATATTATATCAAGAAGTCAAAGCTGACCCTATGTAAATGAATGTTTGTAGTGGGAAGGTATTTTGTTTCTCAAACACCATATAAATAAGGACTTACCATTTCCTACTGAGATATCCTGAAGATTATTCTCTTCTTTACCTCATCATATAACTTAGGACAGACAAAGTAATTTTTATGGACCCACAGTTAGTGACATTAATTATCTTTTCTCTGAGGGTGATCACTATGGTAGAAGGAGTCTAAGCTTCAACTGTTTCGGCATAAGCAATGACTCTATGTGTAACAGATCTCACTTTTTCATAAATATCAATTTCGAACTCACTACAATATAATAAGACATTTTAATTGAATCTTACATTCAGCATCCTGCTTTTAGTACACGGCATTCTAGGAAATTAAATATTGGCTCTTTTATGTGTTCTTGTCTTTTTAAAAAGATTTGTGGTCCACTGGTAATTTCCAATATCTATCATTTGAAATTCTGTTTTCAATCACTATCATTTTTTCCAAGACTATCACCAATCAAAAATCACTTCCCACTTTACCACAAGAATATCTCAGGACTTGGTTTGTGTAATTTTTAATAATCTTTTTCCAGATATTTTTAAATGTTGAGAAAGTCAGCTACACATATTTATCTA